>NW_017728943.1:104015266-104083076 GCF_001723895.1 Crocodylus porosus
CCATTTGCTGAGCCTGTCCAGGTCAGCCTGGATCACCCACCTGTCTTCTGGTGTGGATGCTTTGCCCCAAAGTTTGGTGTCATCAGTGAACTTGGCCAGTCTGCTTCTGACTCCAATGTCCACATCCTTAATGAAGATGTGGAACAATATGGGTCCAAGGACAGAGTCTTGAGGGACCCCATTGGTCACAGGACACCATGCTGCGTGACTTCCATCAATTACTACCCTCTGGGTCTGGCCACGGAGCCAATTTCCCAGCCAGTGGATCACGGTGGACCCAAGGCCACAATTGTCCAGTTTCACCAAGAGGTGATCATGGGATACCAGATCAAAGGCCTTTTTAAAGTCAAGATATATGACATAAGTCTCTTCGCCATTGTCTAGGTGATAGGTCACCTAGTCATAGAAGGAAATGAGATTGGTAAAGCAAGACCTACCCGCAACAAACCCATGCTGGCTATCCCTTAGGATGTTTGTGTTGGCCAGTCCAATAAGGATGGCCTCTTTAATAAACTTTTCTAAGATCTTTCCTGGGATAGAAGTCAGGCTGATGGGCCTATAGTTAGCCGGATCCACTTTCCTCCCTTTCTTGAAGATAGGCACCACATTGGCTTCCTTACAGTCTTCAGGCACTATACCAGAGTGCCAGGAGTTTTCAAAGATCCGTGCCAGAGGCTGGGCTGTGATGCTCACCATTTCCTTGAGTACCCTGGGGTGTAGATTGTCAGGGCTGGCTGACTTGAAGGTATCCAGTTTCTCAAGGTGTTCTTTCATGAGGCCAGCATTAATGGAGGGCAGGGGATCTCCCTCACCCAGACCTCCCTGTCCCGTAGCGGGCATGGGTGTCCCATGGGACTGATGAAAGACCGCCGCAAAGTACCCATTTAATAGGCTGGCTTTTTCCTGGGCATCAGTTGTCAGTTGCCCCATCTGGTTCAGCAGGGATCCAATGTTGCCCTTGCTTTTCCTCAGGCTCCCCACATAACTGAAAAAGGACGTTTTATTGTCCTTGATGCTCGAAGCTAGTTGGAGTTCAATTGCAGCCTTGGCTTTCCTGGTTTGCTCCCTGCAGGACCGGACCAGTGCAAAATAATCCTCTTTGGAGGTGAATCCCATCCTCCATCCTTTGTAGGGTTTTCTTTTTAGGCCCAGGAGGTCTGCTAGGTCCCTGGAGAGCCAGGGGGGCTGCTGTGTCCTCTTGTTGCCTTTCCTCCGAGATGGAATAAACTTAGCTTGTGCATTGACGATCGTTCCCTTGAGGAGCAACCACTCTTCTTGAACTCCCCTTCCGCTAGGGTTGTGGTCCCTTAGGGCCTCACTGACCAGCCCCCTGCGCTTGTTAAAGTCGGCTTTCCTAAAGTCAGGGACTTCTGTGTTGCTGACTGACTTGCCAGCTTTACAGCGGATGGTGAAGGTGATCAGCTCATGGTTGCTGTCACCCAGGTTTCCATCAATCACTAGGTCACCGATTAGGTCATCCCCAGTAGCCAGTACCAGGTTGACCAGAGTTTTGCCTCTTGGTGGCCCATAGACTTCTTGAGTCAGGTAGAGGTCATTCACACAGGAGAGGAAGCTTTGCAACCGCTCAGATTTTGCTGAGTGATCCTCCCACGAGATGTCCAGGTAATTGAAGTCACCCATGACAACCATGGTCCTGGAGCATGCGGCTTCAGCCAGCTCCCAGGTGAACTCCTGGTCAAGCTCAGGACTTTGAGTGGGAGGTCTGTAGTAGACTCCCACCGTTGTATCCTCTGTGCCATGTTCCCCACGGATTTTAACCCAGAGGGTTTCCAGTCATCCACCCTGGTCACCAATATCTCCTTAACATGGAGAGCTACACCCCCGCCTCTTTTATCTATACAATGCAGCTTTGGGTGCTGATTCAATTCAGAGGAGATTTGGCCCGATTCGGAAACTGAATCTCTGAATCCAAATCGAATCAGGAGACCAATTAAAAGGTCTGAATTAATTTGAAGCTCCCTGAATCAATTTGGAAAAGATTCAGAGAGCTTCGGAGATTCGGGCAGTCCCTGCTCACAAGGAGCTGGACCCAGACTCCATGCTGCTAAGTAGGGGGTCAGGGAGCGGGGACTGGATAAGGGGTGAGGGGACTTTGGGGGTAAACCTGCTAGGCACCATGCCTGCTCCCCCAACCCCTCAGAGCACCCCCTGAGCACTGCCTGCTCTCCCAGTCTCCCCCCCATGGCTGCCCCACCTGGCCCTAGCTCTGGCTCTTTAAAAAAAAAAAGTCCCATCTTACTGGCTGCTGCAGCAGCCTTGGGGCTTCTGGCAGCTCATGGCAGAGCCCCCCATGCTCATGGCAGGGCAGTGGGGGGCAGCATGGATTGCCCCCCTGCTTGGCAGCAGCTGGTGAATTTTTCAAAGAGCTGGGAGCTGGGGCAGGGCAGGACAGCCATTGACAGGGCTGGGAAAGCGGGATAAATCTGGGTTTTATTTTAGCTCTTTTTCCATTTACCTCCATACAGTGGGGTGCTTTATTTAAAGCTTGTTAAATGCACCACTTTGAAGTGTGGGGATGTGGCTATACAAGACATGGAGGCTGGCTTTAGTGTGCTAATTAACATATTCCAGCAGATTCAATTAATTGAGTCTGCTCCAACACTCTTTAATTGCAGTGCATTGGAGCAGCCTCTGGGCACATCTATAGTCACCCAACAATTCCATATGTGCTGCTTCTGTTCACTTTTGGGCTCCTTTGGCAACATCCTCGTTTGATCTCACTGATACCCTTACTTCTGAATTTTTGCATAGCAAAGAACAAGATTTAACTTATTAAATTCAAGAAGTCTCTCAACAAAGTCTCACCAAAGGAACCTTCTACAAGAATAGTCAAATCATAAAGTGTACTATTCATATCCTGCACACGTGTGAAGAGGAGAGAGAAGCAGGAAGCAACTCTCAGCATTTTTACAACAGTGCAAAGGAGTCGTGTAAATATGAAGGCTTTAATGCAACTCTACCTTTAGGTGGGTTACACAAACTGACTTCAACTGCATAAGTGTTATTTTGAGCCTTTCACATGGATTTTAGAGCCCACTATTCCCTGGAAAAGTGGATTAATACTGTGCAGAGTGCAAAAAAGGGAAAAGGAACCTTGTACCATTTAGTTCAATAACCTAGTGCCCCATGAGTGGAAGGCCCAAGTTATAGGTTCTAGTTCTAGGACCTTCAGCTTGAGAGGGTTCGAAACTTTATCTCCCTCTTCCCAGATACATGCTGTAATCATAAACCATGGATTACTAAAGCACACTGGTGTTGAAACTGGCCAGTTTGGGAGTTAAAAATAAGATATTTGGGGCCAGACAAAGAATAAGTGAAAAGGATATGTTGAGCAGTAGGCCTGTGTGAAGCTTTGGTCCCTGATTTAATTTGGTGGAGATTTGGCTCAATTTGGTACTGAATGTCTGAATCCAAATCAAATCAGGAGACCCTTTAATCTCTCCAAATCAAATCGGAATCCTCCAAATTGATTTGGAGAGATCATAAAGATTTGGTGATTCAGATATAGACACAGCTTTACATGTTTTTTTCTACATACCTCTAGGTACCAGGGGGCTCGTGAATGCTACAGTGCTGGGGCTCATGGGGTGTCCCTCAGGACTGCAGGGGGGCTCCCCAGCACACTTTGCAGCAGACCTGGAAGTGGGCCAGAAGCACTTTTGGTCCATTTCCAGGTTCCCCAGAGAGTGTGTGGGGAGGCCGGCTCAGCAACTGTGGCTGATCACTGAGTTGTGGTCACTGAGCTGGAGGTGGTATGCGGCAGGGTGGAGGGTGGTGCAGGATGCTCCCCAGCAGACCTGGAAGTGGACCAGAAGTACTTCGCTGCTCGGCACATTTCCCACCTTCCCTCTTCCCGCACTCCTGTGGAATGCTCCATCCATCCCAGCATCACAGTGTTCATGAGTCACCCCTGGTACCTGGAGGCATGTAGAAAAAACATTTAAAGCTGTCTCTATGGCCAAATCACTGATTCTCCAAATCAGCATCGAATCTTCAGATTCGGATTCGGCTGAATTGAATTGGGGACAGTGATCCGAATCAACTAATCCAATCACTCTCCTTGATTCAGGCTGAATCCGAATCTGAATCAAATAGGGCCTGCTTTGCACACCCCTATTGAGCAGTGATACAGGCACTGCCCCTGACCCCAGTGGGACAGAAAATATCCTATTGTTATATATACAATAGCAATTTAATGCAAAAAAAAAAAATACCACTGGGAGGAGGAGCAGGGGCCAGAATTTAAGGTCTCTGTTTCTTTTAGAGCAATGGCCAGCTCTGTAAGCCATTCAGCCAGACTCCCTCTGGCCTGTTCTCCTTCTGGTCCCAGATGCTCTCACTCCTGGATGCAAAGAAACCAGTTTAAAAAGGAGAGGAGGTGGGTGCTCTTGGCCCTGAATATCTATAGCCTGGTGAATAGGAAATCCTGAAGAGAAGCAGAAGTTGTTGGCTTTAGCAAGTACTAAATGACTGCACAGTAACAACTGCACAGTCAGGCACACATGTGGACGTGTACACTGGGATTTGGGGCTAAAGAGATAGGATAGTATGCCACCTACTTTAAAAAGTCACTGCTTTTCTAGCAGCTAACATTTCTAGACTTATATCAAATGTGTATGCCTCCCAATTTTGAAAAGGATCACAGCACAGTGTAAGATTCTGGAGTGGGTCCCTTCAGATCATGCTCAGCAGGGCAAAGTAGGGTACAGGAGGGTAGTATGAGCTGTAAATCTGCATTAATAACACAAAATGACACCTGCATGGCCAAGGTAAGTGCTAAACAGAAACTGAATTTAGGCCAACATTGGTCATCTAAGCACTATTTTATTTTCATGTAAAAATTACACTCACCACAGCATCTGTTCTATAGTTATTCCACCTTGCCTTTTTACACTCCAGACAGATTTTCCAGATCATATGGTTTGTTCATACTGCGTTAAATTTTGGTTCTATTAAGGTAAATGGGACATCTGCCATCAACTATGCAAAACCCTGATTTCATATGTAATACGAAACAATTTCAGTAATAAACAGTACATTTTTAGTAAATAGCTAGCAATTTCCCTAGTATGGCATGTTTTTATATATGCTGTTGCCATTTGGGAATGGGAACTGACTATGTGTTTCATTATTTACATTGCCACAGAATGGAATACTGGATATTTTAGGAGCAGTAGCACCATTTTAGTATAGATTCATAGATAGATTCATAGATTCATAGAGTCAGAAGGGACTTCAGTGGGCCATCTAGTCTGACCCCCTGCCCCTGGCAGGCAAGAAAAGAAACACCAACCCTGGGGTCATGTGATCCCAGCCAGGTGCTTGTCCAGTCTCCTCTTGAAGACCCACAAGGATGGAGCGAGCACCACCTGCCTTGGGAGCCCAGTCCAGATTCTGGCAACCCTGACTGTGAAGAACTTTTTCCTAATGTCCAGCCTAAACCTTCTCTCTAGTAACTTATGGCCATTGTTCCTTGTCATTCCAGAGGATGCCCTGGTGAACGGATCGTTGCCTACTTCATGTTATGAATTTGTACACCAGCACAAGATCACCTCTCAGCCTTCTCTTGGAGAGGCTAAAGAGGTTAAGGTCCCTTAGCCTTTCCTCGTAGGGCCTTCCTTGCAGGCGTCTAATCAGGTGAGTGGCTCTTCTTTGGACCCTTTTCAGGTTGTCCTCATCCCGCTTGAACTGCAGCATCCAGAACTGGACACAGTACTCCAGCTGTGGTCTGACCAGTGCTGCATAGAGGGGGAGTATCACCTCCTTGGACCTACTTGAGATGCACTTTCTGGCAAGTTTGGTGAGGGGAGCCTTGAGGACAAAACTGTGGAGAACCACTGGGTTCAGTTATGACTTGTTGATTACAGCAGTGTGCTGGCAAGTCAGAGTACCAGGTTTAAACCCTTTCTGTGTGTGCGGAGAGAGTGGGCGGGAAGGGAGGGCACATTAAACCTGACTCCTGCTTCTTGGCCTTGTACCCTAACTGCTTAGCTCTTAGGGTTAAAACATGGTACGACCTTCCTTCTCTTCCAATCAGTAGTCCTGGGTTTCTTACTGGCTAGGAAGTTGTGATTTATGCATATCCCAGTGAATATGCATACATAACTGCCAAGGTGCTCAGCCAGTGCATAACCTACTGCATATCCTGTTATTTTGTATATGCTACTGAGAATTATTAAATGCATATACATGCTAAAAAAGCCACTTACCTGGTTGAAAAACTGCCACTTGGGCAGGTGAAAGGTGTCGGGGTAAACCGAACAGAATGAATTGGGCCCCAAGGTCACGGTGATTGGGGTGGCAATCAGATATGGACAGGTGGGATTATTGGCATGGAGTCAGGAGATATGGACCCATAGTGGATTTGAACAAAGATGAATTTATTGAACTTACGCTTTAGGCGTAGGCAGCAATGTCTTCAGTTACAGTATTAACAACAGAGAACAATGAAGGGGTCTGTTGGCCCACGAGGTTTCCCAACAGGGCAAGCCTGTCGGATAAGTCCCAGGGCTGGTCAACAGCTCATAAACGGGGTAAACAGACAAACAGAACTGTAACATGTAGGTCAATAACCGGGGTCGTGACGCCAGTCCAATGGACAAACGGATGGTCGATGATGAAAGCCGAAGTCGAAAGCCAGGTAAGTAGAGTCACGTCGAGGTACCGAGGGTGATCCGGAGGCGAAGTCAAGGCCAAAGCGAAAACAGTCCAGTAACCGGAGAATCGTCAGTATAAGAAGAATCCAAATCGTAGCCAAGGATGGCGAGAAGTCAATCGAAAGCCGAATAATCAAAGCCGCAATCACTATCAGTGAAGGACACAGAGTGCCAAATCGAGGGAGGAGATCAATAGGCCTAAGGGCCTGACTGAGAGACAGTCCCTGGAGCACCAGCCTCTGTCTCCAGCTAATGCGATCTCCCCCCGAGGGAGGGGCTCACTGAACTTTTATCTGAATTTAGTGGCCAATCAGAACGCTCTCCGCAGAGAAATTTCTAGTCCGATTACCTCATGTCAGGTTCTGACTGAGCATGCTCTCAGTCAGAAGCTGACACAATCTGAGCATGCTCTGTGGGGAAAGTAGGTCAACAATGATTGACAGCTCCGCAGGTCACCCAGGGGGCAAGGGCTGGGTGAGCCTTGGAACTTTCCACTCACAGAGTCCCATATGCATGTCAGGCACGATCTTCTGTGTTGGCAGCATCTAATCAAAATTTTGCTCTGACAAAAGGTAACAGAATGTGACCCTGAATGTCAGTTCCTTTAGGCATTCACTGAACACATCCGGCCTTCAGTTAGGTGCATGGTATGTTTGGTTGTCTTTGCTGTTTTTCTCCCCCAGTTTCCTCAGAGGAATAGGAAATTGGGTACTGCTTGAGGAAGCATGCTGGTGTGCATGGATTGACAATTGGCTCTATGGCAAATTTTAAATTGATAAATGGAGTATAAAATTTCACTAGAAAAAAATCAAGTTTTTTTTTTTAATTTAAAGAAATAATATAACACACCAAAACTACACACCCCATATGTGAGCAAAACATGGGTTCATATTTGAATTGTTACCATTGCAATGTTGCGTTAGGGAATATGGATTGCTAACACAGCCCCAGGATCACAGGAAGAATAAGTTGGAGGCTTGGGGCCTATAATTCTATATATGACTTTTAGGATAGTCAGTGGAGGCCAGGATCATTTAACTGCATTCGTTCCAGGATGCCACATTCTTCAGCCTGGAACAGGACATGTTGATCTGGTGTTCCCATCATCTTATGTTCCCACAACATTTTCTTGGCAGGGATCATTTCACAAAGTAAAGAGCAAGCTTGGAAACATACAGACATTATTAGAGTTGGTCAGTCTATATTTTAACCACAATCGTTTTTTTCTGCATGTGTGCCTCCAACATGGGGAGATGACCATTTAGCTTGCAATAGCTAGTAAGTCATAGGTAAAAAGGGCAAGAAATCAATATTACACTTTTTTTTCCTATACATTTTACACACAACACACCATCAAAAATGTATCACTGTACAGCAAGCCGTGACTTAGAAAATGTATTTATTCATGCCATTCAATATCATTCAGAAACAATGTAATGTTAAAAAATAATTAAAAAAGTCAAACTGTAGGAAAAAAATAGTAGTAAAGTACACCAAACTAATCCTAAGAATTTACAATAACTTCAGACTTTCAGCTCTTAAAGCCAAATTGTTTTTTTGAGAGCACAGTTAAAAAAAAAAATCAAAAACCCAAAAGATAACAATCTCCATATCATAGACTACTTAAGCTGTTCCTTCTCTCATGTGAAGAAATGCATCTGGGGTGACAGCATATATTCCAACTTCAAGCTGTATGGAAATGAAAATAGCTGGAGTTGTAAACTCTTCAGAAAAAGGTGTTTATGATGGAAATTCTGACAGACTTGTCTTTTTTTGTGATACTGCCAGGTGCTGCTGTAAACCTGCTTTACATCATACCATATACCAAACATGTTAGACAATGGGATTTCTTCATTGAGATTCCAACAGATGCTTAATATCATGAGTGCTGGCTATCTTCTGTGTGTCATAGATCTTTTAGATATGATCATAATGCATTTTTGTCTTCCTTTTAGGGGTTTTATTTATTGAGCATTATCTAGTTGTGCTCTGATTCTGTAAGCTGTTACACTGAAGCCTAAGTGAATACTGATGAGAGTTAAGATTTTTCCTTTGAGTAAAGCTTTACAGGATCTGGCTTTTACATTTGAAATGAGACCTATCGAGAAATTGCTTCTTTGTCTGTAAAGGAAACAGATTCCATTTGGGGACTGAGAATATTTTGCAGCAGAGATGATATAGTTAGTTCTTTGTCTTCTTCTACAAGTCATGCTCCTGACTACTTTTCCATATTTCTGTCTTCCCTGTTGCCTTCCACACTTGCTTTGCCTTTTTTCAAGGAACCCAACTAACAGCCCTTCATGAAAGAAAGAAAACTAAGATATCAGTGTCAACTACACAGGGAATTCAGGATAATCCTTTTTAAGGTATATATGCTGCACTGAATTATAGTGCTTATGCAGTCCTCAGTTCAACTATCTACCCCTGTTCAGAAGAGAACTTAAGTATGTGCTTATCTTTAAGTACATGCTTTAAGTCCACTAACCTCTATGAGATATAAACACATACTTAAAATTAAGCACTTTATTTCTGAATAGAGCGTATGATCTAGGACCAAACTGCTTTACACTTTCATGAGCTAAATTCCCTCAGCAACACAAAACCATTGTAATAGGCCTTTCATCCAAAGATCCCAAGTCATATACGGAACAAACTAACCTTTCTGTCTGACACCCACCTGAAGCTCAACTGTAAGAAAACAGCAATAAATTAGGACTTGATCCAAAGATCAACTGAAGTCTAAGGGTGTCTTCATTGATTTCATAGGCAAGTAGGTCTGGAAGGGACGCTATTAGGCCATACAGTCCAGCCCCCCACCTACGGAACAATCATCTCCGGCCATATCATCTCAGTGAAATGTCCATCCAGCCTGTTCCTGAAAACTTCCGAGGATGGAGACTCCAAAACCTCTCTAGGCAACTTGCCCCAATTCCTGACCACTCTCACAGTCAAAGTTGCCTCCCAATTTCCAACGCAAACTTCCCCTGCCACAGTCTAATGCCATCACTTCTAGCCCTATCTCTCATCAAAGTACAGGGCCAAAAACCAGACACAGTACTCCAGGTAAGGCATCACCAGTGCTGAAAAGAGTAGAAGAATCAACCCCCCCTCCCAACACACACACACACTTTGCAAGTGAAGTTCCTGCCAAAACGATCCAGAATTCCACTGGCCTTTCTTGCAACAAGAGCATATTACTGGTTCACACTCAGGTCATAGTCTACTGTAACTGGCAGGTCCATCCATCTCTGAAGGACTGCAGGCCAGACAGCCATTCCCCAGCTTTCACCTGTGCATGTAGGACTTGGCACTTGTCTTGGTTGAATTTCATCTGATCAGCTATTGACCACCTCTCCTGTCCATCCAGGTGACTCCAGATCCCAGCCCTACCCTCATAAAGTGTCCAATGAAGATGCCAAACAACAATAGACTCAGGGCAGATCCCTGGGGAACTCTACCTGGTAAGCCCTCTTAACCAAATATTAAGTCATCAATGACCACCCACTGTTCATGACAAACTAACCCACCACGTATCCACCCCACAGTATCCCAGTCCAGTCTGTATCTCCTAAGTTTTTCAATGGGAATCTCATAGGAAACAGCATGAAAAGCCCTGCCAAATTCAAGACATACTACATCCACTGCTGTGCCCCCCATCTATAGAGTCCTATACCCCAATAACAGAAGGAAATCAGGCTGGCAAAGCACAACCTGCTCCTGGTGAATCCATGCCAGCCCCGCCAATCATCCTGCTCTCCTCCAAGTGCTTCAAAACCAACTCCCTGAGGACCTGCTCCATGATCTTTCCTGACCAGCCCTACCTGCTCAGCCAAAACCCCAGGGCATAACTTATCCAGACCTACTGACCCCAAACCATCCAGCCTCTCCAAGCAATCCCCAACTCATAATTCCACCACTCTGAATGTGCTGTCTCCTTTCCTACCTCTGTTTCCAGCTACACTTATCACCAGTAGATGATCCTACTTGTGAAAACTGATGTAAAAATGCATTAAATGCTTCAACCTTCTTTGCATCATCCATAACTTGTCTCCTATTACTCTTTACATTCTTGTATAATCCCTTTTTACTGTCTTTTATTATCCTGCCAGTTATACCTCAAATCATGAGGTTCAGCCTTCAGTAAGCTTTGGGTCAGGCCCTCAAATATTCCCTGAATATTATACAGTAAATCTATGGAAGACAATGGGATTAGGAATCAGGATGAAATCTTTTCTGCTTGGAGTCAATGGGAGTTTTGCCCTTGACTTCATGGAGGTTATAATTTCAATTTAAAGTATAGTTTGTCTTAAACAATTCCCAGATTTCTAGCTTCTTGGTATCATTGGTATCAAAATATATGAAATGACTAACAGTCTTCTCTTTATCTTTCTTTACCACCTTAAACATTACTTTTTGCCCACATAGTCTAGGGACAGACATTATACATAAACAAGTTTAAGTGATCAGAAACTGGTTTAAACCTGTAACAGAACAGACATTCAGTGCAGATAAAGTAGTTTCAAAATGGCTTAAACCAGTCTGAGATAAACCTGGTTGATGTAATATCACACTTAACTGATTTGGCTCAAATTGGTTTATGCAATGCTGTCCCAGACCCCCAGCATCCTGGCATGCTCTCTGGGTTAGGTGAGGCTCTCTGCTCCACAGCAGAGCTGGCCCTCCCCTCTTCTCCCTCGCTGGAGCAGGGACTGGCCTTAGTGGAGACACCGGTGGGCATGTCACCATTAAGGCAAAGTGGGCAGAGAGGGGGTTAATTCTTGCCTCCTCCTCCTCTTCCTCCATTGCAGCTGGGGTCTGCCTGTCTGTTGGGGAAGAGAGAGGGGGTAGGGGTTGCAATGGTGGCTCCTGGAGCTCCCTGAGCCTGGCTGCAGGGAAGGGATGGAGGGAGTAATAAACCCTTCTCCCTGTCCCCTTCACCTTAACAGGGCCATGCTGGGTTGGTTGTCCTGAAGGGTTGAAAGGAGGGGCTCTGATGCATGCTGAGGGAGACTCTTCCTCCTCCTCCTCCTCCCAGGGTGGGGAGGGCAACTCTGTGAAGGGCTGGATAGGGACTCTTCTTCCTCTTCCCTTTCCCTGCTCTGCCCCAGGGCTGTGGGGGAGGAAGGGAGCTCTCTGTGATGTTGCCTGGTCCCAGAGTGGAGGCGCAGGCAGGGGGAGGCTCTGTTCCATGCTGGGGGGAAGTCTTCCCCCTCTTTCTCCTCCCCCCAGAGGGGTAGTGGGAGCACAAAGCTTAGCCAGGCAGGGTGTGGGTGTGGGAGATGTAGGGACTCCCACACATGCCCCCCCCATGGCATGTAACCCCCTCTGCCTGGCAGCAGCAGCAGGCAGGGACATCAGGGTACTTCTGCCTGATGCAGGTGCGGCTCCGGCCAGTGCTGCACAGAGGACGGAGTGGAGCTTGCCTTATCTCCGAGGCTCTGAACCCTGTGCCTGTAGCTCCCTCGCAGTAGAGGAAGCCCCGCACTGGAGCCTTCTGTCTCCCCTGCTCCCAGCTGCACAGTCCCCAAACTCTGCTGGGAGTGGTGGGAGTCCTGCCCCTTGCTTCTCTGCAGAGTCCAGCGGGGGGCTTCTCCTCTGTGAGTGTGGAGCTCAGCCCTTGCAATAGAGGGGGTCAGCACTGCGCCTGGGTTGAGTTCCCAGCATGGAACAGAGCCTCACCCTGCCCTAGAGAGGGAGGAGTGGGAGGAGGAGTCCTCTTCTGGGGCTGGGCAGCATTCCATAAAGCCTCCCTCCATACCCTGCAGCGATGGGGGAGAAGAAGGGAAAGAGTCCTCCTCTGGGACCAGGCAGCCTCAGAGAGCCCCGCTTCCTACCCGAAGGTGGCAGCAGAAGAAGAGGAGGGAAAAGAGCCCCCTCAGCACTGAACAAGGCCCCCCTCCTGGGCCTGTGGTGCTGTAGGAGAGGGAGGAGGGGGAAGAGTTCTCTTCTGGGGCTGGGCAGCCCTGTGTACCAGGCTTGCTCCTGGCTGTCAGGGAGCAGCTGGATGGGCCTTCCAGGGCCTGGCCATGTTCCCTCTCCCCAGCTCAGCTTCCCTGTGGAAGGGAGGGCTGCTCTAGTTTCCCCCGGCTTCTGGCTCGAGCCACTGCAGGCACGTTCTGAATGTCTATCCATTTGCAAACTGGTTCACTTTCTGCAGGTTACATTATCCTGCAAAGTTTGAATCAATTCAGGCTTTTTGAATGTCTGTCCCTAGCTACAGAGTTTAAACTTTGTTATAAATTTTGGAGACTGGAATGATATTATCTTGAATTTTCCACTAATCCCTCTTTTGTACTAATGATATGTAGATAAATAGATTTTCCACCAAGGCTTAGTCATTTTAATATAATCCAACTGGAAAAATCTAATGATTTCATTTTTTTAATACTAATTGATGACTGTGATTAATTCCCTTTGCACATTGGGATTCTTGTTTACAGATATTTCTGCTTTGCATTTCTGCAAACTTCTCATTTTTTTCTAATAACCTACTAGGATACAGACTGGACTTCTACATTCTAGTTTTACTAGTCTCAAACAAGGCCCCACAATTATCTCTGCCTTTAAACCTTGCTGGGGTTGTTTGACCCCAGTACTCTTTCCTGCCATGGCAGGGAGTCGGACTCGATGATCTACTCAGGTCCCTTCCGACCCTAGAAACTATGAAACTATGAAACCCTTGTTTATGCAAAATTGGGACTGTCCAAGTTCGATATAGTATGCCCTTAGATTTGTTCCCACTTTGCATGTGTGGTTTGGAGGGTACATTTAGATACATTCCATCAATTTTCAGCTTTATTAACGTCAAGAAAACTCCAGATAAATTTGTTTACAGCTTTTATTTCTCCAACCTGTGTTTTTGCAGTCTGATCAAGTTGTAACTTGTACAGAGGCATCTTTTACAATTATGTCTGGAACTGTAGTCTCCCCAACTCTTTTGGTTTAGAGTCTGTAATTTTGTTGTCTACAGCAGCAAGGAAAAAATAGTTTGACCCACTTATTATTTTCTTGCTGTCACCAGCTTGTCTGGATGGATACATGCATTCAGTAGCTTCTGTCTGATTATTTATAGCCCATAAAATTATGCTTCTGTATTGGGTTGCAGCATTGCTTGATATTGAATTTTGGAACTTTGTTATTTTTCTGGTTTGAAACTTAAAAAACATACACCATGACGGTAGTCTAACCACAGGAACTACAGAGGTTGTAAATCTGTCCATTGGGCCAATATTTAATGTTCCTTTCCTGTCAGAAGGACTATAAATCTTTTTCTTTTTTTTCAGATTGGAATAGTTTATTTTTTAAAAGTTATTTGAAAAATATGCATCCACCAATAGTTCAGTGGCTCCTGTTACCTAGCCCTGACTTAGTAAATAAGTTTATGCCCTTCTGATCAATGTAATCTGACACGGCAAAATTTTAGTCTAATATGGAATAGAAAGCTTTGAAATAAAGATTCTTATAATTAAGATCACATTTCTAGTTTTCAAAATTGTATTCTTTGGGTACATAAATATATTGGACAAATATTCTGGAAATATTTGAAACATGAATTAGTAAGCTGCAAAAGGACTGAATGAAGTAGATGTGGCTTATTCACATATTGACAGCAATGCATACTGAAAATTTAGACAGGAGAGCTTCTTTGGGTAGATGTGATATCTTTTATTAGACTGACTGAGTAGTTGGCAAAAAGTTCTTTGCAAGCTTTCAGACACAAGAAACATTCAGAAGCACCTGTTCATTCAACAGGATCCAGCTTCTCAGTGATCTGTTCAGCAAACACTCCTGTAAGTTTTAAGACTACTTTAAATTTAATTAATATCTCATATATTTTGCATCAATTAGCCAACTGTAATAGGAGCTGCTGAATAATTTTATATAATTAGAAGAATTTCTCAATGTAATTAAAAGTATCAGTATGCACAATCCTGTTTGGTGTATCAGAAAGTGGTGATTTACATTTGTGTAATCTTGATATCAGGAGGCATTACTTTATGGTTAGGGCTGCCAGGCTCTGAAATGGGCTCCCAAGGGAGGTGGTATTCTCCCCTACCTTGGGGGTCTTCAAGAGGAGGTTGGATAGATAGATTATGATCCCAGCACTCATTCCTGCCCAGGGCAGGGGTTCAAACTTTCAGGTCCCTTCCGACCCTAGAAACTATGAAAGTAAGAGGGGATAAATTTTTAGTAGTTTTTGGTTGTAGCCATGTTGGTCTAAGGACATAGACAGGCAAGCTTCATTGGTAGATATGATATCTTTTATTACAGAAAAAAGTAGTTGGAAAAAAGTTATCTTTGTAAGCTTTCCGGCACAAGCACCTTTCAAAAGAAAGCTTGCAGTGTGGCTCAATCAGGTGAACTTGTGTCAGTCAGGTGAACTTGTGTACCCACGGCCCAGTCCAGTCGGGCCCAATCCTGTACTATACTGACAGGCAACCAACAATCAAGATGACAGCTGCCCCCTTGTCCCTCCTCCCCCCACCAGGTCCTCCCCACCAATCAGCACCAAAATGTAAGGCCTCATGAAGGGCAGCCAGTTATCAAGGTGGTGGCTGCTCTCTTGTCCCAGCTCCACTCCCAGACCTCTTTGCCAATCAGTGCTGAGGAGTAGGGCCTCTCCACCAATCAGCACTGAGTGGCCAGGACTGCTGCAAAGCGCCCACAAAATTGGATCTTTGTGCAATGACTGGGCCACAAAAACCCTTTGTCTCACTGATTTAGGTAGGTCTATATGTATTGTCCAAATAGCACAGTAATCTTTCTCTGACAGTGGCCAGTGCTACATGCTTTCACACAAGAAATTAAACAGGTGGCAGGTGATCTCTTTAAAAAACAAATACATTTCTGGTCTCTTTATAAAAGAAATCCTAATACATTAAAGGCATAACAGGGCAGTCCAATGCCATGGGTGGTGGCAGTGCATGGGGCAACAGCAATAGCTGAGGTGCCAATGGTGGCGGTGTGGGTTGCCAGGCAGCTGCAATGACCCCTATTTTTAAACCCTTGCCCTTCCAAAGTCATTTCCTAAGACGGCTACCATGGTCACCAACCCCCTTGTTTACACTACTGATATTAGAAATGATAATTAAGATTTAGGCAGAGAAAAGATATGTTAGAAAATAACCAAATTAATTTTTCCTATGTCTTTTTCTTATGAAACCTTATCCTTTCTATAAAAGTTGCTTTCTGAAAAACATCAAACTAAAACTTATCTTCAGGATGTGATGAAAGAGGCTGAGTGTGCTGAATTCCAGCCTGTAGTTTGGGTGTGGAATAATTTGTGGGGCTCAGTGGGAACTTCTACATCTGCAATTAATGTGCCTGAATTTTCTGCACAGGAAACTCAGGTGCATTAAACTGTGGCCTCACACATCTGAATATGTGCCACCTGGGAGCCAATTTGCTCCTGGTGGGAATAGCTCAGTCCAGGGCTGCTCCTGCCCTATTTTCCCCCCTTGCAGCAGTCAAAAGGAGCGCCAGGCTCCCCTAGGTACTAGCCTTCGGCTGGCAGGAAGCACAGGCACTTGTCCTGATCTCCACATGGCAAGGAACAGCTGACCCAGCTGCTAATACAGATATTAGCTAGAAGTGCCAAATACCTTCACTGAAGCACACAATCTATACCAACTCTGGGGAGCTGGGTCAAACGTATACTCTTCTTTTTGTAAAGCACTGGGTTTTTTTTTCATGTGTGTCATAGTCATGGAAATAGTTGATGTAAATAGTTTTTGAATCAACTATTAGATAAAAGCACAAAAAGCCCCACTAAAGGACAAATACTATACAGATGTTGGATAAGCTGGATCAAACTGATGCAATATCTCTTCTGGGCATGTGCTGTGTTCAGTGTGGGCATGCAACAAGCTGAAAGTAAAGAGCTGGGTTTTTTTTCTTTTCATATCTGTAAGGAGCTTATATGCTAATACTGTGTGCATCTAAACAAGATGCTTTACTGCACATTTGACTAATCTAATGCAGAGTAAAGCATCACGGTCTACACATAAGGATCAATTACGGCATAATATATTAATTTAATGCACTATCTAGTAAATACAGGGAATAGAAAAATGGCACATTAACTAATTTGTCATGCTGCACATGTAGATGCTGACTGGGAGCAAACTGCTTTTAGATAAAAGCGCTGAAAACCTCCACTGAAGTGCACGATCTAGACAGATGTTGGGGAGCCAGGTCAAATTGACATGCTTCCTCTTCTGGTAAAGCTCTGTTTTTGTTTTTTTTTTCCACATCTATCAATGGCCATACTGATGGAAATACCAGCTGTAAATAGTTTCACAAGCAGGAAGCCTTTGTAGCCTTTTCACCCCAGGAGCAGATGACAGTCTAGGCCTGACAGCAGGCCACAGAGACTGCTCTCTGATTGGTTCCCCATGACTTGGTTTCATTAATTGGGTGAATGTTCTCCCTAGGTTAATACTAGAGTTTTGTAAAATGTTTTATTATGTCAGTCATTTCTGCTTTCCTTTTGAATTTTGGAATCTAATTTCAGTTAGCAGGTCAAGAGCAGAATAGCAGAATTAGTTCAGTTCCTCTGAATGCTAGTGCTTTAAGTAAATAAGTGGGACAATCCAGGTACAATGAAGAGCGCACAACTTTCAACCTGCCAAATATCCAACTTTCATTTTGCAAATATCTTTTTAATCCAGGGAAGATCTTCCTTATGGAAAGATCATACTTTTTATATATTTAATCTTAGTCCAGCATTAGCTTTTAGGTTAAGTACAGGCAGTCAAAAAGCCTGAGGCTGAATCAATTCCGTCTTTGCAGGTTAATCTAAGATGTGCAGATTAAATTGAAACAGAAGTGAACAGATCACATTTACTTTTGATTCAGGAAATGCAGCCATGTGCCTGCAGTAGCTGAGGCCAGAAACCAGGGGGTGCTAGAGCATGGCTCTCTGGCTGTGTGTTTGCTTCTTCTTCCTGCTGCCCCAGAGGTTTCTGGGATTTGCAGTCCAGAATTACAGCAGCAGGACTCTGCAAAGTTGCTCATCACTTACTCTTCCTGCTTCCAGGTACCTTTGGGATTTGTAGTCCACAGTTGCAGCCAATGGTAAGTTTGAGCAGGGGAAGTGGTGTTTAGCCCCCCTCCCTGGCCTCAGACCCCAGCTGGGTTTTGCCTAGGTGGAGCGGTCCCCTGCCTGTAGACTGAGCTGCATCCCCCTATCCCCTGCTTTGTCAGCCAGCCCCCACTGCTCGAGCTAGGGAGCAGAGGGGTGGGGCTAGTCCTGCTCTCTGGAGCAGACAGCACAACCCAGCCCAGCCCAGGGTTGGCAATCGTGCTGGGGTACTGTAATTTAACTTGAACCAGAAAGGGGTATGGGACAGAAATTTCATGAACTGGTTTGATTCAAGTCAGTTAAGTCTGATCCTACATTCAGCCAGGTTTATCTTAATTTTCAGCCATTTTGAAACTGGTTTATGAGCACTGAGCTTTTGTTCTGTTACAGGTTTAAATCCATTTCTGATCACTATAACTGGTTTATGTGTAACTTCTGTCCCTAACCTTAAGGTTTTCAGGGCCAAATTCAAGAGATGTTTAAAAAGCAGCACAATTACATTGAATACAATGGAATTGCCTGTGTTCATACCAGAGATGAATTTGGATAGTGGGACATGTAGAACTCCAGTGCACCTGGCAAAATTCTTTGTGTTCTACTGGTTGACCCTTGGTTTCTGGAAATCTTTCTTTTCCTGTCTCATTTTCCTCAGTACTCTAGATAATTTAAATGTTTGATCTCAGCAGCTCATGTGCTGGATATGCCTAAGCAAGTTCCAGATGTAAGACCTTTAAGGTAAAAAAAGAAAATGATAAGATAACAAAGTCACAAAAAGAGGTAGGGGAACAACTGAGTGATTTTTTTTTTTGTCACAGCTTTTGGGAAGACCTCAGGAGAGGTACTCTGTGCCCCAAAGGCTATGCAAGATCTTACCCAGCTATAAAGTTGGTCCAACAAAGGGTATCAACCAGAAAAATTCTTCCCTCTTGCATATTTCCTGGAGCATCACAGCTGCTGCATTGCTCCAACTTTTCTTGCAAAAAATGTCATTATTTGCTGAGGTTATGCCAATGGAATTAAACATTGTACCAATTATTCCTGCATCATTTTCCCTTCCTTCCCTCATGTAGATTTTGTACTAGTATATTTCTGTATGTAGATATAGATAAGGTTTACAGTTTCTCAAGGGTACATAAGAATTAATAAAAAGCAAAATGTAAAGCAATGGACAGATTTGCCACGGGTTATTACTATCATATGGTCCCAGTTGGAAAGCATAGCTTACTGCATCAATTCAACTGAGTTTTACCACCAAGATTTGTGATAAGGAAGTGAGTCAATATCCAAACAAAAATTAATTTGTTGTCTAAAGTAATTAGTGGGTAGTAATCATTATGATTATTAGGTCATTGTTGGTATGACTCCGTTCTGTCATGTTTAACAGAAAATAATGTTTGACTGTGCTCTGGTTAATGATCTGCTGCTCACATCAACCCTTTTCTTCCATCTTCTTTTGAAAGAACTTGCACAAACCAGCTTTTAAAATACACAAATGAATTCAAAACCTGTTGGTTCACGATATCACATTTAACTTGGAAATCGTCATGTAGTCAATATAGAATATCAACTTGCAAAGAAACCATTCTTTTTCAAGAAGGCATTTTTAGTATTTTGCTTGTTTCAGATTGATCTTATTAAATGATTTTGTAGGAAAATTAATTGAAAAACAGATTTATGACCACTACACCTTTTTTGTAAGAAGACATCTTAAATGCATTATTAAGAAGCTTATCATTCTTGTCACTGCATAAAAATTCACAGAGAGGTACAAAAGACCTTGGTCTCATAACATTGCTTTGAACCAAAAAATCAAACTTTTTCCCAAATTTGACCTAGATTTGATTATAATATCTGTAGCAACGAACTGCATATATATATATTTTCAAATACATTATTTTTCTGAAAAATAACATCCAGCTTTCTCCTATTACACTGGCAGTATGCCAACTTGCTTTGGTATGTTGACATTGGCTGATATTTCAGTGAATCAGCTGTAACTATTCCCTTGGCAATAAGTGAGAGAATCAGTAAACTAATCCCTCCAAGGCACGCTTGATTGATTATAGGGTGGGGAAGCTTCATGCCACCCAATACAGAAGGCAGAGAAAATGCACTCTTTAGCTCTTTGTATGGCTTCCTCACAGCTTTTATTTTTCAGTTTAATGATTTAATTTTTTCTTTATCTATCTGTGAATTCCCAATACACACAGGGTTTTTATGTACTTAGAAGCAGTTTCCAAACACCATGAAAAGTACTGTTTAGAATGTGACCTAAAAGTAAACCTTTGTAAAAAACTGGCTGAGGGAATAGTTTACTTTTTAAATAACATTGGATTTCCTGAACCTACATCACTATGGAACTGATTTTTCCCCTTTGCTAACAAAGCAGTACCTTACTACATGAGTAATCCCATTGAAACCATTGAGAGTACTTGCAGAGTAAAGTACTGCTTACTGTGAACAGTGTACCAGACTAGGACCTCAATAAAAAGTGTTTATATTTTTGGGAAGTGATGTAATGGCTGTTTGAATTATGTTTATTAGCATGTGAAAAACTTTAGCAATATATCTGTCTGCTTTCTATTACAACAACAAAAACATCCATGAATAACAGACTGGAAAATGTATGTATTCTTGGCTGGCTGTGGGTTTTTTAAAAAATTGTTACTTTCCAGCATACAAAAATGAGCAAATCTCACGAAGATACCATTTTTTGAGAGAGAGAGAGACATATAATATGTATAGCGTTTATTCTGTACAGGAGACAGATGGAGTCATATTAAAACCAAATCTCTCCTTCCCCTGAGCACTAGGAGATTTCACACTTCGATCACTTTCTGGATCCAAATTTCAACTCACGTTATTACTTATGTATTTATTTGTACTGTGGTGGACTCTAGGAAATCTGGATGTAGTGGCAAAGTGCTTAGAGTATCTTTCTATGGCTTCAGCTGCATAAGTTCAAGTCAAGATCCAAAGCATTGTTAAAGGTTGTCCCCACTTGACCCAGCTCTAAGCACTTGGGTACCTACACATGTGCTGGACTTCTGCTCCAACATGTGCTAATTAGAACATGTTGGAGCAGACTCTATTAATCAATTTCAAGCACCCCCCACCTCCATTTTGAAGTGCAGGATGCTGAACACACATGGCACTGTGGGTCCTTTAATTAGAGTACCTCCAATTAAATCACTCCCCTCCTCCACCGAGGAACATGTGTGTAGATGTCCTTGTCCTAAAAGAGTCAAAAGTGATGGGCTGCCATGCTAGCTGCCACTCGTGTGTGGGGAGCCCATGAGGCAGGAACTGCAGCAGCATAGATCAAACTCTCACAGTCTCACCTGCTCAACACATTTCCCACCCCAGCCCTCAGCACTATTCCCCAGTCCCCGTTTTAGACAAGTTTCATGTTCTTTGAGGGTGTACCAGTGGGTGCATGGAGGTGTACATGCGTCCTCTGAGAGTGCCAGTGCACCCCCTGTCAGGCCTCACTCCTTGTTTAGCCAGTGGGCAGAGGGGTAGGCAGCAGCACCAATGCCCCCCACCCTGTGAGTGCTGGCCGGGGAGTGGGGCCACCAGCAAAAGTGGCCGCGCCGCTTCTGGAAGTGGCTGAGGGAGCTCCAGAAGTGGTGCAGCTGCTTTTATGGTGAGTGAGATTGGCCGCTGGGGGATCGTCCCTCCTTGGTTGCTGACTGGTGTTGGGGGGGGCATGTGCCCCCCCAACTCAAGGCACCAGACACCCATGGTGTGTACCACAGAGTAATGAAGTCCTGTTTCCATTCAATACCAAACTGCAGTACCAAAACTGAACATACTTGAGCCTGGGAAGCTTGGATTCAGATCCCATTCTAAGGCACTGGAAAAAAGAGACTTTAAAAACGTATGGACAACAGTAGTTTCGTGGGGTTCTTTTGTTGTTGGGTTGTTTTTTTCCCCTATTTTAGTCACTAAGGCTCTGCAAAAAATTCTTGGCACTGTTAAAACTTGTCAAAGAGTTATAATTCTGTATACTTGTCTATAGTTGTGGCAGTCTAAAATAAAAAACAGGATTCAATTTTACTTTATGTACCCAAATACAGTAGTAGTTTTCTAACTGCATAAGTGGCATTTTTGGCGTTTATACCATTTGGGATTCTATTAACCATTCAATGTGGATGTGTAAACATCCATGTGGCTACTGAGCATACTTAATAGGCAATGTACTGGCTGGGCAGGTAAATGGCCATACACTTGTGTGCTGGGTCAGTGTTAAGTCACAAAATGCTATCTTGAAAAGAAAACAAATCAAAAAACAACCCCCTTTCTCCCCAACCCCAAAATATTTGACCAAAACATATTAAATGGAGGAGGGAAAAGGTTGCCATTAAGTTTAAACCTCAGTACCTGAGTGGTTAGGGCAAAAACAAATTCCAAATTCTACCACCTTCTCCCCTTTGCCCAGAGAGGCCAGATCCAGACATGCAGCCACATGTGGCATGCAGCATCACAAATCACACAGGTTGCACAGTAAACTGCACAATGCTGCTAATTAGCCTGCCTGCTGGCTAGCTCTCCACTGAGGCACCCTGTGCCCCAGCCAGCCCCTCCTGTAGCAGATAGAGCAATGGGACGATGTGTCCCACTGCAATGTGAACAAGCAGAGGTGTGAACTGCAACACCAAGTAGCAGCACAAACTTGTGCCACTACTATTTGTGCTGCTGCAAATGCATGTCCCTGCTCATGTGGATAAGGCCAGAGGATCTAAATCTGCATTTATTTCATTTGCTAGCAGAGTGATCTTATTGTTGGGCAGTATTCAGGCACCTAATAAAATAAAGGTTTTATTCAAAAACCTTAGTTGAAAACAGGAAAAATGTAACAGAAAAATGAATATTGCCTCAAGTATTTTATTGAAAATGACTGGTATTCAGTTGGAACTAAAATCTATTCATCTACAGAGGGCATCTCACAGGATATTATGAAATTTAGGTAACTGTGGATAAATCTGAAGACAGGGAAGATAGCATATTAACCTTTCTAGCCCAACTGAAAATAGGCAGAGACTACAGGCGATTTTCAAGAGTATTTAACAGGTCTAGTTGATTTTTTTTGTGAGCAATAGCTTTGTGTGAGTGTGATAAATGAAATGGTGGAAGTGTCTCAAAATTGTTATTTTATACAATTCTGTAACTTGTAAAATAATGTCTCCTTCTTCTTTGAGAGAAATCCTGGAAATATCTCTTGGAATGAGGTCAGAGAGCGGAAACTTCACTCAGTAAGTTTATAGAAAAAGTGGTTTAGTGAAATAACAGTTTAAAAAAGTATCTTAATAAATTATTCTTAATTGGTGTGATCTATAAACTAGTTGTTGTGCATCTAAGAGGAAGCTTGGAAAAGCTGGATGAAATAGGAATTTAGATTCATGATGATTATACAGAATGCAAACAGAAACTGATGTTTGTATTATAATTCATCTGCAAATGCAGTCAACAGAAATTCTTCCTTTACTTCTCTCTTCATAAAATGATTGGTAGTGAATCTCAAAAAAAAATGTTCCTGGCAGTTAACATTGGTAAAACTTTGTGTAGGGACAGGGAGACAAAAGGTGAATGAGTGAGTTAGCACATTGGCCCACTAATAAACAAAAAGAGTTCCCATTGCTCAAAATATATTTGGAAATATCCCTGCAGAAGTAGTAAAGGAAAGTATGAACATCAAAATTTGCAGATCACATTTGATCATTCTGTAATTGCAGCTCTTCTGCTGCTTTATATCTGGATTCAATTCAGGTTTAGGGCACTGCATGTGATATATTTTTGTTTCCTGGAAAATCAAGAGGAAACAAACCACACATGGGGATGTTTATACATATATTAAGATGTAAGAAATAAATGTGTCCTTATACATTGTATCTCACAATCTCCTACCTTTTTATGGATTTTTCTTAAAGGCCTAAATGTGCAGATTATTTGGTATATCCTCAATATTACTATAAATCAATTAGAGCTAATATCTTCAGTAATTATTATCTGCATGTGTGGAAACATTTGCCCACGGAAACCTATAAAACTGAATTTGTTCCAAACTTAGAGGGGAAGGATCACCTCCCTGGACTTGCTCGTGATGCATCTGTAGATGCACAGCAAGGTGCAGCTAGCCTTACTGACCACTTCCTCACATGGAATATATATATTAGGTTGACAAGTGGTGCTGTACACAGCCCTTTACAGAAAATTGGTTGTTAGATACTGTATATTAGATTTCAAAAACAAACTTGTTTGAGACATACCAAAGAGGTAGCCATCAGTCTAGTGACTTGACTAGGAGAAGCAATGAATGTGGTCCTATTTTTCCATACACTGTTTAACCTATCTATTTAAAAACTGAGATGATATAGCTTAGCTCTGAGGTCTATCAACATTAATTACAAAAAGCAAATGTTATGGGGACTTTTAAAATTCTCTAACCCATTTCAGATAGTTAGCTAATACTCTTCTCTTTCAAATCCAAGTATGGTGTTTAGGTTCTCTTTTACATGCATAAGAACTCAAGGAGAAATCTGACTAATTAACTTATCAATACGGAGCTGAGACACCTCTTTATGAAGAACTTAGAGTGAAGTCTAAAGACAAATTTACCTTTGTGAAAAACAGTGAAAAATGGGTCTTCTATGGCAGCATGTGACTTGATAACTCACCTTGTGCATGGGAGGGCTATTGGAAAAGCTCTCATAATAGGCAAAGGTAAAAAATAGGCAAGCCACCATAGATTTAAAAAGAGGATTTGTGATTTTTATCAAGGCCAAATTAAGATGCCAAGAAGAACTGGCTGGAATTCACCATCCAGCACAGGGTCTCAAGGGCCTGCAGCAAGGTGGTAGCCCTAGACTTCAAGAGGGCCAACTTCAATGAATTGAGATTAGTGGGAGAGGCACTGGGGTTCTTGAGAGCAGGGGAACTCAGTGCCCAAGATGAGTGGTTGTTCCTTAAGGAGACAATACTCAGAGCCCAAGGGGTGACCATCCCAACAAGAAGCAAGGGGGGCAGGAGTGCCGGAAAGCCCCCTTGGCTCACCAAGGGCGTCCGGGAATGCCTGATTGCCAAAAAGGCGGCGTACACCTGGTGGAAGGGGGGTGTTGTCTCCAAAGAGGAGTATGCCTCTTCTGCTAGGGCCCTAGGGGGGCTGTCAGGAAAGCTAAGGTGGACATAGAGCTAGGACTAGCATCCAAAATCAAAGATAACAAAAAGTTCTTTTTCAAATATATAGGGAGGATGAAGAAAGCACCAGAAAATGTGGGGCCCCTGCAAGAATCTCTGGGCAATCTGGTGGTTGTGCCAGAGGAGAAAGCAGACCTCTTTAACCAATTCTTCACCTCCGTTTTCTTGTGCAGGGATTGGGACTTTCCCACCGTGATGCAAGATGGACTTGAGGGGAACGCCTCCAGACCTCAGGTTGGGGAGGGCCGGGTTAGAGAGCTTCTGGAGGGGCTGGACGTGTTCAAATCAGTGGGTCCAGGTGCTCTCCACCCCCGGGTATTGAGAGAGCTAGCAGGGGTTATTGCAGGGCCCCTGACACAGCTTTACAAGTGCTTGTGGTGCTTGGGCCAGGTGCCAGATGATTGGAAGATAGCCAACATGGTCCCCATCTTTAAAAAAGGAAGGAGGGAGGACCCGGGCAACTATAGGCCTGTCAGTCTTACCTCAGTCCTAGGGAAACTCTTTGAGAGGATCATCATGGAGCACATCTGCGATGGGCTGGCTTCAGGGATGATGCTCAAGGGCAACCAGCACGGTTTCATTAGGGGCAGGTCATGTCAGACCAACCTGATTGCCTTTTCTGATCAGGTCACAAAAGTATTGGATGCAGATGTTGCCGTGGACGTAGTCTTTCTGGACTTCAGCAAGGCCTTTGACACCATCTCCCACCCCATCCTCACTAAAAAACTAGGTGACTGTGGCATTGATGCCTAGACAGTCAGATGGATTGCAGATTGGCTAAAGGGTCTGTCAGAACCGAATTTGAATGTAATGCTGGATAACACAGAGTTAAGTGTTGACATGCGCATACAAGGTAGTGGAAAATCCCCAGAGGGCTGACAAGCATGCCCAGCACGTGTCCCCTGTGCAACCTCTGGCTTGTCAGTCATGGCTCTGCCATGAGGAAATCTAAACTGACACCCTATGCATGCTCAGTCTTACACAAAGTATGACATAATTTGACCAGAAATTTCTATGAAGAAAGCTACCTGATTGGCCACCAAAATCATATAAAAGGCTTGTAAGTTTCCGCCCACGGCGGAGACCAGACCCAACCTGAGAGCAGAGGCTGCTATTGCAGGGACTGCTCCTCAGGAGAGCCTTTAGGCCTGGAGCCCTGGTTCGATCCCAGAGCTACACTGGTCTCCCCGCTGTTGTGGCTTTGCAGCCTATCTTCGACTGATTGATTTCATCTACGTCTTGTTTACCTGGTACCGACCTTTATTCCGACCTCACCAACTATGCACCCGGCTTATCCTCGGCATCGTTATCATTGCTGTTACCGACCTGGCTTCACCCACGTTCTCTCCTCATTCATCTCATCGACCGTTCACCTGACCTCATTCGTCGTTCGTCCGTCACCGACGATGTGTTACAGTTGTTCGTTGTTCCCTTTTATGAGCTGTCGACCAGTTCTGGGACTATCAAGTCGGGCAGCCGCACCTAGCCTCTGGGCTAGAAAGCAAGGGCTCGGCTCGGAAACCCTGTGAACTGATAGATACCTTTGTTAGTTTGTTCGTGTATACTGTAACTGAACAAGCAAGTCTGCTGCCTATGCTTCATCATCTTGTAGTGTAAGTCAAAATAAGATCAACTGTATTTGAAACCGCACGTTTCCCGTACCGCTCAGACTCCTCGCCGCTAATCCCGCCTGATCCGATCCGAACCCTCAGCCCACCGTGACCTCGGGGTGATTCCCTGACAGGGCTGTACTCAGAGGGTGGTGGTGGATGGATCATATTCAACCTGGGGAGAAGTGGGCAGCGGAGTCCCCCAGGGCTCTGTCCTTGGGCCCACGCTATTCAATTTCTTTATCAGCGATTTGGACAACTGGGTGACAAGCAACCTGTTTAAATTTGCTGATGATACCAGAATTTGGGGTGAGATGAGTACACTAGTAGGGAGGGAAAGACTGCAGCAAGACCTGGATAGGTTACAGGGGTGGGCTAACGAAAACAGGATGCGTTTCAATACTGACAAGTGCAGGGTGCTGCACTTGGGCAGTAGTAACCAGCAGCACACTTATAAGATGGAAAACTCCTTTCTTGAGAGCACGGAGGCAGAAAGAGATCTTGGAGTCATTATTGACTCCAAGATGAACATGAGTCGACAATGCGAGGTCACAGTTGGCAATTGAGAGGGTCCAGAGGAGGGCCACCCGCATGATCCGGACACAACAGGGCAGACCCTATAATGAGAGATTGTGGGACCTGAACCTGTTCACCCTTCACAAGAGAGGCTGAGGGGGGACCTGGTGATCATCTGTAAACTCACTACGGGGGACCGGAAGGGTTTGGGAGAGATCTTGTTTCCCCTAGCGCTCCCAGGCATAACAAGGAATAATGGTCACAAGTTGTTGGAGAGTAGGTTTAGATTAGACATCCATAAGAACTACTTCACAGTCAGGGCAGCTAGGATCTGGAACCAACTTCCAAGGGAAGTGGTGCTGGCTTCTACCCTGGGGGTCTTTAAGAAGAGGCTTGATGCCTACCTGGCTGGAGTCAGTTGAGCCCAGTTTTTCTCCTGCCCAGGAAGGGGGTCAGACTTGAAGATCTACAAGGTCCCTTCTGACCCTACTTCTATGATTCTGTGATATCTTTAAATGCTCCATGGGTAAAGACCAATTACATGAAATAGCGTGCTCTTAGAGGAGCACACTAGCTCTTCTGGCAGATTATCTTAGAATCTTTAAAAGAAGTAAATATATAAGAAGACACTAAATTGGTAAGCATGCCAGGTCTACACATTTGTCAGTTACTCATTCACAAATTTATATCACTTAAACTCATAACCTTTTCTAGTCATTGCTTCTTGGAATTAACCAGAACCTGATGAACGTCTAAGTAAGCTTCTTCAAGGTCTTTTAAAGACCATACAGTTAGAGAAAAAGAGGCTTCAGGCAATATATTTTCCTGTCCTGTTGTGATAGGAGTTGTTTTTGTTCATATCAGAGACAGGATAGTCTACATTAAAATAATTTCTCATACAAGGTGTTCCTGTTATCTCCTAAATTCATTAGCTGAAGCGATGGATCTTCATGTAGTTAAGGAAATAGGGTAAACAGTTTTAAAAAGGTGCACAAGTGATACACAGATTATCAGTCTGAGTCTATGGGGTTCATCTACATGTGCAATTAGTGAGATGCAATAAATTCCAGTGCAAATCGTGCTGGAGTCAGCCGTTCCTGGGTGCAGCATGTTCATGTATACCCAGCAGTTTGGGCCAGGATGGAGCAGCCCTGGACTTGCAGTAGACTCAGAGGGGTCAGCCCCAAGGCTTTATGTAGTGGCATCAGGTAGCAGAGAGACTGGCTGGGGCACAAGAGTGCTTTAGTGCAGGACTGGGAGGTGGGTAGCCCCCACACTTTATCATTCTAGTGCTCCAACCAGCCTTGGCCACCATCTACATGAGCATTTTGACAGAATGAATTACTCTGCCATGAGGTAGTACTGTCCCCAACAGTACTATCTTACAGCAGCGTTAATTAATTTACTGTACCCTAATATTGGTGCTCATGTAGACAGTGATACTTAACTGCAGAGCTAATTAGTCAACTCCAGAGTAAAGTGCACATGTAGATGCACCCTGGATGATTATGTCAGACTTAAGGCATGATGTCTGGGATGGAAGATATAGTTAGAACATTGATCTCAGTTTTATTTCACTTTTTTGTACTGAAGTGGCACTTACATGGCTGCACAACTTCAATTTCGGTACATACCCACAGTGTGGGTTCTGCATATCCACCTTCACCCTGTACCATCCTTGTGAGCTCAGAAGGTTCCACTCTGTTTGCATACACACCCAGGTGGAATAGATTTGCCCGGGCATGGATATAATGCTGGATTAGTCCTGAAACTTTAGTTCCAAAAAACCGTGGCTAAAAATATTTCTGGGAAGGCAGACTGTCCCTCTTTTTAGCCCAGTGGTCATGAGTACTTGACCAGAAAGCAAGAGACTGGGTTCTAGGCCTTTCTTACTCAAAGGGATATTTTCTTCCCTGCTGGGAACAAGGCCAGTGCCAGGGCCAAAAACCAGCGATACCCCTTCATTCCAGAGCAAGAATCGTGCCCGCACAACACAGCAATCTGTTCCAACTGGCTTCTGTAAAAGCTGTTTAAAAGTATAATTCCCCACACTCAGGGATAGGGAGGTAGGCCCTGCACAGCCTGTTATGCCCCCAGGCCATGGGGACTCAGCAGCTCAGGCTGTCCCACCAGGTTTCTGTGATACCAATCAGGTCATAGTTCTTTTTATAGGCCGCAGCTTCCAGCCTATCTTATAGCAATGTGCTGCAAAAAGCAACCATTGGAAGCCCAGGAGTCCCATGATCACTGGGAAATCATAAGAAGAGCTCTGCAGCCGAGAACAAGTGGAGAAGACCATGCTAAACAGGGGAGAATGAAGCAGATCTCCACAACCAGTTTACTTATTGAAGAAGTCTACAGGGACTAGAATACATTTTGGGAGGGGAAGGGATTATGGAAAGGGGAGTTTTGGTTATCTCGCTAGGGGGTCTGATGTGTGAAGTTCTGTTTGTAGTTTATAGGTTGCATAGCAAAATGGAGACTGTTTTTTTCTCATGTATCTTTACTTTGCTCGTTACCACATGGGGCCAAGAAGGAATTTTTTCCCCTTCCTGTTGGTGTAGGTATCAGGGATTTTTTTTTCACCTTCCTCAGAAGCAGGAAAGTGAGGCTGCACTCACTTTCTTCCAGCCAGGGCTGGGTGTTTCAATTGAGATGTGCTGATATTTCTGTTGGAACTTAAAACCAGAGGTTCCACATTAGAATTAGGTTCTCTGTGCTCAGGGTAAGACCAATTACTATATTTGGGTTCTGGAAGGAATTTTACCTCACAGTCAGATTGGCATGGATTGCAGAAATTTTTGCCTTCCTTTATAGCAAGGGGCATGGCCCTCTTTCTGGCATTTCTTGAATATATTCAAACAACATTTGTAGTGACAAGACACTGGCAGTGACCTCATTCCCCTGCTTTACCTGGGGCAGGTTAGAGTGTTCCTGGTGTTTGGGGGAAATATGCTTTGTAGTTTTGCAACGGGGTTGTTTCATGGGCAGATCCAGTATTTTGTGAAAGGAGGGTGGGAGCAGTGAGTGGCATTCCAAGACAGGAAGAGCAGGGAATTTTTTAAGTCTTCAAATTAGTCAAGAATCCTCCTCTCCCCTCCCCACCCCTGAGTCTTCAGCAGCATGTCCCCTCCCTTTCTATTCTCCCCTCCCCAACTCACCTCTGCCACTGCCTCTGTCCCCAACTAATTTCAGAGTGGGGGCTGGAGTTCAAGAGCCACTTCTTGACCAGTCCAGCTGGGAACAACTGCAGCAGCAATGAGTGTGTTCCACCTTCTTACCTAGTCCCCTTGGGCATTCTCTGACATGGTGGAAGCAAGTGGAAAACCCACCTATGGGAAACCCATCTACCACCACCACTGCTGTCCCCTGCTGAGCCTGGCTGCAGCAGCTCTTGAACCCCACCCTCTGTGAAATGATTTGGGAGGGTTGTGGTTTGGGAGGGTTGTGGGACTGTGTACCCACCCACAACCCTCCCAAATTACAACCCTCCCAGGTTATTTCACAGAAAAAAGACATCCAGAGATTCTGCAGCTGGGCTCAGGGGACTTAGTGGTGGTGGTGGGTGGGTCCCCCTGTCCCACACTTGTTTCTGAGGATGGCAGGGAACACCAAGGGGGACAAGGCACAGAGGAAGAACCCATCTGCTGCTGTCACTGTTCCCAGCTGGAGTGAGGCAGGATAAGTTCTGGAGCCTCCTCCTTCCCTCTGTCCCAAGCATCAGACAGGGACAATGGCAATGGCAGCAGTGGGAAGGGGGAGGGGGTAATAAGAGGGTAGGGGATGTGCTGCTAAAGATGTAAGGGAAAGGAGGAGCTGAGGGCAGGGCTGGAAGGATGTGATTCTTACCTGCTTTGGGGACTTAAAAAAAATTCCTGGCTGCTTCTCCTGTGGTGTGGTCCAAAAGGAGAGTGTGTCTACTCCACTGCACCCCCTCTGGATCCTCCTCTGGGTTGCTTGTATAGTTTTAAGAACAGGTTAGACAGAGATGTATATGGGATGGTTTGGATAAGGGTGATTCTGCCTTGAGTAGAGGTTGGACTAGATTATCTTCTGAGGTTCTTTCTAGTACTCCTTTTCTATGAGCCTATGGGTCTATGATAAATGAATTAGTTGAATAAATATTCAGTTAAGTCAGCCATTCAACTTACTTTTCCTTTTGGATATTGCTTTCACAGTATCTTGCCCCATCATTTTTTACTTCTAAAGGACATTTTCTACTATGTATATGTTTGTTCCAAAGTATCCCATTCTGTACTACATTTGGTTTATCGATCTAGTATTACTTACTTTTTACAGTGATTGGTGAAACTAGAAGAATAACAAAGAAAAAGTACTGGAAACCTTCTTAGCTTTCCTCCACATTTATCTACCCTGAGAAATGAAATATAGTTTTTTTGGGGGTCTTGGTGTAAGGGATTTTTTAAGGATGTTATTTTTTTTTAATGGACCATTATGAACCCAAGAGAACCTCAGTTCTGATTAACACCTGTAGCCTGGCAAGTCAATCAAGTTAAAAAGGCAGTTGCTGACATCAAGTCCTTCCATTAGGTCTGCACGTGCAGACTCTGGAGAACTTTTGCTGTGTGATTCTCATTAACCTTATGAATCAGCTTCTTCATAGGTAATTTTAAGTTCACACAGATTTTTTTAAATACTTCACTTTCTGCTGTTAAGGGCCATTGGGGACAATTGTTCTGGACATTGAATAATATCTTCTATGCTTGAGTTGAGTGTGAATGTCTCAGCTTTCAGATAGCTGCCCAAAATGTTCACTGCATTAGTTATGCTAACATCTGTTCAGAACTTAAACCGTTATCTAATCCATTAAATGGGACAAATGAACAAAGTTGAATTGTTTTTGTTAATTAAATTTAAGAATTGAATTGCTTTTCCACTTGAAAAAAATGCTAGACCATTTTATGTAACATCTGCTATGTATTAAATGTATTTTTCATCCTCTTTTTCAAAATCCCTATATATACATTTTTTAATAACAAACAAATACAAAATGTTCTGGAATTGTGGAAACTTACAACAGTTTATATTACAGAAAGAAAGATATGTGATTACTCTTGCTCATATAAAAAGGTGGGGAAGGGTTTAGAGTACTGACACATAAAAAGGGTGATATTCCGAGATACTGTGATTATGCCATAACTACTCTCTTAAATACATCAAAGCATACCACAGAGGACAGTTGAACTAAGCTGGATGGATCAAGACACAATTTTGTTGAATATAAGCTCTTACCACTTGAAGTTAAACTTCAACAGGACATAATATACCCACATATTGGCCATTTTATAAAGTGGAACTCAATGTAGTGATGGGAAAGGGGAAAAAGAATTCTGGAAAATAATTCAATAAAATGAAGTTTATATGTAATTGGCATGACATGAGGAAGAGTGCAAAGTACAAGTTCTTTGCTCAAAATAGAATTCTGTTTTTTGTACCCAGGATCAAAATATTTCATGATAGGGCTTGCTGAATGACATTCCAGCTCCAGTAACTGACTTAGATCTGTCCTAATGCTGCATTGATTAACCTACAAAGAGGCATAACTGGATACTTGAGTGCCCTGGGCTATAGCCATGCATGGGGCAGCATCAATGGCTGTGCTGTTGGAAGTTCAGTGGCAGTTGGGCCCACAGTTCAACTGCTGCTGTTTTGACATCCTCCTCATGATTTGTGGTGCCCAGGGCTGATGCCCAGGTGCATCCCTTCATTATTTTACTGGACCTAAGCACTGTTTTGAAATAATGTGCACTGCGATTTATTGTCTTGGAGAATCCCTCAAAATAACTTGATACCCAGGCCAGGAGAAAGATTAAGCCTTTTATTGTAAGTTATCAAGAAGTAGGGCTGGAAGGGACCTCCAGAGATCATCTAGCCCAATGGCCTTCCTGAGGCCCCTATCCAAACTATTCCATACAACCATAATAAAAACTCTACATAAAACTACTCTCAACCCTGACACAACCTAGACCTAACACTCTAACTGGCCTCAGATAAAACAGGGGAACCACAACAGACAATGTCCTGCTTGTATAAAATGTCTGTAGGACTAGATCCAAATCATTCCTATTGGTGCCCATCCTTGATTTAATCAGATTTTAGGTGCCTAAATAAAAAAACATCCAGATCAACTGCCTTTCCATGGCTGCAAAGTTACCTAGGCATCTAGAAAAAGTCAGTGTTTATTTTTGCCTAAAAAATTCTCTAGGCACTCATAGTTTACTTCTGAGCATTCTCAGAAGGGATCCTGTAGGAACAGATACAACCTAACTCCTTACTGAGCTCCACTAGGTTCCAGAATAGAGGTAGGAGTCACATAAATCAGCATGAATATTCCCACTATCATTTGGGAACACTGTTGGTGGCTGTGCTCTCTACATTTCAGCCAAGAGCTTAGTGGCAAGGGAACTTGCCTATTAAATAGAAAACTTGCGTTTTAGGCCCACTTCAGCCTAAGAGAGTTCAAACTTATGTATTGCACATTCAAGGAAATAGCCCTAACCACTTGACTGTAGAACAGATTGGGATGGGGACATCACCATCCTCCCACTGAAACTGCCCTCCCACTCCCACTGAAACTGCGCCACTGGACCTACTGAAGCCAGAAACAGCCAAGAGTGAAAAATTCATGGGACCAATGGGAGGACAAGAAAGAAGGAACCTAACTTCATTCTCTGAGTGCTCTTGGTTCCAAGACAAAGGAAAAGCATAATATTGCAGCCCTGGGTCAGGTGCCTAATCCCTGAAGAGGGTCAGGATTTCAGATACACTTTAATGCCCATATTTCCTGTTCCTTAGCACCACACACGTCTATGTTTGGCAGACAGATGCTTTGGATTGCTCTTTGAAGGAGGTTAGGCTTCCCTGCTGACCGTATGGAATTCTTAGGCACCTAAAGATAGAATAATCCCATGCACCAGTACAGGCTGGGGGCTGACTGGCTGGGCAGCAGCTCTGCCGAAAAAGACCTGGGGTTTATAGTGCAGAATAAACTGAATATGAGTCAACAGTGTATCCTTGTTGCAAAAAAGGCTAATGGCCTACTGGGCTGCATTTGTAGGTATGTTGCCAGCATGTCAAGGGAAGTGATCATTCCTCTCTATTCAGCACTGGCGATGCCACATCTGGAGTACTGTGTTCAGTTTCGGGTCCCCCACTACAGAAAGGATTTGGACAAATTGTATAGTGTCCACCAGAGGGCAACAAAAATGGTGAGGGGACTGGGGCATGTGACTTACAAGGAGAGGCTGAGGTAACTGGGCTTATTTAGTTTAGATAAGAGAAAAGCAAGAGGGGATTTAATAGCCGCCTTCAACTACCTGAAGTTGGGTTCGAAAGAGGACTGAGTTAGACTGTTCTCAGTGGTGGCAAATGGCACAAGGAACAATGGTCTCAAGTTGCAGCAAGGGAAGTTTAGGTTAGATATGAGGAAGAATTTGGTCACTAGAGGGTAGTAAAGCACTGGAATAGGTTACCCAGAGAGGTGGTGGAAACTGAAACCTTGGAGGTTTTTAAGACCTGGCCAGAAAAAGCTTTGTCTGGGATGATCTAGCTGGGGATAGTCTTGCTTTGAGCAGGGAGTTGGACTAGATGACCTCCTGAGGTCCCTTCCAACCCTAATTTTCTATGAGTCTAAACCAGGTAATATGGATGACCTTCCCAAAAAAGGCACCCATTACGTTGGTTAGCAATAACCAACCTTTCCAGCCATGAGGGCTAGATGAAGGACGCAGGTTCAGTCTGAAAGTTGGATCTTGTGCAGAGGATTTGTCCACAGGCCAGATCCATCATGGGGTTGGCACACACGTGCAACCTAGCAAATAGACCTGCATGCTGGATGCGGCTCTGCCTCACATGTACCAGACTGGGCCTGCCACCTTGACCTTGCACTTGCCTGATAAGGCCTGCTGCTCCAACCCTCCGTGCAACAGCTTGTGCCTAGCACTCTGGGTCCAGCCCCAGCCCAAGCCCTGCATGCCAACCCCATCCAGCATATGGAATTAATTCATCTGGTTCATGAGGTTTGGAAATTTGGTGGTTGAGGGGGAACAGTGGCAGTGTTAATTGCCACTCCTCTGCCACCAAATTTCTAGACCTGTTGGAAGCCTGATGGTCCAGATGACATGGCTCCACAGGTAATATCTGGCCCTCTGATCACAAGTTGAGCCTGATTTAGGTGTTACAATCCCTAGGTTGAGGTGCCTATGAGGATTTTTGGATTGGGCTTTTAGGACCCAGTCTTATTCTACATCTACATGCACCCATACATTGTGTTCCACTGCAGAGGTCCAAAATTTGTAAGTGATTCTATATCTCCAGATATAGTAATTTAGATTACAACATGTTAGCTAATGAATGTGCAGAACAATGTTATAAGAGCTTAAAGGTCGTAGAAGATTCAGCATGATTTTGCTGAAACTATATATAAGCATTAAACCTATGATTAAAATAATAAAGCACTGACATTGATTTATGGATAATTTCCAAGATGTATACCAGGAATTACTAAAAAGAAAGGCTTCAGGACTCCATACAAAAAGAAAGATTTATAGATATATTTATATAGTCCATAAAAGCGACAAGCTCATTAAAAGATCGATGAATGCCTGATAAATTCAGAAGACACAAATGACTTCCTGTTGTCTTTCAAACACAGGAATTCTTAGGAATCCAGAGGCATGTTAGAAAAATAATTTGTGAAAAGCTCCTTACATTTTTCACATGACAGAGAGAATTGTCTAGGATCATGAACAAAACCCTCCATTCAAAACATTACAGCAGGGTATCAGGTGACAATACAACAAAGCCATGAAAGATTAAGTTGGTTCATGACATCATTTAAACTCTGAGGGAATGACACTGTTTCTATTAGCTTCTATATGGTATTTAAAAGATACCACATTTTCCATAAGCCCTACAATGATGAACACTAACCTCTCATTGTTTTTTAAATTCATTTAAAAGCAAGTCAAGCAAATACATAACCAATCTGATGACTCTGTGGATAAGAATTCATTACTTTCCTTTTCTCTGATCTAAACCTTTTAAACATGAGTTTATTCACAGCTGAATAAGCAAACTCTGTTTGGTTTTGCACAAAAGAGTTAGATTCAAGTGAACAATACTCACAAGTAATGCCAGTACTACCATCAAGAGAACAAAAATTTCACCTCTTGTATTTAAGATTTCTTCCACTCTACAGTACATTCTAACCTTTTTGCTTCTAACCCTTTTCAAGATTTTTTTTTCTCACTGCTCATAACTTTCTCAGAAAAGTTCCTCCTTGAGCAATATTATTCTTGACTTGCCTCACTCTATAGGTGCATTTTTTTTGCTTTTATTCAATGATTGAGCAAAACTTTTTCTGTGTTTCTGAGTTATAGAACACTTATGTTCCCACAAGAACATTTTACAAGATAACGCAAATGAAATAATATAATATAAACGTAGTTGTGATTCCTTTTTGTAGCTATCACTAAGACATAAATTAAGCCAGTTTAAACAAGATCAGAGTGAACAGTTTTACAATTTAGCACAAATAACGGTTTTAAAATTAATATTGTTTAAAGATGACAAGTTTTTAGTAAACGAGTTCTCAAGAGCTGTTATCAAATACATAAAAAATAGAAAAATGTCAATGAATGAAACAGTTGCCAGCTTTCTTTGACCTTAAAACTCATTTTCTTTGAAGGGTTACAGTATATTATATAACTTCTTGTCTATCAAAAATGTGTAAGACTGACCATACTTAAACATAGCTATTCAAGTAGAAACTTTTAATTAAAATGAATTTCAGCCTTCTTTAAAATATACAATTTCTGATTCCTTAATTTCTCACGTGAGTTCCAAAGACTGATCTATTTGACCTTGTTCCACAAATCACAACATTCATGCCTAAATTAGGGCAACGCCTCGATTTTGGAGGGCAAATTTCCTATATGCCTACCGCTAAGTTTCTGGGTATGCTCAGAAGCAATCCAGTTTGATAACTTTCTAATAGGTTGTGTTCTCACAGCCATAGCCAAAACTGCATTTTGGGAAATATAGTTAGGTTAGTTTCTAATAATGGTTAAACTAACTGGGTATTCATTCAGTTTAAAAATTTATTCTTAAGTAGGAAGATGGAAGAAAGAAAGCCTTGGTTAAATTACAGCTGCATAATGAAGAAAGGCCAATACAGCAAGAGTTCCTGTTAAGATAAATATGGGCAGCAGAAAAGACTCTGAAGAATTTTCAAGAGAAAGGAAACTTCAGCAGGCAATATGTACTCCACATCAGAAATGTACAAAAATATATTAATTATTTCTATTTAAGCAGAATATAGGTAAAAGCAGCAAAGCAAAAGTTTGCACAAAAACTGCAACCCTTTACCTACTTTCTTCCTTTTTTATAGATAATAGGAAACAACAGTTTATATAGCAAACAAAGTATGAGAAAAAGAATGGTTCAAAAAAGTTCTGAGGTGATCAGGAAAACATTTAAGTCAAAATTTAATTTATCTGAAAATACTCTCCCTTGTAGTTTGAAGGCTCATATTAAAGGGGAACTAAATCTTGTGAAATTTTCCACCAACACTGCAAAACCAAAATCAAAGTCAAATTTAGGACATCTGTTATGGGAAGATGATATCTTTCCATAGATAGACCAAAGCTTGAGTCATTTATCCATGATCACTTCGTTCTATACTTTGGAGGTTCAGACAAAATGTGAACTGAATCTGATTTACCTTAGTTTTTTGTTTTGCAAAACATAGCTCTGTTGAGAACGGCAGCATTAAAACTATGAAAACTTTGGCCTATTTCTAGGCAGAATGCTCTCTTTGACTTTTGCCCTACATAGAAAAAATTATAAAGCATCATGTTAAGATCAAAACACTCAAATACCTCACTTTCTTAAGTAGAGGATAGCATAGAAAGCAGTTTATGATTTTTGTACCTTTGCATTTAAACTCAAAGTTAACACACTAAATTTCATCTAGTTAGATTATGAAGATCTTATCTCATGGTGTTTTTGAATTTGAGTGCCATTAGGCAGAGAGTGTCTTATATTATATTCCAGAATGCACTAAATGCTACATTGATGACTTCATGGCATCTCCAGTGCAACATCCTTTTGAAAGTCTTAAGCTTCCTTTCTGTCTTTCCTGGAAAAGCCTCATATACACAGTTGTTCGCTTAAAAAACGAATGCAAGTGACGCAGTTAGTGGTATTGGTATATTGTTCTCAGTTCAGTTGCTTCTATCAGATGCTGGCCATGTAACACTCCAAAAACAGCCAAAGACCTTTTGACTCCTAAAGAGAAATACTATGTTTAATTGCTTTATTTACTGGAGCCTTTATTAATAGAGAACTTCATTAATTGTAGGTTTGTATGTTATTTAAAGGTTTTTCCTTGTGACAGACACTGTTTAATTTCCCTTCATAGTTTCTCTCACCTAGCTAAAATGGAGAATCCCTCAGTAACACAGAGGGGTCAACTTTTGGTTATTCTTCTATTACTGGGTAGTAGAGGGATGGTTTAATGGGTTTTAGGGGTTTTTACCTACTGGATACAAAAAACCATGGACTAAATATAGACATTGGATTTATGACACATTATAACCTGCCTAACATCTGATACCTCAGGTAACCCGGTTACTATTTACAAGCTATATTCTTATCACCAGGTCTACATTTCCCCACTCCCCCTGCTACCCTCCCCCGACCTGTTTCTCACCCATTGACTGCCTCAATTTGCATTTTCACTGACTGACTTTCCTGCATGCATACTGGCCTCTGGCTTCTTTTCTATTCCATCCAGGATGAGCAGGAACCAATTGAAGATGTTTCCTCAGCCTGATGAAGGGTGTTTGTAGCTGAAAGCTTGTAAAGAAGAATTTTTCATGAATTGGTCTAATAAAAGATATCCGATTTCCCCAAAAAACCTTGTCTGCCTGCAGGGTTCTCCTTGGGGGAGGAAGGTGGGCAAATCAGGGTGACTGCCCCGGGCCCCGCGCTTTGGGGGGCCCTTGAAGTGGGGCAGGGCAGCAGTAACATGGAGATGGGTGGAGCAGTGGCTCTGCATCCAGCTGCTCACTACCCCCCACGTGCCGCCAGTGCCACTGCTGGCATCGGCGGTGGCAGCTTCTTTGGGTCCGGGGCCCAGATCAGAGTGGGGGCAGGGCCTTGCATGCGCTGATTTGCCCTGGGTCCTGCATCCTGCTCAGGTCAGCTCTGTCTGCCTATGTCCTTAGACCAACATGGCTACAGCCTATACCCCTGGTCTAGTCACAGACATTTGCTTCTTATTGTGACATTAGACTTTTCCCGTACATTCATTATTTACTGAAGAAGCTCATTATCTTGAAGCTGTAAAACATGAAGAGCCAAAGTATACCCTTGTTTGATACTTCAGAGGCGAGATGTGCCTTTGAACTCACAGTTTCCCTGTGAGCAATTCTTCCAAATGACAAGCCTACACCAGCATTTTACTCAGAGTGGAATCCTGCACTTCACCTACTTTTGGGTGGGTCCCCAGGCTACAGCATACTGGGCGCATCTACACAAGATACTAACTGTGCAGTAGCCAAATAAGACTGCACAGCAATGCATTACAGCACAAACGGTGTTAATGTGCTACTGCACAGTATTATTAGGCTACTGCACAGTATCGTCACTTAAAAGGCATTTGCCAGTGCTGCTGCATAGTAACTCCAGTTACTGCACTTTTATTTTGTATTTGATTATACAAGTACTAAATAAATGCATAGAAACCACTAGGACTATGTAGAGCTTCAGTTGCTGATTTGATTTCATGGAGACTTGGCCCGATTTGGTGGCCGCATCTCCGAATCTTAATCGAATCAGGAGACCCTTTAATCTATCTGGTTGTGTATGCAAGTAACTGCACAGTCAGTGTCTTGAGTAGATGTGACCAGTAAGACTGATTTCTACCAGGACTTCATAATTTGGCTAATTTTGTTTGAAGTAAACCTCTAATGACTTTAGAGGCCATCTTTCTTATATAAAAAATGAAGGGAATGTTATTTTGAAAAGACAACTGGGGGAAGTTATATCAGATGTAGATTGTGTCACCCTTAATGTAAGTCTGTTGTGTTCATTGTAGTTTATCAAGAACTATTTTAGACAGTTATAAAAAGCAAATATGCATAACACACTAAAATACTTAAATACACTAAAAAATACCCTTCTAATCACTTTACTAAGGAAATCCTTCCATTCACTGGCAGGAAAAATTGGCTAGGAAGATTACTGCTTTTTATTTAGCTCTGTTTAAAGGATCAAGGACATGAGGTGATGTCTTTGCACATGTGTACGGGGTTTGCTAAGAATACTGGCTACCTATAGTCCACAAAATTAGGTGCAGCTGTAGCAGCAAAGGGAGTGAATATCATTAGCCGATCCATTCACAGTTTATTAGAATTCTATTGGAAACTCAGAAAAGATGTCACAAGAGAGCTGCTGAAGGTTAAAAGGCACTAATATATTTTCCAGACCTATTGGCTTGCTTAATTATATTTTTCCTGGGAAGGAATTATGTAAATGCTTAATGGACTGAGCAATGAAAAACATAAATATAAGGAGAGACATTTATTAGAGAGTGGGGAAATTTTTGTTAAGCAGATGTGCCTGTGGAGATAAAAATTCACTCTGGGATTTGCTTGCAACTGACACACACAAATGTGCTCATAGGGTGTGTCTACACGTGCTATTAGCATGCAGCAATAAACTCCGGTGCATATTGTGGCAGAGTTTATTGCCTCTAGGCGTGCCACTTGAATGTGTGCCTGGGACCACAGTATGCTGAGCTGGGTCAGAGCAGCCACAGCTGGCAGAGGGCCTAAGGGGTCAGCCTGCCAGCCCAGGGATGCTCCAAACTGGCTCAGTGGATGTGGAGGGGTTGGCTGGGGTACGAGGATGCCTTCACTATGGGGCTTGCTAGTAAGCAGCCCTTGCATTAAAGCATCCTGGTGTACCAGCCAGCTGCGTCAGCATTTACATGCATTTCTCCTGAGGAGTAAAAAACTCCTGAGAAGGATAGTACTTGTATTTACAAGTACTACCCTGCTGTGGAGCTTATTAGTTTCCTGAAACCTAATAGGGCTGCATGTGTAGTTGCGACAAATTAAGTACAGAGCTAATTAGTCTAGTCCGCAGTAAATGTCTTGTATAGACATGCCCAGAAAGTATTCCATTTGACTTCTATGACTAGGGAAGTAATCTTTCCTCATCAGATAGTTAAATATTTTACTTTAATAATATGCAATTAACCCATGAGAGATTATTATGTATCTATGAAGGTTAATAGTTAAATTGGGATGGTTTAAAAACCAGTTTGACCTCCACAGTTAATAAGACATGAAACTCAAACTTGGCTCCCAATTCAGATTTTATAAGAACAAGATTTTAGAAAATTGAAGACCAAAGATCAAAGGAATATTGGCTCATTTTAAAATTCCAGTGAGTGCAGGTATTTATAAACAAGTGAATATTCCCATTCAGTATCTGCAACTCAGTCACTGGAGCACAGAGGACTAGAGCCCTGGAATACAACCAAGAAAGCCTCTACTGTGTTATTCATTGGAGGATGATATATCTTGAATTTAAAGAGCTGAAGAGATACTACAGTTCTTTTTACATTTTGTGTACATGAGAAGGACGGAAAGTGGTCTAGCAAGCTACTAGTTTGGCTGGTACTCACTTATACATAGTAACCCTCCTCAGCAGTAAGGTCAGTCCCACCATTTTCCATGAATAGCCCTGAGTAACTAAATAAGATACAGGTTTGCTTTTTTAGTGTCCCACTGCAGCAAAAAAAAAAAAAGTACACTCCATGTCCCCAGGACTATTGTATAGAACGCTCAACAATACCCAACATTTAGTACACACTAATGAAAAAATATTATCATATATTTTGTTCTCTTTTTGTCTTTTATTGTACAGTGTCCTAAGCCTTTTGGAGGGAAGGGAAGCAGATAGAGACAGAGAGAGAGAGAGAGAGAGAGAGAGAGTGTGACTCTGGACTAAAGGCTGGTTCTTGGGAACATCCCCAGAAGTGGGCATGGGACTCTATGTGCTGAATGTATATACCACAGTGGCACTGACCACTACCTGTTTGCTCATCTTCTAAGTGTATGTTGTTATACTGTGAATGTCTTTCCCATTGACCTGTGACCCTAACCCATAAAACACTTGATATAAAGTAAATCCCTCACTGGCTGTTGTGATTATGCCTGACACTGCAGGGGCTTGTTACAGTGGTTTATCTATTCTTTTTCTTCACACAATTTTCAGAAAATGACCCCAGGGGAAAGTCTGAGTCCAGAAAAATGTTGGAGAGTACATACTGATCTCCCTCTCAAAGAATGTATTTGTATTCTTCTGATTTTCTTCCCTTTCATTCTCCGCCGCCTCAGAAATTAAGCACAGGTGCTCTTACAAAGAGTTAGTTTTTAGTCTCCTCCCTGTCTCTAATGCCCAATTTCCTTAAAGTGATCTAGACATCAGCAGGCTAGGTTCTTTGTAGCACATAATACAGCCACTTCCTAGATGTTTGCTCAGAATGCCTGGGATTGACAGCACTGCCTTTAACAATTAACCTGTTGATACATACGGGACAGTCTATTTAGTTTTAAAGTTGCAGCTAGGCCCAACAGCAAGCCTTCATTTACTGAACTTACAGGTAGCGTCAGAAAATTGGTACCACACAGATCTCTGTCTTCAGCCACTTTCTATTTGCAGTTGTTTTTGTATTATGGATTGTAATGGTAATATGGATTGTAAATTAATGTGATGTGTGCAATGACTAATAAGTCAAATAAGAACTTGGTTGTTTTATACATGCCTATTACTTTTATTCCCTTTGTTTGAATTTCTAAATGCTTTCTTGAATTTCCTACACTTCCTTGACAACCCTTTATGATTTTCTGAGGAGAGAGTATGGCTTTTGGGCAATCAATAAGTGTCCTCATTTAATCTCAGGAGGAATTGTTATATTTGCATGTGACATGCAGTAAGGTAGCAAAAGAGAAGTCAGGTCCAAAGAACATCTTGCAGCAAATCCCTTAAACCAAACTGTATCAGGGCCTTGTCTCATGGGACACTTAGCACATGCTTTGCCTGAGATCGTAATAAGCATTACCACGTCATATTAAAAGTTTGAACATATTGTGAGCAGTAACATGGTAATACTACAGTCTCAGTTCATTCTGGACAGGGCTACAGCTGGTTGCGAAAACTCCTTTCCTATCCCCCTGACACTGACCCTGGCACTACAGGCACCTTGCTATGGCATGCTGTGTGAGCCAAGTCTCTGCTACTAGCAACAGGTGGAGGGAGGCACAGAGAGTTCAGTGGGAAGGGTGCCGCTTCTACAGCTGGATCCACACGTGTGGATGTTTCCCACTAGCAGCCTTATACCAGCTTCATTATGAGGCTAGGGTTGGGACTGACAATCAGCTGATTGTTGGTCCCAGCCCTAGCACAGCACCTGTGTCTTGAATTCTTATGATATCCATAGAGCAATCCAACAATAGCTTAACATTTGTTACTTAATTGATCTGAAGATACTCTTCCCACAAGAAGTTGTAACTAGACTTTTAAGTGCAGTTAACACATCCAAATGTAAATGGCCTTCAGTCTCTCCAAGCTAAAAACCTACCAATTCACAAAACTTGCTATTGCAAACTCTTCTAGACAGTCTGTTCATCTCTCAGACAGGGGTTCCTCTTTGGGGTTAATGTACATAAGACATTGTTATTTCTTTGTATAATGTGTGGAGACAGGGTTCATCCAGCCCCAACACCCATTTATAGCCTTCATCTGATGCATCTGCCGATCAACATTCACCAGCATAAAAGACTAACAAAGAATCTGTCATCTTAGTTTTCATTGCCAGGATCTTTAAAATTGGCTTCTCTTTGTTGTGTAGTCCTGAGTCCTAGAGGAAGTTGACAATGATATTCAGCTTCCTTCTCTCCTAACAGTGTCCTCCCTAGAAGAGGCAGAAGCTGAGAAGCGCCAGCATTTCTCTTTCTGAATCCTTAGAGGCACATGGGACACAAATTGAGGAGCTGGGGCAAAGGAAGATGTAACATGAGAAATCCACAGAACATGTAAGAGGAAGTGAGAAGAGTACTATCCAAGGAAGGGGGAGTCCTGGATTCTGCCCCTTGCTTTTGGGGCAGTGTGGCTGCATTTTATATTGTATAGTCATTGGCAAAAAGACAAAATAATTCCAGCACTAGAGATACAGGAATCTCCTTTTCTGGGGGAGAGTTATACCCACAAAGAGTATAAAGCCATTTTCTGGCTTTCTGACTCAAAATATCGTTAATTTATAGAAAATGGAAGAGCACTTTAAAAGAGAATGAAATACAGTCATCCTCCCCAACACCCAGTGTGCCCTTGTAGTATGATAGTTAGGGCTTTCTGCCAGAAGGCCCATGATGTGTTTTCAAATTCTCTCAAAGGAAAGAGAGGACCTGGATCTCCCCCCATGGCTGATGTGTGAAAGGGAAACCACATAGCGCTGAACCATTGTGTCTTTAGTTCTTCATTTCCTCAGCTTTTATTGCAGCCAAATTGTTTAAAAATTGAGGGATAGGTTTTTGACATTTCTGAAACATTATACATTCCCTGAAATTAACTGTTTAGATCAGGCAGTCTCAATTAGGGTGCCATTGAAGCTTGAGGTGCTATGAGATCTTCATAAGGATGCTGTGAGGTGGCATATAATATTAGCACTGTTAGGTATAAAGACACTTACAAATGATTTATAAAATAAACCTCAACATTTCTAATAGGCATCCAGAGTGTCAAAACCATTCTGATCTGCTCTGCTCTTTCTATGTTCCTTGCAGCAGAAGAATTGCACTCTTATTTTTCCATAGTTAAAAATGAGTGAAAACTAGGATCTGGCATTTTCTGAAGGTTGCCATGAGTCTAACAAGAGGCGCCTTGAGTTTTAAAAGATTGAGCACCATCTAGGTTTAGATGCTTGTGCAATATTTCCTTTTCATTTGTTTGGTTTGTTTCAACAAAAAACGATTTGGCAAAATCTACAAAAAATTTTGCCTTCCCTGAGACCGTATTTTCTGATGAATAAATGAACTGACAAAAAATGCCTAGCTCTATTTGTAAGAGCACTTTGAAAAAAAATATATTAAAATCTATTTTGATATAGTTTAAAAAAAACTGTATCTGATTAAACCTCACTTTAAATAACTCTTTAGAAAAGGCTTGTATATTTCTTTTAAATACTTCATTTTTTCTCTTCATTATGTAGAAATAACTAAGTCTTGAACAATGTTTTATTTATATAGTTAAGGTCTGTATTACTCCTATTGGATTTTATGGCAGAAGTCCTATTAACTTCAGTGAAAACACAACTAAAGCCTTTGTGGGATATACCATGTTAAATTTTTTGGCAAAGACATAAAAGACCCTACTAAATATCTGCTTCCCAAAGTCTTAAATAGGTGTAATGGTAATCAAAGATAGTACAAACCTTGCGTTAATCTTAATGGCTCAACATTTTTCTTTCTTGGCACATCAATTTGTGTATCCATTGACCTTATTCCAGTCATCACTGGGGTCACCAACACTGAGTATATAGCACCTGAAACAAAATCTCATTTTTCAACCACCCACAAAGAGGAAGAAATCCCAGCTGAACGAAATCCTAGTAAAAACATCTAGGTTGACTTTGAGAACCTTGGCAGAGATTCATTCTAGCTCTGACTACGCTTGTAGCCTTTAACAATTTTTAAATTTGCCTTTTTCCCCTTTGTCTTTAAAGAAAATTAAAGACCTTGATTAAAGTCAAGGTGTTATGTGTTATACCATATGCCACAGTAAAAAAAAAAAGCATGTTGTTTGACAAACTAATTGGGGTGGCTTAGAAAATAACTTCCCATTCCTACCTAGTCTATCAAATTGTTTTGCTATGGATAACACTTGCCATAAAGCCTTTTTGAATGCTATTACTATACTTGCAATGATCCACAGTGGATTGAAAGACTGTTACAGAAGCTATAGTACATATTTCTAACCAGGGTAATTGCAATTTAGATTTTGATAAAGAACAAAATATTATGAGTAAATGGTATACAAATATACAGCAATAACAAAAAGAAAAAAATGTGCTTTGATTTTTATACAGAAAGTTGTTTGTACTGAAAGACAAACTTGGCACTGTCATCCCCTACTACATCGAATACCTGGGCAGCAGAAGCAAACTATTTGAACTGTGTGCTGGGCCGTGGCTATTAAAGAGTCTGTACTGTCCTTCAGCAGATAAATTTCAGTGCTTAAGGTTATCAATGTAAGTGGAAAGTAGGTCTGTTAATTTACCAATCATTAGGGCTGTGCAAGGCTTTGGACAGAGCTTCGGATCTGGAGAAGCTTCAGACGCTTCAGGGTGTGAAGCAGCATTTCTGAGTTGAATCGCTGGCCTTGTTTGGCTTCCTGAAGCAGTTCAGAGCTTCCGAAGAGCTTCAGAGCTGCCTTGGAGATCTGGCCATAGGGTATAATGGGGAAACAATAAAATATCTTTAACTTTTTTGTTTTCATCTAATTTGGATGACATTTTCAGGGATGGTAGACTCTGCAGAGAGAATGAATCCTATCAAGTTTAAAGAAGATCAGTGCAGGGGCTTCGGGGGAAACGGCACCCCAAATTTTTTAAAGCAAAACTCATGTAATGTCTAGGTGTTACAGCATAGGTGGGTGAAAACTGCAGGGGTGGTAGCTCTTACTGAGGCCACAAAACCTGCCAAGTTTCAAGAAGATTGGCACAGGCTTGTCCCCTCAAGCTGTGGACAAACAAAACTCATGCCATGGGTGCTTGTGGGACTGACTGTCTCTGGCCTGGGGCATCAGAGACACTACTGCAGGCCTAGCTGCTAAGCTACTGTGTTACCAGTCACAAATTAATCAATCATGATTCACTCAAGGACCAGGGACTCAGGGACCAGCTCAATACACAGAACCTAGCTACTATATAAGGACTTAATAAGCATCAATTAGCACCTACAAAACCAGGTTAAGGAGAGGAAAGAATCAATACAGGCAATAAACTGCCCCAAGACAGAGACAATCTTGGCACGAGTTTTGCCTGTCAGCAGGACCCCAGAACTCCCCTGAACCATTTCTCCTTGACAGCTGGCAGAGGCCACCATCCCTGCAGCTGTCACCCTCCTGCGCCTTAACACATGCAGCGTCACCCATGGCACCAGTTTTGCTTGTCCACAGCTTGAGGTGCAGTTCCCCCCAAACCCCTGCACCTATCTTCTTGAAACTTGGCAGACTTTGTGGCCTCATGAGGAGCCACCATCCCTGCAGTTTTGACCCCCCTGTGTTGTAACACACAGCCGTGACATGAGTTTGGCTTTCAAGAATTTGGGGTACAGTTACCCCCAAACCCCTGAACTAATCTTCTTTAAATTTGGTAGTTTTCATGCTTTCAGAAGATGCTACCACCTCTACAAGTTTCATCTAAATTGGACAAAAACCAACAAAGTTATAGATATTTCATTGATTCCCCATTATACCCTATAGCCAGATCTCCAAGGCCGCTCTGAAGCTTCGGAGCCACTTTGGCCAGATCGAGGCGGAAACCCGGTCTGGAACTCCAGATCAGATAGCAGCCATCTGAAGTGGCTGGATCTGAAGCCAGATCGGATCACTGCCGACTCACACAGGCCTACCAATCATGTATCTCAGTTACAGCTTCTCTCTTCAAGAAGGCTTCATATTTAATGGAAGGTCATGTAGTAAGATGTGGACAACTTTGTTCTTTTCTGATAATTTTTAATCATCTTGGGGTCAATGATGACCCCAAGATGAACACGAGCCTCCAGTGCAATGTTGTGGCTACTAAAACGACCAAAATACTGGCGTGCATCCATAGATGCTTCTCAAGCAAACCTCGGGATGTCATTCTCCCCTTGTACTCGGCCTTGGTGAGGCTGCAGCTGGAGTACTGCATCCAGTTTTGGGCTCCACAATTCAAAAAGGATAACAGACCTTATGATGACAGGCTGAGAGCCATGGGGCTCTTTAGCCTGGAAAAGTGCAGGCTCAGGGGTGATCTGATGGCCACCTATAATTTTATCAGAGGTGACCACCAGTATCTGGGGGAACGTTTGTTCACCAGAGCGCCCCAAGGGATGATGAGGTTGAACAGTCATAAACTACTACAAGACCGTTTCAGGCTGGACATAAAGAAGAATTTCTTTACTGTCTGAGCCCCCAAGGTCTGGAACAGCCTGCCATCGGAGGTGGTTCAAACACCTACATTGAACATGTTCAAGAGCAAATTGGATGCTTATCTTGTTGGGATCTTATGACCCCAGCTGACTTCCTGCTCTTTGGGTGGGGGGCTGCACTCGATGATCTTCTGAGGTCCCTTCCAGCCCTAATGTATATGAAATCTATGAAATTCTTATATTGATTGTCATTGGCCAACATATGATTACTTGCATGTATTGGGAGTACTCATTTAAAGAAAGGTGGCAAAATCAAGTCCATTATCTTCATTATAACAATGCATAAAGAACTCAAGATATGAATGTAATTGAGGTTATGCTGGGCATGTGTACACAAGTTGCTTAACTTCACATTAGCATAGCTTACTGTGAAGTAATCATCTACACATGCACATGCTTGCTTTACAGTAAACTTCCCTAATTCTGAGTGTCACAGGGGCTTTTTGGTGCCTTGCTCCTATGAAGAGATACAGGTGCCAGTTGCCAGGGCAACTGCAGTTGGTCAGCTGACCGGAAGGGGGCAGGGTCTGAACTATATAAATGTAGTCCAGGCTGAGGCCAGGAGGGCAGTTCCCCTCTGGCAGCCAAGGAAGTAGGACTTCTGTGGGAGCAGGCAGAGTTGAGAAGCCTGATGGCCTGAGCAGCTTATGGGTGAGGATACCAGGTGAAGGAACCCCTGTCAGGGATTTGAATGATGATTAGCCAGAGAGCTTAGGGTTTGCGTTTTAGCCAGAAGGCTTATTTTTGAGGTGTAGCCGATTGGCTTATGCTATTGATTTGAGTTTAAGACTGGAGGACTGGGTGAGGCTATAAGGGGTTGGAGGAGGCCTCATAGGAACTCCCCAGTAGCATGGGGGTTCCTGGTGCCAGAGCGGGCACAGCAGTCAGGTGCCTGAGAGGGCACAGCAGTCTGGTCTGGGGGCCAGGCACGGCTAAGGCCACCTGAGCCCCAATTGGGAGGAGCACTAGTGTGGGCACCGGCGAGAAGACCCAGAGGGGGCGAGTGCACAGAGAGAAGCCCCAGTGTGGGTGACGGTGCAGAGAAGGGCCCGGTGGGGCCACAAGTAGAAGACAAGCCCGGAGGGCATCCGCGAGGTCGCGGGCAACAGTAATTTGACTCGACAATGACCAGTACATCTGAGAGGCTTGGGGCATGGTATAAGGGGTGGTAGGAGCCACGTGTAGCCCATAAGGCTGGGTACACCAAGTCAGCCTATACAGAACAGGGGCCAGGATAAACAAGAGCACCGTGTCCAAGGGGACAAAAGGCAGCCTCCCTTATAAACAGATACCATCAAAGACGTGGTGGGCGAGAACGAGGGTGCTTGATCGCCAACTTGGCATGGTAGGGGGTGCCAGGAGAGATCACAGCTGCTCCTGGGACCCCGCCCTGTGACACTGAGGAAATTTGCTACCTGTAAATGCAGGTAGCAAATTAACCTGGGTGTGCTTGCCTCTGTTCAATTATCTGCTCCTGTACCGCTCTAGCACCTGCTTCTGGTTTTAGGCATGATGAGATCCTGTGCAATCCTGGAGAAGCCCCTTGGTCACTCTCAGGGAAACCCCAAAACTCTCCTGCCATGACTTTGGATGGTTCTTCAGTGGTGGGGATTCCCGTTGAGGAAACTTCCGGCATTTGTCTCATTTCCCGATGGACGTATGTGGGGCTCCGCCTCCCCTACACCCTGTCCATACGCCAGCCCTCGAGACGAGCCCAAGATCTTTTATGCAGATTGCCATCTAGTGGTGTCAGTCCTGGATCTTCTCTCCTTTTTTTTTTTTTGTTTTTTTATGCCAAGGATTCTGGCTGTGCTGCCTTGCCCCAGCTGAGTTCTTCTGCAGCTCCTCATTGAGCTGCCTCAGGTCCTGTGTTCCCATGTCACTCACCACTGGTGCAGGATGCTTCCCCTGATCCCATCTGTACTGACATCAGCCTCCACATCTGGTCTTCCTGCTCTTGCCAGTGCCGGATGCACTCAGCGTGGGAGATCCTTACTTCTCCTCTCACTCCCGACGTTTCCCCCCGGTCCCTCTTGGCACTGGCTTTTGAATCCGCCAGTCGGCATCTCCCACTGACGTCACCTGGCTCCAGCTGCAGATAAGTGTGGCTGATAAACCATTCAGGTCTTTCTCCTGTCTCCCTGTTTCATTGGCATCCTACCAGGAGTACGTTTTCCTCCCTTTCAGGGTTCTTCTTTAGGGGTTGTGTTCCCCTTGTCCTGGGTTCCCTGATGGGTGGGGCTCCTTGATGGGTGCGGCTCCCTGCTCCCTCATGTTTGTACCCCTGCAACACCACAGCACCATAGCACTTGGGTAGATGCCTGACTGGGAGCAAAATCTGTTCCTGGTCAGCCACACACCAGGGGGCAGGAGATAGCTTCCTGCCTCCGGAAGCTGAGTGGGCTTCACCACAGAAGCCTGGGCAGTGAATATGTCCGTCTCTCCCAGAAGCAGGGAGCTCTAAGCCACCTGCTCCCAGATAGTGGTTGGGAAGTTGGGGCTGGGAGATCCTTATCCCCCCCTACCCCCTATCCCCACTCCATCATCCCAATCAGGGAGCAGGGGGCTGGGAGATCTTTATCTCTCAGTGCCAGCTCTGTAATTGCAGGTTTAGTGCTTGGAGCCGCTTAACTCCCAGCCTGAGCTACATGGTCTCAGGGCTCAGGTTGGGAGACCCTTATCTCTCAAAAGTAGCTCTGAGAACATGGGGCCTCTATTGGGAGATACTTATCTTTCAGCCCAAGCCCTGTGACCACAGAGCTCAGGCTGGGAGATAAGCATCTATCAGGAGTGACCCCGCAGTTGCGGAGCTGCTGCTGAGAGGCAAGTATCTCCCAGCTCAAGCCCCATGACCATGGAGCCAGCACTGGGAGCTTCCTGCTGACAGGGTCAGGGAAGCCTGTTCCCTGCCTGGCTCCATGAGTGTGGAGTTGTGGGGGAAACAGGCTGGGGAGGCACCCAACACCCTTGTGTTCCTGGGTGATTACAGTGTCCCCTGGTCCCAGCAGCAGGTAGCTACCCAAAAACCCTTACTATGCAGTAGCTTACTACATAGTACATCTAGGCTGGAGTAAATGCATGTGTAGATGCACCAACTTAGTGCATCTATATGAGACGTATAGTGTGTAGTTGACTAATTAGCTCCGTAATAGAATCATAGGAGAATAGTACTTGTGTTTACTTGTAAAAAAACTTTGCAGGAACACACACACAAATGCTGGAGGGGCTGGCTGGGGCATGATGATGTTTCAGGGCTGGAGCTGCCTGCTGACTTGCCCCATGCTGCAGCTCCTCCTGCCCTAGCCAGCTCTTCTGCAGCACACTGAACTGGGAGGAACAGCCCCAGGCTGGCAGACTGACCCCTGGGGTCCTGTGTCAGCCAGGGCTGCTCCAATCCAGCTCTGCATGCTGCATGTGAATAAACTCCAGAGCTTATTACTCCAGAGATAATTGCTCCAAGGTACACCATTTGAATGTGCTCCTGGAAGCAATTATTTCAGAGCAATAAGCTCCAGAGTTTATTCAGGTGCAGTAATAGCATGTGTAGACAAGCCCACTGTATTATGATAGAATCCAGCTATAACTACTTCCATTCTAAGACATGTCTAGATAATCAATCTAGCTCAAAAAATGTTTTTAAATGATTAACTTTTGTCCACTTCTGGCCTTGATATATGAACCATATATTTTAGAGGTGAAAAAAGGTGAAAAAGTAGATATGAACTGAAGGCAAAGTTCATTTACAAATATTGTTTGTGTGAGTGAAAATTTCCTATTTTCCATTAAATACCATGAAGAATTTGCAGAGCTAATCAACTCATTCATTTAATACAGGTGTTGCCATAACTATGATTTACTGGTAAGACTGACATACCTAAAACCTTCATAGTTATGCTTGCTTTATGTTACAGTGTAGTGTTAATATATAAGATTTTGGAATGTTAGCAGACTTGAGACTAGCCAGAGCTTTCTTATCCTTCTACACTCTGGTTGTCTCTGAATAGCCATATTTCTTTATTTCAGCATTTTTATTTAACATAGAAACATAGTACTTGTATAATCAAATACAAAATAAAAGTGCAGTAACTGGAGTTACTATGCAGCAGCACTGGCAAATGCCTTTTAAGTGACGATTACTGTGCATTAGCCTAATAATACTGTGCAGTAGCGCATTAACACTGTTTGTGCTGTAATGCATTGCTGTGCAGTCTTATTTGGCTACTGCACAGTTAGTATCTTGTGTAGATGTGCCCAGTATGCTGTAGCCTGGGGACCCACCCAAAAGTAGGTGAAGTGCAGGATTCCACTCTGAGTAAAATGCTGGTGTAGGCTTGTCATATGGAAGAATTGCTCACAGGGAAACTGTGAGTTCAAAGGCACATCTCACCTCTGAAGTATCAAACAAGGGTATACTTTGGCTCTTCATGTTTTACAGCTTCAAGATAATGAGCTTCTTCAGTAAATAATGAATGTACGGGAAAAGTCTAATGTCACAATAACAAGCAAATGTCTGTGACTAGACCAGGGGTATAGGCTGTAGCCATGTTGGTCTAAGGACATAGGCAGACAGAGCTGACCTGAGCAGGATGCAGGACCCAGGGCAAATCAGCGCATGCAAGGCCCTGCCCCCACTCTGATCTGGGCCCCGGACCCAAAGAAGCTGCCACCGCCGATGCCAGCAGTGGCACTGGCGGCACGTGGGGGGTAGTGAGCAGCTGGATGCAGAGCCACTGCTCCACCCATCTCCATGTCACTGCTGCCCTGCCCCACTTCAAGGGCCCCCCAAAGCGCGGGGCCCAGGGCAGTCACCCTGATTTGCCCACCCTCCTCCCCCAAGGACAACCCTGCAGGCAGACAAGGTTTTTCGGGGAAATCGGATATCTTTTATTAGACCAATTCAAGAAAAATTCTTCATAGTTTCATAGTTTCATAGTAGCTAGAGTCGGAAGGGACCTAGGTAGATCATCTAGTCCGACCCCCTGCCTTGGCAGGAAAGAGCACCGGGGTCAGATGACCCCGGCAAGGTGCTCATCTAACTTCCTTTTAAAAATCCCCAGGCTAGGAGCCTGCACCACTTCCCCTGGAAGCCGGTTCCAGGCCCTAGCCGCCCTGACTGTGAAGTAGCGCCTCCTAATATCTAATCTAAACCTACCCTCCGCCAGCTTGTGACCGTTATTCCTGGTCACTCCTGGCAGCACACGGGGGAACAGGGACTCCCCCAATACCTGCTGATCCCCCCTGACCAGTTTGTAGCAGGCCACAAGGTCCCCCCTTAACCTTCTCTTGTGGAGGCTAAACAGGTTCAGGTCCCGTAGCCTCTCCTCATAAGGCCTGCCCTGGTGACCCCTGATCATACGAGTGGCCCTCCTCTGAACTCTTTCCATATCGTCCACGTCCCTCTTGAAGTGTGGCGCCCAGAACTGGACGCAGTACTCCAGCTGCGGCCTGACCAGTGCCGCATAGAGGGGGAGGAACACCTCCCTGGACCTGCTCGAGATGCATCTGTGGATGCATGACAGGGTACGGTTGGCCTTCTTGACTGCCTCCCCACACTGCCGGCCCATGTTCATCTTTACAAGCTTTCAGCTACAAACACCCTTCATCAGGCTGAGGAAACATCTTCAATTGGTTCCTGCTCGTCCTGGATGGAATAGAAAAGAAGCCAGAGGCCAGCATGCATGCAGGAAAGTCAGTCAGTGAAAATGCAAATTGAGGCAGTCAATGGGTGGGAAACAGGTCAGGGGGAGGGTAGCAGGGGGAGTGGGGAAATGTAGACCTGGTGATAAGAATATAGCTTGTAAATAGTAACCGGGTTACCTGAGGTAGCGGATGTTAGGCAGGTTATAATGTGTCATAAATCCAATGTCTATATTTAGTCCATGGTTTTTTGTATCCAGTAGGTAAAAACCCCTAAAACCCATTAAACCATCCCTCTACTACCCAGTAATAGAAGAATAACCAGAAGTTGACCTCTGTGTTACTGAGGGATTCTCCATTTTAACGAAGTGAGAAAGACTACGAAGGGACCTCCATAGGTCATCTCCTACCATCTCCTGCCTGAGGCAGAATCATTCCTATCCAAATTATTCTAAATAAATCCATTATCTAACCGATTAGCAAAACTATGCAGTCAACCCTGACACAACCATACAACATAACATTCTAACCTACCACAGGTAAAGGAGGGAGACCACAGTAGTCAACATCTGCAACTGCAAAGGTTTTTAAATATCCAAGATAGAGGGCCACACCTCATTACAGAAAAAGGCAAATATCCCCACAGTCCATACCAAACTGACTACAATATAAAATTCCTTCCTGACCCCAAATATAGTGAATGGTCCTACCTTGAGCAGGGAGGCAGTACTCTCTAGCCAGGAATCTTTACATTTCAGTCTCAGAAGGAGCACTATAACACCCTGGTCAAAATCCCCAGCCTTGGCTACAGCCAACACCCAGTGCTTTTGAGGAAGGTGGACCCTTCTCTCCAACACATGTCCTGGTCCCATATGGCAGCCAGAACAGCCCCAAAACATGGGAAATACCTCTAGTAGAACAAAGGCATAACTACTGCTAAATCATCCTTGACCAATGCTTATCCAACCTCTTGAACACCGCCAGTGATGGGCATTCCAAAGCTTCCCAAGGCCATCTAGTCCACTGCCTTACTGTTCTAACATCTAGTCAACTCTTTAACTGCAGCTATAGGCAAACCCAAAGTCTAGCTAGAGACATAGCAAGCTCCTTTGTCTTCTTGGACATAGGAGTGGGGGAAGGGAGGGAATATTATGCCAACCACTGGAGAGTGGGCTAGGGCAGGGGGTGATGTCTTACTTGCCATGGCCCAAGCTCTCTGGCCATGGCTGCTACGCTGGCAGTGTGCACTTATACTGCTATGACTGGAGACAGGCTCACTGTACACCAGCTACAGTGGCTCCACTGTACCAGTCTGCCAGTCTGGAGCCCCTCTAAATCAGTGCCTGGGGCTAGTGCTCTGATCATTACCCTTCTCTTCTCCCACCACCTCTAACACACTACTGAGTCCATCTTTTATTTCTGCTGCTTTGATGTTGCTAAACATACAATTAACAAAAATTTAGCATCTTAGTTCTGGGTGGATAATATTTTTCCCCCAAAAAATTATTATTAGGATTTGTTAAAAACTTGTTCTTCTGGGGAGCTGTTCTTTCATCCTCTTTTTTTCCTTTGACAAACAAAACTGGAAAAAAAAATCCCTTTGAGCTGGCTTGAGATTTTGAGGAAATTTTCAGCCACTGAATTAAAAATAATTATTAAAACACCTGCAAAAACTCCAAAAGGGATAAAAAAGATGCTCCTTTTTTGTAAGGCATGTATTGGATATAGCACCAGAAATGTGTAAGCTGCTGAGTAGAGAGATGAAAGATGAAGACTTTTTCTCAGGTTTACAAAGTTTACACTGCTCTGATTTCTTGCAAATCATAAATTAAAGCCACACACATCAAGAATCACACCAAGACTCAATTTGATCCTGCATACCATTTGGGTAATAACTATTCACCATGGACTCAATCCTGCAACCTTTGTTCAGAGAATACTCCCACAGACTTCCAGGAGAATGGGAACTGCCCAATAATTTTGATGAGTTATGTTTAATAACTGAAAATGGCTTTCTTTTTGCTATATGTATACATAGTTCTTACATCTGATTTTCATATTCATTCATTGTAGTTTTTACCTAAATGGTTCTTTAGCAAATCAGTCATGTGTTCAGCTTCCAACAACAACTAGTGCCTAATGCTTCAAAAGAAAGTGAAAATATCAGAACATATATGGACAAATGAATAATTCTGTCCTGTGGGACGTGGTGGAGGAAATACACCTAATCCCAGCAGGTGATGAATTTATGCCCTAATGCTTGAAGTTTGATTTTATTTTAAGTTGCACATGGTTCAGAGCAGTCTCACAATTACCTACATCCTAGTGCCAGTCTGCTTCAAGAAACAGCTGTCACAACAGCATCATACTCTTTATGCTGCCATGCTTGCATAAACAGTAGCTCCAGTAGAGCCTACTTGGCAGACCATGAAAAACTGACTTAATTCCCTACAGGCCAGACCAGCAGAGACTAATTTTACATTTGCCTGCTGACATGTGCAACGAGCAGGGCTGCTGAGGTATAATCACAACAAGGCAACAGACTGCGAATGGACTGGAAAGTATTTAAGATGCTGAGCTACATGATGTGATTTTCATTATGATCAGGACAGGAAAATGGAAAACCTCTCATAGATTTTCTAGAAATGCAAAAGCAGGAGGCACAACTGACATCCCTCCCAGTGCTTCTTGTGGCAAAAGACCTCCAAACAAGATGCTTCTGGGTTGATCCTCCCTCTTTTGCAGAGCTTAAAAATTGCCTCATGGGCCTCTATGTTTCTGCATTAGGACCTTTTAATGTGGACCTCTATACCCAGGCAACAAAGGAGTTGTACTCCTGACAGAACATAAGCCCTTTTACTTCCCCTATAATAGCACCCATCTACTCCTTGGCTCTCATGGACCTCTCACATGGTGTATTGGGGGAAATAAGGAGTGAAGGAAAACAAGCAGTGTTGTTGGGACATGAAGGGGTGATTATGGATACTGGGAGCCAGGAATTGTCTGAGAATAAGGGTTCAGAGAAAAGGTAGGTTTAGGTTCAGGGAAGTGAGGCTGCATGGTTTGCCTTACGTGTGGAAGCCAAACATATCCATATTCAGGTACTAGTTTTGGTGCATCCTCCCTCACCTGGACCATGCTGTTCCCTGATTCAGCAAGGAAGCGGTATGGTAGGCAGTAGGGCTGTGTGAAGCTTTGGGCTCTGATTCAATTTGAAGGACATTTGGCCCAATTTGGCAGCTGAATCTCTGAATACGAATTGAATCAGGAGACCCATTAATCTCTCTGAATCGAACTGGAACCCTCAGATACGTTCTGGAGAGAGTCAAAGATTCAGACAAAGACACAGCTTTATATGTTTTTTCTACATACCTCAAGGTACCAGGCGGCTTGTGAATGCTGAGATGCTGGGGCAGATGGGGTCTCCCACAGAAGCATATGGGGGGGGGTCCACTGCTGAGCATGGGGGGACTCCCCTCCACACTCTTGTGGGATGCTCCATCTGCCCCGGCACCTCTGTGTTCATGAGCTGTGGCTGGTACCTCGAGATACGTAGAAAAACAGTTAAAGCTGTGTCTATGTCCAAATCGCCGATTCTCTGAATCAGAATTGAATCTTCAGATTCAGATTCGGCTGAATCAAATCAGGACAGTGATCTGAATCAGGAAATCAAACCACTGTCCCCTGAATCAGGCCAGATCCAAACCTGAATCTAATACGGCCTGCTTTGCACACTCCTAGTAGGCAGCCCCAAGGACCTCACGACAGTTCCAGGAACATTTACCTCCCCAGCACTGCTGTCTCAGTTATCCGGTACACCCGTGCATCGTGAAACTGAACTAGCAGTACTAGGAAAGACCTTCATTTCCCAACGTGTCTATGCAGAGACACTACTCTTTCCACCATTTCTAGCCTCTGTCCAGCAGAACACCTTCCTTTTGTTTCAGTCCTTCCTTGTCTCTGGAGAGCTCAACTCCTCACCATCCCAAACAGCTCTCCAGAGTTCCACTTCCTGCCCCCCAATCCTTGGCTATAAAAAAGAGGCTCTGCTGTCCTGCTGTCCAATCTGTATCTAAGGCTCCTCAGAATAACGATAAAACACTTGTGATTTGGAAGTCATAGGCAGGATTGGTCAGAGAACATGGGCAAGCAACAAACACACATTTTCATTTTTTTCTCTTCACAAAGGGCAGGAATTGATGGTCTGATAAGTTGTGTAATAAAGAGAATGACTTTTAACACATTTAATTTTAGAAGTTCAGAAGTGGCCTATGTCTGAGATAATATCAGAACATCTTGCTTGGAGTCAGTGGGGACTGGAGTATTTTTTTTTAATATGGAAGAACTTAAAGAAACACAAGGAGAACAGAGAAACATTTCTTTAAAGGGAGGATACTTAAATGTTTCCTCAGCAAAAGTCAGAAAATATTTTAATAAACAGCAATTACAGAAAATCCTGTTGTCCTGAGAGAGGTTATTGTGCCAGATTTGCAAAAATCATTTAGTTATTAGATGAAACAGAAATGAAATGAAATGAAAAAAAAATGAATTAAATGAAACAGAAATGTTACGTCTTTCTTAACAAGAATTCAATGTATTAAGTTGTGACTAATGCTGCCAGAAAACCAACATAATGAAATTTAACAGTTTAGTGTTGAAATTAATTTCATGTCTAGTCTACAACAACAAAACTATGGGTTATTATCCCCTATGCAGGTTTTGAAAGGCAGAAGCACAGGGGCTTGCAAGATAATTAGAAGGGAATTTTTATCAACTGAGTTACAATAGGGTGAAAAAAGTAAATTTAGAAATCACGTGCCAAGAACAAGAGAAACAAAAATAATATATTTAGCTTTCTGTTCTCCAAAGGGCTTCTTGTGTTTGCTTACTTCGGTTGCCTTTTGGCCCTTAGGATTTTTCATCACAAAATGCCTGTCTTCAAAGTTGCATTCCTTTTCCTCGTCTATCCACATATCCAACCCACAAGGACAACCAAAGATGATGGAATTACTGTGTTCATGCAGATTATCCTTTCTGTAGCTCTTTTTCCAATTAAACAAAAATCTGTTTGAATCTGTGGACAGCAAAACTGGATGCTGTATTTCTGTGCTTTACACAATGACAATGGCACCTTCATAGTACTTCTGCTTCCTAAGCTTGTCCTTATATATGTAAGGATCACATTAATTCTCAGCCACAATATCATATTAGGAGTTCACGAGTAGCTAATTACCTTCTGTGACTCCAAACAACTTTTCATGGGTAAGTGCTTTCTGAGATAGTCCTTCATCATGTAAATATGACTATGTCCTTAGGGCTTTGCCTTTGGTTATACTAAATTAATAGTCTTCAAACAAGCTCAGCTTTCCACACGATCACTTTCTGGCACTGCCATTCTTTCTCATTATTTATCCCACCACTTTTGTCATCAGAAAATGTATTAGTAATGACTTTATATTTTCTTAGTGTTTATAGATGAAAATATGGAATAGTATTGGACCAAGAACAGAACCCTGTTCGTACTCCCTATAAAAGTTCCACTGCATGCTGATTTTCCAATTAAAATAATAAATATGGAGTACTTCAAATTCCAGCAACAAACCTTGCAACAAACATTTCAAGTTTGAAAAAAGAAGATAATGGACCTCTACATCTTCCCAAGGTTACCCCACAACCACGTGGTGTAAGGAAGATGTTTATGTCATCTCTAGATACAGACTGTTCAGAGGGGAGGTAGTTAGCTGAGCCAGGATCCCTAACCAGCAGCCTCATTGACTTCATCATGAAACACACGACCTCCCGTTCACTCTTGAACAATAGTAGTAGTCATGCTAACTTTTCCTCAATATCCTAGTGGTTAAAGCACTCAGCCAGAAAGTAGGAATCCTGGACGATAGGTCCATCTCAATGTAAGATGGCTCAAATCCACATTTCTCTGTTTTCCGGGAGAGTGCCCAACCCACTACTTTGTGGGGTAGACTGGGTGGAGTCCACTATACTTCACTTGTTGAAGCTGAAAATACAAGATTAGCTAGGCCAGGAGGACAGCAAGCAAAAGGAAATATAACTGTGGCCCAGAAAGCTGACACTGTTGGGAAGGAGGAAAGTTATGGTTCATCATCAAAGTTTATGTAGTATTTAGTTACCTAGGTGAATGATACAGATCACTTTTGAACACCTGTGGTATCCCAAGTCTAGGTACCTCAGGATCATTTAAAGCCAAAATGGAGGCAATGTGTGAATGTAAGAATGAATTTAATTTTGTGGCTGATGGAATGGCATGGATCTGGCTTCCTTTTTTGTGACTTAGACATCTACAAGTTGAGTTGAATCTGTCCCTATATCCCTATTCACTAAAACGCCATTTGGATAGATGGAGAGGCTGGATAGAGGAAAAATATGGACAAGGTTTCCATTAAAAAGCCTCTGCCAAGGAAAAAACTTTCTGAATATTATGGAAAAACCCACATTGGGTCAAAATAAACCAGTTCTTAAGTCATGTTAATGCTTATGAAATGTTCCAGATTGACAGCTGAAATTCATTAACTATCCACAGAAAAAATTGTATGTGGCTAGTAGCAATGCAAGCCTCATATTTCCCTACCCATGTGCCTTGAATGCAACCCAGAGGGACTACTCTAGGGCAGATCTGGTAACTACTTTCCCATGTCACTTTAATTCACCAACACAACTGCCAAATAATACCAAGTGTGTGCTGGTGAATAGTTTGTAACTCTGCCCACTAGGAATCAACTATGCTGCAAAGGCCACTGAACAGCAATCCTGAAAGATGATCGTAGGTCAAAGGTTCTGATCCCTATATCCTGTGTAAACAGCCAATTTGAAGGACTATGAATACTTATCTTTTCATTGTGTCAGAAGATATATATGCCCAGATGTACTGGGACAAATGTATGGAGAATTTGTCCTGGCTTTGTTTAAAAGAAAACACTTCTGGTCTTCAAGTGTTTTGTTTGCTATCTGGAAAAAATATATAAATGTGTGTGTGTGTGTGTGTGTGTGTGTGTGTGTGTGTACACACAGAGAGAGAGAGAGAGAGAGAGAAACTGAAACAGGTTTAATGACTGGAAATTTCAAAGGGGCCTAAGGAAGTGAAATCCCCATGTTCCATTGTGTTGCACTGGAATTTGAATACCTAACTCCCTAAGGCCTCTCTAAAAATCACAAGTCAAATTATAAAAACATCAACCATCTAGTATCAGGAAGTACTGTAGGTGAAGCAGATACTTTAGAATGGTGGAATGATCTGAGTGTAAATATATAATGGAAAAATGGAAGACTTCATGATGTGTTCAGATAAAAGCATTTTTCAAACACAGAAGCTGCATAAGGTCAGCCAGGAGGCAATGTAAGGCCTGAAGAAAATGAAAGGTAACTTTATGACTTTAACTAACTTAGCTTAGAAAACAGGACAAAATCTTAGGAATATTGCTTTCTTTAGGGTTAGGGGAGTGATGAGCATGAGACCTAAATTTCCTTACAAGTTGTAAGAAAAGCACTTTAGGGAAATAAATGTGGATTACGCAAGGTACAAGGAAATATGAATACTGTAAATCTCCATGATACAACCAGGTAATTTGACCAGATGTTGAAGAAATTGTGGAGAGCTGCAAAATTTTAGACCAGATATATTTTAAACCTCTTTGGAAAGACATAACTATGGGTGGACAGAGAATAATTAATTTAAGGGAACATAACATTTATATTAACAAAAAGATCTAGGAGAGATTCAGTATACTACAGGTAGGCTTCATCACTGAAGAAAACCCTAGAAGCATTTTCTAGGGAAAGTATAGGGCAACCCTTCCAAACATTTTATCAGTGGTGTTATAGGTGTCCATACCTAGATGTATATTAATTTTAGTGTTAATTTAGAATCCCGAAAATAATGAGTTAAAAGTGTGATGTGATAACAAATTGATGAGTAGATTGGGAGTTCTGTAAAACTGTTGAATATAAGCAGGCTGCATCATTGAAAAAGCTTTGAAGCTTTTTTTTTAAATCGATTTTGTTTTTAACACACCATCTAGTATACGAGTCACTAACAGATGAGAATAGGATGGGGTTCAATGCAGGGTGCTGCACCTTGGGAGCAGGAATCCACAGCATACATACAGTCTGGGGAGTTCCTCTCTTGAAAGCACAGAAGCAGAAAGAGATCTTGAAGTCATTATTGACTCCAAGATGAACATGAGCCGCCAATGCCAGACCGCAGCCAACAAGGCCAGCCATACCTTGTCATGCATCCACAGATGCATCTCAAGCCAGTCCAGAGAGGTGATACTCCCCCTCCTATGCGACATTGGTCAGGCCGCAATTGGAGTACTGCATCCAGTACTGGGCGCTGCACTTTAAAAAGGATGTGGTCAGCCTGGAAAGAGTTCAGAGGAGAGCCACCCATTTGGTGAGAGAGCAGCAGGACAGACCCTATGAGGAGAGACTGAGGGACCTGAACCTGTTCAGCCTCAGCAAGAGGAGGTTGAGGGGGGACCTGGTGGCTGCCTACAAACTCATCAGGGGAAATCAACAGCAAATAGGCAGAGCCCTTTTCTCCCCAGCACCATCTGGGGTGATGAGGAACAATGGTAATAAGCTGATGGAGAATAGGTTTAGGTTAGAGATCAGGAGGCAATATTTTACAGTTAGGGTGGCCAGAATCTGGAACCAACTTCCTAGGGAAGTGGTCCTTGCCCCTACCTTCAGTAAATTCAAAAAGAGGTTAGATGATCACCTGTCTGGGGTCTTGTGAACCCAGCATTCATTCCTGCCTGTAGCAGGGGTCAGGCTAGATGAGCTGTTTAGGTCCCTCCTGGCCCTAGCTACTATGAAACTATGAAACTTGTGCCAGATGCTGCTCAGAGTTACTGGCAGCAAAAGACAAAAGAGGTATTAAAACCTAGTGCACAGGCTTTTAAAATTTTATTTGCCAACTAAACAGTGACCGCTATGAGCGTTATTAAGATTACTCTGTTCACTTAATGGGGAATATAGTCTGAGTAATGATTGTTATAGTGCTGTTCTGCTCTATGAAGAGGCTGGAAAAGAACTGTGTAACCCTAAGGAAACCCATTTTCTACATGAGTTACTTAGTGATGAAGGTACTGCATAGGTTACACTATTATAGCATAGTACAGCTGAGCCATCACCTTCTTTAGGTTCATAGGTACAAGGGCAGGAGCTTGTATGGACAACATGAAGAGAAGAGGCAATTGGAGCATTCCTTCTTCCTGTGAATCCATGGATTAGTTTTGGCATAATCTAGTTCAGGGAGCAGCCCATTTTTCCTTTTTCCCAAAGTCACTGCTTATAGTTATGTTACTAACACTTACATGCAAGCATGAAATATGTCTTAGAGTCCCAACCCTGCTATTAAAGGTGCATGGGAGGTTTTTATGTTGGCATGGGAACAAGTACTGTGTCACTCATCAACTTTATATCCAACACCTGTTGTACATTTTTTGGCTCTAAAACATCTCCCGCTTTACATTTGTCTGTTTAGAAGACAGCCGGATAAGTCATTTGTGTTTAATATATTATGTTGTGGTCCATGTTTTTGCAAGGCTAACAACCAGCACGATCACATTTTTTCCTCACACATTTGTACATGTGTTGTGTATAAATTTTGCTGGACAGTGAACAGTGCCACAACGGGCGCGTGTACAGAAGATGCTGACTGTGCAGTCGCCTGATACTACTGTGTCGTAGAGTCACGTGGCAAAAACCTTGATATGACATTACCGTGCAGTACTATTAGTCTAGTGTGCAGTAGCATCACAAAAAAGGCATTCGCTGGTGTTACTATGCAGTAACTCAGCTTACTGCTTATTTATTTAGTACTTGTTTATACAAGTACTAAATAAATTAGACACACACAGTATGTACTATAGCAATAGCAACAAAAGTGCAGAAGAACTGTTAAAGTAACTACCTCATGTCACTGTCCACCTTGGATCCTGTGGGACTCATAGTATAAGTATCTTTTCACATTGCTTTTTGTGCTTATGGTTTTATTTCAGGTGAGTAATGTATTTTACCAGAGGAGACATGGTTTTATGGAGTGTAAAGCACACAAAGAAAAACAAATGTCAGGAGATTTTTATCTACTAATAGATCTAGTTCATTGTGCCCTATCTCTAGAAAATAGAGTTAGCATACTGTTGGACTGGATATGCGCCACTGAGTAATATTCTTTGGGGTGCCTAAAGTGAGCAAAAATGCCTAATTCTCCATTGCCCTGTCCTCTATGTAGACTTGCTGTACAAGTAAATCAAAATGATGGACTTGTATATCTGCTTTGCACTGCTGTGAGTAACTAATCAAGATACAAGGCAATAAAAAATAAGTCCAAAGTACATTAATTAAAGACTCATATTTTAAAGGGAAATGACTGCTAAAAATAGTCCGAAGAAGAAAAACAGCCTTTTCATTTTACTGAGAGAAATATGAGAACTTTAAATAAGTTCTTAAATAAAACAGTGATAATAGCTTTTTAGTGGAATGTACATTTGTTTCTACAGCTGTAGACCAGCTCTAAATGTGTTATGTTTTAAGCTACTTCAGTAGCACCTTTCAGAACTAGACCAAAAATATGAAAATAATTCAAGATATTTATTTACCCACAATTCTGCCTTGGGTGAATTCTTGGTTCCAGATATAAAGGAACTCATGTACACATGCTTCATATAAATAAAGAATAATGTCGCAACTATCATCTCCATGTAGATTATTCACAAATCTACCTTTTTACCTCTGATCAGTCTGCTTTCATACAGTACCCCATGCCTCTAACACCATCAACTTGGCTTTATCCTGACTCTTTGCTTAACTTCCTACTCTCCACTTCCTTCATCATTGCCAAAATTAACATCGTCCTCAATATCACTTACAAACTTAATCTAGGAGTCATCTTACACTCTTCTTTCTTTAGGATCACAGATTCATGCTGCATCCAATTCCTGTAGCTTCTGGCCTTTTCTCTCTGTCCATACTGCTGAAGATGACCATCTCTTGATTTCTCATTTTAACTTCTGCAGTTTCCTCTACTTTGAGCTTCCTGGAAGCTACCTTGCTCCCTTTAAGAGCACACAATATACTGATGCTAAGATCATCTACTTGTTTCTTACTCTGCCCATGGCATTCCTTTTTTGAACTTGATCTTACACTCACTGAAGCCAATAATAAAACTCTCACGGACTTCAGCTGTGTTGAAACAGGTTTTTTTAACTCTGGTTCTCACTTCTGCTCTGCATCGAACACAAATTTCTGTTCCCTCCCTGGAAAGCTGGCCACAACTTAACTGTCCCATGCTCAGCCACTATTACCAGGTATACTGTTATACTGTCCATAGGTTTATGAATATCCAGAAGAACTTTGATTTTTACCTTACTAGCGGAAGTACCCGCTTTTCACCCGGGTTGTTATTTTTGTAATTGCACTGTTTGTTTATTTTCAAAGAACTTGGTACAAAGAACTTTAGGTAAAAAACATTGTTTATTTTTAAAGAACATAGTGCAACATATTTAACATTTAATATTTAATGTGGAGTGAAGTAATATTATTACACGTATTAGTTCATTCTGAAAGAGTAAAAAAAACACTAAAAGATCAACTTTCTTTCACCAACCATTTTTTGGATGGGCGGGGGGAAAAATAAGTTACTTTCAACCAATAGTTTTATTTATATAGAGGGTATAGAATTAGTTATATACACACAAAGGTGAAGGAAGTATTAGAGAATATGTCCAAAATGAAGCAATTGACAAAAAAAAGAAACCTCAGCTAATGGAGTGACTATACTGCCTTTAAAATTCTTTCCTCTTCAAAGAGAAAAACTAAGTGGAATTCTTATAATACTTCTCCAGATACAACAACCCCATACAAAGTAATGTGGGGTGACAATTCCAATTCTAGTGATAAATTAATTATCTTTATTGTAGAGCTTCCTTATAAACAATGTTCTTAGTGTTTCCTGTTGGCGTCAGTGTGTACAACCCTCTTCGACTTCCAACTCTGAAGCAAACCACTTATAACTGTCTGTGTGAAAAGCATTGTTCCCTTAAATCAATACCAATGACTTTTAAAGATTGTTCTTTGGACTTGTTTATCGTCATAGTGAAGCATAACTTTACTGGAAATTGCAGGCATTTGGATTCAAAGGGATGATCGGTGGGAATTATTGGCATTCTGGGAATAAAAACCATCTCTCTCTTTGCACATCCAGTTAAAATGGTGGCCTTTATTATATGCTTTTTTAAATTAATGACTTGAAGCCTTGTACTGTTGCATAATTTCAGGGCATCTAAATTCTTAGTAATATAATTGGCTCTCCAACTTTAAGTATCAAATTATGAGCTGGCATTCCTGGGAGGTTCAAATGAATTAAGGAACTCTACCAGATAGTGAATAACTTGATCTGAATCCGTTGTACTGTCAGTAGATTTGTAGATTATTTCAGGAATACGTATTTTCTGTAATAGCTAAGAATTTATTTGGGAAACAGTTTTGGTCTTCAGTGCAAAGATAGGTTGCTTGCACAACCATGCAGGAGGCCTGGAACTTACATTTTGAGGTGTGGGTAAACTTTTTCTATTAAAACAGCGGCAACATTTTCCAAGTTACCTATTTCTTGAGGTACATTAATTTTCTCACACTCGTTAACTGGTAGTTCTCCATTACCTAGCTGTAGGAGCAACTAAGTGAAATGGTCGGCTTGATTATCTCCTCTTAACAGCACTCTTATATTTGTGGTTAAAGCTGACTTTTCAATTTTCACCATAACAACGATGATTTAAGGCAAGTGTTTAATGCATCTGCCCTTGTTCCATGCGGAATTACTGGGAGAGTTTGTCAAAAATCACCAGATAAAATGACGGTAACATTACCCATAACTAAATTGTTCTGCCTAACATCTTGTAAAGTTTGGTTTAAAGCTTTAATCGCTGCTTTATGTGGTAAAAGGGTGGTTTGGAGCGACACACCTAGCCCATAAGGCTGAGGGTGTCCCAAGAGGCATCCATTTTGGAGCAGGACCCAAAAGGGGTCCAGAAACCCACAGAGTTCAGTGGGGTCCATCAGGACCATGCCCAAAAATACAAACTAGAGGGCAGCCTCCCTGTTTATTATAGTACAACAAGACATGGCAGACGAGAAAGAGGGTGCCTGTTGGGCAGGATTGGCATGGTCAGGAGCCCTAGGGGTATCACAGCCAACCCTGGGAACCCTATCCCATGACAGGTAGTGACAAAATTTAATGGAAGCTTGACTATGGAGTGAGCTGTTCTCCCACCTGGTAGTGGAGTCGGCATGATGCCTGAAGATGCGACTGTGATGGCAATGTTTTTTGTGGATCTTATTTTTGCCAGAAGTAAGTTCATTAGAAACATTTTTGCAGTGCCATCAGGAGTGTCTAAAAAAAAAAAAAATTACCCATTTTTCAGTCAACTTCTTTGATTATTTTTTGGTATGATTCCCTTTTGTTTGTTACCAAGTGTTGTTCAGTTTCCTGAACAGTTGAGAGTTCAGCAACATCCTAGTTAACTTTTCTCTGGTACTCTGTTGCAAGAGCTGTGTCATAGTGATCGCGTTGTGGGGAAGGAAAGCCATACTCATGAAAGTTTTTGCCACTTATTGATAGTACTTTATCTTCTAAAATGATTAACACTTGGTTGTAAACATTGTCATTCAATGCAATTTCATAGATTTCATAGACATTAGGGCTGGAAGGGACCTCGGGAGATCATCGAGTCCAGCCCCCTGCCCAAAGGGCAGGAAGTCAGCTGGGGT
>NW_017728943.1:104083087-104097039 GCF_001723895.1 Crocodylus porosus
CAGATCACCCCTGAGCCTGCGCTTTTCCAGGCTAAAGAGTCCCATGGCTCTCAGCCTATCATCGTAAGATCTGTTTTCCTGACCTCTGATCATGCACGTGGCTCTCCTCTGGACTCTCTCAAGCTTCTCCACATCCTTTTTGAATATCTGATTGCTGATGTTGAATGTGATGGAGAATATCTTATGAAAGACAGTCTCTGTGATGAAGCTATAACTGATGAGGGTTGGAGACTTGGCAAACTACTAACAAAATGGTGAATAATAAATGGTTCTGTAAGTCTTTGTTGAATATTATCAGGAGTGAAATAAACATGCTTCCCATTTTCAAGATGGACAGCCAAATGGACTATAGTAGGGTGTCTGTCATGTATGGCTATTCTCCAGATAGCCCCTGATGTGATGATGTATCTACCCATTTGGTACTGTCCAATTGCATCTCCATCTTTTGTCAGAGCAAACATGGCTTGATTGCTGCCTTTATTCACATATTTACAAATGCATTTAATAGATCTAATGGAATTACAAAATTCTACACTGATGTGCACATCAAAAGCCTTTGCTAGTAGTGGGCATTATGGAATAACCCACTGATTATCGACTGTAATAGTATCTGACCACCATATCATTTCTGCCTGGGATATGCCATCCTGTGGACATGTGTAAGTAGGGTAAACATTGGGCCCTGTTTTTGTTTCTTTGCTAAATGGCTTAGGATATCTCTTCGTACATATACTGTCCTTCATACAGGGAGATTCACAGTTAATATGACCACATGGCCCATAAATCATATTACATTTTATAATTTCAAACAGATCCAGAACTTTTCACTCTTCTGGTAGGTCAGCACTGATTAAAGAATTGGTTTGGTTAGGTTTAATCTTTTCTTTAAGACACACCAAAATATGAACATGTGGCAAACCTCTTTTTTGCCACTCCACACAGTACATGTGACATCGAGTTTCTCCAAAAATACTTTCTTTTATAATGAGGTCCATAAGCTTGACAATTTTTTGACAGAAGACTCTTGCAACAATTTTATGCTGGTCCTCATGTTTTTCACCCAGGAAAAGTGCTAGCATTATTTCAATCCATTTCGGGTTGCAAATGAAGGCGATAAACAAATCCAGGTACCCATAATGACGAACGTATATCATAGCGTCCTGTGTTTTCTCGTGCATATATCTCTGTCCTCCAGTGAAAAATGATGGAAGTATAACCAACTGTCCAACATTATCTGCATTTCCATCTTTGTTTATTGCATCTCTAAGATGGATATAGTTTTCAACTCTTAGCTTCTTTTGATTACTTTGAATAAAATTTAATCGTCTCATCTCAGTATTGGCATACACATGTACCCAATATTGGTTAAGAAGTTGAGGATAGTAAATCAGGTGATTATACTGGTCAACTCTGGTCATTAGCCAATATACATAGAAGTCTGTTGCAGAAACGGTCTTCCTTGGAATTAGCAACTGGTGTTTGGATCAGTTTGAGATATACAAATGGTATCCACCTTCACCATTAATGAATGGAAGTGGGTACTGCAGAGCATCATAAGATCTATATGTTTCAGATATTTGAAGTAATCAGTCATCAGTCAGCCCTGTAATGCAATACTATGTCCTGCCTATCAAATTCTTGTCCTACAATTACAATTGCAACCTCATCAACTGTCAGTGCGTTAAAATGTTGTTGATGTTCCTGTGTAGGTTTCTTGTCAGCACTTATCACAATTTTAAAATCTTTTCTTGGCATATTTTGAAGAGCCATTTTAAAACTTCTAACATATGAATTCTTTGAATGTAACATATCCTGCAAGGATAATCCTTTATCGCGTCTGATGTACAAATTATAGTTACAATGTAATTTACTCTGGGCTTGCGGATAATTTACAAAGTAAATTTGAAAAAACTTGGTTTCTTTGTCCAGAGATGGAATAAGGGATCCTGCCAGATGGTACACTTGTTCTTGAATCTTAAATGTCAGCATCAAGTTTCCTTCTGAAACCTGCTTGGATGCACCAAAAGATGTCATCTGAAAAGCGTTATTATATTTTCATACATTTTGCAGGAAGTGCTTTGAATCTTCCATGCTGGGAAGTCAAAGAGATCTAAGTTCAAACCCACTCTGCATCAGGTCAACCCCAGGACCTCCAGCTGTCCAGTTGAGTATCTCAGACAATGAACTATTAGGGGAATATATGCAGGGCACATACATCTAGTCTGAACATGTTCATAGTTGCCCATGCATGCAGAGCTATGCTATGAGGTAAGAACTAGAATTTCAAGCCATACGTAAGTGACATTGTTTGTGCTTAGAGACCATGCAGATATCCAAGTCTAGACACGGACATAATAGACTGTTACCCTCAAGCTATGTAGTCAGTGGATTTTCTCATCCCCTCTGCAATAGTAACTGCTGTATAGTGATTGTGTTAAGCTGTCTTAAATGATAAAGACCTTCAACTTATTGCCAAAGCCACACATCCAAATATCATGAGTTGGGTACTGCAAGAATCATGAAATTGGCTTGAAGGTCATAATGTGCTTTCTTCAAAAAAAAGTTTCAAATTATTATTACTTGCTTTCCAGATGCAGAGCCTTTGGGATACATTTGGGATCCATTTACAAACTTTGCTTGAAACCATGAGGGCTAAAAATTCCTGGTTTGTCTTAAATGAAAGGATTGCAATTCTGTCTGGTTCTTCTGTAGGGGGTGCCAAAGGGGTGAAGGTGCCAAAGGGGTAAAGAAGTTTCCTTTGGCACCCCTTTTCATATTATCATGTACCTGTGTAAAATCCAGCAAGACTGGGTCTTCAGAAAATGTTTTATGTATGTCACTTTTTTCAGATGAAAGAGTCACATATGGTGAACTAGAGTAACACAATGATATTCAGGCTACTTAGTGACAAAAAAATGCAGAGAACTAAACTTCCAAATATTTTTCTGATTTCCCATGGAATTGTTTTTCCTTTCATTCAGGGTGGAAAAAAAAAAGATTTCCATATGTAAATGCCAGCTTGAGATACATCTGGATTACATCATGGAGTCTCCATATAGTGGACTTGGCTCATTTGAGAGAGTCTTACCTTCATTTTGTGAAACATTTCCAAACAGCATCTTTCACTCCCTCTCACAGTTCCAGTTAATTATATCAACTTGAATGTTTGTTAAGTTTCTTTGAACACTGTTACCCTGTGACCTTAGCAAAAGGAGATTTCTGCCAGTTATATATACCATATGCTATGGAAAAGGAGGACAACACTGTTTTTCAGATGAGACATAAACCTGAATTCCTGGATACTAGAATGATTCTGTTTCCCAGTCACAGGCCTTTGTGAGGTCAGTGGATCTTCCTTGTAGCCAGTGACTACATAATCACAGCAGATGAGATTGAAAAAGACTGTTTTTTACTATTTTCAAGGAAAAAAATTGCCCAATGAAACCTGGAATTTTCCCATCAACTTCCATGTAAGTTCACTTCATTCAGCCAATGAAATCCTAAAAGCTATGTAATAAGGGATCCTTTGGCCTTCCTATTACATCTCTTACATGTGGATACACTAATGTAAAACTAATCTTTTGAAAAATTTAGAAAGCTATAGTTAGAATGATGGTCTGGGAACAAACAGAATTCCCCTACTATTCTCCTCTCTTAAACTAGTTAAATGTAGAGGTACTTTCGATTTACATTATAAAACATGAAAAGGTAATTAGACTCAAATTTAATACAAAAGGTAACATCATCATTTTACCATGTTCAGAAGCCTATTTTTGCCCACTCCCTATTGTCTGTGGATGGACAATCAGTAATAGCTCCCTTGCAACCTTTAGAGGACACTTCTCCACAAAGAAACCTGATTTCTGAATTTGATTTTGATGAGGCTGCTTAAACTATTTACTTTGGATTCTGTGGAAGCCAGGAATGCCTTAATCCAACATAGCATCCAGTTCAATCACTGGACTAACAAAGAATTTAGAAAAAAAGAAAGAAAGTGAGTAAGAGTATCTCCTTTGAGTATCTCCTTTGTGTGCTTATTTTTCTATTCCTTTGATACTGGAGTTTTTTGAAATTTCATCCAGAGTATGCTGTATTTGTTGGTGTTGATGGTTTTATCTCAGATTCATTTGTCTTTCATTTAATTTTGGATTTTAACAGGTCTTTATTAAAACCAATTTGAATATAGTGCCTTTCAAAAATCTGTATTTAGATACTTACAATAGCAATCTCTTTTGGGAATGAAAACCTTCCTATTAAAACAACAAAAAACCCCACCACTGCTTTATTACAGTACTTTCTAGCTATAATGATGGGTCTTGCCTTTTTATTTTAATGCTGATTTTTCAGATACTTACAACAGCGCACTTAACATATTCAGATGATTACTTAGACTTAGACAAACATATAATGAAGTCACTTACTAATTGTATATTTGATGATTATCACCACAAAGTCTAAGGGGAAAAAAATCAACGTGAAGTTATGTTTTGAGCTACATTTCTGTGTTAAAAGGGGATATAAGTTCTGTACAATAAAAATAGTAAGCAATGTGTCAGTAATAGATCTTATTTCCTTTGAATATTTTCCTTGAAAAGATTGAGTTATTTTGTTGAAAAATAACCCATTTGTGTGCTATGGGCCAAATTCTCAGCTGGGCTGAATGGTTTATCCCTAGTTTATATTTTGTCTAATTGCAAAAAAAATTAATTATACAAATTTTGTGTTTGATTCTTGTTTCTCTAACACCAGTTTTATAATAGAGTAACTCCATTACCTTCAATTAGTAACTCCAGTAGTTAGCCTTTTTCTTTATTATGAGGGTCATACAAAAAGCTAAATCCATTACAAAAGTGAATATTAGGCATAAAAAATAATGGCATGTGTTCTAAGTTTTCTACTTTATACATGTGGCGTAGCTGTTAGAACAAATAAATTTAATGGAATTTGCATATCTTAGAAAAATTTACATGACTAGTTTAGAATGGTGAGTTTTCATCAAGCTCATTTCCCCAATGGAAACATCTAATTACACTCTTTACCAGTGCTTATTATCATTTAACTCTGAATTCCTTCTGGTCTTTTCAGGCCAACTTATCATACATTAACTTTTTGTGCAACTCATTCCATTTGGCCTGGCTCTGCAGTTCTCCTTTTAATCAACTTATCGATTTTTAAATATTGCTTACAGACATGTTTTCTATTTCTTGCCTTTGTATATCATTTTCCTGCTGCTTTTATTTTTTCACTTTTACTATGCAGCCACTTTGTTTTACCCTACAAAGCAGGTGTGGCTAACATGTTGTATGAGCGCTACCAGTGGCTAAGGATTCATGTGTGCGTGGCAGCCAGCAGATTTGGGAGCAGGCAGGCAGCGCAGTGGCAGATAGGGCAGGGAGCAGAAAGTGGAGTGGCAGCTTGGGTAGGGAGCACAGGCCAGAAAGCAAAGCAGAAGATCAGGCAGTAGGAAGAGATTGGAGTGGCACTCAGGGATAGGCCAGGGCTGAATTTGTGGTGTACCTGTAAAATACTTTGAGCTATAGATTGGAGAATGCTCAATAAAATATGGCAAAGCTGTGCTTCCATTTCTAATAGTTTAAACTAGATCAAAGAAACAAGTAACAGACATCAAAATATAGGGAGCTAGAAAGATAATAATAGCATGACAATCAACTTGCAAAGTTTCTGAGACTGACCAGTAGCATTTCTGGTAGATACAAACTAGAAGTCTACCCTTTCAACCTTATTTACACTGAGTGCATGTACACATGAATGTTAATGTGCTGCAATAAATTCCAGTGCAGTTTGCACTGGAGCTTATTGCTCCCAGGTGCAGTGTTTACACATGCACCTAGAACCACAGGACATTGAGTGGGAGGTGGCACAGCCCTGGTTGGCAGGGGTTCCTGGAGGTCAGCCTCCCAGCTGGGGCTGTGCTGACTCAGCTTAATGTGTTGCAGAGGGACTGGCTGGGGCACAAGGGTGCTATGGTGTGGGGCTAGCCAGCAGGCAACCCCTGCACTAAAGCACCATTTTGCCCTAGCCAGTCCCACCAGCATCTATATGTGCATTGTGGCAGGGTAAATAATTCTGCCATAGGATAGTCCTGTATCAAGCAGTACTAACCTATGGAAGAGTTAATTAGTTAACTCTGGCCTAATGACTCTACATGTGTAGACCGGTGATGCTTTAGTGTGGACTTAATTAAGCAACTTCACAGTAAGCATCCCGCATACATGTGCCCACTGTTTCTGATCTCCCATTAATTTAAGAGCAGTCTTGTTCTCTTTGTATAGCCTGTTTCTCGTCCTTCAATCACCAGTCATTACTCATGTAACTCATTAATAGTAATCAGAACTAGTTGAAATATCTGCTTTTTGGAATAAAAGGAAATCTGCCAAAAAACACAAGTTTCAGTATTTTGACTTCTGTGTTTTATAAAAGAGAAGAAGATGTCAATAAAAAGCAGTCACTTAATGTGGGAGAAAATGTTTAGTCAAAAACCAATTGTTCATCAGTAAAAAGGTTTGAGGGAAAGAAATATTGACACCTCTAAAGACTAACTCTGAAAGAAATGTTGACACCTCTAAAGATAGCTATGTAGTGGTGGAAAGAAGTGTAATATGAATCTTTAAGTCCGATGATAGCAATATCCAAGACTACAGTATGAAGAAAGGGAGACCCCTGATCAGCAGTTATGGGGGCATCTGCAAAGATGGTTGTTGAGTTAAACTGACAGGAAATGGATGCTATAGACTAGGTATACTGAGGTTCAGGTTTTTAATTTGGTGTTTAATTGGCTTTAGATTTAATTGGCAAGTAAATTTGGAGTGTTATTACAATTTTAAAAATACAGTGTGAGGTAGCAGAGAGTGAGCACAGATTTTTTTCTTCTCCAATGAAAAAAGAGAGCTGCCTTTCCTGGCTCTGGATATGGGAGGGCTAGGAGGACAAGGTAGCACACTCTTCACCCCGATATTTGTCTCTTTTTGGCTAGTGTTGTGAAAAATCTTCCACTCTTTTTCAGTCTGCCTGCACCATTAGATAGTGTAGTACTTAGCAACATAATGGGTGCATCTACAAATTCATTAATGTAACATGGTTACTGTGGATTTATTTAGAACTTGTATAATCAACACCTTTTTGTATAACCATTAACCAACACTGCTGAGCACCTTTCTAGTGATGCTACTGCGTAGTATCCTAATAATACTGCACAGTAGTGCTGGTTACTGTGCATTTAGTTAGTTATTTATGCTCATGTAGACATTAATGCTCATGTAGATATGCCCAGTGTTCCTGAATCCATTGAATTCCCTTTAACTGCAGCATTGTAAGCAAGATGTACTTATGAACATGTTTACCATATATAAAAAGATGATCCTAAAATGATATCAAGTTGCTGTTATTTATTGAATATTTATTTACTCTATTAGATAATGAAAAAATATTCTGAAACAATGTCATCAAGAAATAAGTATCACTCTTTAAAACAATAACTAGTTCACTGGACAGTATAAAATTTAAAGATTTTTTTTAAAATGAAAAAAATATCCACCCTCAATTTTAGTGCTAGTGAAATGTTCTATGTTGACAATACTAGAAATAGAAATGTGCATGTTCCAAAAATTCTGTTAAAAATTTACTATTATGGAGAAAGCCAGTGCATATGTACAACTTTCATCCATCATTAGCTCTTTTTGGAGGGTTCAGTAGGACTTACACAACAATATGTCTTGTGCTAACAATCTATATGGTTGAATTTTGAATCTGAAATGTAGGTAAAGAACAAAAAATGGCAACACAGTACTCTTCAGACCACCATATTAGTGGGTCCTAATTTTAACAAAGCCAAAATTTATACGTGAAAGGCAAGGTAATTTTCAATATCAATTCAATCCTTAACCTTTCTTGTAAGAGTGTCTCATTCAATTAATTCAGGACAATAATGTATAAACACTTTTGCCAAAGACTAGACTGAAAACATTTGTGAATCCAAATAACTGACAAGTGCTAATGACTTTCCACTGGAAAGTGGACTAAGATTGTAGATAAATTCCTGATGCTACTGAAGTCAATGGCAAAACACCACTTTGCTTTAGGGGACCAGTCTATCACCCCTTAAATGTAATGAATATAGTGCAATGTTAATGTCGCAGAGCACTTAGGTGCCCTGCTCCTTTAAAGAGGGGAAACTGCTAGGGAAAGAGCCCTAGCAGTGAGTGAGAAGCCCCAGCTGCTGGTTACCAGGGCAACCAGAGTGAGCTAGTAGCCCACACCTGCCAGCAGTCAGCTGACTGGAAGGGGGAGGGGCTGGCTCACATATAAACCCCAGGGCTGAGGCCAAGGTACAGTTCCCTGCCAGCACTGAAGGGGGAAGGAATTCTCTCAGAGCAAGCAGAGGGGAGAGCCCTGACTGTAGGTACAGCCCCAAGACTGGTGAAGGACAGAGCACCCCTAGTGTGGCTTGAATAATGTAATAGCTGGGTGTTTAGAATTTATGTTATAGCCCAGGGGCTCATGTTTTGTTTGTTGTTTAAGACCGGTGATTTGGGTGAGGCTATTAGGGGATAGAGGAGGCCTCATAGGGAACCCACGGCAGCATGGGGACCCCAGCACCAGAGAGGGTACAACATTGGGGTGCACCATCCCTGGTGCCAGAGTGGGTGCAGTACTTTGCAGGGCCATGGAGAGCCCGAGCGCCAGCAAAGGCACGGAGTGAGACAGGGCTGCGGAGAGCCCGAGAAGGACCAGGGGGCCCGGACTGAAGTACATCAGTTCCATCTGCAAGGCTTGGGGTGTGGTAAAGGGGTGGTTGGAGCCAGGCATAGCCCATAAGGCTAGGGTGCCCCAAAATACCCATTGCAGAACGGGACCCACAAGGGGTCCGGGAGTCCATAGAATCAGATATTACAGCAAACCATGTCCAAGAGGACGTAAAGGCAGCCTCCCATATATATATTCTCCATCAAAGACATGGCGGGTGAAAATCAAGGGTGCCCATTTGGCCAACTTGGCATGGTAAGGGGGCCTTGGGGAGATCACAGCCATCCTGTAGGACCCCATGTTGTGACAGTTAAATATAGTGTAATGTCAAAACACAACTAAACTTTCTAACAGTAAAGGCCAATACTCTTGTAGTAAAAGCTGACTGATAAATAGATTGTCCCTAATATAATGGAATATCCAGTTTAAAAAATAATGTAAATGTTGCTCAGTTATAAAAATAACTTTTAAGGGATGTTCTAAATATTTGCTGGATGTGCAATTAGTTCTAATATGCCAAATTTTCACCTATTTTAAATACTCTGCACTTACCTGAAGAGGTTTTAGCTTGATATGCTTTTTAAGGAATCGGAGATGATAAAATATAGTACTGAATTGTACTCTAGGTATATATTGTGTAGCTCTATGTAGCTTGAAAATAAAATGCAAATTGTACATAAAAGATTATTTTATGCTATAAGCATTGGCAGTTTATACAGAGACTATATCCACACAATGGGCTGTGATTTGGAGTGATCCCTAAAGGGGATATTTAGAGCAGTTATGAGCTATAGAAATCAGCTGTATGTTGCAAGAGAGGGGAGGACAGTAGGGATACAGACCTAGCATGAAAGTCCAGGATGTCCACCTAGATGGCTTTGGTTATTTAAGGCCTTATTACACATTAATTTTAAGTAGCTCCTGGAGCTCTTAACCTCTGGATAGTAACACCTGAATCTAGTTTTAAGTACACTTTAGGAGACTTAAAAGGCAGGTTTATCTCTGATCTATGTTACCTATCTCATGTTCTATTAATGTGTAGCCACTTCCTATAGATGAGCCACCCAAATGGCAGTCTTCCAGCATCCCAGGATACGGTGTCCCCTCTCCTATCCTCCTGTTGTGTGGACAGACTTTCCACCCCCTAAACTCTAGTGCTCAGGGGACAGTTCTGGCATCAAGCAAAAATCCCCTCTGATTCCAGGGATATGACCTTCCCAAACCAGGGGTGCAAACAGTCTGAAAACAGTTTGTAGAGCATATGCCAACTAGCCAGGTTACAGGGAATACGCACCTGCAGGAGTAGGGTCTAGTGGGGTAGGCAGGGAAAAGGGTAGGAGGTTGGATTGGAGTCCCTATGAGCTTGGGCTTCCTTCCTAAAGAAGAGGCAGTAACTCCTCCAAAAGTGCCTCCCCCCACTGCTCCCACCTCCCAGGCACTCTGGGAAGCATGACCAGCACCCCTCATACCCACATCCCAATTTATTAAAACATGAGACCTTCTTTAATTTACTTGTTCTTTCTTATTTCTTCCTTCCTTTCTTTCTTTCTTTTTAAAGTCTTTTTATCTGATACTTCAGCATCTGACTTTCTTCATTCCACTATACTCCTTCACCCCCATTTCATTACCCACCCCTATTATAGGTGGAGGGAGAAATATCATTTGGGGGGACTGAGTGTTTGCGCACTTGTGTGCACATGTATGCATGCCTCCAGCAGGTAAGTCTGTCATGGGGAAGGGTTGTGGGGGCAGGGTGCAGATCAAGGTCCCCACAGTGAGGAAGGGAGTGGGGTAGGGGCTGGGGTGAATGGGGCCCTAGGGCAGGTCGTGGGATGCTCAGAGCCCAGGCAGCTCATCCTGCACAGGGTGTGCACAGGGGGCTCTTGCTGCTGTGCACACCCTGGCAGAGGTCTGGGGGGCATGTGCCCCACCAGTCTATGCATGGGGCAAAGGCGGGGTGGGCTCTGTGCTCCACTGCCTCTGCCCCAAGAGGTGTGTGATGCCATGTGTCTGCCGCCACTGGACAGGCAGGGGATGGGGCTCAGCTCAGTAGTGGTGGCTGCCCTGGCTCACCAACCCTATAGTGGTAAGTCACATCTGCAGCTCCTAATCTGACTCCTGCTTGCCAGCCCTTTAGTGGCAAGTCACAGATGTGCTGGTGGGGGACAGTCAGAGGTGGTTTTGGCCTTAAGGTGGGACTGCTTCATACTCCAGCTACAACTGGAAAACTCAGAACTGTTAAGGTTCATGTTTATTAATACAAATGCATACATAGAGGAAAATTTTCCAATCAATGTCCACTTTAGTAGTAGCAAAAGTAAAATAATTATTTTTCTGTTAGACTAAAAAACCTTTTACATAAATAATTTGTAGCTAAGAGTGAAAATATAATTGTCCTATACTGCTGGTAAGCAATGTGGGGGTTGAGATGGTGCTAGGTGCTAAGAAGCACTGTTGACAGCCTAGAGCTGACAAGTTTGAGGCCACAGTACAAGTTCTCATGACATGGCCATGTCAGATCCCAATGAAACAAGTTCTGCTAAATACCTTGTCACAAGGACATGAAAAAGGAAAGGAGGGTTAATAATGGATCTAATGCCTTTTTACCTTGGCTATAAATTATAAATACATTCTTGCATATATCAGCATAAGTTGGGTTAATGCATGTAGTGTGTGTGGGTGTGTGTAATATTTTTAAAGCACAAAGATATTAAACATGAAGAAATCAAACATGTTTTCAGAGCAACCAAAACTGATGCACAATGTTCAGATATATGTTTAACCATATTACTGTAAATGGCTGAGGGCTGCTTGACTTGGGGAGCATCCTTTCAGTTGCTTTATACTTTTCCATATATGTATATAGTTTAAATTCAGCAGGGCCAAGAGATCATCTAGTTCAGTGTTGTTCAAACTTCAGCCCAGGAGCTGGAGCTGGCTCATGGAGCCATGTTATCCAGGCTCTAAGACTCCCCGTGAGTCCAGAAATTGGTGGCAGGGGGTGGCTCGCAGAGTCTCAACAATTAATGCTACCACCACTCTGCTACCACCAAATATTTAGACCCAGTGGGAACCCGGAGTGTGGATGATATGGCCCCTGATCTGGCGCAAAGGCCTGGGTCAGATCATGGGGTCATGCCAGCGCACTGGACTGCACCTATGAACCAATCCCATGTGCTGACCTCATTCTCCCTTTAAAGAAAAGGGTATTTGCAAATGCTGAATTTTCATGTGAATGTTCAGAATGCTGAGTTGAGAAAAACAGGGTGAGACTCTCTTTGAAGTATGAGGGAAACCAGGGGAAGTTGGGCTGCAAGACAAGAAAAGACAACACACTAAGGAGAGAGTATTTTAATGTTTTGAAGGGGATAAAACTAAACTGATCCACAGAAAAGGATATAATTTTAAAAAGGATGAAATTGAAAGCAAGGACACAGTTCATGCAAAGATTTTTCAAGTAAATAGCATTAAACATATGGAATATATTATCAAAGGCATAAATATGTTTAACAGAGAAATAGCTGAGTGTCTTAAAATCTTACAATAAAAAGATGATATAGACACAAGGAGAAAAGAAAACAGAAATGTGACCTGATTTTTCAGATTCTTCTTCATAATCTTTTTTCTTGCTCTTTACCCTACTTTATAGCTACCTGTGTATCTGTCATCTAATATAACATGATTATTTGTAAAAGGAAACCTTTTAAGGCTATGTAACAGAACCCCCCCCTTCTTGAAAAACGGTTCTTAAACAAAACTAGAGTGAAGAAAAATACCACAGATTAATTGTTCTTACTGAAACAGTAAAGGGACGAAGAGTGAGAAAGCTTGTTCAGTGGTTGCTTTTTTAAAATGGATTAAACATTAAATGGATTCTGTAGGTGCTGGATTAGAAAATTGAAACTGAATTTATTTTTACACTGAAGAAGAGAAAGATGCTTTCTGTACTGGGTGACAAAATACTCTTTTGTAGTGATCCCTACCAAAAACTAGACAACACTAAGATTGCTTATGTGCTGCAAGCACTGCATAACATGTAAAGTAACTTAGTCAACCTTTGTTTCTCTGTCTGTACTTACCTGTTAATCTTTTTGTTTTAAATTTGTGCAGTGCCTAGCACACTGGGGTCCTGGTTCATGTGTAACACTCCGAGGCACCACTGTAATTTAAATAATAATAAATAATAGGCAGGGAATCCTTATTAGGCCATTGGTTCTCTAAAGCAGTCTGAGTAATGACTCATGTTGTCTTTTGTGGCACCCCTAAATCACAGATAACATGCAACAGCACAATGAACTGTAATGTGGGGCCAACACTGTATTTAATTCCCATGTACAGTGGCAACTATCTTCACTGTAAACATTATTTTAACCTGGGAGGGAAAAAACCTGTGATAGTCTTCTGCTGTGAAACTAAAAGCAATACCAATAGCTACCAACTAAGCAAAAGCATAGATGAAAGAAATATTTTATGTTTTTTTTATTCTTTTGCTAGAACAAATGTAACAAGCATTTTAATGCAGGCTTGGCTCCAGAGCTGTGGATGCCTTGACTCTCCTAACATACCACTGTAGTGCCACCTAGTGCTCAACAAGAACTGTCTTATAAATTGTTCAGAAAGTAGCTCAGGAAAGTTTCAGTTTCAGCTCTTGAAAGTGTAAATGAATTAGTAATAATTCCATTATTACTCTGGAAATTAATATTTTATTTTTAAAATACTTGAGATGTCTGACACTGGAAATCAAGTTCCCTCTGCTTATCCCTCACGACAAGCCTCATACAGGATGAATGAATGGTGTTGACCGACTGAATGAATGAATGGTGTCAGCTGAACGAGAGGAAATAGACCACATGACTACAAGTGGTGAAAAAAGACCACTTGAATAGAATACCCAGAAAAAAATTCTAAAATCTATTAGATAGATAATTTTGGACTGCATGAACCTGTAACTGCAGAAACAAGCAACCAGCAAATATAGTGCATTTAACTGATACCTCTTAAACATCAACTAGTATGACAGAGCTCCAACTCCTCTAATAGTTTTTTCCACTTGGCCCACTGAAACTGTCAACTTGAATTTCAGCTGGCATAAACTGGGGAAAGACTTTAAGATGATAATAAGAAACAGCATAGTGAAAAAAAAGTTTAAAATACTATTTTATTTACTCAAATCCAAGATGTTTCTACCC
>NW_017728943.1:104097799-104115778 GCF_001723895.1 Crocodylus porosus
AAATGATAGGAGTATATGAGACAAAATTTACATATTAGATACTCATCTGGCTTTTTTTTAGAGTTATCCAGCTATTTAACCACATTCAGAAATTGTGTTAGTTATCAGAAAAGAATTCAAATGTTGTGTTCCATGGCTTTGTGTGTGCGTGCGTGTGGGTGTGTCGGGGGGGAGGAGGGCGTAAAAGTATGGGGACATTTATCTACCCATATTCCTGTGAGTTAGCTTTGTGCTCTTCAGGGAGACTACTCTCTCAACATATGAAACCATATTATCCAAAGCAGAAAGATATGGTTGATTTCTGATTAGGTTTATTCAGAATAGCCTTCAGTATATTTAAGTGACTTCAATGTTTCCTTACAGGGAAAAGTAGAATAATCATTTATCAATGATGCAAGGTTAAATATATCAAGATCTTGACCAGATAAAGACAAATCCCATGTATGGGTCTTTAATTTTGTCATGCTCCATGGGGGGGAGGGAGGGGTTACTTTTCTTTCCTAGAATGAGATTACCTTCAGCGGTGAAAAGGATAAACTAAACAGGTAAATTTATTAGAATGAATGTTTTAATAAAGTACTTTGTTGGCTTTCCACCATGTTTGGACTGGCATCCCTTGTAATGAAGATTATCTTAAATGAAGTCAAAACAAAAAGCAGATTGGGTTTAAGTTATTGAAACTACAAACTGTGAGGGCAGTCTATATTGTGGTTCAATAACAAATACTAATATGTTTCAGGTAGCTAACTTGGTTTCTAATATAAATTAATCACTCTCTAATTTGGAAATACCAGTTGTTTTTACCTTTCCCCCCATTCTTAAATGTAGTTTTAAACCCTTGTGGAATAGGATACTTGTCTGAAATGTAATATTTTGCCAAAGGTACAAGTCAAACAAAGAAGACAGATTAAGTGTAAATTCTAAAGAATTAACTAGTATTCCGTTTAACAACTCAATTCTCAAATTATCAATGAGTCATCCCTGCCAACCTGAAAGGATTTTGTAAATCTAGATGTCTTCTAAAACCATATATCATATTAATTTTTAATATATTTCAATGTAATCAGTCATAATACAATGGAAAATTCATTGAATATAAATTAATCCATGTGGAGTTCATTTCTTAAGAGGAAGATTCATGAGGAGGCTGCACTCTAAATTTAACAGTAGCTTAAGAATGAAATAATCAATTTTGCATATGGACAAAAATCAAAGTATTTCATACTTTACAGACATAGTAACTTGGAATCTGATCTTGTGCTTTCTGAAGTTATGAGACTTTTGTCACTGACTTCAGTGGGAAAGGAAGCAAGTCCTTAATTCTGATATTCAGTTTTATAGTTTTAATAAAATTTACTATTCTAATATGCTCTACAACAAAAAAGTCCATACTTAGAGCTTGATCCTGTACTCCTTGAGGGTAAAAACTCTTTGCCTTAAAAGAGGCCAACTAGCTGTGCAAGTAGTTTAGGATCTGGTCACTATATCTGTTATATAGATATAGTGGCCAGATATTTATGAGCATAACAATTCTTTAATCATTTAAACCAAAACATAGTCATGTGTCATTCATATGCAATATTGTTGTTTCATTTAAGTTTCTGGGGATACACCATTAAAGATGCAGTCTTATACAACCAGTGTCTCATTTACAGATCCCACATCTAGAACTCACCCAAGGCTGGGTATATCACATTACACACATGGAGAAAGAGAGAGGACTTTTTTACTCCAGTCTTTTCCTTTTAGGACTAGATTAATTTATACCAGTTTTATCTAATATAATTTGTTGAACCAAGTTTCATCTTGTACCATAGGATCTAGAATATTAATTCTATATAGCTTCTCAAAAATCCCTATATTATTTACATTTGCAGTCATACAATGCGTCTGGGATACACAATTCAATAGTGCTGTATTTCAGAAGAGTAGTTATTTCAAGTTTAAATGGTAGTTTACTTACGTTTAAGCTTCTCCCCAAGACTTGCATAATGCAGTGGGTTTTAAACTTCCTATAGTTATGGAACTCTTTCACATCACTTCTGCTGGTGCAAAACCCCAGCCTGAAGACTGACCTCCAATTTCTCTGTGGAACTGCTAATGACAAAACATGGAACCCCAGCATTTTATGGAACGCAGTTTGCAAACCACTGGCATCATGAACAAAATAACAAAGATGCAAAATGGTTCTTTAGTTCAAATTGCATTTAATTTGTCTCATAAATCTCCATGAGCAGGCAGAACTGTATTTTCAAACTGAAAGAGAGCACAGAAGCCATGGGAATGTTCATACATTTTCTCTTTCCAAAAATTCTAAGGTGGGAAACATCACATATTAAATGTGTGCTTTTTCCAAAGATTTCAAGAGTATTTAATTCATTATGCTTTCTCTATTCTGCCATATATAATTCTCCTTCCTAAAAATGGACACTGTAACATTTTTTAGAATACTTACTAAAAGCATTTTACAATTGATATTTATGGAGGCTGGGGCTTTTTTTCCCTTTCCAGTGGTGTTCAATGAAGGTTTACTGACTATGAAACATTTTTATTGTCATAATATAATACTCTTGGGCAGAAGAAGTTTCAACACCATTTAGGCCAAAGCTGGCAAGACACGGGAGTTTCAGCCATAAACTCATCATTGGTTTCTTGGGAACTATGAAAAACTATACAATTAAGAAGCTTTATTTGCAAGGAAAAGCATAAAAATGGAAGAGATGGGATTCTATTTTTATATGGCAATTAGATTAGCACTGTATATTAAGTTACTGTGTTATATTGTGGTGTCTCAACATCAGCACCCTAAGACGATTATCCAGCAAGCTTCTGCTGATGCTTCTTATTCACATAAGTACTCTCATGGAACGAAAAATTAAAACTGCATGAAAATGTTTTCCAAGGAAAAAAGTGTTTCAACAACAAAAAAATCTTTCTTTTCTGTACTTTACAAGTTTCAACATCTTTGGGTATGTACAGAAGTTGCTTTTTGCCATTTAAAGTGTTTTATTGGCACAACTTAACAGAAGTGCACAGCTTTACCATTACAGCACTTTAAAAATGGGTATAGCACTTTAAATTAACATTTGTTAATGGAGGTATTAAAATTGAAGCAATGTATTTTACAGCACTTCAGCAACCTACAGTGCTTTAAATAACTTGTGTATGCTGGTCAAATTTCTGACCAGTGGAAAAGCCCCAGGAGGCTATGGAACACCTCCTGCCTCCTAGCCTGGAAAGTGCAGGGAGGCTCAGAGGTCACTCCCATCGCACCAAACACTGCACTTCTGTTATGTTTAAGACTACCGTAATTTTATGGTGCTATAAAAAGTGCTTTAAATTATAGCGCTGTAAAACATGCATGGACCACTTCTGTACACAGCTTTTGAAAACCAAAACTACTGTATTTACTTCATTAGATGAGGGTTTTTTCCCAATTTAGCATGAGGAAAAATGCCCCTCACCTTACAATGGAGTATGAGGAGATGGGGAGCAGGGAGCTGCTGCAGCTCTGGTGCCAACCAGGAGCTGGAGCCTGAGCCACAGATGCCACCTGCCTTCTACTGTCTCTGAAAACCCCACCACTCTTCCCTCTAGCCCCCAGTCTCCCCTCTGCACTGCTTCTCTCCCTCTGCTACACTCCTCCTTATTTTTACTCCATGCTGGCAGGCTCTGTCCTTGTTGCAGCCTGGAGCATGGAACATGTGTTTGCTGCCTAGCTCTGTAACACTACTGCCGGCTCTGTGGCACTACTACAGGGTCAGGCTGGAGCCATGCTTAGTGCCTCCAGCTGCAGCAGGCATGGAGCCTGCCTATGAGGAGCAAATGTAAGTGGGAGGGGTGGAGGAGCAGGTTGGTGGGTGTGGAGACTTTGGGGAGGGGGAGACAGGAGAAAGTGGGGCAAGGACCTGAGGCTGCAGGGGGCAGAAGCAGCATGGAGGAGGGAACATGGAGGGGCAGGGGAAAGGAGATTGGGGCAGTTTGAGTCCTTACTGCCCCAACTGCCTGCCCTATCATGTGCTCCCCTGTCACCTGTCCCCCTCCTGCCTATTCCCTACTGCCCTTCCCTACCACTACTCAGATTATTTTTTTGGTCTTATCTTTTCTTCTGTAGTGCCGCTACCTTGTGCTTGACCTAAGACTAATATAGCTAACCAACTTAGAGAATATATAGAGAAAATAATGAAACCAGGTGAGAGAAGGGATGAGACTATACAGAAAAAGAGCTATTAAGATACAAAAGCAAAAGGGCTACTTTGACTATAAACAGACATCCCATTTGGTGTGCGATTTAGTGTCCCAGGATTTGACTCAGGACATTTGTCTTGAACACGTCATCCTTCCAAGCTGCATTGCTACTGTTTTGCCAGTAGGTAGTCAGCAAAAGTACACAGCCTGACTGGCTTGTCCCTGGAATGAATTGCAGTAACCATACAGACATATAACACAACATCCTGGGAAAAGGCATTAGTGTATTTTATCCAGCATACTTCAGAGGGACTTGAAGCAGGATAATGGATGTAGACATCTGAATGATCATCTGTATGATCCTGGGACCTCAGTGTTGGCTTTGTTTCCATCTTCACAAAAAAAAATCAAGCAACCAAAACAAACAATGACTAAAACTAACATAAATAACAAAGGAAGTGATGAAACTCATGATAAACAAAGAGTGTTTCAGAAAGCTTTTGACAAACTTGAATAAATTTAAGTAGTGAGGCCTGATGGAAGTCAGCCAGACTGTGGAAGGAATTAGCTAATGAAATCTCAGAGCCACTGGCAAAAATGTTTGCAAGCTCATGAATGACAAGCAAGTCCAAGAGTGCCCTTCTTTGAGGAGGACCCTGGGAACTACAGTCTGGTCCACCTTACTTGCAGCTGACCTTGCCTGTGAAGACTGAGATGAAAAAGGCATTAAGTACTTCAGCCTTTTTTGCATCCTCTGTCCCTTGGTTGCCTCCCCCATTCAGTAAAGGACCCACACTTTCCCTGATCTTCCTTTTGCTACTGTCATCCTTGTAGAAACCCTTCTTGTTACCCTTCACATCCCTTGCTAGCTGCAACTCCAACTGCACTATGGCCTTCCTGACTTCATTCCTGCATGCCTGAGCAATACTCTTATACTTCTCCCTAGTTATTTGTCCAAGTTTCCACTTCTTATAAGCTTCCTTTTTGTGATTTAGTTTACTGAAGAGTTCCTTACTAAGCCAAGCTGGTCTTCTGCCATACTTGCTGGTCTTCTGCCATACTTGCTAGTCTTCCTGCACATCAGGATGGTTTGTTTCTGAACTCTCCGTAAGGCTTCTTTAAAGTACAGCCAGCTCTCCTGGACTCCTCTCCCCCTCAGACTGGCTTCCCAGGAGATCCTGCCCATGAGTAGGATGAATTCCATGCTGGAAAAAGATGAATGTAAGGTTCTACACACAAGGGGAAAAACTATATGCACAAATATAGAATGGAGGATAAAGTTGTAGCAATGGAAGTTTAGGTTGGATATTAGGAAGAACTCTCTCACTAGGAGGGTAATGAAGCACTAGAATGGGTTACCTAGAGAGATGGTGGAATCTCCATCCTTGGAGGTTTTTAAAGCCTGGCTTGACAAAGCCCTGACTGGCTTGATCTAGTTGGGGCTGGTCCAGCTTTGAGCAGTTTTGATTGGTGGAGCCCATCCATCAATCAGGAGGCAGCAAGAGAAATAACATCACACCCTTTTCCTGAGGGGAAGAGGAGAAGAGCTTCCCCAGATCTGATTGAAGACTGCAAACTGTCAGATCCAAAAGACTTCAGGGGCGGAGCCCTGGAGCATATAAGCGGAGCTGCACGCCCAGCATGAGGGGCAGATGCACTGGGGACAGAGAAGAGAGAAGAGTGGGGCTTAGAAAAGCTGATGAGTGCTGCTCAGCAGGACAAAGCAGTCACCTAGGAAGAGCCCCTGAAGACTTCTATCAGCAGGGAGCATGGCACAGCACCAGCGCTTAGGCTTTCTGTGCACAGCATGGTGCATGGCGTCCAGACCCTGGGAGCTGTGCGAGGCAGCTCGGGTCTGCAACCTCTTCCCGCAGCCAGAGACACGGTGCACATGCCGGTGCATGGAGCAGGATCTTTGGAGCCCCTGGGGTAGCTTAGGTCTTCAACCCCCAGAATTAGGCTGGGAGCTCAGTGCAGGAGGTGCTGCATGGAGAGTGAAAGACCCTGGGAGCTGCTTGAGGTGGCTCGGGTCTACAGCTGGTGATACAGGGCAGCAGCTCAGTGCAGACGTTGCTGCCCAGAGGGTCTGGGAACAGACTGAGCCCCAGTGCTGCACAAGGCTGTCCAGGCCTCCAACCCCTAGCACAAGGCAAAGTTCCCACTACACACAGTGTTGCATGTGGCCCTAAGCCAGGATGGCAGCAGCAGAGCCAGGCAGCAGGAAAACCCAGCAGGGAACAGAGCTTGACCTGGAGAATAAGAGCAACCTTCTGGGACTGTGAAGTAGTAAGTTACCTTGGAGAGAGGGTCCCCACAGGGGAGGGACCCCCCCCCGAGGGTTGCGAAAGGATACCACATGAGCTACTCCTGGGTGATAGCGGGGGAGTTTAGGAGTCTTTGGGGTCTTCCTCTTCTTCTTCTTTCCCCCCACCTCCTTTCCTGTAGTGGTACCTTGGGAGTGGGGCCCCTGCCCTTCAAGGGCACCCAGGTAGTCTAAGGACTGCTGATTATATTTGTGGACTGTGCCTTACAGTTTATGTGAATAATTTGAAGTAATGGTTTGTATATGAATAGAGTTATAAGGTTGTCCAATCAATATCCTTTGGTCTGGTTTGTTCTATTGTTCATCTGTATTTTAAATGATAACTGGGTGTGTGTATCTATCTATCTATATAGAGAGAGATATTATAGGGTTTATTGTTTTGTAGATTTGTACATATGTATATAATCTATGTCCTTACCCTTTTAAGGTTTTTTGTAATAATAAATCTGTATATAGTTAAGTAACTGATTGACTGGACCTGACTCTATAGGAGATGGAGGTGGCCACTGAGCTGTTGTGTCCCTCCACAGCACACTGCCTTGCCAATAATTCCCTCAATTGGAGAGGGAAGTACAAACCCATGTACACTCGGGCTACAATAGGTTCAAACCCTCAGCCTAAATTTGGCAGAATAGATTGAATCTGAAGCCATCCTAAGGCTTCAAAATCTTTGATCAGTTATTTTAAAAAAATCACCTCTACTTTTCTTGGTTTAGATTGGAACTAAATGTGGAATTATGGATATAACTTGTGAGCACTGCTAAATTTGCTTTGGATATAAATAATTTGTGATGTCAATATTTCTATGTAATAGTTGGTAATATTTAAGAAATTTGAAGAATAGTCTATGGTGATTGTGCTTTAGAGAAAATATCTGTTTAAGCCACCATACTTGTCTCCTTGGGCTTTCATGAAGCATGACTTCAAGGCATTGGTCCTCAACCTTTTAGCCCTGTAGGCTGGAGAGGTGGTGTTAGATCCATCCGTGGACTGAATTTATTTGGCAAGTCCAATCTGGCAGGTAGGATGGGTACAGCAGGGGACCTAATTCAGCTGCAGAGGGTGTGTCAGGCCTAGTCTTGATTTAGCTATGTGGTAATGCCCCAGCCCAATCCAGTCATATGACATCAGCCTGGGCCTGATTAGGTCAAACAGAGCAGACCTGTCCCAGCCATGTTCCAGCTGCATTGCATTCACCTGGCATGGACCTGATCTGGCCATGGGGAAATGTCCTGGCCCTGATCTGGCCATGTAGCAACCAAGGTTAGCCTGGGAAGAGCTGAGAATAATAGTATTTTGTAAGTGCATGTGGGTTGGATTAAAGTTGTCTCCTCTACAGCCATCATTACTCAAGAACTTTCAGCAAGTATGGAATATAGCAGCACATATAGCTATTGATAATCTCTACACTCACTTCCCACTGGGTATATCTACAAGTGCAGTTGATGCAGGACCAGTTTACTTGTGAGTAAACTACTCATGAGTAAACATTAATAGGCAGGCATCCCCCAAGGTCTGGAACAGCCTGCCATCAGAGGTGGTTCAAGCAGCTACATTGAATGCCTTCAAGAATAATTTGGATGCTTATTTTGCTGGGATCCTAAGACCCCAGCTGACTTCCTGCCCTTTGGGTGTGGGGCTGGACTCAATGATCTTCCAAGGTCCCTTCCAGCCCTAATGTCTATGAAATCTGTGAAATCTATGAAATCTATACATGCAGGGAAGCAGGAGCAGAATGCTGCTCATGGCAGCAAACTGCTCCCACTTCGTGGGGCCCTGCAATGGGACACTGCCATCACCAGGAGGAACTGGAGGCTTGGCTGCAGCTGCCTGTAGCTGGGGACCATCTTGAAAAGGCAACTCCACTCCCTGGCCCGCTGTGTTTCTGGTCAACAGCAGGTGCAGAGCATGGAAGCAGCATGCAGAAGCTGTCTCACCACAACCTCTGCCTCCCCATGCTATGGCTGCTCCAGCCCCTGCCCCTGGCAGCTATGCCCAGTGCCCTGTGCTCCTTCTGGCCAATGTTCTGGCCCTGCTGTCCTGCTGTGCCAACCACCTTGTGGCCCACACCAATCTGGGGCCTAACAGCTCCCCAACATGCAATGACTGTCTTCCCAACTGCATTGCACTGTCCCAGCAGCAGCCTGGACCCTGTCTTGCTGATTGGGCTCCAACAGGGATACCGATGACATGTTCCGGGATGTCACTGCTGATGCCATCCATGCACTCCTTGGCCTCCAGCCCCACCACCTCTGGGCCTGCTGGGCGAGTCAGGACTGGTGAATGCCAGGAGGGGCCAGGGTACTGGGTATGAGAGGCTCTGGCTGATTACCTCCTCGTTCACTCCCCACTGTAGCCCACCTAGACAGCTGCCTATGAACCCCACACTCTACCAACCATCCCCAGCACCACACTCACTGCAGACAGCTCTCAGAAAAACACTTTATTGCCCTCACAACAAAGAGACCCTCCTTCCCCCTCCATCCACAACAACAGAACACCTCCACCATGCACCCCACCCACAAACAATAAAACATCCTCTTCCTTATGCATTCTATTTACAATGCGGTTTGTCTGTGTCTCCTCCTAGGGTAGGGTGGCTGTGGGGTGGAGTGTCTAGGCACAGGGGGCCAGAACCCCAGCCTCTGGCCATTCCCCCCATGCTGTGGCTGTGGGTGTGCACACTGAAGTGGCTGTTGGTCCTCCAGCATGGGTGGCTCCCTTGCCAGCAGCAAGTGGCCAGGAGCATCAGGGCTGGCAGATGTTTCTGGCCCTGCTGCAGGCAGCTCTAGCTCTGCATCTGCATGGAGCAGGGGTGAGCAGCAAGGCTGGGCCCAGGTGAGGGGGGGATGCATACCAGAGGACCCAGGGCAGGAGCTGGGGTAGGGGCTTCTGACTGGTGGAGGTGGCACTGGATGTCTGCCCAGGTCTATGAGGGGGCCCGCTCCTGGGCAATGGGAAGCTGCCAGGGGCCAGGTGCGGCAAGGGTCAGGGACAAGGCAGCAGGTGACATGAAGGCAACCACCAGGGCCTGGACAGTGTCCAGCAGGTAGCGGTCATCCTTCATGGCCTGTACTGTCCTGGCATGACCATACTCCCATAGGGGCTCAGGGCCTCAATGCACTCCCACTCCAGGGCCAGGAGCTATACCCTGAACTCCAGCCCTCCAAGTCCTGTGTCATCTCACATTGGTCCTGTACATCTTCATGTGCCATGTCCTCTACCTGCTTCCTGTCCCACTGGGCAACATCCTCCACCCACTACATTTGTGCATCACCAACTGTCCTCTGCGGCCATCACCAGCTGGTTGAGGAGCAGGGTCTGGTCCTGGATCTTTCTCCTGTGGAGGTGCAACATCCGCAGGACTCTGGTTATGGGTGGCAGCAACAGTGAGGCTTAATCCTGGCTGCCAACTGTGGACTCTGCCCCATGGGCAGCTGCAAGCCCTGCAGAGCCATGAGAAAGAAGCTGTTTGTGAGAGTTTGAAACATTTTTTAGATAAGATGCTCTGTGCCAGGGCCCTGTGCAGTGCCTGGCCTCAGATCAGGGGTTGGGCATGCACAGGTGCCCAGGAACCATGGTAAGTTAGCTGGGCAGGAGTGGGCCCAGGTGGCCACTGGTTGAGCCTCCCTTCCCAACTCACTCCCTGGGAGCTGGCAGACTGCTGGGTGCTGGCCACAGGCAGCCTGCCTCCCCAACCCCATTCCCAATCTGGGATGGGCCAGGCTTCTGGCTGCAACTGCTGCTGTGGCTCCAGACTCTGCTGCCCCCACTTCTCCTCCTGCAAACATCTGGTCTTCTGTGCTGCCACCACACCCATGGTGCCTGGCTTGTGGGGGTGCAGGGTTCCTGGACGACTGAGACAAGGAGCTGTCTGCACCTCCATGTTCCTCACAGGGGACCTCTCCAGGGAGAGGCCCTAGGGCCAGCCCTGCTCCATGCCAGTGCTGCACCCCAAGCATGCCCCTGCTTCATGTGTTCCAGGTACTGCACAAGGAACTGTTTGTGTGGACTCAGGGGTGCTTGACCTACTACGCCCTGCTGCTGTGGATTGCCATGGTGCTCTGGGCACACCTGTGTACCTGGCATGGGACCCTGAGCTTCCATTGGGGTGCAGGCAGGCTGGCACAGGTTTCCTACAGCCTATGCAGGGGCAGCAGAGGCCAAAAGCTCTCCCAGACTCTCTGCTTTTGTGCCCCAGGACCCAAAATGCCTGCAGACTTTTAAAGGGCCTGTGGCTGTGGCTACCATAGAGGTGGCCCAGTCCTGGGGCCCTGGGGCTAAGCTCAGGCTGGCCCCCTAGTGGCAGGGCTGACTGAGAGCAAATTTGCTTCCAGTTGGCATCTACATGTGCATTATTATGCAGTAATTACTTGTGAAGAAATTTGCTACTTGCATTTGCAGGTAGCAAATTTACTAACAAGTAGTAAAGTTTACTGCGCTGAAAGAATAGATACATGTAGACATATATGCTTATTGCACAGTAAACTACACTACTTCACAGTAAAGCATCTTGTACAGATGCACCCATTGAATATCAAATCACATTTAAGGCCTCATTCTTCATCTTCAATGTATTCAACTGCCTGGACCAAGGGCAACTCCAAGATCCCTTTAAATTCTGATACAAGGACCATCATCATTCTTCAGGCATAATGAAACTTCATTAGTCAAGGAGGCCTAGCAATGCAGACGGTGACTGGTATTTTTGTATGACGTTAAAGGTGTATAATAACTCTTCTTGAGTATGGTGCACCATACTGGAAATTAGTGAGGATCTTTGTACCTATAGCAGATGCCACATGCATGCTTTTTTCTAATTGGTATTCAATGTGATAAAACCTGGAAGCTGCTACTAGTGAAATATCCTTTTCCCCTTTGACTGTTTTTATAAACTGTCTCTTTCCTGTATAAGCTCAATTAATATGGAAAGCAAGCCCCTTTTGGTGTGTGGTTTTTTGTCTGAGCATAAGACATGATATTTATTGGCTTTGACATCTGTGCTGTTGTAAGTTTTGGAGCAAATTACATTTTCTTCATCAAAATATTTCAAAACCACAGTTATAAATCAAAGTAAATGACAGTTCAAATAGGCATGGATGACATAGGTGTTTCGTTTTATCTTGGGCATAGCCTATATTCATTTTCTTTTCAAAACAGCTGGCTAAGTTGCTAGTTTAAGTATTTATTTTTCATTTTTCCCAAAAGAGTGAACTCTATTAAAACAAATGGGGTTAGTCAAGCAACTTTTCTTCAAAGCTAATAGAATGAAGTAGTTATTTTCTAATGGATGCATGACAACGTAGTTTTAATGCAGGATGTTTAAAAAGGGGAAGAAAAATGAAAAATCCTTCAAAATTACTGCTGGCTCCTTCCGTTTTATTCTTAGTAGTCTAAAAATAATGTAATAGCATTTCAGCCTATTTTAAGTCTCCCTTTTGATGCATATTTATTAATTTGCAGGCAGCCACTATATATACAATACACTTTGCCATGCAATTTCATTTACAGTTTAATTATCAGCACCCAGACTGATTTGGAGTGTTTTCACTCTTTGTTTTGTTTTTAGCATGATCCTTTACATGGCCACTCAGCTATCATGGAGATGATCATCCTATATAACCACAAAAGATAGGCAACTCAGTGGGCAGTAGTTAGGTAAATTAATAGAATAACAGATCAACAGACTGATAGATGCACCATGCAAAAGAACATATGCTGAAGTGAAAAAGGAGAGCTTTTGTCCAGAAATGGTTGGAAAATGTTTTGTCTTAAAGGATTGATGGCCTAGCCAATTTGTTATGGCTCAGTGACTGCTTGTCTCTGCAAAATTCTGTGTGACACTTGAGTAAAATGCTACAAACAGGGTTAAGAGTCTTACAGCTTTCTCCAGAGAACAGTATTTTGACAGGTCACACCCTATGTCTGGCACCACCACTCCCCACTTTCCTTAAGTCTTCTTTTCCATTTTTTTTGTCCTTCTTACTTGAGCCAAAAGAAACAAGGGGGCAGCACAGCAGAGTTTTAGCAGAATATGATTTTTTATCATTTTAACACTACATTACACTACTTACCAAATATTTAAGTTCTGTTCTTCTAGGGAAAAAGTGCATGTCAGGACTTAGAAGAAGGCTGCTTTAGGCTTAAGATCATAGACTGTAAAATGTACATGTGAATTACTATTCTTGCATTATGAGCAAATCCATATGGCATTGTGGTTTATAAAATCTTCACCAATCTCCCACACAACTGTCAGATGAAAACATTTTTTTCAAACAATTCCTTCCCTCATCACTTTATCCCATGTGTTCAAGAAAATGTCTTCTAATAAACAAACATAACAAATACCACACTGCAAAACAGAGAAAGAAATACCTTGCCAACTAGCAAAATAGAGAGGCTAGATTGAGAGTTAGGACCAGCTCATAAACTGGTGTAAATTGGTTTAACTCCTTATATCTCCATGGAGCAAAGCTGATTTACCTCATCTAAAGATGTGGCCTTTTATACCTGGCTTGGTTCAAGGGTGGATCTAGTGAGGGGAAGTTGTGGCCACACCACTTCAGCTCCATGGTGCATACATAGGGAGCTCTCTGAGCTCACTGGCATGTCACCACAGCTCCTTCTGGAGTCCTCCATGTGCTGTGAGCGCTGAGCTCATCAGCTGGTTAATGAAGACTCTGGCCAGGGTCCCTGCTTTTGCACAGCTGTGGTGCCCAGAGGTGAACACTGACACCATTTGCCCTTCCTTCCTTCCTTCTTCAAGCCCCCTCCCACCTGCTGAGTTCAGTGGCGGAAGAAGAGAGGGATAAGTGTCAGCAGTAGTGCTTACCTTCCAGGCTCTGAAGCTGCATGGTACTAGGGACTCAGCCAAATCTCCCTCTGATCTGCTGGTGAGCTCAGAGCTCATGGCACAGTCAAAGTTCTTCAGGAGCTGCATTCTGGTGAGCTCAGAGAACTTAATGTGCATGCACCACACAGCAGAAGAGGGGTGTGACTACACTGATACACCCTCCTGGATCTGCCCCTGGCTTGGTTTAAGGGGCAACACATAGCTGAACAGCTCCAGGCACATCTCGGCTTCCTTTGCTCTGTACTAGCTCTTTATAGAGTACATTTCACTTCCTTGTGCTCCTGCTCAGCTCTACTGGGCACATGGCAGGGGATGGAAATTAGGGCCCACTTATTCTTTGTCCCTGGCTCCTCCAACTGGCCAAGGAGGTGGCAGCCCCATGGACCCTGCTCTCCCTCTTCCTCCATGTCAGTGTGACCTAACTCTCATTCCAGGTAACTTCTGTGCAGGAATACATAAAAATGGGAAGTTGAAACGTGAAGGAGGGCATCTGGTGTTCAAAAGCTGGTCTAACAGCTCTCCTAACCATGCAGTAGGTCCAAAATTGTATCACCAAAAATCCTTTCTGCTCGAAAATGGGAAGGCTTTCTGCACCCCCTCAATGATGTGTTCAGCCACATTTGGCTAGGATAAAATCTAGCTCACAGTAATGAATAGCAGACAACTATTGCACTATATACATTTTGGTAGTCCCAAGGAAAGGGGTAAAAGTAGGAATATGTCAATCTCCCTGAAGGACCTATCTCACTCATGTTTCTCATTACTGCCACTCCCTCAATGCAGGAATGGGGTGGATGAATAGAACCTGGTGTAGTCCTTTGTGTATAGTAGTATCAGTCAGGTTGATAGTCCCAAATGAACAAAAGAGTACAAAAAAGACAAAAAACAGAACACCAACTGACAAGGCAGAGGTCTCTATGTTCAGGAACCTAAAGTACACCTCACAGAAAGAGAAAAGAATGAAAAAGCCTAACTTACAATCAAAGTTCCTTCAAGCTGTAGGAGAAAATGAAGTCTGGCAGTCAGTAAGCCTTGTCTTATCATTTCTGTGTGTTGCTCTGGTGGGAGAAAGGAAAAATTACCAACTATTTGAACTGGCATAGAAAGATGATAGGAAACTAAATGGCCTGATATTGTCATCATTATATTTTTGGGATTGTGTCATCTGTGGTGAACAGAGGCGCGTAGGTTCTCTGTGTGTATTCAGGGAAGAAATTGATGGTATTTTCTGGACATTTTAAGAAGTAGTGGGAGAAACTAATAGCACAGAATGAATGTAGTCACTTGAAGAAAAAGAGAAAAATGTTAAAAACCATATAGTGTTTGGCCAAGTAGGATGGAGAATCAGTACTGATGGAGAAAGAAGCTCACTGCATAGGCTAGATGAGAGGAAGAGGGCAAGGAAAATATTTGACAAACACATGCAATGGAAAAGCATAAAAACAGTTCTTATGACAAGACCTTATTTTAAATATTTTAACCACTTATATATTAAGGCCCAGTAATGACCTGTAATAACATGGCACAAAGTACAGACAGCCACTCCTGCCACAAAGCAATAACAAAAAATAATAAATTGGCAAAAATACAGAAGAAAGTAGCAATAACACTCTGAAACTATACATTAGAAGTGAAAAAACAAAACAAGACAAAAAAACCCCCTTTAGACCATCTATGCACCACTATTTGCATGCTCAGACCAGAGCTGGCAGGAAAATGATTTCCCTATGTCATGAATAGTCTTTGAGGCTATTCAAGAAACCCATGGTAGAAGTGCTGTAACTTTTTAGCTTTACTCTAAGTACTCCTGTTTAGGTCAGGAGAAAGAAGAACACATTAGCCCTTTTGGGGTTTGCAGGTACAGAGGCCTCTCACATGCCTCCCAGAATGTGTCCTGTGTTCTGTGTCCGTGTGTGTGTGAGAGTGTTCAGGATGCCTGGTGTGTGTGTGTGCGCATGCATACCACACACACACACACACACACACACACACACACACGTACACAGAACCCAGGTATCCTGGACACTCATACATACACACACATGCAGACACACACACAAAGAACCCTGGTTTCTGTGACACAACTGGGGCACCGACTTTCATGCAACTGATGAGGAAGATGCCTGCCTGTTACACAGTTCCCTGTTCCCCAGGCTGATGGAGGGTGCATGCTACACTCCTAGGGTCCCTGATCTCATCACCAGTGACATCATCACTCCCCCAGTCCTCTTTATGAGGCCCTATGTGAGGCAGCTGGACCACCAGAAGGAGCACTTCAAGTATGGACCAGGCCTGGTACTGCAGGCTTATATGGCATGGGGGTGGGGGAGAGAGCAAGCTCCTTGCCAATGTGTGTGGCCCCAGCCCCGCACCATGGCAGGCTGTCCAGAACTGTGAAATCCTGGCTGATTGCTGCATCACCTGCATGGACCAGGAGCCCTACCTGGATGAGTATTGCTGGAGGGCTTCATGTGCACACTTTAGGCCATGGGTCTCCTGCCATGGATTCCTCTCACCCTGAATCGTGGGCACCACTGCCCACAACGCAGGCTGCCTGGGCACTATCCCCCTTCCCCTCTCTCTCAACCCCACAGGGGCACATACGGGGCATGGGGGGATGTGGCATAAGGAAGAGATGTGCCTAGTTTTAATCAAATGTTGAATCTGCTAAACTTTTAGTGCATTTAAAAGACAAAAACTGTGCAACACTGCCTGCTCTGGAACTTGGAACCACCTTCTCAGTTAACATTGAAAGAGTGGGAATAGACCCTGCCTGCACTGGGTGGTTATGCCATTGAGGTGGGGGAGAGGGTCAGCAACCACAGGGGGCTCAGCATGAAACCTTGGGGTAGCAGGGGAAATGCTGCATGTGAAACTGCTGCCCCTCAGTTTAACGAAACGTGGCAGCTCCCAAACTTGTGTGTATAATTAAAAAAAGCAATGTGGCCAGGGACTTGGCTCTCTTCTTCACCGTCCCTAGAAGCTGATGTAGCCTCTCCCATGGTCATGTCCATCATGGAAGTCAGGCACTAACCCAGCACAGAGGTGGGTGGAGCAGGGAAAGCCATGCCGCATGCTGGGGAAGACAGTCCCAGCCCACCTGTTGTCCTGGGAGGGAGTCCCAGCACAGGCTTCTAAGGGCACCTGAATCTCAGGCATGCAGAGAAGCATCCTGCCCTACAGGGCTGCATTACCAGCCAGCAAACCTGCCAAGGACTGCTGCTGCTAGAACCACAACTCCTGGACCTGTACTTGCAGAACAGCACCCACCACTTCTTGGCAGCAACCAATAGCAGCGCAGGGCCCTGTGGGCTGAGTTCCAGCCCACTGTTGTCTGATGCTGGGGAGACAGGAACATGGGGAGGAGGTTAGAGCTGGGGCTGGGGCCAGGCTAACTGCATCCAGGGGGACTGGAGGCTCCCACCTCCTCAGCCGGTGCTGGGCTGCACTGCTCGGCTACACTGCAGCGAGCTTCTGGGGGCTGTAGAGTGCTGACCAGGGAAGGCTGCCCCGTGATCTGTGTTAAAGCACCTTAAGGCATTCACATATAGACACATGCCTAAATTGCCTTAATGTGCCTTAGGCCCACACCCACACAGATGTATTCCCTGCACTCTATGACATTAAACCAAGTGACATAAGAAGACAGACTCTAACCATTCCCCTGCTGCCAGGTTTCTGGGCCTGCGGAGAGCTTGGCAGGCTGGGTACTGTGGCCTTGTGTGTTTCACTGACTTTAGATAAGGGGTGAGGTGAATGGGAAAGAAATGATCATTCAGAGTAATCTAGTCTGAAATCTGTTCCTACAGCATTTTATACCAACATCAAATGTGTCCCCCATTGGGCACAATCTTGATAAAGAAGCATGGGTCAAGCCGAATAGATTGAGATATGGATATGGACACTTCAAAACAACACTGTACAAGAAGAACATCTTGGACAGCCCCCTATGTGAATGTGGTGCCCAGCAAACAGCACTTAATTGAAAGCTGCAATCTTTACAAATGCCCAGACAGGGTAGAATCCAGAATCCACACACTGAGTGATAATAACAGACAATGGTTTATAGCTGATTGGAGAGAACAAGGGCGGTGGTTGGAAACAGACACTTTGCTGAGTTATCAGTGACAGCCCAGAAGTGGGGTTGGTCCAGTGCTTGGGCAGACCACATGAACTCTGGTCAAAGCTAACCTGTTGCCCCGTGAGTGGGGTGCCACAAAGCCCTGTGGGTTGGCAGAGGAATGCAACCTGACATAAGTCGCAATGAGATCTGGTACACATTTGTTATGGCACTCTTAGCTTACAGTGCTGAAGTCTGATACCACATCCATACAGGGTTATCTTAGAGTGAGCTCCACCATTTTTACAATGTTCTGTGTGTTTTGACCATCTGTTTGGTTATAGCTGTAAAAGCATTTTCTGCTCACCTACTGTGCAATAAGTGTAACTTCTGAACATGGCCTGAGATTTCAAAGCTGTTTCTATTCTGTATAAAGACCAAACAGAAACCTTTAAAAATTTTTCATGAATAAAAAAGAGAGCAATTATAAGGAAAACTCACTTCAGAATTGCTAATAGGCCAGTGGTTAGAACATTCAACTCTGCCAGCCACTGG
>NW_017728943.1:104115878-104121267 GCF_001723895.1 Crocodylus porosus
GTGCCTTAGGCCCACACCCACACAGATGTATTCCCTGCACTCTATGACATTAAACCAAGTGACATAAGAAGACAGACTCTAACCATTCCCCTGCTGCCAGGTTTCTGGGCCTGCGGAGAGCTTGGCAGGCTGGGTACTGTGGCCTTGTGTGTTTCACTGACTTTAGAAAAGGGGTGAGGTGAATGGGAAAGAAATGATCATTCAGAGTAATCTAGTCTGAAATCTGTTCCTACAGCATTTTATACCAACATCAAATGTGTCCCCCATTGGGCACAATCTTGATAAAGAAGCATGGGTCAAGCCGAATAGATTGAGATATGGATATGGACACTTCAAAACAACACTGTACAAGAAGAACATCTTGGACAGCCCCCTATGTGAATGTGGTGCCCAGCAAACAGCACTTAATTGAAAGCTGCAATCTTTACAAATGCCCAGACAGGGTAGAATCCAGAATCCACACACTGAGTGATAATAACAGACAATGGTTTATAGCTGATTGGAGAGAACAAGGGCGGTGGTTGGAAACAGACACTTTGCTGAGTTATCAGTGACAGCCCAGAAGTGGGGTTGGTCCAGTGCTTGGGCAGACCACATGAACTCTGGTCAAAGCTAACCTGTTGCCCCGTGAGTGGGGTGCCACAAAGCCCTGTGGGTTGGCAGAGGAATGCAACCTGACATAAGTCGCAATGAGATCTGGTACACATTTGTTATGGCACTCTTAGCTTACAGTGCTGAAGTCTGATACCACATCCATACAGGGTTATCTTAGAGTGAGCTCCACCATTTTTACAATGTTCTGTGTGTTTTGACCATCTGTTTGGTTATAGCTGTAAAAGCATTTTCTGCTCACCTACTGTGCAATAAGTGTAACTTCTGAACATGGCCTGAGATTTCAAAGCTGTTTCTATTCTGTATAAAGACCAAACAGAAACCTTTAAAAATTTTTCATGAATAAAAAAGAGAGCAATTATAAGGAAAACTCACTTCAGAATTGCTAATAGGCCAGTGGTTAGAACATTCAACTCTGCCAGCCACTGGTCTAATGGCTATTCCAGGGATTTTGACTAGACATTCCATTCTGGAGTCCCACTTAAAGTGTTAGTATTTTCAAAACTATAAGGTGTCTACAAAAAACTTAGGTTTTGATGAATTGATATCAGTTCTTGATTTTTTTGGTTTTGGAATGATGAGAATACAAAAAGTTTTGGAAGCCTCATTCCAAGAACAAAACAAAACAAAATAAAAAAACCTCACAACAATAGTAAGGATTATTTGTATTTAAGTATCTGAATTGTGAAATCTGTACATTTGGAATAGCAATTTCATAGAAGACTTTTTGTTTCAAGTCTTTCAGAAATTCTGCTTCCAGTTGTCCAGTTACAGTCCAAGAACTGACTTTTTCTTTTCCTTTTTCCTTTTTTTCACACTTATACTTTCCTTTGCAGTTCAAAATTGGGAGTGGAATTAAAAAGGAAAATAAGTTGTCCAAACTATTTTAAATATCAATATTTGAACGAAGTTTTGAAACAAGTTTTTGGGTAATTGTCCATTTTCACCAGCTATGTCACTTACGTAGTAATAACATTTTGTATTTTTATAGCTCCTTTCATCTCAAGGTCTCAATACTCATTGCTGAATCAAGTTAGATAACACTCCTGTGAGATAATTAATCATGAATGACAGCAGTTTACAAATAGATCAGGAGGAAAATATCAGCCTTGTTTGACACCAACTCCATTGTAGGTTAGCACTTGGCTCTGAGCACGTGAGTGAGTTGTCCAAAATTAAGGTGGTAATGGAAACCAGATCTTCTGTCTCTTTGGCTTGTGTTTTATCCACAGGACTGTCCCACAGGAATAAGGAAACAATTCTGATCTGATACTCAAGTAATCCCAACTCTTAAAAAGATTTACCTAAAAATGATTAAAATGCCCCCCTTTGACCATTTTTTTCCTCCTTCATCTTGTCTGATAGATTATCTTGATTTAGGAAAATATAACATGCCTTCATTTTTTACCATTCATTTAGAGTAAGAACACTAATACATCCAAGTACATTATCTTAATATTTAACAGAAATAAGTAAATGGGTTATTTTTGGAGAACAACAATTTTCTGCATATGCTTACTTGATTCACATGAATTATAGCATCTGGAAAAATCTGCTATGTATTACCTAATTCCTACACACAAGGGTAAAATGAGGAGAAATACGTTTTTTGCAAACAAGCCTGAAAGGGGTTCGTATAAGTTCAGATAGTGTACATAAGGCTGTCTATTATGCATTTTTAAGCTATTTTGTGAGTTATTCTGATATTTGTCTGTAGAACAGCTAAAGAAAACTAAGTAATCCCATCCAGAGCTTTTTAGAAATGAGAAAGAGAGTGTTAGGGTGACAATATTTGGATTTTAGGGAGCACTGAATTTGCAGCTGAACACAAGGCATGACTTGTGGCCTAGCAAAGTTGCTAGCCAAAAGGCAGAATGATATCTAGGCCAGCCATCTGCTTATGCTAAGTAACCATCTCAACTGTGTCAACTATTTTCTGAGGGAAAAGCAGCAAGTGAATCTGTGTGAGTCTGTGTGCTGTGAACCAGCTACAGTAAGGAACGAGATAAGATAAAGGCGCCCAAAAAGGTAGAAGATGGTACAACCTAAGGCGGAAAAACAGACTGACATGTGGAAAACAACACGTAATTGGTAACAGAATCCAAGATGAAAATATGCAAAAGGGTGAATGGTGATTGGTGAAGAAGACTCCAGAAGCTTCCAGGTTTTAGTCAAAGTCTGCCCATTGGCCAAAGAAAAGGAGTCAAGGTCTTAGACATGCACTCATAGCAAGAAGTCATGTAAATGAATGAAATGCATGGGTGATTCCATGCTAATGAAGCAAACAGTAAATAGAGGTGGAGCTTGAGATGGGAGGAGAAATGGGTGGAACAAAAGGCAGGACCAAAGTAGAGTAAATGTTAATAAGTATAAACCAAAGTGTATAAATATGGGAAAAAACTATTGTTCATCGTGGCTTCCCATATTCCATCAGTGTGGGAAGTAGTCCAAAGCTGTCTCCATTCTGAATAAAGATGTTGCAAGCAATGTGTGCTGGTATTTGCTCCCTGCTCTGCTCTGTCTAATGAGTAATACGATCCATGGGTAATTGGACCGTCGCCTCCCTAGTCATTGGGCGCTGCATGGAGTCATGGTCTAACAGAGGTGTGTATCTCTGGAGTGTTTATCATTGAAGGCACATCTAAATGTTGCCCTACAGCAATGTTGTTACTGTGCTATACTTTAGAACTTCCTTTTGGAAGTACTAAAGCATGGTGCTATAACTACCCACACTGCACCATACGCGCGGTACATGGTTTGTTTAGCAGCTACTTTGTTGGAGAGGTGCGCTATAATGGGGGAGTGCACTGCTGCGGCAAAGTAGCTGCTGGTCATATGTAGACACCTGTGGATGCTACATCACTGAAGCACGTTGCTATGGAAATATAGTGTCATGTGTAGATGAGCTCCAGATGAATTATGAAATAACTGTTGCTCTTGAAAATTTAAAAGTGCAAAGAATAATTCCTATTTGAAGTGAAGTTAACCATCACTGGCCCCCTTCAAATATATATTAAAAGATTGAAATCATTGGGCACTTTTACATATGATGGGAATTTAGTCCCCTAAATTGAAATGGTGGGTTTTTAATTGCAATGATTAAAAACACAGTGTTTCAAATTAGGGGTTTCTGTCACTGTTACAGTGAGGGGCCTGATCCTTTTTCTTTGGGTGGGGGGTGTTGCAGAGCCTGCCCCCATCTCTCTCAGCTGAGGGGGTGAGCTGCTGACAGGCTGAGTGGCCTCTGAGCTGTGGGGGGCCCTAGTCCTTCCTTCACAAGTGGCAGCCCTCCAGGGCCACCCGGATAGGATTCTTGTAGGTTGGATGCTGCCCCAGCTTGGGCTTGGGGAAGAGTTGGATTGGGCTGGGTGCTGCCTCCAACCTGGGGCAGCACCTAGTCTGCTAGTAGTCCACCCAGGGAGTCCTGGGGGGAACCAGTGCTGGAAAGGGAAGGACCAGGGCCCCCACAGCCCAGGGGCTGCTCATCCCACCAGCAGCTTGCCCCCTGGCTACAGGAGATGCAGGTAGGTTCCACAAAAAAAAACAAAAACAAAAGGATTGGGTCCCTCGCCATGTCTGCTTTCAGCCCACCTCTCCTGTGGTTGGGGGGGTGGGGGGAGTGGGCTGAGACATCAAAAGGCCGCAATGTTACCAATAGCTGCATTGCAAACTAAACTACATGTGGATGTGGTTTAGTTTGCAATGCAAAAAACTAATTTAAATCATTAAAAAAACCCTGCATGTGTACAGCATAGCACAATTAAACTGCAAAAAAAGGCAATTTTCATCCTGGATACATGCACCCATTACAGCAATATGAACACAGATCTATCAAAAGGCCATATCAATAGCAAACATTCACTGAAATCAATGGACATTTTTCATATTTATTTCAGAGGGTGTTCAAGCTGTTATATGAGTCTAGGTACATACATTCAGAAAGTCTGAGGGCAAATCAATGAAACCTTCATGGGTTTCTCTAAACTGTGAAGAACAGATCAGGAATGAATAGAACATACATTTTTTCACTGCTTGGGACAACAGGTATGCCTGCACTGGCCAAGGCCAGTAGGCTGGAGGTGCTCCTGCATAGATCCCAGCAGGATGGAAACTGCCAAAGGTAGGAGAATGCATCCAGTAGGCAGGCCATGCATGATTTGCTGCTGGGCTCATGTCCCCAACCCCCTGCTGTCAGCTGCAAATGGGCAGGAGCCAGCATAGAATTTCTCCTCAGCCCTACCCTCAATCTGCTGGCAGTGGCAGATGGGGAAAATGGAGGCCTGTTCTCCCATCTCAACCTCCCCCAACACAGGAAGAACTGCTGGGGGGAGCATGTGATGGTGGCTTTCTCCCCTCCTATACTGACTGCTCTAGCATGGCTTCATACCCTAGCCCCACCACCTGCCAGCTGTTAGCAGCAGGCAGGAAGAGAGTGGGAAAGGGGGAAAACGGGAGAAAGCAGGGGCCTCTGCCCACACCTCTCCCCGACCTCCAGCTCAGCCAAAACTGTGCTGGGCCAGTCAGCAGGGGAGGGGATAAAGCCCTAATTATGTGCCTTCCTCCCACAGTTCTGGCTGTGTCAGGGGGGCCAAGGTGGGGACCTCGTGTCCCCCCCGCACAGTTGAACTGACAGGTGCAGGCAGGACACAGGGCTGGAGAGCAGAGGCTTTGCTGCCTTGGCTCTGTGACAGTCCAGGAGTGGGGCTCACTAGGTGCTTGGCCAAAGCACATGAGTGCAAGCTGAGGCTAGCCTGCCTGCCTTTGTGGTGTGTGTGTG
>NW_017728943.1:104121617-104125670 GCF_001723895.1 Crocodylus porosus
GGTAGTTAGTCCAATAAAAGGTATCACCTTAAGAAATCCTTGCTTCTCAACTCAAGATAGGAACATTTTGAAAAGTGAGCATCAAGAAAATATTGAGTGCACAATAATTCTGAAGCTCAACTCATAAATGTTGTATCAGACATCAGAAAAAAATATTCTGGAATAAATTGCAGCATGGAAGAATGTAGAAAAATCAGTCTTTTAAAGGAGACTTGGAAGTTATCTTCATCTGTAATGATGAAATGGATGTCACTGGCCCTATGATTTCATAGATTTCACAGATTTCATAGACATTAGAGCTGGAAGGGACCTCGGAAGATTATCGAGTCCAGCCCCCTGTCTGAAGGGCAGGAAGTCAGCTGGGGTCATAGGATCCCAGCAAGACAAACACCCAATTTACTCTTGAAGGTGTTCAATGTAGGTGCTTGAACCACCTCCGATGGCGGGCTGTTCCAGACCTTGGGGGCTTGGACAATAAAGAAATTCTTCCTTATGTCCAGCCTGAAATGGTTTTGCAGTTGTTATAACCGTTGGAGCTTGTCATCTGTTGGGGAGCTCTGGTCAACAAACATTCCCCCAGATACTGGTGGTCACCCCTGATAAACTTAATAGGTGGCCATCAGATCACCCCTGGGTCTGTGCTTTTCTTGCTATGGATCAACAGCAAAACAATTAGAAAATAAATCTTAATATTTAATGTTCTTCCTGATGTACAGAACCATAATTCAACAAGAACCAGGAGTATAATGTACAAAATGTGAACTTAAATTCATTTCTGTGGCAGTGCACTTGTGGTGCCTGCCACTTTAAGGGCTGAGTCAGGCAGCCAGCAGGTGCCTGATTGCAGTGGCCATTAAAACACAGGCCAGCTATAAGCTATATAAACAAAGAAGTTTGTTGCTGGCAGCCAGGTAGAGGCATTGGTGGTTGAACTGCTGTTTGAAATGTCTGGCAGGTAAGAGCAGGGGGTTCTTGGTCCTGGGCATGACCTAAAACTGCAGCCTGCCAGGGTAGAGAGGCCTGGTGGGACTGCTGGTGGTGCAGCAGCCCCACTCAAATGCCAGGACTGCAAACAGCCCTGGTGAAAGGTGGGTTGGGACACTTTAATAACCCCAGCCCCCACAACTGGGTGGGTAACCCTGTAGTAGTGTCTGAGAAGGTAGACCCATGGAGTGTGGGGTAGTTTCTCAGAAGCCTGGCTTGGGGCACCCTTGACTGGTCAGTGTTGGGGCCAGGACCAGAATGGTCAAAAGAGACAGGGGTCCACTGTGAGGGATGCCCAGAGCTGGGGGCCTGGGGTTCTGGCTGGCCTTAGAGGTGAAGCTTGTGTGGCCAACGGTTGGGAGAGGGATATGCCTGGGAGGGCGAAGCATGCAGGGAGCTTGGCTACCTAGAATGATGGTGGGGAGGGATCTATTTGGAGTTCCAAACAGAATGTTATGGGGCCCAATGTGGGGCTGGAGAACCTGGATGCTATCTGTGAGGAATGGGCCACCATGTAGGAGATATCTGGAGCAGCGGATAGCACCCCCTGGCATTGTGGAATGTAATGGGTATTCTCTTGCTTTTTCCACCAGTTATAGGAACAGCAAAGTCATGGCAGGAAAGGCTGGATGAACTGCCCTATAGAGACAGGTGGGTGGGCTGAATTGAGACTCAGCCCCATGCTTCCCCCTGTCACAACTCCTTATATCTGAAACAACATTTATATAACTCTTTATTGTTATTCCATTTATTGAATTACCTCATTTTTAAATTGAGGTTCATAGTTGTTCTGCATTCCTTTGTCAGTTAAAAATATCAACTCTTAATCTGATGTTGGCTATTAAAATTTCGTTTGTTAACATCAGAAAGTCAAGAATGATTTTTTTTTTTTTTAAATATCAAAAAGTCAAAAGTGATTCCATCAGGCTAAAATGACTGAGGCATACCAATTTTGGTAAATGCTTATGACTAATACCATTTCTGTCTGCCTTTCATTTCCAGGTCTAAATAAGCATGTATTTTAACAGCCATGCCATTATGTCCCAATGGGCACATGTACGTGTATGCTAGGGCTGTGTGAGGCTTTGGACTGTGCTTTGGATCTGGAGAAGCTTTAGACGCTTCAGCATATGAAGCAGCATGTCCAGATTGAAGTGCTGGCTTCGTTAGGCTTTCCAAAGTGGTTCAGAGCTTCTAAACCACTTCAGAAAAGCTTTGGCGATCCAGCCATAGGGTATAATGGGGATCAATGAAATGTCTATAATTTTGTTGGGGTTTTTTTTGTCTGATTTGGATGAAACTTGCAGGGGTGGTAGCCACTGCTGAGAGCATGAAGCCTACCAAGTTTCAAGAAGTTCGGTGCAGGGGTTCAGGGGACATCAAAACATCATGGAAAAAACAGTGCTAATACACTAATGTGCAGTAGAAATAATCTAAACATTACTAAAAAGGCATTCACTTTTGCTACTGTAGATGTGCCCAGTGTGTAGTTTTGGGCTCCACATTTTAGAAAGGATGTGGTAAAGGTAGAGGTGGTCCAAAGTCAGGCAACAAAGATGATCAAGGAGTTGGAAGGCTCAGCTTGTGGAAAAGGTGCTTAAGAGGGGGGACATTATAGCGGTCTTCAAATACTTGGACTGCTATGAAGAAGAGATAAGGCACCTTTCTTTTCTTGTTGCAGAGAGAAAAATGCCAGCCAACAGCTGGAAGTTGCAGCAAAATAAGTCTTATACTAGATACTGGGGGGGGGGGGATTCTTCAATTAGAACAGTAAAGCAATAGAATAGACTGCCTAGGGAAACTGTGGACTCTCCAGCACTGGTGCTGTTCAGGAAGAAGCTGGAGAGCCACTGGTCAGGCTTGGTCTAGGTACCATTATGCTATGTTCTATTATTGGCATGTCCCACACTTCTGGAGTTTTCTAGTTGCTGCATGGGTCTGAATGCATCTGAAGGGAATTCCAGTCCCCACTATACACACACCTTTTTCTTCTACATGCATCAGGTTTGTTTGTTTGTTTGCTTGTTTATTTTAAAGCCTTCCTCAGAGGCATTGGGTATTGGCTGCAGCCAAGCCTGAGGATTTTGACTGGGGTGTACCAATGTTCTTGCTAGGACTTAAAGCCAGCAGTTCTTTGCTAGAGGGTCTTGCTTCTCCATTAAGGGAAGTCTGCTTGCCATATTTGGGGTCAGAAAATAACTTATTTTACCCCATAGTCACGTTGGTATGGGCTATGAGGATTTTTGCTTTCCGCTGTAGCAGGGGACGTGGCCCTCTACCTGGGATCTCTTGATAGTATATTAACAACCTTCTACACAAACAAGAAGTTAGCTGCCATGGTCCTCCTGCTTTACCTGTAGCAGGTTAGGGTGTTATGTTACATTGTTTCAGGCTTGACTGCATAGTTTTTCTAAGAGTTTAGAAAATGGGTTTGTACAACATGGTTTAGGTAGGGATGATCCTGCCTTAGGCAGGGGGTTGGACTAAATGACCTATGGAGTTCCTTTCTAGCCCTACTTCTCTATGATTTTATGAAATGGGATGGGTGCAAAGATCTTTACTATGGAAAGAATAATCAAATATACAAATACAAAATTAATAAATAACTGGCTAAACTGCAGTACTTCAGAAAAGGACCTAGGGATTATAGTAGACTACAAAATGAATATATATATTTTTTTCAGCAAAACAAGCTGATGATATACCAGAATGTATTAACTGGAAGTAATTCTTCCACTTTAACACTGGTGAAGCCTCTTCTGGAATATTGTGTCCAATTTTGAGCACCACACTTCAAGAAAGGTGTAGACTCATCCCAATTTTCTAAAACAGAAAAATTATTAGCAGTCTAGGAAATGACCTATGAGATTGTTGGACGAACTGTGATTACTTAGTCTGCAGAAGGGAAGGCTGTGAGGAGATTTAATACCAGTGTTGAAATACTTGAAGGGTAGTCATAAAAAGGATGGGGATAAATTAGTCCCTGTATCCAAAAGGCACAGAAAAAGGAGAAATAGTCTGAATTTGAAACAAGAGAAACGTAGGTGGGGTATTAGGAAGAATATTACA
>NW_017728943.1:104130273-104138553 GCF_001723895.1 Crocodylus porosus
GCAAGAATAAAAGTAGGTCATGTCTGATTGACATGCCTGGAGGTCACCCAGGGGGCACATGCTGGGCACACTGTGGAATTTTCCATTAGCTGATGTTATCTGCACATGTCTGGGGACTTAACTCATGTGTTGCCAGCACCATTTAAGATTTTACCAGGACAGGGGAGAAGGATTTGGCTAAGGAACTGGAAAGGGTAGATAAAGAAGAAAGGGAAAGGAAAGGAGCCACTCTCCCTATTCCCCCAAACTTCATCATCTGGAGAAAGACACTGTACACCAAAATGAACAGCTGAGTGCTGGTAAATGGGTCCCTCTCATCCTACTTGCATTGGAGTCGGGCATCTGGCAGGACTGCCCACTTTCCCCAATCCTGTTTATCTGCATGATGGAACCGCTAGTCCAGCAGCTCAGGTAGGACCCCAGATTTGATGGACTAGACATCCCCAGGAGTAACCAGGATGAAATGAGGGTCCTGACCTACATGGATGACCTAAATGCTATCTTCAGGGACAAGTGGTCAGTGGAAAGAGTTTTACAACATACTTAAGTATACAGAGCATTGGTGGGAGCAACATCAGCAAAAGCACCTACCTGGTGCCAGATGACCTCAGAGACCTGTGGCCCTGGGTCTCTGTTTCCATGAGGGGGTGATAATCCTCAGGGTGGAGTTTGACCCAGAGCTGACTGGATAGAGGGCATGGGAAAAGACTTATGCCAAAATGAAACAGAGACTGGTACTATGCCAAGTGTGCCACCTGTCAATGGGAAAAGGGAGGAATGTGTGGCACGTGAGGGTGGTGTTGGTACCAGTGCTTCTGTACAGCACACTGGTCTTCCATCCCTCAGAGCAAGTCACCCATAGAATTCAGAGAACTAAGTGCATCTTCTTCTGGGGCACCAGATGGGAAAAGTTTGCAAGAACCACATTGTACATGGCCAAATGAACTGGGTGCCAAGGAATGACAGATGTTCTGAAAATTGGTGACTGGAGAAGAATCCAAAATAGCCTGCTTTGTAAGATACTTTTCAGGGAACCTCCTGTGACACTGATGGGTTTACACACCACCCAACTCAAGTGCCTGGATCATGGAGATGCCATGGTTCTACAAGGTCCTGAAATGCAGAAGATGGTAAGGTAAAGAGACTGTCTGCCACCCATAGACTTACTACCGAGTGATAGCTGGCAGGCCGTGTGGGAGTGAATCTTCCACAAAGACCTGCAGAACGTGTACAGGGATTTGAACTGGCAGGTAGTCTATCAAGCACTCGTTCTGTGGGTGTGATAAAAGTGAGGAGTAAAGAGGCCCATCAAATTGCCCCAGATAAACCGTCTGATAGGACGCAGAAACAATCGACCACCTCCTCTGGTATTGCCCCTTCACCAGAGAGGTGTAGAGAAGAGTAATTATACTTCTCAAGATGGTGACAGGGGTCAAGACCCTGACTATTAGAGGTGGTGGTGTTTGGTCACCTGACCAAGTAGCAGGGAACCTCGATAACCTGTTTTGACTAGTTCATCTCCCGCTTCAGGAATGCTCTGGGGAAAACCAGGAACCTTCTCATAAACAGACACATGAACCCCTCAGTCGAGGACTGCATCAAAATGGGATTATATGAAATGCAGGGATACTACAGAAATATAGTTAAGGATGGTGGGAAGGAGATGGCAGAGATCATATGGAAGAGAAAGGACTGACACAGACAATAGGACTGACACAGACAATTCAGGGGTAGGACCACCACTGGAGAGAGTGACAATGATGGCAACAACAGAGATGATGACAATGATGAAGATGATTACGATGAATGAAAGGACTGGGGAAACATGGTGAGTTGGGAGGGGATGCAGGGCAAACGGAGAGGGGGTACTTGCATGGTCCTTCATGTTATTGTGACAGGTAAAGGTGATGGTGATGGGCATGTAGATTTGTGAGCATGTGGGAACACAAATGCACAGCATGGTTATTGTAACAGGAATGATAATAGTGTAACTGTAAAGCTTTGGGTTGGACTGTCAATTGAGCCATATTGGTCACAAAACAGATGTGTAGCGGTATAGATGTGTGTGTGTGTGTGTGTGTGTGTGTGTGTATGTAGATACACATCTATACACATTTATACATTTATACATATATAATATACTTTTGCAACCACCCCATCATTTGTACTCTCTCTCTCTAAACAGGTGCTAAAGTGCTATTTAAAAGAGTATATTTATGGAGTATCTGTGCAAAATCTTTCAAAAAAAGGTAAAAAAGGTAGCAGTTTCAAAAAAAAGGTAAAATACATAATTTTGGGGTGAACTAAGTCCTTGGGTACTATATTTCAAGGTCAGGTTTTTTTTCAAATTTGTTCCTCATTTCCATGTGCTCAGATTGAAAAGGGTCCCACAGTAAGGAAGGAGGAAGGGGTTGTAGGAGGAACAACTTGGAGGGAAGGAGGCGCAGAAGGCATAGGGTAGCCACTTATTTTTCTTGCTGTAGCAGCGGGAGGGGGTCAAATTCAGGACAAACTCAAATTTCAATATACAGAATCTAATTATTGGGGAATCTAATTATTGTGGGACTTACAATCAAGGTCATCTTATATTTGAGTAAATACAGTAATTGGCAAGTCAAAAATCATACTGATCAGTGCCAGACAAACTCATTTTTAAGCTATTGATATAATTCTTCCATGACTTCCCAATGAAAAGTGATTTGGATGACTTGTTACATATACTAGGAAAACTACAAATAGCTTCAGTAATAGACATGATTTAAAAAAACTCTTAAATTCAGCTTTAGCAGGCCTACAATTGTGCTACCTTTCTTCTTTTTTCCTGCCAGCTATTTAATAAACAGTTTGTATTTTATCTAAGTGGTTGTGCCTACTCCCACTAAGTCAAAGTTAATATCAGATATCTGGTTAGAGCCCACTGTCTGTGGCTTTAAAACATTTAGTAAAATGCTGCTTTCCCTTTGTTTTACTGTAGCTTGAAGCAATAGGTTTTGAATCTATCTGATACTGTAAAAGCTAAAACACTGATGTATAATGCGTATTTTATGTGGGGGTTCACAACCTATGGCCCACAGACCAATTGGATCCAGCATATGAAGCTAGGTGGTTTTGGTAGTGTTTGGGTGGCATGAGGCTGTGGTGGTGTTCTAGAGGCAAGGTCTCTGCCAGCATTCTGGCAGTGGGGGCCTTTGCCAGTGCCATAGCTGGAAAGTGAGGCAACAGCTGGATCAGCCTGACTTAGTTGTTGTGGCATATTGCTTGAAAACATTACCAACTTCTGATCTACCCTGTTATATTATAGAATTTTAAACCACACTACTTGAAAAATGTTCTAAAATATTACAAAATACCAAGATCACTAATTATCTAGACTGCTTAAGATACTTCACAACTCACAAACTATCATGTTTTTAGTTTTCTTTTACTAAAAAAAATTAAGAAATTAAGAAAGTTTCCATTAATATGCATATATATATATATATACACACAGACTCCCTGTGTGTGTGTTGTACACACACACACTCTTTATATGTATACAAACATACATACATCCCCCCCACACACACAGTATCGGCATAGGTATAAATTTGCCATGAAAAATCCAATTTATGATTAACTCTTTTTCAATGTAAGGTGATTGCGCAGGCCAACAGTCCATTGTGTCAGGTAAATCTGCACATTGCATGGACAGTTTAATAATCAGAATACTGATTTTTCTGTCCATGGGCACAGGGAAAAGTATCCTATTTTACATATTATCACATTAATAGGAGTACTTGTAGAGGAAGGTATTATTCAACATGCTCAATGGTATAGAAATGTAACTGATTCAGACACACATGGCATTGGACTTGTGCTAGGGTCCATGATTAAGACCTTTTATGCTGCTGAATTGACAGTTTTAGGGGTGGGTAGAATGGAAGCGAATAGCTGGAGTTTGTTGCTTCTCAGTGGTCCTGGACTAGGCAAAGAGGAAGTATAAACATGGCCATATTTACATTAGCAATGGATTTACATTAGAAAGGATTTGGATTATTGCTTTGCTAATTAAGACTTGAATTATGTTTAAATAGGCTGTTTCAGGTTTTATTCTAAACAAAATTTTAGTAGTTCTAGAACTTAAAATATAATCATGATAATCACCCAGCTTTTAAAAGTAATGGTTCCCAACTAAAATCCCTCATTCAAACACCTACAATTTGGCATGGCTAGAATCCAGACTTGAATTTGTTTGTAATTCAGCACAGTAGCCTCATAATTCCTTTTAGGGCTCTCATTTTATAATTCAGTCCTGTTTCTGTCATACTTTTACAAATAAAACTAAAATCATGACCAATATGGATAAAATTATATTTGTAGACATTATACATTTCATTTTAAATGCAGTAACTCCAGTTGCATAACATTCATATTGTACTAGTTCAGCGTTTCATGGTGTATCCAATTTAGTGTCATCAAATTTAGTTAGTTAGGCTCAGACCCTCTGTCAAAGTAATTTATATGTACTAGAAACAGCCGCGGTCCGATGATCTCAGAATAAGAGACATTGATTACTTTTCCATGTGGTTTATGAAATATAAATGGATGATGAGTCATTCTGAAAATATCCAATTAAATGCAAGAATCAGAATGAAAAAATAACCTGCAAACTCATAGCTATTGCAGAGGTATAAAAGGAAAAATAATACTGCTGGCAGGTGATGGCACGATGGCTACTACTACTTCTACTTTCAGCTCCTGCCGTAAAAATCTATCTATATAAAATGAAGTGTAGGTCTATATGTATGTTCATTTATAACTCGAGAATGGACAGTCCTATCTACTCAAAACCTTCCAAAATTACCTAATACCACCCAAAGAAAATTATAGGTGGGTTATTTTTCACTTGACCCTTTTTGGGGCTTCCCTTGACTGGGATTACTTTACTTCTCAGATAAACTGGTACCACTCCATTTTGAATGCAGTGAATTCAGTTCAATTGTCATTATTATATTGATGCTTGCCTTTTTTTTGCTCAACGTTAAATATTAAATGTTAAATATGTTGTACTATACTAAGTTCTTCAAAAGTAAACAAACAGGGCAATTACAAAAATAAAAGCCCAGGAGAAGAACGGGTACTTCAGCTAGTCTGAATATAAACAAAGGAGCTTGCTTAAAGGTGCCCCTCCACCTGCTGCAATTCTAAAGGCTAGATACAAATCAGTAAACTGCGTGCCAAAATAGGACATAGACGGAATATATGCAAGTAAATCTCAAAGTGCAGTCCAGATGAGTCTTGCTTCAGTTGGTACAAAGCCCCATAGATACCTAAATTCATTAGGCAGCTCCATTGTGGTCCAGCAAGATCCCTAGGGACTCTGACTTAGGCTTCTAACTTCTGCCAAGCTCTATTGCAAACTAGTCTGGAGCTGGAGAGGAAAGTGTATTCTATGTTCCCAGAAAGGCCCAATTTAATAGACATACTCAAGTCTAAGTCATGCTGACAGCATTAAATTCAGCAAAAAGTGCAACACTTGATTCATTTGAATCAGGTGTTACTTGAACAGACATAGGCAATTATGATGGTTTCACTCTACAGCATTTGCATAATAAACAGATCATCAAAGTACTCATTCAGGAAGTGGGAGATCTGGTTTCTAGGTCCCCTCAGTCTGAGAGGATTCAATGCTGCAACTTTTACCTCCCAAAACAACATGTAGCAACCTTTTACGATGTTGTGCCAGTGCCAGGACCCAGCCACCAATGCTGCTTCTTCCTGCCACTACCATTCCCTGCCCCCTGGATGTGGTGGTACATGGGAAAGCTCTCTGTATCTTGGCTGCTTAGCTGCCTGGCTACAGTGAAGTGCAGTCAGCACCCACCACAGAACATTTCTAAGGCTTCTCACCAGTGAACTGCTGAAGCCCTATCTCCACTGGCCAGATCCAATGGCTCTGTAAGCCTTATCCAACCTGAGGGCTACAGGTTTTCAAGTCCTATTGTAAAAGAGTGCCACAGCCAGCAGTCTAGAAGCAAGGCAGAGGACAGGGAGGGGATTATCTTACCATATTGTTCAAGTGTAGTCCCTAGGCTACATATATGATTTAGTTTATGAGGTACAAATATATATTCTCTCTCTCTCCATCTCTCTCTCTCTCTCTCTCTCTCTCTCTATATATATATAGAGAGAGAGAGAGAGATGTGGCAGGCTGGCTGGTGGGCTCACCGGCAGCTCCAGTATGTTAGCTTGAGACCAAAGGGCTCAGGCTCCATTGGTAGAGACAGTTTTCCTTCCCCACCAATCAGGGGAAGGTAGAAGGAAGGCAGCCATGCCCTGATCCATGGATGAGATAAGAAAGAGGACCTGAGAGGCAACTAACTTCTTGGGCTCCATCACTGGTCCATTTCCAATCTGGGGCAGAGCCTCCAGAAAGGATAAAAGCCCATGTGCTAAGCACATCGGTGACTTCGGTGAGGGACAATGGAGATGGGGCTTATGAAGAGCTAGTAGAGATGATCAGAGGGGTGGAGCAGTTACCCCAGAAGCACCCAGGGTATGCTGCTGCTTAGCAAGCAGCTGTGTCCCAGCCCTGCCATGGAGGGAGTGTTGGTCCACTGGTGAGTGCACAGAGAGTTCAGGAGCAGATGGGACCTCAGCTGTTGCACGAGGCAGCACATGAAGCCAGAGTGATGGTGCATAGATTGTTGCATGGAGGAAATGGGGGTGGATGGGACCGGGGTGGCTGCAGAAGGCAGCATGAGACCCCAACCCTGCACGAGGTGGGAGCCCAGCTTCCTCTGTGCACTGAGCAGTGCATGGGGCTGGTGGAGGGCTGGAAGGGACTGCAGCACCTGCATGAGGCAGCATGGATCCCCAACCCCCTGCATGAGGCAGGAGCTAGGCCATTGGTGCATGGATCGGTGCACAGGACCATACAACTGATGAGTCAGCATGGCTGCACAAGGCAGCATGGGTCCCCAACCCTGCACAATGTGGGAGCTGGGCCATTGATGCATGGATCAATGCACAGGGCCATAGAGTGGACAGGATGCCATAGCTGCACAAGGCAGCGCAAGTCCCAGTGCACAGGGCAGTGCACAGCAGTCTGAGAGAGAGCTAATAGGCCCTGGTGGCTGCACAAGGCCACTCAGGCCTTCCTACCTTGAGCAGCGACTGGATGGGTTGACCACCCCTGTGAGGGAGGACACTGGGAATCATGAGTTACCTGGAAAGGGGATTCCCACAGGGAAGGAGGGACCTCCTCACTGTGGGGAATCAAAGGGAAGCCCCTGAGGAGTGGGGACAATTCGCCCTTGGGCACAGAGGGGAGTCTAGGGGCTCTGTTTATTAAGGGTAGTGTCATAGTTGCAGGCCCCTCCTAGCTGAGTAGCCTGGGAGAGGATAATGATGTTATTAGGTAACAGGTCTTTTCCTGGGTTGCCATTTTTTCTTTGGGCACAGCTGCTGTGCCATTGTTGTGGTCTGGTTCCTTACTGTTGGGATTCCTGTTGTAACCCTGCTGTTGCAATTCTTGTTGTCACCCTGTGTTCCTACTGTTGTATTGTAAAGGACTGTAAGCTGATTTTTATATCTGAATTCGTTGTATGGGTTATTTGTATATATGTGTATTTCATTTGGTGCAACCTTACAGTGTATGCTTAATTATTGTGCCATCACTGCCAGATATTTCTGTCATTGATTTGTAGACTAACCAATGCTTTATCATCAAGTACTCTTTTGCCTGCTTCTGGAAGGGCCCTGTTGAGGGGGCAAGGCTGCAGAATAATCAGAAGTTCATAGAGGGTTAGGCCTGTGCCTGAGTTTGAGGTTAAAAACGAGGGGTTATTGCCTGTGTGAACCTATATCTGTAAATAACACTTGTGTGTCTATCTATCTATTTATCTGTCTATCTATTGACAGATATAGGAATAGCTATAGATATGTAAGTAAGTTCATGGTTATAAGTTTTATATCATATTATAACATTAAACCTGTAAATAGTTAAATATCACTGGGTGTCCTTGGTCTCTGAACAGCTCTGTAGGAAAAGGAGGTGAGATGGCCTGAAGCTAGACAGCCACACTCTCCACAGCATACACACACCCTCTGAATCCCTTCAATTGAAGAGGCTGTACCTTCTGTGTACCAGCTGGGTTATATGTATAGATATACATATATTTGTGTGTGTGTATATATATCTATAGATATATATAGAGATATATATGTATAGATATATATATAGATATAAATATATATGTGTGTGTGTATATATATATATATATCTATATCCACACACAC
>NW_017728943.1:104139263-104166785 GCF_001723895.1 Crocodylus porosus
GCATCGAGCAACACTAAATATTCCTTGGTCTGTCTGTATGCAGACTTCTGGTGAAAGTCTGTTTCTGGAAGCCAAATCCATGAAAAAGGTGATGGTATCAAAAAGAAATCACCTCAAAGTTGGTCACTGGAACTTCTCAACAATATCTGAAACATCAAAGTCCTCATAGATCAAGGAGGATATGGCTGGCTATAGACTTAAAACCCTAAACATTGCTGAAAGCAGGTTGACTGGTAGAAATAAGAAGTTCTTTAAGAAATAAAAGAAACATCTTATCTGCTCAGGACTCAGTTACAACTTTCAGAGGAAGAAGCACTCACTATGAGAGACTCTTCTGAAGCTCTCAGCCTTATGAGTTGGGAACCTATGAATCATTGCATTATAAATGCCAGGCTCCATACCAGATTCCTAAATCTATCAATTATAAACTGCTACATTACAACAAAAAAAGCACACAGTTACATGAACAACAGTTTCCTCCAAAGTCTGATTGAGAGAATAATAATAGCATGCAATTTAATCCCTGTGATACATTACTTCAGAATTAGGATACAACCACCACAAGAAGGAAAAGAGCAGAAGGGAAGCTCTCCTTTGAAATGGTAAGAAACTTATTGAATTGTGCTTGGGATCTGACTTTGTCCTTGTCTCAAAGAGACTCAAACAACTCATCAAATGGCAAAACAAAAAGTCCAACTGACCATATTTACACCAACTAAGATCCAGGTCATCTCTCCAAGATGCAAAGGCACATTGAGAAGCAGATGTCAAGGGCAACTACAATCTTAGGATTGCCAAACTGAAAATAAAACTGAGAAATATAAACTGTAAATAAAAAGTACTGAAGAAAGTGAAGGGAAGAAAATGGAAAACAAGAGAGTACTGTAAAAAAATCTAACTTAAAATTGAAGAACACAATGGAGGCACTGTTAGAGGCAAAGGAAGAGGAGATGGATTGAAAATGAAAGAAAATGGGTAATGCTCAGAGGCTCAGATTGAAACAACAGCAATCAACTGGATAATGACACAGACAGAGTAAGAAGAGGGTAAGACAAAAAACATGAAGTCCTAATGAGGAAAGAAGAGCTTTTAAAAGGAGTTCTTGAGTGCTAAAACCAATGAAATATTGGAAAAAGCAAAGGAGGAGCACAGGAAAGAAGACAAAGCAGTGAAAAGCAATGAAAGGAAAGATAAACAGAGATGTTTGGAAGTCCTAGCACTTGAAGCTGAAGTTACTGCTACAATAGGAAACCGCAGAGCCATTTCCTATGCGACTAAAACACTGTGTGGAAATTTCAGAACAGGAAAAGGGCCAATCAAAAGATGCAAGATGGAAAAATGCTCACAACTAAGTAAAATAGAAAAAGCAGATGGGGAGAATGTTTCAAAGAAGACCACAACAGCCCCAGCCCCAATCCCATTTCCATACCAGTTTTCAATGAAATATGTGGATATGAAATATGTGACCTGATATTACCATTGGTCCAATTGATATGCCAAAAGCACATGCAAAAATCAGGAGCTGAAAATGGCTCCGTGGTTGCATACTCTAGCGGCCGGAAATGATCAAATCACATCAGAAATGCCAAAAGTACTTAACACCACCTCCTAAGTGAAACCAGCAGAGCTATTCAGTGAGGTCTGGGGAAAAGAGAAGCCTCTTAAAAAACTGACGAATCAATAGAACTATAAAGTCAATATCAGAATACCCAAGAAGGAAGATCGTACTTACTCAGATGAGATGCTACTGCACAGTAGCTTTGGGGGGCACTAACTGTGACACAATGCTACTGTGCCAATTTCCTTCAATTATCAATTTCATTGATTTTTAGAAGGCATTTGACAGCCTTCTCCAACATGTATTATGGAGTGCCCTTCAGTCCTATGAAAGCTTAGCTAAAATTGTTAAAATCATCAAGGTTATGTACAGAGATGTAAAGTACTTTCAGGAGTGGGCGGGCGGGGGCGGGGGCAGCCAGAAAGGAGAATGGTTCAGTGTCATCACTGACAGTAAGCAAGGCTGGATTCTCTCTGCTTGGATCTGACATTGCCATAGACTGGATAATGCAGATCTAGATAGGTAATACAAACACTAAGAACAGGGGTGGATGGTTAAAAGGCCACAAAAACATAATTTGGCATATATAACAGGTCAAGCTGACCTCAATGTACCATCGAGAAAGAACATCGTATCCGAAGACAAGCACTTTAAAAAAATGGAACAGCACCTTAAGAGCCAACGGAGGGTTCAAGAAGAAAGGGACGTGAGGGAAACATAGTACTCACTGAACTTAACAGTGTATGGAAATCAAAGATACACAGTGCCAGAACAAAACAGAAATCTTCAGCTGAAATGTAACTGTAGCACTAACTTGTAGCTGTCAAAATTGGAGGCCTATGAAAATGTTAAATAGGAAATGAAATGCCTATGGAAGCAAGCAGCTGTGGAAGTTTCTAGGCATTGTCTGGAAAGATTTAATCAGGAATGAAGAGATGAGAAACCACCAGCCAGAAACTCATCCCCACCAGATTCAGAAAAATATCCACTTCCCCTCCTATAAACAGATACTTTTCACAAAAAAAAGAAACCTTGTTAAAAACATTTTTTCTAATAACAACAGTTTAAAATCCTTCCCATCTGCATCACTTGCCAGTGTTCCTGGATTGAGGATAGAGGGGCAAATGGGGGAACTGTGTGAGTGCATAGTGATGGAAATTCATCCCTCCTTCTTCCAAAAGTACAGAGAGAAAAGGAATGTGCTGACAGAACAGTCTTGCTATACAGCTACAGAGGCATGAGTTCAAGACTTGTACCTGACTGTTTGGGTTTGGAAGTCAAAGATAGCTGGATGTGATGGCCACATCATTCTCTTATGCACTGTTGGCTATAGAAACTGGCAAGTGTTACCTATGGTCTATGAGCCTTTAAGTTTAGTAGGAAGTAGTGGTTGCTTAGCACCTGCTTTTTCATCCCAATAGCAGTCAAGTTATGAAGAGAGATTTCAAAGAGAATCTTAATGCATTTTAAAATTTTTGTATTTTAATGCAAACAGTTCCCAGCAGCACAAGATAGAAAAAAGAATCACATTCTGCATTAGTGTGTAAAACAACTATCCCAGCTTCCTCACAGCCTGAAGAAACAAGACAGCAGGACAATGGATGAAGGATGAATGATATGGAATGTAATTTACAAGTGTAAGCTTCATGCTTATTCATGTACAATTTGACTTTGCCTCCCCAAAAAGAAAGGGAAGTGAAAAAAAGACAGATTTCAGTTTGGGGGCTGTATCTCTGCACACATCTGCACTATGGACAGAAGTTACACATAAACATATAACTGAGTGGAAACCAGTTCCAATCTGTAACACAACAGAAGTTCAGTGCACATAAATTGCTTTCAAAATGTCTAAAATCAGTTTAAGATAAACTGGATGGATATAGTATCAGACTTAACTGATTTAGGTTAAATTGGTTTCTTGAACTTCTGGCCCAGATTCCCTCCAGATTCAAGTTAACTCATAGTATCCTAGCATCCCAGGATGCTTTGCACCTCCCCCACACACTCTCCTTCACATAGTGGGTAGACTAGCCTTGGCTGAAGCTGTCTGCTCCAGCAGAGTAGGACCAGCATATCCTGGTCTAGGCCACTGCAGACATGTGGCTGCAATTTCAAAATCAAAAGTGAATGCCTGTTCACTTGCTTATTGGTTCAATCTATGCAGACTTACCTGCGAAGATTGAATTGATTCAGCCTCAGGCTTTTTAACTGTCTGTACATAGCCTATGCATTGTTCAAAATTTAGGAGATTCCTTCCAGACTTGCACATGCACCAGAGACATTCCAAAGGGGTGCATGTGACTTAAACTGAGTTTTGAGAACTGAAGATTTCACCACATAATTAGATGTGCTTTAATAGCTGTAATAACTTGTGGGAAGAATATCTAACTGGCTTGTGTAAGATTCTAAACTTTTTAAGGAACCAGGGTTTTAAAGTTTTAGGAAATGGCAAATATTATATATTGGTATAGAATCACAGCACCTTTTTGGGACAGAAGGGGCAGGTTTCTCTGAAATCAGAGAAAGCACAGAAGTTTGTAGTGATAAGCAATTTCTTCATATTTTGTACAAAAAATTCAGTGGGGAGTGTCATTACAGCAGCTGGTTGAGAGCAACTTTAGACAGAAGAAAATCAAAAAGCTCTTAATTCACTGAAAAAAAAGCATTGACTATATTGTACTTAAATTTCTAAATTCATGTTATCCATTCATGATAATTTGTGATGCTTCAAATATTTCTGTCAGAGTTGCACAAATTGATCGGCTTTGATAGGCATAGCTGATGGCTTTGGGAAGCTGTAAATTAAATAGGAGAGGAAAAAATATTTTGTCCACAGAACCGGCAAGTGGACTACTGAGGAGGCCTTCAAGGCTTTTTGAACATATTTACCAGATGTGAAATTTACAGTGTACCTAGACTCTGGAGTTCTTTAGTGTCTCCTTACAGAGTACAACTCAGAAGGGTACCTGTGGGAAATGTGTCACAGTCTTTCCAGATATGCATTCATTGCATTCATGCAAAATATGAAAATTATAGTGTCTGCTGTTCTCACTTAGGTATGGCAATGAAATTAGACTAAGACTGGCCTTGTCATGACATCTTCTGACATGACATCAGCCTAAGGACCCTAAATTAATCTTTGTGTACCAACGAAATTAAGACTATGTGGGGTGAGTGCACTTTAGGAACAATTGATCAGACTATCATCTTGATGGTGTATGAAAGTAACAGAGGACTGTCTTGTCAGCAGTCCTACTGAGTGTACAGCTAAAATGTTTTCATGATAACTGAATGGAGACATAAATAGACACAGAGCTGGATATCACATTTTTGTTTTGTTTTGTCTTTTTCCTGACTTGGCATGCATGGCTGCATGTGTTCAGACATACTGTTTGTAGTGCATAGACTTACTAAATGAAAGAAAAGGGCAAACACCCAGGATGCTAAATAGTCATCCCAGAGGTGTATGGGAGAAAACTTAGAAATAAGTAATTATCAAGCTCTGCTGGTTCGTAATGGTAGATTGATTGTTGAGGGAGTATTGATGGTATGTCCTCTGGACCTCTATACATTCCAGCTGTCAACTAATAATCTAACCATAACACATTCATCCTGTCTTCTCTGATAATTTGGATTTAACTGACTGATATCTCCATGACTAAATAAAGGTCCAAGTTGGATAGAACAATATGGAAACCCATATGGACCCCTAGAAGTTACTATTTTCAGAAACTTATTCAACAAGATAATACTGGTGGAATCTTTGCTGAGATCCTGTTTATGAAGACACTGTATGTGTAGACAGTCAAAGTATGTCATGCCCATGTCCTTGCCAGCTACCCTGACATGACTTGGAGGAAGCACCCAGTGGCAGCAACACCAGAGTAAGCCCACCTGGCTTGGGGCCCCCTGTACAAGCTGCTCATCAGCAAGAGAACTGGTGACCTCCAGTGATGGTTGTCGCACAGGGCCCTGGCCATGGGTATCTTTGATGGCCACTTAGACCTGATAGTGCCACTGGCCTGCCCTTTTTGTTAGGAGGAGGTGGTGGAAATTCCACACCTTGCTGGACTACCCCTGACTGTGGCTATTCTTTATTAACTTCAGCACCCTCTTTGGTATGCTGGACTTGGACTTCTCCAAGATTGCATACATCTTTATCCTGTTCTGAGTCACCAAAGGGAGTGTGATCTGCTTAGCCATTTCTTTCCTGGTCCAGGCCAAGAAGGTAACTCTGAAAAGCTGCAGAAACTGGCTTGTAGGGGCTAGTTCTGATGACTCTTGCTTCTTGGTCCAAGCACATGTCATATTTGTATTTGGATACTTTCACCTTGCAATAAACTGTGGACCAGAGGGAACACTCTGCAAGACAAATAAAAGATGTCTGGTTCTAAATGTGTACCCTTCATGTAAGTCTGCAAGGTAGATGATAGATGTCTGGTCCTAAATGTGTACCCTTCATTTAATAACATGAAGGGTATTGCAGGGGAGGGGGATTCAGTCATTGATGACATAGTCTTTTTGTTGCCAGCATAATATTTTTTTGCTAGCATTAGTGTTCATGCTCAGCCCTTGACAGGGCTATACTTTTTTATACTTTTACCTTTTGTGTTTAATTTTTTTCTAATACAATTTTAAAAAGTAAAACAAAAATCTTATCTGGGGAAAGGAGAGAGTAGTAACAAACAGTGTAAACAGCACATTCATTTGTGGATGGTTCTGGTCATGGTCTTGGTGCTGTATTTTATATTGATATGAGGTGACTGGGGAAGGGAGTCAAACGGAAATAGTTTAATGCTGCATGCCAAAGGTGTTTGTAGTTTCTCCTTTAATTTCTATCAGAAAATGCTATCTCCAAAAGTGGTGAATGTTGGATGCTTTTGAGCAATGGTTTTCAGCCTTTTTTCATTTGTGGACCCCAAAACATTTTGAACAGAGGTATGAATCCATTTGAATTGTAAGTGTGGGTATTCACATACTTTTGCTTGATCATCGTCATCTTTCGGAGACACTTAGACATAGTCTGCAGACCTCCAGGTGTCCACAGACCACAGGTTGAAAACCACTGCTTTAGAGGAAAGCATATACTTCTTCATAACACACATTAAATACTGTAGACTAGCAGAACAAGAGATTTCTTTCTTACTCCAGATGTTGATTAGATTAATTCCTGAAGCATGAAGACTACAGCCTTTTGATTGTAGCCTGATTAATATAACTTGTCACATGATGTTGCTCATATTTCCAGTAACTTTTGAAGATAGATTTGGAATTTACTTCAATCATATTATATGGAATTACAACACACAAGTTAAATGTGCTACAACCTTTGCTGAAAAAATGTTTTGCTTCAGAACTGTTGTGGTTTTTTTTTTTAAATTAGTTCTCTCTTATTTTTGTATTATGCAAAAAGGTAAATCATTGAACTCAAATGGCCTCTTGTCTATATTTTCTCTTCTATTCTTCTCATCAGCTGTGTCCTTGAGGGAACGACTTAAAACACTCCATCAACTTGATGGAAGAAACAGCTTCATTTGTGAATTATTTAAAATCTGTGGGTCCTAAACTAGTAACAAATTGGTCCCAGAATATCATTGGAAAGGAAGATATATGATCTGGGGAAAGAAAAAAGAAGTTATTTTCATTACCAAATATCATAGAAAAGTTATGGCTGATAAAGATTATAAAACACTAAAGCCCTAAATAAGGCCATTCATAATGAAGTGTCAGCTTGTCTAGTTTACTGTACATAACAGCTCTTTCTAACAGTAATAAACGTTACAGTTATTGATATAATATATCCCATGGCATTGTGTTCTTTACAAGGCAAAATTTGGCAAATTCCTGTAATTTGTGTTTTAAAGGTCTTGTGAGAGGTGTAAGTCTTGTGGCATTTAATTCTTTCCCAGGCATTGGTAACATATGTTGTTCATTATTAATATCTTTCTAAAACATTTGCCAAAATAAAGTAACAAGATGCACCAAGTTTTCTCCAAGCAAACTAGAGTGTCTATATTAATTTGCTTTTTTTAAGGGGCTCAGTATGTATATCAGTCACTTGACTGTTGGCTTTGAAGGGAGCTACATACATTCCATTATGGCCGATCTGCATGTGAATTTAAAAGGTCAACATCAAGAGAAAAAATCATCAAGTTAATCAAGCTAAAATATCTTACAGAGGACATTTAAACTGCAAAACAGAATAGAATTTCTTTGTAGAATTTCAAGAAGTATTGTAAATTTTGAGCACAATATTCTGACCCACTCCTTCTAACTAGTGTAATTATACCTGGCCATGCAGAAGAAAAGCCTAGGGTAGGCTTATAGCCATGAAAAGGCATAGGCATTGTCATGGGTGGATCTAAACTTTTGAAAAGGGGGATATAGATGGTGAGGTGCAACATCACATATAAAACAATACATTTTTCTCCAGTTAAAAAGAAACTACAAGCTTTACTACTATAATAGGGGTCTAGCGATGTATTATTCAGTTTGAAATTGATGCAAAAACTTATGTTTAATTCATTGGAATGAATTAAAAAAATCTGTAGGGCTGTGAAATATCAGCTTCATTACCAGAAGCAACTAACAAACAGCAGAATTGCAGAACAAAGGATATCTTGATTGGTGGAACATGAAGACAATTCAAAAGAAGAGATGGTGGTAAACACCTGTGGAATGAAGAATTTAGAAGGGGTTAGGTACCTTATAATAAGCTATGAAGTCAGTGCTGCTTGACTAGAAATGGTGATGCCACTGCCAGGCAGTTGGTTTTAAACTTTGGGTGGACTGAGAATCAAAGTAGGTATGCAAGTGTACCACCCTGGATCCACCCCTGGCATTGCAGTGCTTAACTTTTAGATGTGTGTTTGCCTAGTTGAAACCAGAGCCACAAATTTCATACTCATCACTCACAGTAATTTAGGCACCATATTCTAAACTGAAGGGACTGACTTCATTCAGGATTCACAGTTAAGGACCCTTTTCTAAAGTTAGGTATATAAAGCAGCACCTTCCTACAAAACACAGGCACAGAACAAGGTGTTAGTCCCCTTTGTCTTCCAAATAGAGTGGTAGTTAGCGCATCAACCCAACATGTGGCAGACCCAGGTTCAATTCTCGTCTCTGCCTGTTTGGAATCTGCATAAGTGCTCTCATTATCAGGCTGTAGTATAATCTGGGGTGGAAGTTACAGCCTGTAATTTTGCATGGGACAGTATTTGTTAGCCATTCACTGTGGTCTGTAGCCTAAGCTGTAGGGAACTCACCTGTAAGAGGTTTCAATAAATGATTGCTTCCTGTTTATGCCACCATAGCTTATTCTCCCATCTGTATTTTGGAAAGAGCCCAACCCAGTACATGTGCTCTGTCAGAGCCTAGTGGATCATAACAGGTGGGCAATATAGTCAAGAAAAAAGATTTGCTTATGGATCTTGATAAGCTTGATAAGTATGAGCTAGGGGACAAGATGTGTAGGACATCAGTAGTTCTGGTCATGCTACAGATGCAAGTATTTAGGCACTGAGGGATTTTCACTTGTGAAAACAGGGGTTGACAGAACCTATATGCCATGGCACTGCCAGGATTGGCTATCAGCTGTGTAGGCATTTTAGAGATTTATTTTGAACATAGTCCTTTTATTTTTGTGGATCCTGCTCCTAGCAACTATTTTACTGATTTAGCTTTGACTCAGTTTTTTCCTTGGCTTTGCTTGAGTTCTAAGAAGTGCTTTAGCATCTCCTGCCTCAATTTTCTTATTCTACAAACTGAGGCTAGTGATAACTCTCATTCTCCCATGGACACCATCAGTTTTAATTCACCTTTTAATATTTGTCAAGCTATTTGGGATGTTCAAACACGTTCTGGTAGAGGAAGGGAATTGAACTTGGCCTTCTACACGATGAGTGAATGACAAATACTAGTATCAGCAATATTTAAATAGAAACCTTAACATCAGAGTTGGATATAGCCAAATGAACAAGTTACTGTGAGGTGAGCTGGGGGTGAACTCTTGGTACATTAGCTCTTTCATGATTACTACCTCATGGTAAATGTAATGCAAAGTACCTCATTTTTATTGATGAGTTAAGCTACTTAATGTCAAACCAGAGTTGGCAAGCCAAGCTCACGGTATTGGTCACGGTGGGACGGCCAGGTGGTGGCAATTGGACACGGAACAGGCGGGATTTTTGGCGTGGCGTTCTGAGGCACGGAAGCGTAACGAATTTAAATAAGAGGGATTTATTTTAACTTACACTTTTGAAGGCGTAGGTTGTGATGCTTGCTTCAGTTACAGCATAAAGTTGTAATAAAACAGAATGAACACAAACACTAACAGCGGGGTCTGTTGGTCCACAAGGTTCCCCAACGAGCCCTTGCTTTCTCGCCGAAGCTAGGTGCAGCTGCCTGTTGGTTAGTCTTAGGACTGGTCAATAGCTCATAAAGGATTAAATGAACAATACGAACAAACAACAACTGTAACTCATTGAGAAGAATGAGGTGGTTGTGACACCAGTCCAATGAACACCGGGTGGTCGAAGGAAAAGCCGAGGTCTAGAGCCAGAACATGATGCAGCAGAGACGATCAAGGTAAGCAGGGATCAGCTGGATCATGGTCTATAATGGATGCCAAAGTCAGTCAGATGCCAGGTAAGTGAAAGCCGGAATCAGTGTCAAAGCCGTAGAGGTAATTGAAATCGAGGTCGAGGTCAAAGCCAATAAGTTCGGTAACCAGAGTAGTCAGTACGAAAGAAAACAAAATCGAAGGTATGAAATTGCTGTGTGAGATTGCGAAAAGAACCAGGGGATCGAATCCAAATTGCTCTCTGCCTCGCAGTCCCTGCTGAAAGCAGCCTCTGCTACAGATAGCGCACGGTGTCTCACTCTCTCACCAAGGACGCCCACACAACCCACACCCCAGGTTGGGGGTTCACTCACTAATGCCCCTTAGCCAATCAGGCTGCTTGACTGTTAGAATTTTCTAGTATGATTACATCATGCTTTTTTGAACTGAGCATGTGTGAGTTAGAGCTCTATGTTGTAACTGGGCATGCGCAGGGCTGAAAAGTAGGTCACCGGTGATTGACAAGCCAACAGGTCACCCAGGGGGCACATGCTGGGCACACTGGAATTTTCCATGAGCTAGTGTTATCTGCGCATGATCAGACTTAACTCATGTGTTGCCAGCACCTCTTTAGAATTTTGTTTGGACACTTAATAGGTTTCATGATCATGGAGCCATACCCACAGAATACCCTTATTGCTTCTAAAAGTCTTCTCTTTAATAGTTCTCAAAGTTATTAGAATAAGCTTGTTAAATATTTAGATACAGCAGTGGCTATACATCTTCTCCAGACCAGTCTGGGTAAGTGTTTAGCCTGTGTCCTTGAAATGTCCATTGAAGTTCTTTTGCTGTTCCTGATTAGCCAAACACGAGTTAAATGTCTCATCACCAGTGAATTCTGAGTTCAGCCTGTTGAGCAGTAAAAGTTACCTGAGAGGAAAATAATGAGATTATCCAGTTTGGCACCAGATGTATTTCCATATCTGCCAAACCAAGAAACTGGACATTAATCTTTTTTGACTCTTTATTAATATGCAGAATTCTACTGAACCTGAACTTTTGCTATAACTTTGTAGCAAGATTTGATTATGGGGATAATATGGCTTTTTCAAATCCAAATAGTTTTAACTACAGGACCTGCAAAAACATTCACACCAGTTCTGATTGAAAAACATATGTGAACTTGATTTGAACTTGTGTTGGAAGAGGTCACACACCTCTAACTAAAGACAACCTGGAAAATATGGGAACTGCTTCTGTTTGATCCTAAAGATCTAGCTTACCTTCCTCTAGTTTGCAATCAAAGGTGTACTTATTTTTCAACACTGAAAGACTACTGAAGTGAAAAATTACCTTGAGACAGAGTTGAGGGGTGGGATGGACTACAGAAACCAGTCTATTTAAATGAGTCTCTTGAGCACCATTTTTCCAAAGTGAAAAGGACAAACCAAGCTCTTCAAAAGCTTTATTATGGAAGTCACAAACTATACTAGCGACAAGATATGAACTAATTCCACAGTGGCAGTAGAGGAGTTCCTAGTACCAGTACTTCTAACTGCTAAGCAGTGCAACTTTTAGACTTCCTTATTCAATATTTAGTCCCTCATACTGATCACCTCCAAGACACTCTAACCTACACTCTTACTGATGCATGCAAACATTATTTTTTCCCACCCTACTAACTGAATTCACTTCATGTACAACCCAATTTTCCTTAAGTGCTGTCAAATTCTGTTTATATGATCAATTGCATGTAAAGATTAATGTTCAGGAAAGAAACAAATGTGCTGTGCCTAGAAAGGCAAAGAACTTTTCCTGCCTATTTCTTTAGACCAACATGGCTCCAACCAACAACCCTGTGCCTAGAAAGGCAGAAAACGAGTGAAGAAATTCTGAAAGCCATAAACACATTTCTGCAATCTGCTGTATTCAGAATCCAAGACAAAGTTTTTCCCTATTCAAGATGAGGAAAAAAGCCCCGTGTCTTGGATTTGAGTACAAAGCAGGAGCCAGGGCAGGCAGCTGCTGTGGCTCCAGCTCTGACTCAGAGCAAAGCTTTGGGTCAGAATCAGAGCAGCAGCCACTGCCTCCCACTTACCCCCCCAGCAGCCTCTGCCCTCTGCCACCTGTGCCCCCCCCATCTCTGCCCTCCTCACCTGCCCCCTGCCACCGCTTCTTATCCTCAGTTGTGGCTCCAGTTCCCACAGAGCCAGGCAGCAGCAGGGTGGTGGAAGCAGCTCCAGCTCCAACTCTGGTTGTGACAATGGCTCCATCATGGTCCTAGGGCTGGGACCAGAGTTACTGCTGCTGCCACAACCCCTGCTGCCTGAATGGGCAGAGGCCAGAGCCACCATGGGCTCTGTGTCCCCAGCTAAAGGAAGGCTAGATCTAGAGTCATGATGGAGGGAATGACAACAAGGGGAGGGGGAACAGGTGGAAGGGGGTGCAGGCACCAGTGAGTGGGCAAGTGGTGGGGTGGCCAGGTGGCAGGGGGTGTGACAGATGGGAGGGACAAGTGGCAGGGGACAAGATGTGGAGGGAAGGAAACAACAAGTGTGGATGAGGCCACTCGACTCTCACTATTCGCCCCCCTGCCACTGCTTTCCCAGTTGCAGTGCTGGAGGCAACAAATTTAAAGTAGGCCTCTGATAGTTGGATTCTATATATGGGGGCAAGGATTTCTTAGGGTGACATCTTTTATTGTACCAGCTGTGTAGTTGAGAGAGAGTCAGATCAGCTTCCAAATGCAAGATGTTGTTCATCTGATCTCACTGCTACAACCTCACTCTTACACTACCATAAAATAGAAGATATCAAAATCTAGTGCTTTCAATGTTAATCTGCAGTCTAAAGCAAAAAGAAGCTAGACTATGCAGAAACATTTTCTTCTGCCTGTGCAAAAAACACAACATCATCTCAAAGGAACTTACCATCTAAAACCCTCTAGCAAACACACAACTTCATATATGCAACAAAACTCTGCATGAGAACATCAGAAAAAAACTGTGAAACCATGTTCTTCACCAGATATACTCCAAAAGGGATCAACTTAAACTGGAGATGCTTTCTTATGCTACTAAGCTAAGAAACATTACCTTGGAGACATACCTGAATACTATATACTAGACCCAAATACACTACCAAAAATCCCCACTGACAGGCATCCAACATAAGAAAAAGTGGAATCAGCTATCACAACAAGAGCCACCTCACAGGCAGTGCAGCAACAGTAGGGAGTCAAGACAGACAGTGACACTCAGAATGCCAACATCAACTTACCATATAAGCCACTATCCGACTCAAAATATCTGTACTCCAGAGGCCTGAACTTCTATCAGGGAAAAAACCTGAGACCTGACAAAGGTCTTGCACTTGAAATCTTGTCTAACTCTACCCCAACTAAACACTTGGTCCAATAAAAATATCATTCTAAAAATCCTTGCCTCTCACATTATTGCTGGACCATTATGGCTGCTGATCTGACTTTGTCCCAACTTCTATACTACTGTTCTATTGAAACAAAGTTTATAACAAAGACCATGCAGTACTTTATGGCATTTGCCAGGTATTTCTAGGGCAATTTTAGCTGCACTTTCCCTTACTTCTATGCAGTAACATAATTAAGGGGGGCAGGGATTGTGATGACTGTGGCAGTAGCCCTGGGCATGCCCTGAGGGGATGAGGGGGTATACAAGAATAGCAGCTGCTGGCCAGCAGTGCTACTGCTGTTGGTAGGTCAGCAGCCATTGATGCTGTATGCATCACCAGCGCCCAAGGCATAGAGCTGCCCTCTTATGTCTCTGCTTCTCCATCATTGTATGCTTTCTATGTATAAGTATATGTCAAAGGTAAAACATCATTTTTAAGGGGTCATATATTTTCTAAAGTGCCTTAATACACTAAACAAATAAACATGTATGAACTTTTTTTGAATAAAGTCATACAAATTTGAAAAGAGCCTAAAGGATCTTGGGCCACGGCATGCTTTAAAAAAATTTCTTCACTACTCTAACAACAAGTGTCATCTTCCTAATAAAAAGCCTGTGTTAAAATATAGTTTGGGAATAATCAGTCATAGTAGAACATATTATAGGGGAGTTGTAATTAGCTGTAAGTACATAACAAACATCATAAACCAATTAACAGTTAAAATTAAAAATAAATTAAAACATGTAAAAGCAATGCCCAGGGAAGACATTCAAAACTTTGGTCTGTGGTGATATCATGCAACAGTCTTCCTCAGAGTGTGCAGGAGATGGTGGAAAGGGGAAGGGCATTTAGAGCTACTCATGGTAACTCCTGAGTCAGGTGTGCCCAAGTGGGAGTGACTAGGTTGGGTTTATTCCTTCAGTGGTAGATCTGGGGTTTGGAGAAGGGATGGTTATATCCCTTCTTTGTCATATCAGTTTTGGCCCAGGAGAGGAGTTCATCTTTTATTTTCTTCTGATAGCTTAGGGTGGAAACAAGCATTGCATTTGTGCCACCATATTTATTTTATGGTGGCACAAAGGCCAAGCAAATATATGCCCATTCCTTGTTGCACCACAAATGCCAAAAATGTATAGCCATGACAAAGGTGGTAAAATTGGAGCTACCCACACTCTCCACCCACTCCAGGCAGGTAGTCCCAGGGCTTGAGGAGGTCAATTTTGCACCAGGGCTTGTGGAGGGGAATTCCCACACAGAACCTAGTCACTCAAACACAGTGCGTGGCTGCACAGCTTTCCCCTCTTAGGCAATCTCCAGGTCACTTCTCTGTAAGCAGGGAACCCTGGCTTTCTCTGCTTAGACTGATGCACCTTGGAGATTTCCTGGGGCACAGTAAGAGGGGAAAACCAGGATTTCCTGTTTGTGCTGAGGCACCTGCAGCAGTCTCCAGGGGGTATGTCTATAAGCACAGAAGCCTAGCTTTCTCTGCTTACACAGACACACCCCAGGAAATCTCCAAGGCATGTCTCTGTAAGCGGGGAACACACTGCTTGTGCCAAGGGATCAGGCCCCTGCCTTATGCAGGCCAACATGTGTGAAGAGGATCAGCTCTGGTGGGACACATCCTGCCACAGCTGATCTGCTTCATTTGGTAACACTTAAATCAATGTTCCCTCTTGCAGTGCTGCTGCTGTGGCTTCTCCCCACTGTCCAGCTGCTGCTTGGGAAAGCCCCCCACCATTTAAACACTGTAGAGCCCCCTGACTCCATGAACTGGATAAAGTGGCTCTGGCCAGGTTCAATGGGAATTCAATCTGGTTCTGGCCGGGTTCAATGTGCGTGCGGTTGCCACCTCCTGTTAGTGGAGCAGGGTTAGGTTTGCTGATCTGACTAACCCCTACAGTTTCCTTCCCAGACTATATAAATAATTTCTGCAAATTCCATTGGCATTTTGATGAAAGTACCTAGATGAGCGTGCTTTACTGCAGCTTGGAATTATCAAAGCAAAATGTTAAGTATCTTTGAGTGCGAGACTGAGTGCAGACATAATAATAAGGGCTAACATTTGATTTAACTTCTGATATAACTTGGAGTATGTAACTCTATTAGCTTCAATGGTCTTATGCCTGACTTCCAGTACAGTAGAAGAAAAACAGATCAGGGCCTGCCTGAAAACCAAGTGACCACAAGAGGTACGAAGTTTCATGGAGAATGACAACATGCTAACAAGAAAGTACTAAAGTGTTAATAGCTGTGTAAAACACAAATATATCTTTTGGCCCATTTAACTGTTATAAGCCAATGCTCAGGAACTCTGGCAAAGGGCCCAGTGAACCCTCACTTTAATTTAGTCAGTCCACTTGAATGGATAGCCCCGTTTCATTTTGACATTCTACCTATCTGGGGTTTTTTTGTTTATTTATTTTTCCCACTAGTTTATTATTTTTTAAAGGTGTCCAGTTTCCTTGCAAGTTAACTTGAAATCATTAAAAGAACATACCTCTCCAAAAGTGTAACTGGCTTCACATCTTCCTTCCTTAAAAAGATGAGTTCTTAATTAGCAGTACAGGCTACTGGCACCCTCTGGTGGATGGTCTTAATCATTAGCCAAATTAACAGGTAAAATAACATTTCAAAGGTAAAGATGCTGCATGCTGTAGAGGGGACACTCTCATATGCTCAAAGGACATTTCAAAAGCAAGATCCAGTGGAAAGATGTAGTATGACTAGGATTTGTTTAATAGTGCCTAATACTTTTAAAAGAAAATGTAACACTGGAACAACATATTGCTTTGATAACATAAGCATCTAGTATCTCAAAATTTTCTACCGTATAGAAAAGTGGCTTACATTTCCATGAGGCTTACAGCCCAGAGCAATTTTTTGCCTATACATACATTTTTTGGCCTATCTGGTGAGAGTCCCAAACCTGTTATAGTAAGAGATACTCCTAAATCAGAAGTAAGGGAAAAATGTCTAGGAATTGAGACTAAATACAATTCTCTTTTCTCAGTATCCAGTTTTAAAACTCTTTGAAAAGACTAAAGTCTGAGTGCTGTGAAGAGCCCTGTTGTTAACATCGAGAATATAGATGTCATTCTCATTAGGGTTGCTTGAACAAATCATTCAATGCTTTTGAAATGAAAAAGTATTGCATTTTTTTCCCCATTATTTATGCATCTCTGTAGTTCTGCGTTCTATCCTGGCCTGCAGAAAAAAGTAGCAGAATACCAGCAAAACATACTGTTCTGACTTTATTTCTGGTTCAGAAGTATCTGGAAATCCTGGAAACATTTCCAAAAGAGATACCTTCATGAAATTTCTAGCTCAGATTTGCAAAACCAATAGGTGTGGAGAATTTGGATTACCTTCAAATAAGTTTAAGTTCTTATCCAAACTAATTTTCTGAATATACTGAGACCACTTTTGGTTAAAAAAAAGTTCTCATATTGTTGGGATCTCTACTTATTTCTACAAATATATAAAGATGGGGATATTGTGTGCTCCTGCATGTTAGTGTGTGTGTTACTTATGGCCAAATTCACCTACTGGGTGTCTAAGTGGGCTTAGGTATCTACATGTGATTCTATTCCACCCTGTCAAGTCCCTAAAAATCTTTTCATGAATCTACTTTTGTAACACACCATCATCTTACCCACAAGACTGAGTCACAAAAAAATCAGTGAGGAAGAGGAGCACATACCAACCTTTTATATTGTGAGTTAAATGGGAGTCTAGAAAATGAAACTAGTAAAACTAGATTGCAAAGTGAAACTAGATTGCATTTAGGCACCTCTGTCTTTTTACATGCTTAGTAAGTGGAACAGAATCAAACCCATAGTGTTTACCAGCCTAGTACCTCCAAAGTAAGATGCTCACAGACTGTATGTGGTCAGATGTTATAATTTTACATGATCTGAGACATTTTTCACTACCAATCTCTGTCCTAGTTCTCTTGGGGCATGCAATATGAATCTTATTCCTAAGAATAACAATTCTTATGTTTCATATTTTTTTTTCTGCAGAAACTATAGTTCAAATATTCCATTTTTTTCTGATTCACTGAATAGTTTTCTCTTTTATTCATATTCCCTGGCAACTCAAATCTGCAAATGAATACCCTTGTGGATAATGTTTAGTCATTTGGGAGTCATGATTATTTTTCACAACCAGTGGTGTACTTTAAATACTGCATCTTATCAAGCATCTTCTATGTGTGGTAAAAATATGAGTGTTACACGGATGCCCTGTGTGTCATTAAGCCTTCTGAATACCCCCCTCTAACAGACTGAACTGGTACAGCTCTGATTTTTTCTCCCCCTGCCCATATTTGTTCCCCAAATACTAAATTCCATTTTTCAAAATAAGCATGAGCAGGAGGAAGGGAAAATGAAGATGAATCAGGGCTGCATCCTGTGACCTGATAAAAACTGAAATAATCAAACGAAGGTGACAAGCAAGCTGAGACACTTCTGAATCTGTTTATCAGGGGTTAAGTACAAAGAGCTGCAATATTTTAATATTCTATTTGTAAATCGCTGTTAGTTCCTCTTGGCCAGTTTCTACCACACCAAGGTCACTTAGATTCTCTGGTTTACAGAAGCTAAAAATAAAAAGGCCACCAAAAATAAAAACTACTCTGCACGTGGCTTCCCTGACTACTGTAGAACTGGTGAAACATCTCTATACTGGGCCCCGTGGCAGCCCCCAGCATAAGCAGAGTGCAGGGATGGAAAGGTTGTAGCTGGACTGCACTGCATTCCAGCTATTTTGATTTAGTCTAGTAACCTACAGGAAACCATTATAAGCCGTTTGGGTGTAAACCTAACTCTGTGATGAGGCCCTGAAGAGAGAACTGTAAAACTAGTGGAATGGAAAATGTGACCCTTACTGTTTAGCATTTCCCCAAATATCTGGGAAGTCAGAGGAAGGTATTTTTCCATATCTGTGCACCACAGCACCATATAAAGCTTCTAGGGTGACTCTTCCCAGGCTCACTGCTGTTGTGCTCTCTGCTGTTTCCTCTGTTGGGAGGGAGCATGGGATGCATCCGTGAGGGAGATTTCTATTTTTGTAGAAATGTTTTCAATGACTTTGGATGCCAATGCATTCAGGTATTGAATTAAGATACACCTTCCCTCCTTGCATCTCCTGTCCCTATTCTTATCCCCCTGACATGATGTTAAGGAGAGAAAACCTATGAAAACCTATGTAAGACCTCTCTTGTGGAGTTAACTCATAATCAGTCCTTTGGATGAAGTTTTGGACCTGTATTGAATAAGTCACAGAGCAGTCTTCAAACCCTATGAATCCTCCAAGAGCTGAAGTACATCAGGACCACTGAATTGGAGGAGCTATGCCTCTGCACTAATTCTGACATGTCATCCATATCACCACATCCTGTGTTAGTACAACTCCAAAAGAGCAAGAATCCCCTTCCTTCCTTTACAGCCAAACCTTAAACCCATAGGCTCTGTGTGTCTACCAGGAGAAATTATTAGGGGGACTAAAACAACCATGGAGCAGAGCCATCATCTTTGCTAGTTCAAGTCAGCAGAAATCCTATTGTAGGCAGCCAAAAATTCTCTTAACAGTTCCAGGGACCAATTTAAAAGGTCTGAACGCTGAGGAAAAATGACTGGAAAATGGCCCCAAAAGTAAGAGTTAGATGGAACTGTTCCTAATTGGAGCCATGACACTGTTTGTGGTTTGTATCAACCTGAAACTCATTTTTTGCACCCCCCACATATGTCTTTTTTTCTATAGCTGATTTTTCTTGGTGCAAACACTTTCAAGTTTTGCAGTTCTTAAACACCCACAATGAACCTTGTGTGCCAGAGCCCACTAACACAAAGCTGTATAAAGCAGCCTTGCCACTTCTTGAGTGAAAAGGTAACCAAAATACAATGCTTCACAAATGGAAAACTCTTGTCTCCAACAATAAAACCTAGCCATTCCTGATCTCAGAATAACAAGGTGTTGGTGATGGTAATATTGTAACTTGTCTTATAAAACAAGAACACCTCTTCTGGTTGAGAAAAATTATAAAAGGAAAAACTTATTCTTGGAAAATAAATCAGAAGAGAACAGAGCATGCATGAGTCTTTGGCAATTTTGAGACCACGACTGTGCAAATAATGGATTTTTTAGTTTTACTGAAGAAAAGAATCCATTTCAGGGCAGTTGGAAATGTTTTGTTTGACCCAAAAGAGAACATTTGGCTTGGGGGGTGGGAAGGGAGGAGGGAAGGCATTATTTAACTCATTTATACCTTGTTTAAAAATAATGTCACTTTGAAACAAAGCTAAAACATTGAATTTAGAAAATGTGTAACAGACAATGAAGGGTTGCTTCCCTGCCTGGTGGGTGTCCCACGACAAGGCTTGTCCTTTTTGGAGACAATATACTGAGGCAAAGGCAATTTGTCCCAATGGGGACCCTGTTCTCAGGGCAAGTGAAGCTGTCCCAGACAGGGACATCTTGGTAAAGGGAAAAAACAGAATAACCCCGGCTAGAGGGGTTTGAAATCAGAGAGGGACAGTTAGGGAGATCCTGCAGAAATCCCAGCCTCTGGATTGCCCAGGAGGGTTACTTTAAAAGTGGGGAGTTTTCCCCACCCAGCAAGAGAAGAGAGGGAGAGAGAAAGGCATGCACTGCCCCAGCTGCAGTGACACCCCACCGTGCCCCCCAAGCCACAGGAACTATGTTGAGCTGCTGACGGTTCAGAGAAGCACTCACAGCCCCAGGACTCGAGTTGGGGCTTTGGAGGGCATGGGTTGATCCCCTCAGGCAGGTGCCTGAGGAGCACGTAAGTTTGCTTGTGGGAAAGCCAGCCCCCCAGTTAGTGTGTGCGTGTAATTCAAGGGAGGGATGCACGGCTGTGGAAACTCAGCTCGGCGCTTTCCAGTGCTCAGGCAAGGGGAGACAAAATTTGGGAACTAGTCACAGTTTGTCAGTGTGTGTGGGACCTAAAGGGAGGGGCATGGGCTGCGGGAGCCAAACCCAGCGCACCCATATGTTCACCTGTGGTAGAAGTGTATCTGCTTTAGCCTGCAGCCTGAGCACTGCGGCCCACTGTGAAGAGGCCGCTGGCTGGGGCAGTATACCTTGTGTGTTGCATGGACCCAGACGTGGGAGCAGCTGCCAGCAGTGCAGTGACACATGGGAGGACCCCAGCCACGGACCTACAATGATGCCAGTGGGAGGAGCTGGGCATTGGGTTTCTTTCTTTGAATGCTGAGCAATTCATTGTCTAATTATTGTTTATGTTCTTTAACCTACATCACACCTGAGAGGTTATCAGTTTGTGAACCCTGTAGGCACCCAAGCAACTATCCCCATATCACCAGTGCTCCTTTTGTGTAATGTATATAGAGTTATTTTGGTAGCAATTTATAATTTGTATCTGTTTTTGTTATATATTATTCTGTATATATTTGAATTGTATATAATTAAATATTTGTAAATAAAGATATCTGTGGTTGCAAAGGGTTTGTAAGTGTAAAAGGGGCCCTCCCTGCTGGAAAGCTTCACTTCGGCTCTTAAGTATGCCAAGAGAGGCACACGCTACTGGGCACCCCAGGATTTCAACACTTGGATGTGGCATGCTGGTAGCACCAGGTGCCAGAGTTACAAATGTAAAAGGAAAACATTTCAACTTATCCATTTTTTCTATTTATATATAGCTGAACCTATGTACTAACTTCATCAACACTTTCAGTTCCTTTACAACTGCTTACTTCACTGAATTTACTGCTCACCAAAAAGTTCTGTTCGACAGAAAAATTACTACCAGCAAGTGGCAGAACTGACTGACTTAATGTTGATCTAGCTGCTGCATTTCATTTTGAGATCCCTAACCATATAAGGTACTAAAAGTTCTGTAGTTTTTACATGAGTACTACATGTACACGTAGAGGGTAGGGTACTAAATGTTATGTTAGTCTTAGCTGCTGCTTTTCATTTTGAGATTTCTGATCATATAGGAAAATAATGTTAGGGCTATGTTGCATCTTCTGGGGCTGGCTGAGTATATACTTGGCTTCATATTGGAGTATGTTATCTTTCTCATTATTATTGAAAGCTGAGATACTGAAATGAAGTGCAGACATGAAGGTTGTTTGAGGTCCCATAAAGGAAATGTGTTTCCTAAATTGTTGTAGGAAAGGTTTAAGTCTTAGGAGGAAGCTATGTTCAGATTCCTACACAGATAGAAGTGTTTAATTCCAGTGAAACTGATATTCCAAAAAGTATGAAATGTGTATGTAGTAATGATGAAGAAAAAGAAAAGGAAACCCTAAACTCAAACCCAGTTTGATTTTAAACAAGATAAGATGCAGGTGAAGCATACTGTGAGATGAAATTAGTTTGAGCATAAGGACAGCACTCATCTATACTTTGGCTGGCAGTAAAAAGTTTCCAGATTTTCGGTTAAAGAAATATTTTTGGGCTGGCAATCCTGATAGGTGCATGCAGGTGGTGCTTCAAGTGAGTTAACTAGTATTGCTCAGATTTTAGGTGCCTCAAGGGTCGGACAACAACAACTAAGCATGGGGTTTTGGGTATCTAAATTTTGGTCTGAGGACCTAGCAAAATGGATATGAAATAGTATACTTGACTACTTAACCATTTAAGAGTGGTTCTTACTTGTTTAGTCACATGTAAATAGCTACAATGGTGCAAGGCACTGGAAGATAAAAGTTATACTCTATTGTGCTAAGCCTCCCTATAAAAATGCCTTTTTATTATTTATTTTACTTTAAAACATTAGCTAAGTAGTGGTAGGTTGCTGCAGGAGGGCAAAAGCCAATCTACAGACCTGTTAAGGGGCAGGAATCAGGGACCAAGTTACTGGATCCAAAGGGAAATCCACAGGCAGAGTCCAAAGCACAGGCAGGGTTAGAGAATCAGATACCATGTTACCAGTAGGGCTGTGCAAAATTTTGCCGGCTGTTTTGTTTTGACACTGTTTCGGCTCGTTTCAGGCTCGAAACAGTGAAATTGAAATGAAATGAAGGGCTTTGAAAGAGCCTCAAAACAAAATGAAGGCAGTTGAAATGTGTCAAAACACTTTGAGTTTTGAAGCTGAAGTTGGGCTTGCTTGCAGGGAAACAGAAAGTAAGGAGAGGGAGGGAGAAGAGTGAGGAAGGACTGCTTTCATATTGACTGTGTAGCTTGCCAGTAATTGTGATCCTTCCTGGAGGTCCCTTCCCAATCCCAGTACTCTGGGGGATGGATGGGAAAACAGCACAAAAAGCAGCATTGTTTGAACTAAGCTACTTTCTGTCTTGGGGTCAGTTACTGAGCTGTCTTCCAGCAGCAACAAAAGCTATCATTCATTTCCTACTTGCTAGCCTAGCAAGTGGGATTCATTAATACCTTTTGCTTTCTATATACTTTATTTTATTTTTATATTCATTTATTTCTTTCAATTTATTCCTCCCCCAAAATCCTCTTTTTGTTTTTGTTAGTCTATTTTGATTTTTTTCCTCCACAAAAGAAATCTGTGCTTTCTTTCACAGTGTGCATTCCATTTATTGTGCAGGGAAGCACAACATATATTGCATATTATAATATAGAATTTATACAGGAACCCATAATACATTTATATATTTTATTGTATTTATTACATAAATACATACATACATACATACATACATACATACATTACATAAATACACATACATATACAATTATCTACATATATTACATATATCAGATTACATTACAGAAGAACACACAGATTTTCCAGCACACCAAGGCAAAGATGCTATGAAAGTGCACACCAAGAAGCGTGCTGGAAAGGCAGCTGGCAAGCCTTCAAGGAGGAGTGGAAGAGGGGGTAGAGGGAAAGGTGTAAGTTTCCCCTCTCCCCCAAAATGAGACACAGCCTCTTTGCTACAACAAGCAGGAATGTGGCTTCAACTAGTTCTATAGGCAGCAAGGAGAAGCGAGCAGTGCCAGTGCCATGGTCTGTGCCTGAGTCTGCATTGCCTCCAAGAGCATTATCCATAACTCGTCCCACCCCACCACCACGACAACAAGCAGCAGCACTAGCATGATTGTCTCCTCCACCCCCATTTCACTTCCTATGCTGAGCCTTCCACTGCCAGAGGAAGAGCTGGATCTGGAGCTAGATCTGAGTGCCCTAGCAAGGGAAATTCTGGGAAAGAAGGGGGAATCATTTGAGTTTGTGCTCCACACCCCTCTAGTTTCCCCTCGGGCCAGGTCTCCTTCCCCAGAAGGCACTTCAGAGGAAACTGAGGTAGAGGGTGTGAAGGCAAGTGGTTCAGCTGAGTCCACTCCTCCTGTTGCTGTGCCTCTGCCTGCTGAGGAGGGGGAAAGAGGCAGCATCAGCACATGCACCCACACCCAGCAGTGAGTGGGTAGTGTGGTCTGGAATCATTTTGAGCTGGTAGATGATCCCACCTATGCTATCTGCCTGCACTGCCAAGCCAACACCATATAGGGCAAGAGAACAAACCACATGAGCACCACGGAGATGCTGAAGCTTCTCCACAGGCACCACCCCCTTGCCCTTGCTAATCCTCAGCCTGGCATCAGTGGAAGAATGCCCAAAAAGAAGTCCTCCCCTCACTCCAGAGCCCCTCTCCCCCTGAAGCAGAGGCAGTCCACCCCAAAACAGTGGGGGAAAGGCCAATGGAAAGCCGGTTGCATTGCAAAGGCAAGCAAAATCACCCAGACCATTGACCCAGACCACTGGGGAGATGCTTGCTGTGGATGGCCAGCCCTTCTCCTTAGTTGAGTGGCCAGGGTTCAGGTGGCTCATGGTGCTCGCGGCCCCATCATACCAAGTGCCCACATGCACCATGTTCAGCAAGACGGTTGTGCCCTCCCTGTATGAGGCATGCCAGGAACACTTGAGGTAAGAGCTGCACAAGGCAGGTCCACAGGTGGTCTTACGCTTCACCTCAGACATCTGGAGCAGCTGGGGTGGAGATCATGCATACCTCTCCCTCACAGGGCACTGGTACAACCAGCCAGGCCATCAGTGGGCTCTCCTTCAAGCCCAGGTGATGGATGAGCCCCACATAGCAACAGAGATCATGGGGACCATTAACTGCTTGGTGCAGGGGCAGCTCATTGGAAAGACCCATGGGTTCATGGTCACTGAGAATGGGGCCAATATAATCAAGGCTGTCCATGATGCCAACTTTGTTGGCATCTGCTATGTGGCACACAAGTTCCACCTCATTGTTATGGGCACCTTGGAGGGGGACAGGGCTGCTGGTGACAGTGCCAGCACCACCAGCAAGTTCATTTTGAAATGCAGAAAGGTGGCAGGCTACTTCCACCGGAACATCAAGTGGGGCAAGATGCTGCAAACAGGCAGAGCTGAACATCCATGACATGGCCTTGGTCAGGGAGAGTGGGATCAATGGCCCCCTTAACAGGGCTGAGTGGGATACCATCTCCCAGATCTTGGTGGTCCTCAAACCCTTTCTGGAGGCCACCAAGACCCTCAGCACTGCAGATGCCCTCCTTAGCCAGGCGTTCCTTGTAGTGAGGGAACTTCAGAATCAAATGGAGAAGTTCCAGGGGATCAATGTTCCTGGCTGGGGCAAGCTGCTGTAATGAGACATGCTGGCATTGGTGAGGCGGCTGAAGGAGGGCATCAGGAAATAGCTTGCTATCCAGTACAGTCCATGTGCTGGCTGCCATGTGTGACCCAAGGGTGACAGGGAGTGTATGCAGCAGCCAAGGCCTGAATCAGGGGATGGAGGTGCTGGTGAAGAGAGTCAGGGAGGCAGACCGGCAGAGGTGGGGGGACATGGAAGAGGGGGATCAACTGTCCTGAACTTCCAGCAGCCAATCAAAAGATACAGACAGCGGGTAGCTGGAATCATTAACTGGTTTAGGTGTGGCTCACTAGGCAATTAGCCCAGATTAAGTAGCCTCCAAGGGGCCCTAAAAAAAAGGTTTATGTATGATAATTTCTAGGTAAGCTTCAAAACAAAAATAACATTTATATTCTTTAATATTTCAATGTAATAAAAGCGCTCTTAAAAATGAATGTGAAATCATTTGGTTGGAAGGAATCTCAGGAGCCATCTAGTACAATAGATGCAAAAGTTGTTGTTCCAAAATCTTCTGAGACAGATGGCTATCCAGTCTTGCATTATAAAACTTAAGTGAAGGAGACTTCACAACTTCTTTAGGCAGATTGTTCTGATGTATTTTTGTTGTCACATGTAGGGATTTTTTTTCTCAGAGTTGTTCTAAATCTGCTTTGCTGTAGTTTTGAACCTATTGCCACTTATCCTACCATCTGTGATAAGGGAGAACAGCCTTTCTCCCTCTTCTTTATGGCAGCTTTTCAAATATTTTGAGAACCACTTTTACATCTATCCTTAATTTCTTTTTCTTCAAATTATCCATATCTTCTTCCATTGGTCTTTCCTCGTCTGACTTGCATTTCATCCGCTTTATTGTCTTTGTTTCTCACTTTGTGATCCTCATCAGGGAAGTCTACCTACTATTTAAGCAAATAAAACAAGCAAAAGAAAAGACAGCCTTGTACACCTTCTTTATTTGTACCCCCTCCCCTTCAAGCAGAAACAATATTGTAATTCCAATTTAGACATATTTGTAGGACATATTCCCATTTTAATTCATTCTGCAATGTAAGCATTTCCTCACATAGAACATGCCTTTCCACCCCAAAATCAGCCCTCCAAAATGGGGTGTGTATCTAGTGAGGAAATTGATTTTCTTTGCTGGAGCAGAAGTACGAAGACACTATATTGCAAAATAGCTACCAGAGTCTTTCTCAGGCAGCAAGCAGAAGGGCTGGAATCTAGTTCTAACCTTTTCACAGTTGCTCTCAGCTTGCTGGATGAGAGAGAAGCTGGCAGTCAGTTTGCAAAAAAATAAGTATATAAGGATCTGGGGGAGTGCCTGTTCACCAGAGCACCCCATGGGATGACAAGGTCAAATGGTCACAAACTTCTCAAGACCGTTTCAGGCTGGACATAAGGAAGAACTTCTTTACAGTCCAAGCCCCCAAGGCCTGGAACAGACTACTGCCAGAGGTGGTGCAAGCACCTACTTTGGATTCCTTTAAGAGTCAATTGAACATTTATCCTGCTGGAATCTTGTGACCCCAGCTGACTTCCTGCCTCTGGGCAGGGGGCTGGACTTAATGATCTTCTGAGGTCCCTTCCAGCCCTAGTGTCTATGAAATCATTGAAATAAAGCCTCTCTAGGAGCAAGCTGAGTCTAGGCCGTGATTTTTAAAAAATCTTTTTTTTCCCTTTACATTCTGCCTTCCAACCTGCCCCCCGCCTCACATACATCTTTTATCTGGGGACAGGTGGTGTCCATGAAAATACAGTATGCCTAGATGTTACATTTGAAATCCCAGTGCATGGGTTTCATGCATGGGTTTATCTAGCTATTAATAAAAGCGAACATAACTCACTTTTGACATCCCTTATTTTGGAGGTGGGGGAGAAGAGAGCAGAAGGGAAGAGGGGGGGAAATGGCTTCCAGGAAATCAGTCCCAGATCAGGACATTGGGAATTTCTAAGAGCTTTTGTCAAACTCCAGTAAGTTGCTCTGACTTCTGAAGAAATGAGACAAGGGCAGCGCAGAATGAGAGGGCAAAGAGAATGGGCTGTAGTGAGCAAAGCTATCAAATTGTTGCCTTCTCTGAAAGAAGCTCACAGTGATGTCAACAAGCAGGGGAAGCAGCTGACAATTCTTTGAGTGCTTATGTTTTCTTTGCACTTGGTGGAATCCTGAAGGTGCTGCTGGAACAGTCAGTTGCAGGGACAGTGCATCAAGTCAGGAGGGATGTGGACAACATCGAGAGGGTCCAGAGGAGGGCCACTCACATGGTCAGGGGGCAGCAGAGCAGGCCCTACGAGGAGAGGCTACGGGACCTGAACCTGTTCAGCCTCCACAAGAGAAGGCTGAGGGGAGATCTAGTGGCCTGTTACAAACTAGTCAG
>NW_017728943.1:104167825-104210662 GCF_001723895.1 Crocodylus porosus
AAAAAAAAAATCAGCATGTGTGATTCAGTAGCAGTGGGGCAACCCTGTCATAACCATGAATTCATGAAGTGCCAACAAACACCTGAGCAGTGTGACCCTGCCTTTATCCTGGCAGACACGTACTGGAAACTTAAGAGCCACATTTTGGGTTACTTACAGAGCAACCCATAAATAATGGTAGCTGTAAATAGCAAAATGCATTTATAGTAAATTATATTTGCCTTTGCAAATGATTAATCAAGTCACTCTAATCAACAACATCTTTGTTACTCAGCTGCCCTGACTAAAAATGAAGCAAATGTAGTCTTGTAATGCAACACATCAGCCTACCATAAATATAATGCTGTTACTCATATCTATATATAAAAAACCCCAGCACTGTAGAATTCTTGGAAAAGAGCACTTTCTCAATAGGATCAGCAGTGCACCCCCTGCGAAAAGATACTGCCAACACTGCCAGTGGCACCTGTGGGTGGTCGCCACTCACCACCCCACCCCTTGCCGCCAACACCACCAGCACCATCTGCAGGCAGTCTGCAATCACTGCTGGCTGCCGCTGATGCTGCGGGGGGCATCTGCAGGTGCTCACCAACTGCTGGTGAGAGCTTGCCACCCCCACCCACCTCTGACAATAGCACGGTTGCCTGCAGGAGTTCCCTGCTTGCCACCACCATGCTCTCACTGCCAACAGCACCGCTGTCACCTGTGGGAGCTTGCTGTGCCCCCCGCCAGCCTCTAGGGGCACATGGCATTCATGGCACAGGGATAGGACTGTATAGTACCATTCACGTTTATGTTTTTAAACCTCAGAAGCATTTTACTTCAGAATGAGGAAACAACCACAAAAAATAAAAAAGGAGGAAATTAAAGTATCCAGGATACAGAATGATGCCCTTAGGCACGTGCACTTGCAACAGCTCAAAAAGGAGTGGCACAAATATGAGCCAGGGATTTTTCCCTTACCACACATGCTCGGACACGCACTTTGGTGTGGGGCAAGTTGTGCCACTTGGGGCAAAATAACACTGCCCAGCTCTGTCCGGATCTGCAGCTGGGGGGAGCTAAAGGTTAGGGCTGGTACCTGTGCTGGCCCCACCTGTATAAAAATGTGCCCTGTGCTGGCCCCAGCAATATAAAAACCTGCCCTGATGAGCAGCTCAGGGCTACTTGTCCTCAGGAGCTTCTGAGGCCTGACCACTTTGTATCTGGGGGGTGTGGTGCGATGGGGGCCAGAAAGGGCAGGTGGTAGGGCTGGGGGCAGGGTGGAGGGCAGAATGGTAGATCCTGGGGTGCCCTTTACTTACAAAAAGTGATCTTCACCATAAAAACATTGGAAACCACTGGTATAGATGCTCAGTTATAGCAACAGGGAAACAGAATCAAGAGTAAATCATTATTTTTTTTAGCTGGGCACTATGTTGAAGTCCAAAGAGAAATTAGGATCCCCTCATTTCCCCCCTGCACCCCAGATTATCCTCCTTAGCAATCCCTCATGGTTGAGGATGATTGCCTTCTATGCTCATCTTATCTGTGGGTCCTACAATGTCTGACAAGGCCTGTGTAGCAGCTTGGGCACGTGTTTCTGTGCTGGATGGGAAGCTCAGGGTTCTTGGTTTGGTTCATGACCCACTGTTTCTGCCACTCCTGTTTTCCATCTCCTGTTGTTATCATAAAGTTTCAGAGTACTGGGATTCTTGCAGCAGACTCTTCCTCCACTTGGGGTGATCCTGGGCAATAGTCTCTCATGAGCTGATATTGATGTTTCAAGTTGGCCTTGAGGCTGTCCTTGAAGCATTCTCTCTGCTCTCCTTTTGAGCATACCCTTTGACTGAACTGGGAGAATGAAACTTGCTTTGAGAGTCTGGACTTGGACTTCTGGATGATGTGGCCAGCACAATGAAGTTGATGTCAGATGATCATCACTTTAATACTCATGTTCTTTGCTTGCAAGAGAATGTTGACGCTGTGCACTTTTCTTCCCACTGGATTTGAAGGTTCTTCCTCATGTAGCATTGTTGGTACTTCTACAGTGACTTGAGGCATCTCCTGTATTTTGTCCACATCTCAGCTCTATACAGTAGGGTGGGGATCAAGTCTCAGCTCTGTACAGTAGGGAGGTGCGGTTATCCACCAAGAGCTTGGTTTCAGATCTGATGTGGCTAGCTTCAAACACCCATTTTCTCAGGCATCTGAAGGCTGCATTTACACATTTGAGGTGATGTTCGATTTCTTCAGGAGCGACTCGTAGGGGGGTGCACAGGTACTTCCTGAGCATGGCAGTGCACCCCCTACAAAAAGGCACCACTGACACTGTTGGCAGTGCCTGCAGGTGGTTGCCACTCATCACCCCGTTGCCGACACTGCCACCAGTGACTATGGGTGGTCCACGATTCCCACTGGTCACTGCTGACGCTTCAGGCAGTGTCTGAGGGTGGTCGCTGACCATTGATCGGCACTCACCACACCCCCCTGCTGCCGAAAGCACTGGCAGCATCTGTGGGAGCTCACTGCTGCTGCGCTCCCACTGCCATTGCCCCCCCCCAGCTGCCAGGGGCATGTGCCATTAATGGATTTCTTTATCCATGTCAGCCTTCTGTGAGAGATGGCTTCTGAGGTCTGGTAAATTCTCAGTGTTCTTCAGAGTCCCACCATAAATCTAAATTACCAGAGCTGAGGGCAGCTCACTGGGAACTTGATTAAGACCTTAGCCTTTTGAGATTCTTTGGTGTTCAAAGACTTTTCTAGTCTTATTAGCTAATATAAGCTAAACTCCATTGGGGTTGCCAAGTAACCAGGAAATGGGCAGCAATGCCACAAAGGAGCTGATGAAAGACTTGACATTTACTTCAGTTTTAGGATAGACCAGAGAGCTACAAAACCAACCTTCTGGAACTATTATCCATGTGACTTATCTGACCCTTATTACCTCAAGATTGTAAATACAGTGATTTTTTTACCTCACTCCTTTGAGATAGGAAGGTACTATTATGCACATCATACCGTTTTGAATTTGTTTCTTTTCAAGGCATTTGAAAGAAGAGTGTATTGGGAATAAAGCACATAGGACCTCACAGGCAGAAGAGAGAGGGAGGAAGTGTCTAGAATCTACCAGTTTTGAAACCTTGCAGTTTCCATTTCCAGTGCACTAAAATTATTTTGCTCATTCCATTCCCTAAAGGCAGACTAGTCACAGCACTAAAGCAGGTTCCCCAGAAACATGGCAGGGGAAGGAAATGATTTTTTGCAAATTGTACAGCAGACACTATTTTCTGGGGTCTATGGTTACATAATTTGAATGGGGTGAGGGCCACGTTAGGGATGGTACGTGATGTATGCATACCAGCAGCCAGCCTGCTAGCTCTTTCACTGACAGAAGACACATTTTTGATGGGGACTTTGGAAAAGGCTTTGAAAAAATCAGTGACATTGTTCATTTTTAGGGACTTGGAGCACCTGAGGCTCCATCTTTCCTTTTATTTCAGCAACTGTATCTATATTTTTCCGCTCTATCATGACCTCCTTCCATGCTGGCAGTCCCTGTACTGTTACTTGGAGATTAAGAGAGTGAACATGCTAGCTTTTAATACTCACATGCATAAAGGGGAGGGAGTATAGCACTCATTCCCCAAACCAATGATCTAAAATCTTCTGAAATCAATAGAAAAGAATTCAAGAGCACAGTTCAGTCCACACAGAAGTCCTTACTGCCACCACTGCTCCTTCCAAGAAAAATTGCTACAGTAAAGCAATACTGTTATAACTCCCTCTACTCCTGGTCACTGGAAACACCTTCCCCATGATCTACAAAGGAAGGTGTACAGCACTTAGACATACCTGATGCAGGAGGAGTCAACAGTTGCTTTTATCTTTTTTTTTTTTTTTTTAAGTTTAATATGGGAGTGCATCTGGGAATGAATTCATGCCTAACAGAAGAAAGCAAAATTGCTAAAAAAAGTTAGTTGTATGTCAGATGCCTAGAAGGAACTGCCAACAATACATTTAGAAAATCAACTAAAATGGATCAACTAAAGCTGCAAAAAGAACTCAATGACAATTGTTTCAAATACTGTACTAAGAATTAATTATAGAGTTATGGTAGATATTTTTGTTGCAAGAAAAATCAGGCTTTGTCTAAGTGAAAATGTGGTACAATGAAAACCACAAGAGGGCACTCTTTAGTTTTAAAAGATTTGCTTGAAAGACTGCCAAGCAGAAGAGAATTAGGGATAAAATTTCTGTCTACTTTTTTAACATCTAAATGCTTCAGAGAACAGATTGTGGTCTCTTCTGTACATTTTAAAAGAAACATATCAAATTATGTTTTTATGCTCTTCATTACTGCTCTATATTCACTGAAATGAACTTAATGTTTTAGGTAAAGGTAGAGTTATTGGAACAGACATTTGGATTGATTCTGCAATCCTTGCCCATGAATAACTCCCATTGATAAACAGAAGAATATTCTTGTTCACAGTTCTTTTCAGCTCAAGTTGTAGAGACATGTAAATTGGGATCCTGATCACAAGTTTGCTGTTGTTTATTAAACTAATGTATTGCATGTAGCTGTTGTTTGCAGCATTGAATTCATTATGTAGATTCATAGATTTATAGATGTTAGGGTCGGAAGGGACCACAATAGATCATGAAGTCCGACCCCCTGCCCTGGGCAGTTAAGAGTGCTGACGTCTGATACCCCAGCCAGGTGCTTGTCTAGTCTCCTCTTAAAGACCCTAAAGGTAGGGGAGAGCACCACCTCCCTTGGGAGCCCATTCCAGATTCTGGCAACCCTTACCATAAAGAAATTCTTCCTGATGTCTAACCTAAATCTGCTCTGTTTGTTTGTGGCTGTTGTTCCTAGTTACCCCAAGGGGTGCCCTGGTAAACAGCATTTCCTGTTCCTTGCTCCCTCCTCCACCCCCCTGATAAATTTGTAGGTGGCCACAAGATCACTTCTCAGCCTTCTCTTGCGGAGGCTGCAGAGATGCAAGTCCCTCAGTCTCTCTCATAGGGCCTTGCCTGCAGGCCCCTAACCGTACTAGTGGACCTCCTCTGAACCCTCTCAAGGTTATCCACACCCTTCTTGAAGTACAGCGCTCAAAACTGGATGAATTACTCCAACTGCAGCCTGACCAATGCCACATAGAGGGGAAGTATCACCTCCCTGGACCTGTTCATTATGCACCCGCTAATACATGATAAAGTGCAGGTACCTTTACTGATCATTTCATCACATTGATGACTTATGTTTATCTTGGAGTCAACTATGACTCTGAGATCCCTTTCTGCTGTTCTGCTGAGAAGGTCCTCCCCCAGCCTGTAAGTGTGTTGGTGATTCCTTCTCCCTAGGTACAGCACCTTGCACTTGTTTTTGTTTAACTGCGTCCTATTCTGTTCTGCCCACTTTTCTTACCTATTCAGATCTGCCTGGATCCATTCCCTACTCTACAGTGTATTAACATTACTTCATAGGTTGGTATCATCTGTGAATTGGGACAGAATGCTCACCACACCCTCATCAAAGTCACCAATGAAGACATTGAACAACACTGGTCAAAGAAATGAGCCTTGTGCAACTCCACTGCCCATATCCTTCCAGGTCAATATGGACCCATCTACCACCATTCTCTGGGTGCAACCCCTAAGCCCATTTGCCACCCACATGACCATGTAGTCATCTATGTCACAGCCACTCAGTTTATTTACAAGAATAAGATGAGAAACCATATCAAAGGCCTTCTTAAAATCCAAGTAAATTATATCTACCTCGACTCCTGCATCTAAGCATTTTGTGACCTGGTCATAAAAAGAAACAAGGTTAGTCAGGCATGCTATGAGTCCATGCTGGTTGCCCTTCAGCATTATTTTTCATGCTGGACTCCCACAAATGTGATTCTTAATAATTTTTTCAAAGGTTTTCAAAGGATAGAGGTGAGACTAACCAGTCTATGGTTATCTGGGCCTAGCTGATTGCTCCTCCCAGCAGATATCAGATGTTAGGGTAGTTTAGGTCACCTATGTCCCTTGGCCATATGGCCATATGGCCTTTGAGGGCTGCCTTGAGAATTCCAGGTCTAGCTCATCCTCCTGATCTGGCAGCCTGTAGTAGACTCTCACTACCAAATCCCTTTCCCTGCTAAATCACTTGTATTCTGACCCACAATACATCAATTTGCCCCTCCTCTGATCCCATCTTGATTATGGAAGATATATAATGCTCCTTGACATAAAAAGCAACCCCACCTTTCTCCCCTACTCTATCACTGGAAGGGTACCCTTGGTGCCCCACTGTACTGATGCCCACTGGGCCCTGTAACAGGGGGCCTGCTCAGGGCTGCTTTCCCTGAAGCCTGCTGACCTGTTCCTGGGCTAATTGCCTGTGTTCTTGCCTGCCATGCCTTGTTGTTATAATTAATTAATGGATGTTAATTAGCAGGAGGCTGCCCATTTCCTGCCCCGATGCCAGGGGGCGCTATCTGCGGCTCCTTTCTTCCCCTACACTGCAGCCCAAGCCTCACAAATGGCATCTCGATGTTCTTTTAATCACCGGCCCCCACAGTGGGCCCCAGAATCCTCCTATTGATCCCCACCTGGATTCCTTTTCCTCAGGCAGACTCTTCTGCTGTCATACCGGGCAGCATAGCTCCCTGAGCTGGTTCCCCTTCAGGTGTGGTCCCTCCCCTGAGACTTCGAGCTCATCTAGCTCAGGATCACCTCCAGACCAGTCAGGATCCCATGGCCTCAGCTCTTGGGCATCCCTCATGGTGGGCCCCTGGCCCTTCGACCCTTTTGGTCTTGGCCCCAGCATAAGCCAGTCAGGGGAAACTCAGACAGGCCTGAGTCTATAGTCCTTTTCTCATTCTCTGAGGGTCCACCCTCTGGGCCCTCCAAAACAGGGGGTAACCCACCCAATTGTGGGGGCTAGGGTTTAAGGCACTCTGACCCGCCTTTCACTGGGGTGGTAACTGGCCTGGCATTTCCTGTGGGCTCCCACACCACTGGGAGCCCCACCAGGCCACCCATTCCTGGCAGGGTGCAGATTTAGGTCATACCCAGGACCAGGAGCCTCCTTACCATCCCCTACAGCTCCTCCCTTACCTCCATATGATATCAGCAGCCTTCCAGCCGGGCAATGTTGTTGCCTGGCCCTCCAGCAGCAGAACTGCCTTGTTTATATGGGCAGCCCTGAATCTAAACTGGCTGCCCTCATTAGGCACCTGGCGGCTGCCAGCTCCAGACCCTTAAAGTGGCAGGCACACCTAGTGCCCTGCCACAGGCCCCTTAGTACTTATGTGAGCTGGTCCAATGCATGGCTTATGGTTCATTAATCCTAGGTTCTCTCTGTTGTCTGCATCCCCATCCCACAATGAACCTAGTTTAAAGCCCCTAAATGGGGAGACCAGCAAGGACAGAATGATAATAGGGGAGCCAAAATAAAACAATAAAAAACTGAATAGGGACCTTCCTTCAGGGAATACCACCTCTATGACATGTAATAGTGGTGATATCAAATTCATAGTGTTCAAGACAGAAACGATAAGTGTACTGTATTTATTAAGTTGAAATCACTATTTATTAAATGCATATGGAAGATTTGCCATATTACTTTTAGATTGTTTTTATTCACTGCCAGTGATTATTAAAGAACAGTTGATGTTTCCCAATATATAAAAATAATCTTTTAAAAAAATATTAAAGCTGAAAACTGCAGTGTTGGTACCTGAATGGATCCTAAGAAATATTCATATACCTACAGTGTGTGTACAGAAAGGGAAAACATACTCTGAATACATGTTGTATAGGTGATTACACATTTGCATATTCAATAGGCATAAATAGACTCAAGTCTGAATTAAAGGCTGATACAAAATCAGAGATGTAAACAAGTTTAGATAAAATAAGAGCTAATATATAAACCATTACCAAACAAAATTCAAACTGAACCGGAAAGGAGATAGTGAGGTATAATAATACTTGGTTTTTTAAAATTAGTTTAGTACAATTATTTCAAAAAAACAAAAACAAACCCCAAATCCTCTCACTTTCTCATTGCGGCCAGGAATTGAAACAAAAGCCACAAAATAGTGAGAGAAAAGTAGTCTTTTGTGGAATGACTGAACTGATCAGAATTTGTTTCCAGACCAATGATGTTCAAAACATTTCACATAAGCTTTGACTGATTATGGCAGAGACAGCATTTTGGCTGCTTATCTAACTGAATTTCAGAAAACTTTGAGTTTTTCCCATCATTAGCCTGAACTCAACATTTTAACCATTATTAGGCATCATGGCAGAATGCACACTATAATTTGTGATTTCAGCATTAGCATTGCTAGTTAAATTTCCAGTATTAGTATTGCTATCAGAGTCCTATATGATCTCCTATATATGACCTCCATTTTTAAATGGGCCAATGACTGACCTCAGGAATGGCACTTTGGGACACACCCTAGGCAAGTTCACCATCTCTTTTCCTGGTAAACAGTATGTGTTCAAGATTGGCCTTCCTGATGATTGCTGAGTACATGACATGCTCAAGAGTTCCTTTCTCTAAGAGAGCTGAGTATATGGTAGGAACATACTCTCAGTGTCCTTCTACAATGCCTCAAAACCTGATTTTCATGTTGGAAGAAATTCATCTGTAGGTGTGTCTACACGTGCATTTAGGCACACCTAAATTTAATGCACATTAGCTTAATTAATTAATTAAAGTGATTTAGACTCATGTCTACATATGCACACATTAAAGTGCATTAGTGCCTTGTGCATGGGCCGATGTGGGACTAAAGTTAGTCCCAAGTCAGTCCATACACAGCATTAATACGCCTTAGCATATCTACACCTGCTTTAATGCACTCTAGCAATTAACACCTACATTTGATACTGGCATTTGCAGGTAACAAATTTAGTTATGAATAGCTTAAAATCACCATTTTTAAGGTATATTAAAGGTGCACACATGTAGTCGTAGACCCTTAATGGACCTTAAATCACGCTAAAGCTCCTTAAATTGGCACATGTAGATGTACCCTGTATGTAAAAAGTGTATATACCTCTCATGACTCAGTTATCTCCCTATATCAAGGATTCAACTAGTCCTTTCTGGTTCATAGGCCTTGTACAGCCTCTTTTCACAGAAGTCAGTTTCATCCAGTGTGGTTTTTTATGTAATAGGAATAATCCCTGCGACCTAGACTTAAGAAACAGTTTTTGAGATTGATTAATGCATTAAAAGCTTAAATGAAGAAGGATCATTTAATCAATCATTCTCAGAACTGATTTATTCCATATATTGCTTCATGCGCTCACAGCAGGAGAGATTATCCCGTAAGTAACCACATCATCTATCTGTTATACCTTGTGCACTAGCATTACCATCAATGGTGGTATCTTTTTTCTGGTTCAAATCTGGAATCAAGTGCCTACTTGAGAGATACGACTTCAAAGTGGATCACAGGCTTATTTTTCCCTTGAGGAGCATTTTTCTTGATGAAACAATGGTTTATGTGGCCACATCTGGATTTTCAGTTCTTTTGTAACTTAGTTTAAATTGTATGGTATCATACAATCTACTTATTCCACTTTAGCCAAACATATAAAAAAAAGCATTGTGATTCCCTCCTGCCCATTTGTTGTTTTTCTTCCTGCTTTCACAACTGTGGCAAATCTAAAAAGAAGAATTTTTCTCAGTGCTAGAATGAAATGAGCAATGCATTTCTGTATTGATATTGGTATAGAGACTGAGTGTACCAAAAATAAGAATTACTTCCAGATATAATAACAATAAAATCTTTCTTTGAAAGTAAGGTTACAAGTTCATATTTAGATAGAGAAAATCAGAGCCTGAAATGAAATATTAAGTGAAATCTAATTTCAGCATAAGGGCTCAACTGAAATTATGACACTTTTTGTCTCATATCTCAATATCATCAAAGCCATTTTACTATTTTGATATTGTTTTGAATTAAGATTAATGTGTTTTCTTCCTTGGGTCATTTGCTATGTGTTGTACAGAAGCAAGAAGTGATAGGAAACCAAGAACTATACCAAAAATGGTATTAAAACAGAGAATGGAAAACAGGATAACTCAAATATTTAGAGGTTCTGAAAAGCCTGGAAAAAACCCTAGATATCTCAGAGGCGCATATAGGTCTTCTCTTCACTGCCAGCAAATAAAAAGTCCAGAACATGTTCTTCCCTTCTTTCTACCTCTCCCATTTATATTTCATTTAATGTGAGGGGTAAAATTTACACTGGTAAAATTTTCCAGTCATTCTGATAAAGCTACACTGTTGCTATCTTTTGGCTTAAATCTCTTGCCCCAAGTTTCATACCCAATTGTTAAGCTGTAAATCTACCCTCATTCTAGATGGAGCCATAAAAAGGTATTATATGCAATACAACTGCATTATAAAAAACCCTCACTTCTAACAATCCCAAAAGCAAGAACTATTTTTTTCTTTGTGATCATGAACCAAACTGACTAAACCTATTATAAGAAACACTTTTCTTTTAATGAACTTTTCTCTACATCCTGTGGGGGTTAATTATAATGAGGCTGTACTCTGTGTTACTAGGAAGCTTAAAAGTAAGTTGAAAACCGTGGTAGATTTTGACAGGACCTGATGTCATATATCTTGACTTCAAAAAAGCCTTCTATCTGGTATCCCATGATCACCTCTTGCCAAAACTGGCCAATTGTGGCCTTGGGTCCACCATGATCAGCTGGCTGGAGAACTGGCTCTGTGGTTGAACCCAGAGGGTGGTAGTTGATGGAAGTCAATCGTCATAGTGCCCTGTGATCAGTGGGGTCCCCCAAGGCTCTGTCCTTGGATCCATATTGTTCCACATCTCCATTAAGGATGTGGACATTGGAGTCAGAAGAGAACTGGCCAAGTTCACCGATGACACCAAACTTTGGGGCAAAGCATCCACACCAGAAGACAGGTGGGTGATCCAGGCTGACCTGGGCAGGCTCAGCAAATGAGGGACACCCTCATTTCTATTCAGGCAGAGCTGAGGGAATTAATAGATTTCATTGTTCATTATTATGTTACTTGATTCCTGATTATCTCTCCACTCCATCAATCTTAACAACTCCTGATCTTTCACTAATCAGGCTATCCTTTCTTCTACAATTAGCCTGCAAAACAATGAAGCACAGATGCAAGCCTTACCTAGTTTGCTAATTCTGGAAAATTGCCTATTTCTGCATATAACTAACAACTAGAATGGATAGTAAAAAATTGCTTTATACTATAATCTCTTGTTATTAAACTTGGCCCAAATTTATCTTATAAGTCTTTGAAAAACTTCAGTTTGCACATGTTCAACTGAGATTCATTAGAGCTAAAATTTTGGAAGATAACGTCACCACTCAGTATGCATCAAACTTCATATGTGTCCAGAGTGTTTATGCACCAATCCATCAAAGCAGCACACATTTGCTTTAAAAAGAGTAGCCTAGGTTATGGGAGACTCAGAAGAGACTTACTTCTAAAGCTGTTCTGATTTGAGATGGGGACCAGGCACTGGGACTGAGAATAGGGAGCCTGTCGATCCTCTGTTGTCATTGTCTTCCACTCCTCCCATTTCTTAAGTCTCCCCACTGGACCTCATGTTTTGTGGAGGATGAAGTGGTGTGATTCAAAGGCAGAAAGGGTAAAAGATGGATTGGGTAAGAAGGAAAAGACTAAACTGGGATAAGGGGTCTGGTGAGAGTGCAAGGAGGAAAGAGAAGCTGGGACTGGTTGTGCAAGAAGCCAGTGAAGGGAAACAGGGGAGGAAATGAAAGTTAGTTGGCAAGGAAAGAACAGCAAGATTGGATAAGAAACTTGAGAGGGGAAAAGATAAGGACTCGGTGGACATAAAGAAGGAGACTAGGAATTAGGATGTGGTGAAGGTTTGTGGAGTAGGCCAAAGGGACAGATATGACAAATAGAAGACTACTGTATTAAGAAAGAACTGGAGCTGGTTAAACCGAAGGTGGTCAATCCCTGGCCCATAGGCCAGACCCAGTTCATGAAGTCATGTCATCTGGTCTATTGGGCTACAGATTGTGAAAAAAACAGATTTCAAATGGGTCAAATTAAACCCCCAAGATTATCAGATGCTTTGTCTTTAATCTCTCTCTCCATTTTTGATTGGTGAAATGGAGACTGTATCACATCTTCCCTTCACAGAGCTGTTGTACAGATAAATTAAGTACTATATGAGCAGCTTTATATACTAGAGAAATGAGGAATACCTTAGAAAAATCATTGAGACAACTCTTCAAAACTTGGTCTAAATATGGTGCAGTAAATAAGGCAAGGTCTCACATTTACAGCAATGTGGATAAGACAACATACTGAAAAGCTTCTTGTTGAAAATTGTGCACCTTGAGCACTGAAAAAGTAGACCTTGTGGAAAAATTTCATAATATAATTGAACACAGTATTTTAATGTCTACATGCTCATTTCCTGGCATTTCCAAATTTTGGAGTCCTTGGCCTTTCAGGCTTAACAATGTTTTACTAAGATTCTGCACTTAGAACATGTGAAGCTAATATCTGACAGTCCTGAATGTGGTGCAGGGTTTTTCCTAAGATTTCTTCTTTCTTCTGCATGTTGGATTTATCTTTCCTCAAAAGCTTTCATTCCACTCTTAACAGACTGTTTCCAAGTGCTTTGATCCTCCATAATCTTCTCCCATGTGGGGGCTGAATGTTCATTGCCTTCATCTCTCTCTTGCAACCATTTGTGAAATGGAGATAAGAACAGCTTCATGGACTTTTTCCTGTAAAGACTTCTTCAGACAAGAGATCCTTAGGCCATTATCTATTCTCTGCAGGTGAGTAAGCCACCATCAACACTGACTGAGAAGAGAATGGATGTTAACCATATTGGCACATTTTAAGACCTCATCATAAGCAACTTTCTAGAATGCAGGGAAGGCAACATAGTGAAAGCTGTTGAGGCACGTTTCTTGAGTAAAGTATGTGCTCCAGTAGTGGCTGCCATACAGAAGTGGGTTGATCATACAAGCATGATATACTTTGACCCTTGTATTAACAGTCAGTGTTTTGTTGTTCTACATCCTTTTGCTCAGAATGTTTATGATACTTAATGCTTTGACGATCCAGGTATTCAGTTCAATCTCAAGTGAAAAATTGGTGAAAATGGTGCCAAGATACATAATTTACTTACAACAACCTATAATCCAATACATTTTCACCTATTATGTACGCTGGTAGTGAATCAGTGTTCTGGCCCACAATGTTAATCTTCTTGATGCTGACTGTAAAACCAAGCTCATGGCAGGCATGAATGAAGCAACTGATGAGGCCTTAAAGATTACTTTCTGTGTGGACTATCAGTGCAGAGCCATTAGCAAACAGCAGCTCATGAATCAAAACTTTTGATATTTTAGGCTTTGATTTAAATCACGTGAGGTTGAATAATTTTCCATTTCAGTGTGTATGTATATAAATTCCCTTTTTGGTGGTCCCAAAGTGTACATCAGGGAAGAGAAAAGAACATCCCGAAGAGGGTTGCGACAGAGACACAGCCCTGCTTGACTCCACTTTGAATCTCAAAAGCTGCAGACATTGACCCTTCATAGCTGACTGTTCCTCTCATTCCATCATGGAAAAAGTGGATCATGCTGGAGAGTTTTGGTGAACAGCCAAACTTTTTCAATAATTTGAAGAGGCCTTTTCTATTGACAAGGTCAAAAGACCTTGGTCAGGACAATGATGATGATAGAGGTGTCTCCTTTGTTCCCTGCATTTTTTTGGATTTTTGGATGGAAAAGATCATATATATGGTGGACCTACAAGCTCTGAAGCTGCACTGTGACTCAGTAAATGGGACCAGAAGGATCTGAAGTGTTTTGAGCACCATCTTTTCAATAATATTTCATAGTGAAATGCCATAATAGTTGTTGCAGTTGCTGGTGTCATCTTTATTCTTGCACAGAATGACTATACTGGCATCTTGTATATCTTGTGGCACTGCCTCTACTGCACATAGTAAGAATCTCCCATAGGTGGGGAAGAAGTACAGGGTTCCCGCACTTGATCACTTCTGCAGGAATGCCATCTTTTCCTGGGCCAGATTGTTTGAGGCTTTACTTAAGCCCTCAGCAGTTGGAATGTCATCAGGCTCTTCAAGGACAGACAAACTCTCCATAGAGTTAGTGGCTTTCACTTTCCCTTGAATAGAGTTCAAAATAGTGTTCTACCCATCTTTCTGTTACTTCTGATGTGTTAGGACTTCTCCTGATGCTGTTTTTAATGGAACTGACTTATTTGCAGTTGGACCTGTTGTCTTCTTGATTCTGCCATACATTCCTCTGATGTTTCCAGTGTCAAATACGGAACAAATTTTCTCAAACAGTTGTAACTAATAATCATTGGTACAGTATCTTGAGATTTATTGGACAGTACTCTTTGCTTTCCTCAACCCTTCAAAGTCCCATCTGAGGCATTCTTCTTGTGATTTAACATAGCAGTTTATTTGGTCTTGATAAATGGAATAAATTCATGTGAATGCAGTTGAACCAATTCCGGTTTCCTCTGACCTGTTTGCCAAATATAGTCAGCAGTGGTAGACATCATTTTTTTTAGACTTCCCCACTTTTCTTCTGTAGTCTAGCACAAAGATAGTTCTGAAGCAGCCTCTTCCAGAGCCTCTATGTACTGCAAAATTTCCTGATGATCAAATGTATTGGTGGGTGATATTAATTTGTCAAAAAAACTGGTACTTAGGTAGAATATTTTCTTTGGTTTCAGTTTGATCTTACTGACCACAAGTGAGTGAGCAGTATCACGATCAGCACTATAGTAGCCCCAAGTAAGGAGCACTTTATTGAAATTGGACCACCTGGTGCCAATGCCTGGGTCTCAGGTGTGTCCATGATGTTTTATAGCATGATTTTGTTTGAAAGAATGAGTTGGCAATGCACAAGTTATGACAGGAGCAGAACTTCAACAGCCCTTGTCCATTATCATTCATGCTTCCTGTATTATGCGAGTTCAGGCAAATTGGACAGGATTCACTGTCGCACCAACTCTGGCACTGAAGTCCCCCAGGAGATATAAGTTCTCAATATTTGGAATCTTACCTATAACACTAACTAATTCGTCATAAAACTTGTCTTTAACCTTAGCAAAAGAGTAGAGTATCGGAGTATAAGCACTCACTGAGGTGACTGTGCCTTCTGAAATATAAAAGCAAAGCAGGAGGGTCCTCTCAGAACCATTTGATGGATTCTTGATTGTTCTGAGAAGACTATTTTTTAACAACAAAGCCTATGCCATGTTCATGTGTATCTTCAGAAGCTTTCCAATGACAGAAGCATGTGCAGTATTTTTCTCTTAAGGAGCCATCTGAGGCCAGGCATGTTTCTTGCAATGCTGCAATGTCAATGTTCAGCCTCTGGAATTCTGTATCTATCACTGCTGTCTTATGAGCATCAGAAATATTCATAAGATCATCAGTCAGACCAGTACATGTGGTCCTGACGTTCCATGTTGAAATGCAGAATATTGATTCTTCTCTTTCTATTTTTGTCTGCTGTAGTGATGCAGTCTGCTTTTTAAGTTTATTTTTAGCTCCAAGCACCCATTGGAGCAGCCAGACTAGCAGATCAGTATCTTATTGGCTGGGGGCTGCTCAGTTAGGTCAGCAATAGCAGATCAATGAGATACAATACTCTCTCCTATCAGCAGAGGCAACCCATAATGTCCCTCTCCCTGCCAAACAAGCTGGACTTCCAACTCACAATTGCTGCTTTCTATGTTGAATCCCTATTTGAAAGATAAAGCAAAGCCAGAGTGACCCCTCCAAGGAGCAAAAGCCTGGACATTGAACACGGAGACACCAGTGTCCCCCTCTCAGCCTTGCTGGTTTAATCCAGAGGAAAGGCAGGTGCCAGTACGTTTGGAACCAGCTTGGCTGCAAGAGCCACTGAAGCAAAGTAGATCATCCATTTGTTCCTCTTTCAGGGCTGTGCTCTTAGTCTGGCTGCTGACAAGGGTTAAAGGGCCCAGTCTTGCCTTCAGTTCCACCACCTTTTGGTGGCATTTCTTCTGCCAGGGGTAAGACTAGCACTCTAAGGTGCTCCTCTGCCTGAAGCCATTGGCACCCTCCTGGCTGCCAAGTTATCTGCCAACATCCAGTGCTCAGCATTAACAGTTGCACGTAGTATAGTCTGTCATAAATTATGGTAGTAGTACATGGCTGTAGTGCAGCTTTAAATGTGTTATGATAATGTAGTACAGCTTTAAACTGTTTTTGACACTAAACTGAGATGATCTGCAGTGTTCTTAAGTAGTGAAGCTATGAGTGAGATGAGGCAATAATTATAACGAGAGAATAAAAAATTTACACTATACCATTATATGCACTCTATATAGCACATTTTTATAGGAAAAGCTATTTTAGACACTTTCAAAGATGATTTTATTGTGTCATTTACTTCCTCTAAAGTCAAGATAATTTAGTACTAAGAGTCTAACTGTTCTTTAGGTTGTCAACTCCTGGGGACTAGAGTCTGTCCATCTTGAGTATCTGGGAAATGCTAAGCCAGATTTTCAATGCAGAAGGTCCCTGGCTTTGATCTCCTGCAACTCTAAACTATGTCTGCACAAAGTATGGGAGATGTGGATACTTGATGCACAAATGGAAAATGAAAAACTCTCCAGTGTGCAACTATAGTCACCAGGAACAGACCATGGAACATATCACAACTCAATGCCTAATCCACAAATATGAAAGAAATATCGTGGCAATACACTCTGCTGCTTCTCACATAATTGTCTGGCTCATCCATCTAAATGTAAAATTATAACTGCTGTTGTGTATCTACATCAGCCATATGAAAGAAGAAGAATCCGGAAAAAGGCTAGCACTTAGTGGCATGTGCAGTCGGTTAGAACTGTGGGTGCTCAGTCACTTTGAAAACCAGACTTCTGATGTCTGTTACTCAATTTCATTTGTAAAATGAGGGTCCTTATGCATTCTCCCACCATGCATCCAGGGTGCGCCCAGAACTTTGTAAATGCAGTAAATCACAGACACAGATATGGTGGGTAGGAACTAGGTATAACTACGGAATTTACCAATTAATCTGGATACTGGCACTGAATCGGCCTCGTCTGGGTGTGAGCAGCTGCATTATCATAGAGAAGTAGGGCTAAAAGGAATATCCACAAGTCATCTAGTTCAATACCCTTATCTAAGTTACTCCTTGTTCATTGAGGATACTAACAAATTGCCCATCATGAATTATGGTGGGGTGGGGAGGGCATAAACAGAGCTCTTCATCCAGCTCTGTGCTCCCCCTTCCCCTGCCACCACTCCCAGTCTGGCGTCGTTCCCCCCCGGCCCTGCCTCTCCAGGTCTGGGCCTGCTGCTTTGGGTCCTGCCCCACTCTACCCTCCCCCCCCTCCACCACTATGGGTCTGGTCCTGCTCTACCCCCCTCCCCACACCACTCTGAGTCTGGCCCCGCTCTACCCGCCCCATGTCTGGCCCCACTCTGCCCCTCCCCCTTGCTGCTCTGCATCCCCACTCTGCCCCCACCCCCCCCCATTTGGGGTTTGGCCCCACTCTTCCCCCCTCCTCTTTTGTACCACTCTAGGTCCTGGCCTGTTTCCCACCCCCACAGCTGCTCCACATCCAGCCCTGCTCTCCACCCCCAACATCCAGGCCTACTCTCCCCCCAGTGCTCTGGGTCCGGCCCCACTCTACCCACCCCCTCTCTGCCACCCCTCCCCATTCCTCACCATGTCTATGTCTACGTCCACCTGGCCCATGTCCACCTTCCTGCTTCCCCTACCATCCCTTCCCATTCCCTCCTCTCCCCTTCTACCAGCTGTTCTGGGGATCATCAGGACCGAGTGGCAGGGATGCTACCACCATGATCCCCTACTTCACCCTCAGGCAGGGAGGCAGGAGGGAAGCCCCACTGCTTGGACAGCCAGGGCCTTTTCACTGCCACCACAAACTTCCCCGGCAGTGGTTCAAAGTTGGGCCTGGGCCATGCCGCCAATCATTGCCTGCCCTCTTGGTGGCACATGCACAGTTGCCCAAAAGCATTACGGACAGACAGACATACAGAAAGACATACAGACTAAGCCTTTTATTATATTAGAATACTCTCCACTATGTGTCCCTAGGACTTGTGTGCACATATACAATGTTCTTCATGACTGAAGAGGCAGAGATGCTCTGTGATTCTTTCCAAAAGAGCTGTCAGAGAATGCATGTGTCCTTTTCTGGACATGTGGAAAGTTGGAGTGTTACAAGCACAGGTGAAAACCTCACTGGGCTTTTAGCTTATAACCCCAGATGAGCCAAAATCACCCAACATGAAAGCACTATTAATGTCAGTTTTTGCATTTTAACTGGGGGGGGGGAGGGAAGCAGTAGAATGTGACAGAATGCTGACTCTGTGAAGACACACACGTATGTCCACTGGTGATGGGTAGGGGGTGCACACAGGTGCACACGCATCCCCTGAGCTTGATGGTGCACCCCCTGCAAAAAGCTTAGCCGAAGCTGCTAGCGCCTGTGGGCAGCCATCACTCGCCCCTCCCCCACCTCGCTGATGACACCACCAGCACTGTCTGCAGGCAGTCCCTAATTGGTGCTGGCTGCCTCTAACTCTGCCAGCAGCATCTGTGACTGGTTGCTGTCCACCAGTCAGTGCTCACCATCCCCCCCCGCACCGCTTGCAGTCTTGTGGCCACCTATGAGAGCTTGCTGCTCACCGCTGCCATGCCCCTGCCACGACAGCGCTGCTGCCGCCTGTGAGAGCTCACCATGCCCCCCAGCCTCTGGTGGCATGCAGCATTCATGCATATGTCATAGTATCATAGAAAATTAGGGCTGGAAGGGACTTCAGGAAGTACTCATGCAGTCCATCCCCCTGCTCAAAGCAGGACCAGCACCAACTAGACCAGGGGTTCCCAAAGTTTTTATGCTGTGACCTGGCAAACCGTGGCCCGGAATTGGTTGCAGTTACGCAAACCATGGCCCCGCAGTCAGAGCCAACTGTGGCTGGAATTTCCAGCCAGCAGACATGTAAGGATACCCCCACCCCTTGGGTGAGGGGGTGGGGGGCAAAGTCTGCACTGTCATGGGCCCTGCAGAAGGAGCCATGGCCTCTCCACCCAGTTCTGCTGCAGTTTTCTGGTCCGTGGCCACTTCCAGTTCAGCAGCTGACTGTGCTATGGATCAACAGCTCACCTACCACAGTCTGGCACTGGGCTGCAGCCCAGGGAATTGAGAACCCCTGAACTATATCATTCCAGCCAGGGCTTGTCCACTTGGGTCTTAAAAACCTCCAAGGATGGAAATTCCATGACCTCTCTGGGTAACCTGTTCCAGTGCTTTCCTACCCTCCTCATGAGAAAGATTTTCTAATATCTAGCTTAAACTTCTCTTGCTGCAATTTGAGACCATTGCTACTTGTTGTCATCTGCCAGCACTGAGAACAGTCTAGCTCCATCCTCTTTGGAACCACCCTTCAGGTAGGTGAAGGCTGCTATCAAATACATGCTCAGTCTTCTCTTCTGCAGGATAAATAAATCCCGTTCCTTCAGCCTCTCCTCATAAGTCATGTGTCTCAGCCCCCTAGCCATTTTTGTTGCTCTCCCCTGGACTCTTTCCACATACTTTCTGTTATGGGGGACCCAAAACTGGACACAGTACTCCAGATGTGGCCTTACCAGCACCAGAGCTGAACAGAGGGGAAGAATCACTTCTCTCAATCTGTTGGCAACACTACTACTAATGCAAACCAGTATGCCGTTAGCCTTTTTGGCAACAAGGGCACACTGTCAGTTCATATTCAATTTATTGCTCACTGTAACCCTGAGGTCTTTTTTTGCAGAACTGCTGTTTAACCAGTTGGTCCCCAGCCTGTACCAGTACATGGGATTGTTCTGTCCTAAGTACAGGACTTTGCACTTCTCCTTACTGAACCTCAAGAGATTTCTCTTTATTCAATCCTCCAATTTGTCTCTGAATCCTTGCCCTACCCATGAGTGTATCTACTACTCCCCCACTTCTTGGCGTCATCTGCAAACTTGCTAAGGGTGCACTGCATCCCATCTTCCAGATCATTGACGTCATTTACTTTTTCTACTGTTGTTCTCAAAGTAGGCAAGGGGAATGAAAAGCAACTTTATAGGTCTTGGTATAGCTGCTCCCCGAAGGAACTGAAGGTAAGTCCTTCCTGCAGATATCTTTGTTTCTGCATATGCAAGGATTAAAGGAAGTCTCTGCTACTAGTGGGAGATCTTTTGCCAGTTAAGTCCTGTTCCATTATAGTGTAACTGCATATTGCACAGTGCTTGGAGGGAGGGGAAAGAATCCTAACATACACTTCACTACAGGAGAATTCCACTGTATTCACTTACGCAATGTGTAATGAATAGGGAGGGAGTAGTGTATACATACTTGAGCTGAAATATTACAAGGGATTTACAGATCTTCCTTCCAATAGACATACCAATAGCATTGTCTGGTCAGGGCATTCCAGAGCTCTGGCACACAATGTGCTTCAGGCTCAAGCACACAAAAGCTTCCCACTGGGTTTGTGGGGACCACAATCATTTGTTTTGGAGCATGTTGGGTCTTCCTTTGTGGAGCATAGCTCTCACTCTTCAGGCAGTTTGAAGTCTGTGAACATGGAGGGGATACCCAACTGCCACCCAATCAAGAACAGGTCTCTGTAAATGTGGAGGCACAAATCCACAGCTCCAAAATGAGTTGGCACTACTCTCTACTTAGGGTCTACTTTCCCTTAGCATCATTGGCAGGGTTCCTGAGAGCAGTGGGTTTCAAAATTAGCATCCTTTAAGATGAATAGGATATCTCACCCCACAGATCTGTTGTTCTGTTGATTCAAGCCAATATCATTGCATCAGTTACCCCTTGGTTACATTTACAGGTTTTTCTTTCAAACCATGATTAGTTGGCATGCTGTTTCAACTGAAAGTTCAGATTCTGATGTCATCACCTGATTCAAAGGTCCTAAAACTCAGACAGAGGAATATGGATTTATGCCTTAATCTGACGTCATTCAAAGTGCTTTGTCCATTAAAGCACATCCCCCCACCCATTGTAACTTTCTGACTGAGACATTGTGTGCACTCGAGAAATGTACTGTTTTCAGCTGAACTGGTTGTACTCAACTGGTTTAAGCACAAATTGTTCAGTGTGCATTCATACAAAGCATCCTGAATTGGTTGGAGTATCATTGCAGGTTTTTCCCACATCCACCTTACCACTATTCTACATCCTTTCAGTTGCAGTGTCTCATAGGTTCCTATTTTGTAGATCCCAGCTCAGATTCAGAAGTAGTGCATTCTGGGGAATTTCCTGGAACTGCTGGTACACTGCTGGATCAGGGAGGACTGACAGAAGTATTTCAACTACAGTATGGCCAGTCTGACATTACAGTTATTCAGACTGAAAAAAACTCAGAATATATCAGCATTATTCTTGAAAAAATCATAGATGGTCCCTGCTATTTAAAATTAAACCATAAGCTGATCGTGGCTGACAGTATTGAGGTTAGCTGAGCCATAAATTAGTGTGGTTAAGTTGCAAGAGTAGACAAGGACAAACTGAATTCACCACTATTTCAACAAATTGTGCTTAAAGCTGCGTATGCTCAGGTTTTAAAACAGTGGCTCTACACACTGTTAAGAAAGCAGTGACTGTCATCTACAGCTCATGAGCTGCTGCAGGACTCATAGTGGTGTCATGTTTTGCATATTTTCTCTGTCTCTTACTATGCATGGGTTTACAGTTACCATCACCAGAGTATTAAAGCTCTGCAGGTGTCATAGACATCTGTCTGCACCTAACAAATCCAGCATTCTCCCCGTCAAATAAATCCTTCTGTTGAAATGTTGGTTTATGCATTCCAAAGGCTCAGGGTTAACATTACAGTCTTGACAATCTCTGGGCTTCTAAGCTGTCTAAGCAGCAAGTTAAAAAAAATTCTAAAAATAAATACACTGAAATGAACAAGCTTTTTTCTGGGAAATTCTGCAATGTGCTGGTGATTGGAAGGGGGACATATGTTGTTCTTAATCCTCCTTGGGCGCTCATGTTAGGTAGGGCAATATTTGCATGTGCACCAGTCGCCCATGATTTTTTGTTTTCTCTGCTTTTTGTCTTGTGGTCCTTTTTGCCATGTATGACAGTCCAATGATATAGCAATTTGGTTCAGATAAGTACCCTGAAGATGTTTAGTTTATCTGACTCCTATCGCCCTTTGTTTCAGAAGATCTATAAATCAGACTTTCTTGTGGGATTCTGAGGACTCATTTATTGTTGGCCAGGTTGGAAATACTGTTAAACAACTTTTGTTGTGGTATTTTGGGACTTAAAAAAAACCTGTAAGTATATTACAGGCTTCAAAAAGAGATATGAGCACAAACACACTAAACAAACAAACAACACTCCACACGTCACAGACTGCTTGGCGACTTATGAAATTACCTGATTCCATTTCTGAGAGAGCCAAATTCTGCTCTTTTATATGTGTAATGCTGGCACATGCTACTACCTGCATGCCACATCTGAGTGCTGGAATCCTAGGGTGCCCAGTAGTGTAAGAGTCACTTGGCTCTCCTAGGAGCTGAATTGGGACTTTCCAGCAAGGGGGGCCCTTTTACACTTACAAATCCTATGCTACGAATGAGATAATTATTTACAACCATTTACTTATATACAATTCAATTATATACAGAATACGATATAACTAAAGCAGATACACGTTACAAATTGCTACCAAAATAATTCTATATATACTACGCAAAAGGAGCACTGGTGGTATGGAGATAGTCACTTGGGTGTCTATGAGGTTCACAAACTGATAACCTTGCAGGTGTGATATAGGTTAAAGGAGAAGCATAAACAATAATTAGACGTTGAAACCCTAATAAATGCATTGCTTAATATTTACAACATGAGTTATTGAATACTTATTTACAAACAGTACTAATGACCTTTATGCACAAAAATTAATGCACAATCCCCAGCTTCTCCCACCGGCATTGTGGCAGGTCCTTCGTGGCTGGGGTCCTCCCACACTGGCCCAGGTGTCACTACACTGCTGGCAACTGCTCCTGCATCTGGGTCCCTGCAACACACAATGTACTCTGCCCCAGCCCACGGCTGCTGCACAGTGGGCCATGGAGCTCAGGCTGCAGGCTAAGGCAGATACATGCGTGTACTGGGTTTGGCTCCTGCAGCCTGTGCCCCTCTCTTTAGGTCATACACACACATTGATGAACTGGCACTAGATCCTCTTGTCTGAGCACTGGAATGCACTGCACTGGACTTCCGTAGCTTCACACCCCTCCCTTGAATTACACACACACGCTAACTGGGGCTTGCTTCCCCACAAGCAAATTCACACGCTCCTGTGACCGGTCAGCAGCTAACCACAGGTCCAGTGGGCTCCAGGAGTGGGACGAGTCACTGCAGCCAGGCCTGCACAGCCCCCTCCTTGCAGCATGCACCCTTCTCTCCCCCTCTCCCTCTCCCTATGTGGGAAAACTCCCCACTTTTAAAGAAACCCCCCCAGCCATTCCAGAGGTTGGGATTTTCATGGGCTCTCCCTTATCTGTCCTCTCTCATTTCAAACCCCTGGCTGGGATTTTTCCATTCTTTTCCTCTTTTCAAGATGTCCCTATCCAGGACAGCTTAATTTTGCACTGAGTACAGGCTCCCCATTTGGACTGACTTCCTTTGCCGCAGGACAGTGTCTCTGTTGGGATGATGTCCGGTCAGGAAAGCAACCCTTCAATGTCTGTTACATCTGTTATTGTAAATGCAGACTAACTGCATTAATTCAATGGGCATCAGTTTGACCAATGGCATGCTTTAGTCAAAAACCTGCACCTAAACATTATGTAGGGCCATAATGTTTCTTGTGTGAATGACCAAAACTCCATGGGCTTTGACTGGGGCTGGGCCAGTTTATTCTAGCAGAAAGAATATGGCTCTCAACATTCCCATCTCTTTTTTTCTGTTCCAACCCTGAAATCTTGTGATGATCAAGATGATATTGTGGTCAGCAATGTCAGGGACTAAGCTAAGCTACAGTAGGTTTTTCTAAGGTAATTGCATGCTATACTAGATTGAAACATTACCACTCCAAACACCCAGTGTATGAAAGAAAAAAATTCCCCAAAGTATTTGATTGGAAGAATGTTTTCCTTTAGTGGTTGAAGTTGATTTGTAGTGGCTTGTACTATACGTGTTTTGAGTATCCGCAGAACTTTCTAACTGATTATGATATATTTATTTGTGCAGGGTAACATGAGATTATTTGCTTTGTGCTGTGGAAGGTGGTGAGCCAGTGGTTGCACTGAGTCTCCAAATGTTACTTATGCTTCTAGCTTTGCTTTTTCAGAAAACAGTGTACTCTGGGAATTTTGTTTTCAGGGTAGCGCTGAAATGACTGAAGAAGTCAAGGATGTCCTCTGTTTAACATATCCACCCTATGTTGGTTTTTGTTAAAAATGTTGCTTTGTTGATATTGAGAATATTGCTCACAGATATTCCTGTGCCTGTCTCTGTCATGGGGAGCAATAGCTGAGAGAGGTCAAACAAAGGAAAAAGCCAGTTAATCTGCATGCAGATGTGACTAGTCATGTACGGCTGATGCTACTTCAAGAAAAGTATACTGAAAAGAGGTGGGGGGGATGCATGCCACATGCTTTCTTGTCTAGTCTGCAGAATGCATAGAGCTGCATGTTACATGAACCCTAATATAGTAATATGGGCACGGCTAATTGGGTCAGTATGCTGGTGAGCACACACAGAAGAGAGACACATTAGCTGCTAGTCTAGTGAGATAGCAGAGTGGAGATGTGTCAAAAGTAGGAAGGACAGGGTCAAAGTGCATGAACAATTTGAGATCTAGAGGGTTTGGCTGTAATTTCCAAAATGATTGCTCAACAATTTCTCCATGAGAAGAACCAGCACCAAAGCCAAAGAGGATGTGGACAGGGAAGTGCATTTGTGGATAAGTGATGACAAGTTGATAATGGGAAGAGATGTTGATCAAATAGGAGGGCTCTCCAGCTCCTTGGGGGAGAAGCCTGAGAGAGCCAAGAGGATGGCAACAGTGATTTAAGAGATTGAAGAAGGTGAAGATGGAAGTGATGTTCCATGGAGGATGAAAGGGTAAGAAAGCAAAAGAAGCTACATTTACTTTGCCAGTAGCACGTGCAAGGATACAACCCATGAACTGCATCTGTCCTGCAATTTATATTTATGCGAATATTGATATAGCTTGTGTTTGAATCCCAAGTCCATCACCAACAAAATAACCCTTGCCACTCACTCCCACTGGAATATACCGTAGACAGGCAATTATTCAAACAGATGGTTCAGGAGAGTTCCCAATTGATTTGGATTTGTTCTGAATGACCCTCCAAAACACTGCTTGGGCTCTTCTGATACTGACACCCTGAGTGGAGCCCTGGCTGCTGCCCCCACAAGAAGAAAGTGGGCAGGGTTTTGTTTTGGGTTTTTTTGTTAGTGGTGGAGTCAGGAGGAAAGGAAGCCATCTATACATGCGGCCACGTAGCCTAAATGACATGCTCAAATCATACAGTATCTCAGTTTTCATTTGGAAGTAAAAGTAGATGTTGAAGCCCTTTGGACTTTGGTGAAAACCCTCCAAATGAGAATTAAAGAGAAACTAACGCAATGCCCCTGAAACTACAAGCAGCCTGAAACAATGACCCATGAAGGCATGAAGTCCCTGGTCCCCTATTAATCTCACTGAACTGCCAACACAATAACCCTTTGATGTCATCATTAATTGTGTTGCTGATCATTTAAATAGATGAAATACAGTGGGAGAAAGCCCTGGATATGAGAACTGCTGCAAGGAAATCAATATGAGAGAAAAAGATAAGGAAGAGGGAGAGAAATGCTGAAAAGAGGGTTGGGAAGGATGTAAAATAAAGAACAGGTGAATCAGAGGGGGCACATTTTTCTACTCATCTTGAATGTGAAAATAACCTACCCGCTGGATTTTTATTGTTTCTTATTTGCTCTACAAAGGCCAGATTCCAAACTTTAGCTCCATGAAAACATTTCCTTCATATCAGTGGTTTTCTGCTATGGATGGAGAGGGCAATAGATCTGAAATATCTGTATGAGCCCATAACCAAAAGCAGAATTTGGCTTTTTGCATCAATTTAACTTGACACCCTTGGCTTAGAACTGTTAGCATCAGAATCCCTAAAGGTGCTAGGATTTTGCCAGCTTTGAGGAGGAGTGTATCTTCACAGATCAAGATGCTCTATTGTCACATAAAGTCCAGGCTTTTCCAAGAATAAATTTTATCAGTTGTTTAAATCTCACTGAACACAAGGTAAAGCAGGAAAACTATGGAAAATGCAGGTTTTCAAGGTTTAAAAAAAAAAAACCATTGGAAGCATCTAATCTTTTTAAGGAATCAGAACTTAGGAAGGAAGTGGAACATCTGAGGATTTCCTTTGACAATTTAATACCCTGAGAAAGAACATTTGAAGGAATGGGGATTTTAAAATCTGGTCTAGTCATTCGTGTGCTAACGTCTAGAATGCCCTACTGCCTCCCACTGTGTTGCTATTATTCTAGGCATTTTTTTCAATCACAGTGTGTAATTATGGGTTTTCATTGGATGCACATATTGAGAAAACTAGCTGGCTATATGAATATGTGTTAACTTTGTAAGACACAGACTGCAAACTCCAGGTCAAATCCTGGAGGACTGACTGAACCCCTGAACACTATGTATACAGGGTCCTCCCTGCACACAATTTTCACTCTTCTTGCTTTGAAGATAAGGTCAACTGCCTCCACAACACAGATGCACCATAATTAGAGCCCCCAGAAGGCTCCTCTGCATGATTAGAAGCCACCTAGGAGGTTATGGTTAAGACATGGTAGACCCATCATGGATAGATTTGGGTTCTGAGGGATAAGAATTATTCTCTTCCATGATCAGTAGGGATCTGGATTTTCAGTTTGCCATGGAAAAATGTGGTAAAACCTGGATTTTCTCATTTTGAGGAGAAAAGCATGGATTGTGAGAAATGTGAGAAATAGCGGGTTTCCCCTTGCAGGCTAGCAGAGTTCCAGCCTGAAAGGAGCTGTGTGGAGTGGGAGAAGGGAAGTCAAGTACATGTACCCATGCACATGGCTACCAGGGGAAGGGTGAGGTGAGTTGGAAGTGAGGGGTAATGGCATGGGCAGGACACCAGCATATCAGGGTTGCTCAGCACCACAAAGCAGTGGTGGAGGACAACTCCAGCTGGAACTGCATCCTGGTGAGGCAAGGGGCCTGGGGGAGCTCTGATATTCCATGATGAAAAACCCAAAATCAAATGCCAAAATGTACAGGTATTTAGAATTTATTTAATTATTGCAACTGAGGCTTCCAAATTGTTTTAAATTTGTAAATGTACCAATAAAGCACTGTGTTCAATATATATATACCTATATATATAATGGTGTTCTATTTTAATCACAGAAAAACATGGATTTTGAATGTTTGTATCAGAGAACATGTGATTGTTAAACAGAGAAAACCGGGACCCCTGATGATCAGCCCAGGAAGGTTATATTTTTGTACCTTTTTAACAGCCTACTTCAGATTATAATCCTCATTGGCTAGGAACAGATATTGCATTAGTCCTAGGATAAATTGTGTCTGTGTTTAGTCCCAGGACAAGCCTCTATGAGTGTTGGGGACTGGTAGTACCATGCCCATCTATGGAACTCTCCCCATATGTAGCAGAAATTCCATATGTCCATCTATCACAGGGGTAGGGAATAGGCACATGTGAGGAATACTCTTGACTTGGGCAACAGTGTTCCCTCCTACTACAAAAACAAACTAAGATTGCTTCAAGTATGAGAGTCCTAAGACAGAAGAATCTTCCTCACTTGCTCCTGCTGCTTTTTGTATGACCCCACAAGAGGCAATAGTTTTACTAATATACAATTTGAAAAGAGGTTAGATAGCTTGTCCAAGGTCATGACATTTATTCTGATGAAATATATTCAAAGTGCTGTCCTAGCATATTCAAAAGTCACTCACAGTATTTTAGTTGAGTCTTGAGAAGAGGGATTTTATAAACATGAGAACTGGTGCATTACTCACTCACATACAAATGATACAAAATCTTGCGTCAAATTTTTCTTCCCATATCTTGGGAAAAGGAGTATAGGAGTATAGCTCTAAATCATTAGGACTTAAATCTTGGAAAGTTTCAATCTTGTGAATAACTACTCACATGATAGTTCCTCTGGTGTCCAAATGGACAGCTCACAGGTTTAGAGCTATGCATGGGCCATGAAGGCAAGTCTGCACTGCTGAGAAGTCTGCCCTGTCCACTTGTTCCTACCCTATATGCACCAAACTTTCAAGTAGGCCAAGGTAGTTGCTGTAAAGCATCCCTGATGTATGCCATTCAGCATATCTGAGACAGATAGCTTAAAAGTGAAATTGGGCATGGATTCGGGTCGAGGGGTAGAGAGAGAATTCTGTTCAGGTCGTGGTATAATGGAGACCTCCCAACCTAGAAACATCATGGAGCATGTCCTTAAAGACTTTACTCTGTAGCACGTAAAGGAGAACAAGGTGATCAGAAACAGGCAGCACGGAGTCAAAAACAGCAAGTCATATCTGACCAATGTAATTGCTTTCTATGATAAAGTGACAGGCTCTCTGGATGGGAGGAGAGCAGCAGATGTGATATACCTTGAACGGCTCCAGCTGCTTTTGATATTGTCTCCAATTACATTCTCATTAACAAGCTAAGAAAATACAGACCAGAAAGAAGTAATATAAGGTGGATACATAACTGGTTGGATCATCATACTCAAGGGGTAGTCATTAATGGCTTAATGCTTAATTGGGAGAAGGTATCAAGTGCGGTTCCCTAGTGGTCTGTCCTAGGTCAAGTATTGTTAAATGTCTTCATTAATGATTTGGGTGACAGAATTGAGAGTACATTCAGTAAATACGCGGCCAACCCTAAGTTGTGTGGTGTTGAAGATACTCTGGAGGGTAGGCGAGGATCCAGGATCACCTGGATAAGCTGCAAAAATTGATTGGAAACAATCAAATGAGATTCAGCAAGGACAAGTGCAGGATGCTGCACTTGGAATAGAATTAGTGCATGTACAAATACAGACTGGAGAATGAGTGACTAGGCCACAGAGGGATTTCAATGAAATTCTAGATTTCAATGAAAACAAAACCCCTTGAAGATTTTTTAAAGACAAAATAATGTCATCCTATCTTATTTCAAGAACAAAGCTTTGAACTTGGGTTTCCCAGTGCCCCATCTACCAAGAGCTAAAGCCTGTTCAGATGTGTACTTTTATGCAGGTATCTGCACATACACATGCTTTGTTGAAACATCAACAAATCTGGCTTTCATCCATAGATGCTTCTCAAGTAAATCTCAGGATGTCATCTTCCCAATGTACTCAGCCTTGGTGAGGCTGCAGCAGGGGTCTACATCAGGATGTGGGAGAACGTCTGTTCACCACAGTGCCCCAAGGAAAAACAAGGGTCATAAACTCCTCCAAGACCGTTTTAGGCTGGACATAAGAAAAAATTCATTTACTGTCTGAGCCCCCAAGGCCTGGAATAGACTCTCTCCAGAATTGATGCAAGCACCTACTCTGGACTTATTCAAGAAACATTTGGATGTGTATCTTGCTGGGATCCTTTGACCCCAGCTGACTACCTGCCCCTGGGACAGGGGGCTGGACTTGATGATCTTTGAGGTCCCTTCCAGCCCTAATGTCTATGAAATCTATGAAATCTCAATAAACACTTTGTTTTCAAATCTTCATTTCATTGAAAAAAAAATCCAGTCACCTCAAGTCTCCATATCTTTATATAGCAGACCATGGATGCAGGGTGGTGTTAGAAGGTTTTAAACTACACATATAAATCAAGTGTCATGATAGTTGTTTATGAATGCTTTTCCTCAGCACTACAGAGTCATTGTATGTATTGCCAAAATTTTAGAGTCATATTTCCAGAACCCTTGCTCACTGAGGGCAGTTCTCCACATTTCCAAAGCCTACATTCTACTCTCACACTGATGTAACTCCCTTGATGTTAATGAAGGTACTCCAGATTTGTAGTGGCATAGGCGAGTAGAGATTTAACCACAGCATGTGATACAGTGGGCTACAAGGGAACCGTGAATGTAGCTGCTCCACTTAAATCTATGCAAATCATTAGCATTTGGGGGGGGGGGGATATTTTTTTCATTTAAACGTGGATATTTTTTCACAGATTGAAAAGCTGTAGGTTTAATAGGTGGCTTATTTTGGTAATGGAGTTGACATGCAGAGGTTTACCTAGGCAGCAGCAGTGCATATGGCAGTGGCAGTTGCAGTGCCAATCGGGCTATTTTTGCTATTTTTGCTAGACCCCTTGTTACCCCCTTTAGAGACACTATTGTTTAAATGGCTAACAGTTCAGAAGTTTTAGAATATTTAAAAGTATATATATTTGAGAATATTAAAGCAAAAGATGTGGATTTTTTTTCCAGTGGGGATTTGTGCTTAAGTTAGTCATACCCATTGTTCACTCATCACTGAATTTGAATATTCCTCCTGAAAGGTCTGAAGGATATCTGTTGCCATATTTGAAATAAATGAGTAGTCTCTGGTGAAATCCTATTTCAGTCACATGTAGCAGTAATACTAACCATTGTTAGTGAACTCAAAGGAGAACCTGAAAGGATGGAGAATAACACTGCTATTCAGCTAATGGACTTGCTCTTGCTTCCTGCTTAAGTCAGGGACTTCAGTGGGAACAGGCCAGGGTCCAGCTACCACTTTTCCCAAGCCAGAACTGGGAAACCTCTTTGTGGCAGTGTGAGAATGCTTGAACTGCTGGTGACCATAAATTTCTATAGAAATGGGGACTTCAAACACCCTTTAAGGCTCACAGTTGAGCACCTTTCACTAGTACTAAATCAATTAAATAGAATCCTTTTGTTGTGGGATTGTGACATTGGTCTTCAGCTTCATTGTTTCATGGTTCTTTGTTAAATACAGAAAAGAAAAAAAAAACAGCACCTCTACTCAGCCACAAAATTGCTTTTGGTTGTTTGTTTTAAAGAAATTTCTGGCAATTATCCTTAAATTGATTGTCTGCAGCTTGTTTCAACTGATGGAGACTTAGAAGAGGTAAGGATTCTGGTGAGGTGGCACCAAACTCTTGGATGACTCTGCAGATCATGTTCCTGCTGCAAGAGACCGAGTCTCTTTTGCACAATTATCCAGTGGTGAGTAGAGGCAGAGATTTTAAATTACATGTGCCCTAGTTTTTAGTATGTATTAAGGCAGCCTCATAAGTCTGAAATACAGTAAATGCGTGTGGGCCAGAAGTGGTCTATCCATTTTTCCTTCCCTCAGGGGAGTGGCAACCACTGTTTCTTGGCATCAACATAGCCCTCCTGCTTGGCATAATCAAGAGCTGGAAATGTACCGTGACTAAGTCTCTTTTATGTCAAATCCAAACATTTTTGTCAATGCTGGGATTCAAATTGCAGTTTAGATGCCAAAGGTCAGAAGACTAATTCAACTCTCCATGTGCTAAGTTATTCCCATGGCTTGATGGGGAGACCTATTCAGCTTAATTTACAGTGCCAATGTGCACATCTAAGCATACTGTATATGAATTAAAATGAAAGCCTTAAAATAATTTGTTCTTTTGTTTTAAAGAAAGCCTTATGGGCAGATGATTTGCCATTCAGCAATGAAGTATTTTAAGATGAAAACTAGTTATCTTCATACAAGAAATACCCTTTCCCCAATTAACTCTGTATTGAAAATCCCCTCAGTTAGGCCTAGGTGCTGAACACACTGTGAATGTGGTGAGATATCAGTGGCAGCTTGGCATGTGGAGAGACTGGGCTATTAAGAGTGCTAGCAGGGTTACTTCATTGGAAGCACTGAGGCATATCAAAAGGCTTTAGAAACAATTCAATAAATAAAGCTGCCTGAGATCCCATGGTATTACCAGATTACATTATTTATGGATCTCAACTTTGCCCTCAATTTCATGCTTGAACATTGTTTCTCTCCCCCATCTTCTGCCTGCTTTACAGATTGGCACACTTGGCTCTGTCCTCATCTTTGCTATCTCTGCTCCTGGCTTTGCTCGTCTAAGCAAATTGGGAAGACGTTTTATGACTTTGGCAACAAAAAGATGGCCCTCCTTCTTCCTGGGCAACTATCCTAATCATTAGGCTATCAGGCTGAAAGTTTGGAGGACCCACCTCCCTGTCTTCTGTTTTACTCCTCAAAGTTACATGCATACCTGGGCAACCCTATTCTATTACAAGTGGAAATAAAATTCAGACAATATGTAAGTCACCAAAATTGCAACTAGGCAGCTACGTAAGTGCACTTAGTCACTTAAATATGAAGTATGATCTATTCTTGTAGCCTGAATATACTTACATTTCTATGCTATAAAATATGACTAATAGTGTTTCCCTGTCTCGTGAGCGTAGATGAGGAAGCAGGGGGAGGGGAGAGCTGTCAAGGCAGGAACTTTCATGATGTCTAGCTTGCTGGACTCCTGATAAGATGAAACTCATCCCTAACAGCAGACACAACTTCTAGTTATGTTATGCTCAGCCAGATCTATAGAGTTCACTTGGATTTACAACCTACCTTGCCACTGGTTTTGATTAGCTGATTGGTCCCAGACTGTGAGTATACAAACTCTCCCCAGCGTTTTGCCAATAACAGTGGCTTTCTATACAGAGAAAAAATATATAGCGACCATGCCTAGAAAACATCCTCCACCTTTTCTGACTGTGTCTGGATCTTTCTGGTTGAATTGTCCTGATTTCTTGCAGACACACACATAGGAACATTGGTAGTTTCTATGCTGGATATGACCTGTAGTCCAGGAAGCCCAATATCCTGTCTCCAAGAGTGGCCAGCACCAAAAGCTTGAGAGGGGTAAGAAAAAAATCCAGATTTCTAGCAGTTAGAGCAGGGGTCAGCAATATTTTTGGATGCAGTGCCGAAAACACCCACAACTTCAACTTGTAAGATGTTGGTGTGCCAGGGGTGGATGATGGGGGAGCTATGAGGGGCCCAATCCTTGCTGTTACTGTGTAGCCCTGGTCCCTTCTCACCATCCACCCAGAGGCACATGGGCCAAGCAAAATGCCTACAAGTGCCACACTCTGGCACCCGTGCCGGGGGTTGCCTACCCCTGAGTGAGAGATTAGATTAAGTGCTGAAGCATGAGATTTAATATTTCTTTCAAAAGTTATATGCTAGTCCTAACTATTATCAAACTCTAGATATTCTTATTTAGACATACGTCTGAGACAATTAAAAAAACTCCTACCTCCTCCCAACTGCTTCATTCCTTCTCTGGAGAAAAAAACGTTGAGGTGTGAAGCTGTGCGGTCTGCAAAGTCAAACAAGGGCTCTATAGCGATTACTGGCTCAGAAAGCACAACCTGCAGGGCTGATGTCCCAAAGGTCTGACTTTTAACTTCACCAGCTTGTGCTTATTTATCTGGTGCTCTGTTGTTAAGGGTTACCTATTGTGACCTCATGGACTGAGGTCCTTTTCCTCACTGGTTTTTTTTTTTTTAATGACATAGGCTACTGTGAGCTTACTATTAGCTTAGTTATTCTATGTGGCTGGACTGAATCCAAGAAGGTTTCTCCGAGGCCACTGATTTAGACTTGTACAGGCTCTGTGAGATCACTAGCTCAGTATCTTTAATGTTGCAGGCTTTGGTTAGGCCTTCATGACTCTAATGGCTCAACCCATCTAATCTTTGTGCTGTTGCCAAGAGCAAACCTTTTGGTGATTACTAACTTCTCCAGCTGGCTATACTGCTGTCAAGGCAGGAACTTTCATGATGTCTAGCTTTCTGGACTCCTGATAAGATACAGACATTTGTGAGCTCACTGGCTGAGCATCACTGTCTCACTATACTGAAATGAAAACAGGTAAGTTAACGCTTGCACTTGGTTTTCTACATTTTCCATGTAAACTTTCCTCCAGGGCAATTTCATTCATTCCCACCGCCTTTCTCGCAATGCTTATAATGTTAACTCACAATCTAATTCTCCATCCCCTTCCTCTTCTAGGCTTATGTCTATCTCTGTCACTGGTAGTTCCTCACAAATGTCCCCGATCTTCTTTTAGCTAAAAAGCAAAAATTGAAATTCATTTATTTCCTTCTAAATTCTATCCCCATCCCCTTTTCCTAATCTGAGTTGGCTGTTCTTCTCTCTTGCCCATCACTCAGGTTGATATTCTAGGGGTATTTTTCACTCCTCCTTTTCCCCTACGAGATTCTTATCAACATTTTTTTCTCTCTTTAATTTTCAAAAACCTGCCTCTCCCTTTCTGTCCCATGTCATTTATTGTTTCTCTCTCACCTGGCCTAATGTTACTTCCTTTTCCTTGACTCCTCTCACATGAGTCTTCTCCCTCAGTTCTGTCAATATCACCGTTTTTCTCCAAGTCCCTTCCTTGTGTGTCTCATGCCTTCCACATTAGGTCAAATTTATTGGCTTGGCAGAGGTCATACGTCCGCTGTACTTCCTCCCTTGGGTATCCTGTTCCTCTTTTGTCCTTATATTCTGCCATTTCTTCTCATCCTGCTTTTTTCTTTGTTCCCTTCACCACATCTGATTTTTGGAATCTTTATTCATGCTGCTCCCTATGCACAGAACACAGATATCCTTCCTGCAGTATCCCTGCAGGAATCAAATCCCATCTCTTCTGTACTTTTTCTATCATTTTCTTCTCTTCCTATGTTATTTACCACTGTGTATCATTAGCTCTGTATCATTCCCTACTTAAAAATATCACAATTTATGTAATAGATCACTCTAATATGAAGTACTGAAATATTAACCCTCATCTTTTCTCATGTCCGTCATTATGTTGTGTGTTTATATAGTTTAGATTGTAATGAGATATATGGACCTGAGCTTGTTTTGGTACAGGAAGCCTTCTACAGAGGCCCTTGGGCATTGTTATAAGAGATGCAGCATTTGATGCCGAGTTCATTTTAGGTGTCACACCCATGATTTCATTGGGAAAAGAACCAGAATAAATATTCTTCTTGTCTTTTTTGTAAGATTATAAAACCCAAGAGGCCTGTTCTCCACTCTGAAATCACATACACATAACAGATCCAATCCATCAAATGCTTTTTTTTTTTAACAAATTGTTTCCTTTTTCAAGAATCCAAGAAACTCTGAATTTAATACAGCAACATTGTAAGAAAACATTATTGTTATTCATAAATACAAATGGTATTCATGTGTATATGCTCTCAATTTTACGGCTGCAGCATAGCTTAGTCCAGTGGAGGCAACCTTTTTAGCAGGCATGCCATAAGATAAGCCCCATCCTCTTCCCCAGATGCCAACCCAGTCCCTTTCCCCTGCTTGAGGTGTTACTTTTCTCTCTCCTCCCAGCTTTCTTGACTGTACCCATTGCTCTACTCTTTTCTCTCTGCTCTATTTACTGCAACTGTTGCTGTGCTTTCTGTTCACTGCCTTACCTTCTACAGTTCTCCTTCCTCTCTCATGGATACATCACATGCCACTTGTGGTTTAGTGGATAAACCAGGAACTACCAGACTACATTCCAACTTTGGCCACTGAGGGCACATCCAGACAAGCGTGGATGTTTGTTTCCCGGGGACAAGTAGCATGGCCTTGTGCTGCAGGTTACTCTGGGGGGGAGGTGGGGGAGGTTGGGGACAGCAACTTTGCTGGCCCCAGCAGCCTTACCTGAGGTTCTGGTGGGCTCCTGGGTCTGCAGCCATGGAAAGAAGCCTGGCTGGCATCTGGAGCATGGCTCCAGCCTTCAAGGCTCTGGTTTTGGGTAGTGTGTGCTGCCACCATGTGTGCCACCCCGCTTTTTTGGCATGGGTTTTTTTAACCCTGGGATCTCCTGGGGTCAAAAAACCCCACACTTCAAGGTAGCAGCATGGGGATTGCCTGCATGTGCGGTGTGTGGTGCTACAGATAAGCCTGTAATGCCTCATACCTTATGTCCACAGTCATTTGGACATTGCCTGATTGTCCGTAATAATAATTTGCACTTGTATATCACTATACACATTTTGATAGTTTGGCCTTATAACACCTCTATGAAGTATCAGTCCAGGAAAAAAAAAAACAACTGGAGTATATAGCAACGTTCCCCCCCCACACACACAAAAAATATATATTCTTCACTTTTGAAAATAGGAGGTCCCAGACTCTGATTTCTGGAGATATTGAAATATTGAGCAATCCTGGCTCCCACTGATAGTAGCTACTTCATTAACTTTTAAACATATATATGTCTATATGTATGTAATATAGTATATATATACACACATATGTGTGTGTGTGTTCCTTCTGACATCCTTACATCTCTAATAGTATTTTTAGGGATTGTATAGATAGTGTAGGAAGTCAATCACTCAGCATGTGTGTAGTTGCCATGTGAGAGCCTTCTCCATGGCCATGTACAGATCTTAAAGTCAACCACTGAACTTAGTGGGCAGTCATTGACAATATGTGACATGGTGTGTGTTTTGCCACAGCTACAGTCTGGATTATTGCAAACACCCCAATGATGGAGGTTGGTTACACACAGACCTTGCCCTCTCTGGAACCTATTCAGCAAGGCCCATCAATGGCATGGCAGGTTGAAGCCAAGTGGGCAGACTGTAGGATCTGTGATAAGGAACTTGTCTGGTGATAATGTTGACCTCCATTCTTCACACTAGAGGATATCCACTGTGCAGTCCTGGTGTGGCAGTTTGAACCGCAGTGGGTGTTGCGATGGTAGACTTGCAGCAGGTGAATTTAAGAGATCGTTGTATAGTGGCAGGCTTGGATTGGCATAGATCTTCTCCAGTAGCTTGCCAGTTGCAACTTCCCATTGGATATGAAGGGGAACAATGTTGCTCAGGACTGGAAGTCATGGGAGAGGGGTCGGTTGAAGAGTTCCTGAGATGATGTGCATCATCGAATGTAGCTGCACAATAATGAATTTCATGTGTGATGACCAGTTCCAGACTGGTGCACAGCACTATGTCAAAAATAAATATCCTTAGGGTTGAAGCTCTTGGGCCCCATGATCACCCAGCCAGCTTGTTAAGGAGGTTATTGCATGTCTTAACTTTCATTGCTGTCTTTTTCAAGTGTTCATGGTAGCTCAATGTCTGATCTAGTGTCGCACCTAGGTAGATGGGTTGTGCTTTGTGCCTCAGCTTCTGACCATTCAGGTAGATGTTCAGCTCCCAGGAAGCACTGGCATTGTGTAGGTGGAAAACACTGGAAATTGTCTGGTTGACAATGGATCTGCATTCACATCACGCTAACTGTCAGTACCTGGTCCATACCAGGGAAATTTATGATCTTCCTAATGAACCAAATTCTGAGACTTCTGCGATGCCATCTAGGTTGGTGGTTTTCAGATTGCAAATGTCTACAATAGTGTAGGAAGAATAAGCCTGCTGCATACCCAACGGTTTAAGAAATGTTAAGATCTTTTCAAAATTGGATCTCCCAAATGTGTGGTGGTTTGATTATTTAAGGGATAAACATAATGAGACCTAATTGCTTACCAAATTTCATTCTGTTTAAAAAAGATTACCTGGAGTAGTATAACATGAAAAATACAGCATCTTATGCTGATTAAAAACTAACCATTCACTCCTGGATTGAATTTTTGCCTCAAGCAAATCATATGGGCAGCTTATATAACCTACTGAAAAGCTGTTGTTATAAAATAAATACATGTAATCCAACAATAACTATAACAATGCTAGAAGATATCATATACGGTCCTGATCCTATGTTATGGAAATCAATGGTAATTTTCAATACATCACAGTGGCAGCAAGAACAGGTATATAGCAAATGCATGCATTTTATTTCTATTCCTAAAAAACATGTTAGCACAATATATCCTCTTCTTTGATTCCTGCCATGTAAGTAATGAGTTAGGTAGAAAGCCAATAAATGTCTGAGACTCTTTTTCTTGTCCAGATTGAGGATATCATTGAGGGCACTCAGAAACCCACCACAACCAGGTAAAAGAAGCTTTGTTGTTCTCTAGATTTATCATGAGAACAACAGTGAGAAGACCTAAGTTTTCTTCCCAATTTTGCTACTGATTTAGTGTTTGATCTTGGGCAAACTGTATCACCCTTATATGCCTCAGTGTCCCCATTTATAAAAAAGAAGGTAATTGTGAAGCAGACTGGGAACAAGAAAGCGATGAGCCGCATCCCAAACTTACCATTGAGCTGAGCAGCTCCGGCAGTGGTGGGCTGAAGATGCTGCAGCACTTCCGGAACAGCGTTAAGCTCTGGATTGGTGGGGGTTGGGTGCAGAGCAGTATTTCCAGCCCTGGAGAGGGGCACAGCAACAGTGGCAGCAGGCAACAGGCTGAGCTGCTTACAGACAGGAGACAGCTGGAGACTGCAGCCAAGCAGCTCACCCAGCCAGAGCAGCAAGGTGCTCGGAGGAGTACGGTCTGACAGCCCGGATGATTGGCAGAAGCTGAGCCAGGGACCAACAGTTGCAGCCAACCCAGTGACAGCCAGATTAATTACAGGTCAGAGGGACCCTGGGTGGAGGTGGACCAAATGAAAGGTCTGAGAACTCAGCCCAGACAGTATTAATGGACCCAGGGGTAAGGGAAGAACCCAGGGTCTACTCCCTTCTCCAGGCCCCAAGCTCCATAATAGAACAGGGGCTATAGGAAGCCTTGAAGTTCATGACCGGACCCTTGGAATAAGGGATGGAGGGCAATAAAGCCCACAGGACTGCCAAAGGGGCTTAGCGCAATAAGCCCGGGGCAGTGAAATGTGCAACTGTCAAAGGATCCCAGATAGAGAGAAATTTATGATTTTTGTACCAGTGCTGTAAGCCAGCACCAGCTATTATCCCTCATGGTGTATTGACTGATTTGGAGCCTTCAGGCCTAGGACTAGACTTTAAGGCTGAGCTATTTAATTGGCAACTGCTGAAGGTCAGCAGTGAATAAGGCCATAGTAGAATTAGGATCAGAGAAGATGGCTGTTACTATGGTGGCCATAAAGAGCACATGCTGTTAAAGTCATGAGAGACGTCTGTTGTTATTCATCTCTGTCAGAATCTGGATGTGGTTAGGGTGGGGTAAAGGGGAGGTTTGGAGCCCCACAAAGAGAACAGGCTGAGGAGTCTGGAAGGTTGCCTTCAGGAAACTGCCTCCCGTAAATTGCATCAAAGTCACGGTAGGCGAGACATATAACATCACATTGGCAGACCGAGTGACCAAGCCTAGGCTCCATCCTGTCACCACTGCTAGGGCGGAGATCCCTGGGTGGGGGTCTCAGAACATACAATATCTACAGCCGGCACAGTAAGGCTTTTCCTTTTTGCAAAGCACTTGAAGATCTACAAATGAAAAATATTATATGGATGCAATCCAGTGCATGCTGATGTCAAAGAGAGTCTTTCAGTAACCGTTGGATCAGACTGTAAAAGTTGTAAGCCTTATTAAATATACCTGGGATGTTTAGGGGACCATGTATTCCTTCTGCACTGAGACACGTGAAGCTCAATAATTTTTTTACTAGGTTCTATAAAATGTAATATATAAAATTTTTATTTTTGGATTTTCAGCCCTTACTTTCATCCAAGTTCACATTATGTCTAAAGTTATTTTCAGCCATAAGCTTCAAGATGACCCTGCAACAAACTCTTGAAAGTCCCATGAAACTCAGCAAGGGCCTCTTGTCTACTTAACACACAAGATTTGTGTGTGTTTTGAGTTTAATAGCAGAGTTTCCCACCATTTTATTTTTAATATCTCTTAAAATGATTTTAAAATAAATGAAAGGGGAGTGGGGGGCCTAACAACACAGGAAAAAGACTTGAGAAAGTAAATAGCCTATGATTCAAAAATGGCACTACAGCTTTAAATACTATATCAAATTGTTGAAGCTAAGCCAAACTTCAATCATATTTACAGATCTGAGTTTAAATAAACAATACTGCAGTAGCAAATGGAACATTCTCACTTCACTGTTTACATTTCAGAAAAAAAGACAGCTTTGGAGGCCAACTCTGTTGTAAGGAATGGTTTCAAATTCATTTCTTTACATTTTTGCACAGAGCTAAACAAGCATGTGTTGGTAGGACTAAAGCATGACCTAGAAATATAGGCCCTTATTAAATGATAATTTGGGCAGTTTCTGGCACTCTTAACACCTGGACTGTCTGCATATTAACACTGAAATTAGTTTTAAGTGCTCATTAGGCAGCTCAAAGTTAGACCACTCCAGGGCAGAAGTTATGGCACTCTAGGCTACATCTTGGTGTAAACACTCAACACACTCCTGCTCCCCACTGCCCATTTCAGACCCACCGTCTCCCTTGCCCTCCCCAGCACCCCAGACCCTGCTCACTGCTCCCCCTTCTCTTGCTTGTGGCTGCCCATGTTGACTGCACTGGGAAGCAGGCGGGGAAGAGGTAACCTTATTGCCCAGTGCTGATGCCACTACTTATGCTCTCTGAACTCAGCCCAAAGAGCAGCAGGAGGAGCAGCAAGGCAGGCAAGTTAACCCTTCTCTGCCCGCTCCCTGGGATAGACAGTGTGTACAGCCACGACTAGGAGGAGGAGTAGAAGGGGAAAACCCCAAGAGGCAGGGAGTGGGCCCTGGGGGCAAGGCAGGGAGGGGGACTCAGGGAGCCCCAGAGAGCAGGGGGAAAGATCATAATTGGAGGGAGGAGTTTTTTACCTTTCAGTCCTCCAGGCCTCTGTTGGCCTGAATATGCGACTGTTCCAAACTGGAGCTAACGCTAACCCTGGTCAACATTTGTGTGGCTCACAGTGTGACATGTAATAAGCCCCTAATACACTTCTTGTCATATTCTCTACCTTAACCTAAGTGCTCTTACCAAGGTAGGACTGCTTCTGTGAAATGATGAAGCTTGCAGGAAAATAGTCAAGAGGGTTTTAGAAACAAATGTGTTAATCCATTTTGACCATGTTTTCACTTTTGTTATTAACCCATTTTTTTCTGGCTTCTCTTGCAACAGCATGAAGTGAGGTTTGAATAATATATTAGCATTCAGTTGAAAGTCTGCCATTACAGAAGGGATATGGCAGGTATGTGAGATAGCACTAAAGCTACTTTTTTACCCATGTATGAAGCATGTCAGGCAGCTCAAAGTGGTAGAATTAAGACACAGTGGCCACATCTATATGAGATGCTGACTGTGCAGGTGTTACTATATAGTCATTTGGTACTTGTATAAACAAGTACTAAATGACTGTGCAGTAATTGGAGTTACTGTGTAGCTGCTCTGAGGAACAGCTTTTTTATGCCATGGACTGTGCATTAGCTGGTGATTACTGCGCAGTAGCATCACGTTACACTTCCTGCTATGTAATACTACTGCACAGTAGTCATGGGTTACGGAACAATCAGCATTTTGTGTAGATGTGGCCGGTGTGATGGACTAATAGGATCCAGATCTGTTCCAGTCAAAGGGTCTCCAGCCAACCCAATATTTAACCCCACAATATCCTGCAAAAGTGTTTCTGTTTCTTTTGATATCCTGCCAACACTGTCTCCTATCTTCCATTCTACAGACTGGATTCTAGTATTATTACATTATTGGGTCCAAACTGTGATGATTTGACCTTTCCCAGCCCATCCATCAATATTCTTTCCCCTGAATTTTGCATGGTGTGTTACATGCAAGGCTGCATACTCTTTGCTTTGCAAAGTGCAAAGGTTTGGCAGCACCACAAGTTTATGTGTATTATATGTGTACTATATATATTATGTATTATATACATATACACATATATAATTTAAAAAGTTACTGAAGCAGCTACTATGATTCAACAGAAGAATATATGGCATTTTTATAAAATGCCTAAGAGCTATAATTCTTTCATAGCATTTCTTGGCCAGAGTTTTCTTATTTACAACATGGAAATGTGGCTTCTCTAGATGCAGCCATGTGCCAAACAGATTTCCTCAGTTTGCCCACAACATCTATGCTGGTTCAAAGGATATGCAATTAGGTAGTGGCAATATACATAGTAAATAATAAAAATATTAGTTGTGGGTTGCTTATGTAGAAGTCATGTAGTTTCTCCATGATAGATATTTTACAGTGCAGGTACTTTATAAGCTAAATATCCCTAAATAGGAAAATACAAGTTGTGACATCTTGTTCCTATTGCAGTCAATGAGCATTTTACCACTGATGAGTGGGTGCTAAGTGTTTATGAAGTACTGCAATGTTATAAAGGAGAGCATACATTTTACATATTGTTTAGATAGCTAAACTGGGAGTCTATGAGGGTACTTAATTCGCCAAATATGGCTTTTGCGATAAAAGGTCAGAGTTGAAAATGGCAGACCACAAACTGTTGCTGAGGGGTGAGCTGGATACATGAGGGATATAAGTAGAAAAGAGGTGTCTGAATAATCAGGAAATCTATTTAAAACATCAAGTTAAACAAAAATAATTTATAAATTTATTTGAAATGGTAGAGAAATAGCACTCGCTTTAGAGGATGTGGGCAGGTTGGCAAACTTTATTTTTAGAACATTTTAAAAATTTAGCTCTGTCCAAAGATATCCGGTTTCTGGGGAAAGAAGAAGGAAGAATTTCTTTACTGTCCGAGCCCCCAAGGTCTGGAATAGCCTGCCATCGGAGGTGGTTCAAGCACCTACATTGAACACCTTCAAGAGCAAATTGGATGCTTATCTTGCTGGGA
>NW_017728943.1:104210762-104219028 GCF_001723895.1 Crocodylus porosus
CATCGGAGGTGGTTCAAGCACCTACATTGAACACCTTCAAGAGCAAATTGGATGCTTATCTTGCTGGGATCCTATAACCCCAGCTGACTTCCTGCCCTTTGGGCAGGGGGCTGGACTCAATGTTCTTCCGGGGTCCCTTCCAGCCCTAATGTCTATGAAACCTATGAAAATACAGGAGCTTGTAGGAATATGTAAAGGCAGACAATTATTCTTGTAAAAGCAATGGTCTACTTTGAATTTTGTCTAAACATAGCTATTCTCATATAAACATTGGGCTTATCAACATTTTATTTCTTTGTGTGTTGTTTCAAACATGCAAAGACCTCTTTTTATTTCTTAGAAGAGCTGTTAAAATAAGTTTTTCACGGCAGACATTGAAAAAATGACTAGAATGAAAATAAAAATATCAGCTATTTTGCCATGTGTCATACAGATGCTTTTTCATGAAATACACCAAAGTTATTGACTTTTTGTGATACAGTAAAAAAATGAATTCTTCATTTTTCTATATTTGCTGTCAGATTGATATATTATGAATTTGCTATCAGACTAATGTATTATGAATCACTTTTATTAACTCTAAGTTAAAAGAAATTAAGACCATGTGTTCTTAATGTTGTCCTTATACATTTTTTTATCCTTCTACTACAGATTATTTTTTGTACTGGAGAATACATTGTGTAGTATCATAAAAAAATTATTTGAAAAAGATTTAAAAAATAAAAAAATGAAAATCAAAGAGCAAATCTAAATAACATTAGGTCATGGAAAGATGCATTTAATAATTAACAAGTATCCAAGATAGTTAAAGGAACAAACTCCAACACCGTATTCAGAGTTATTAATGGCCTGCACTTCTAGATATGCAACTCAACAAGGGAAGACATTAGGGCTATGTGAAATTTCACTGGATGTTTCATTTTGACAATGTTTTGGCTCATTTTGAGCTCAAAACAGCAAAATCAAAATGAGATGAAGGGCTTCAAAACAGCCTCCAAATGAAACGAGGGCAGTTGAGATGCTAAGAAAGTTTCATAACATTTTGAGTTTCGAAGCTCACGCTGGGCTTGCCTGCAGGGAAACAGAAAGTAAGAAAAGAGAGTGGAAAGAGGGGGGAAGGACTATTCTCATACTGACTGTGTAGCTGGCCAGTGATTGTGATCCATCCTTGAGGTCCCTTACAATCCCAGTGCTCTGGGGGTGGGGTGGAAAAACAGCACAAAAGGCAGCATTGTTTGAAATGTCCTGCTCCTTGCTTTGGGGTCTGATAGTTACTGAGCTGTGTCTTCCAGCAGCTCAGGAGCATTAGACAATGAAGCCTACTATTAGCATTGATTTGAATGATTTCCTACTTGTTAGCCTAGCCTAGCAAGTGGGATTCCACTATACCTATTTCTTTCTTTTAGACTCCTTATTATGTTCATTGATTTATTCTTTTCAATTTTATAATTATATTGGGTATTACACTATATACTACATACCTTATAGAATGTGTATAGGAATGCAGATACATTTATACCTTTTGGCATATACTACACTGTCTATACTGAGTCCGTGAGTTTCTGTACCTACTACCTAGGAAGCTGATGAAGTGAAATTCATAGGCCCGGCTGTGAATAGTGGTTTGTAAGTTCCCTTTCAGGATCAGGCCTGAGAAACTGGAGATGGAGTAGGGCTGTGTGAAACATCGTTGTTCAGCTTCAACTTCTGTTTTGACGGAATGGTGTTTTGTTTCGGGTTTTGTCACATTGTGAAATCACTGTTCCATTTCATCTCATTGAAACTGTTTTGGTGTTTTGACTCTGTTTTGCCATTTTGCCCATAGGGTATAATGGGGAATCATAAAATATGGCAGGCAGGCAGATCGGGGGCTCACCTGCACCTCTGGAAGGGCTGTGGGGGCTATGACAGAGTTCTCCTGGGGGTGCATGCCCCTGATCTGCATGCGGGATGATAGGAGCTATGTGCTGCCACTTGGGGCCAGCAGCAGCAGCGATCTTCCCGGCACTGGGTGAGGGCTGCGCCCAGAGCCAGTTTGTCATCTGGCAGGCAGATTGGGGGCATGCACCCCCAGAAGGACATTGCTGCAGTTCTCCTGGGGGTGCCTGTGGGCCCCTGATCTGCACATGGGATGACTGGAGCCAGGTGCTGCTGGCTGGGACCAGCGCCAGGAAGATCAGTGCTGCTACCGGTCCTAGCTCCTGTCATCCCGCATGCAGTTTGGGGGCTCTGTGCTGCTGGCTGGGACCAGCACTGAAGCTGGTAAGCCTGGCTTTAAAACTTGAAACTGTTGTGTCTGAGTTTTACCTGTCGGTTAGAGTGCCAGTGCCAGCAAAGCAAAAGACCATAATAACTTAGTGAGGATGCAAACCATAAAGATCCCTCAGCACTAGTAACTTTATTTCTTTGCTAAAAGAAACATTGCAATTGGAGTTTGTTAAAAGTTTGTTCTCCACACTTAAGGAGCTTGTTGTCTGCAATGATAAGTATTGCAGGTGCCAATCATAAGGTTGACCTTTTGAACCCGCTGAGGGCAGCCAGATGAATAATGTATCTAGGTCAAATGAATAGGTATCTAGGTCAGATGAATATGTATCTAGGTCACTGGTGTAAGAACATAATTGGCGGTCAGTAAATATTCACAATTGCCATGAAGTGATTGGTCACTGCTGACTATAACTAAGAGCAGATTCCCGCCATTAGGCGGAGAACTCCATGCGCACACCAAGGAGACACAGTCAGCAGATTGGCCACCTGCAGACCTCTTCTCCCCACCAGCCGATCTTCAATTTGGTGTATCTCGTTCTTCACCGGTTCGTCTGTTCTTCTCATCAAAGAGCTCTTGGAAGTTTACTGATCGAAAGTGCATTATAGTTTTCCCTGTGCATGAGCTGTTGACCAGTTCTGGGACTATTGAGTCAGGCAGCCGCACCTAGCCTTCAGGTTAGAAAGCAATGGCTCAGCTCAGGAACCCCATGAACCAACAGACCCCTTTAGTTTGTTCTGTTTATGCACTGTAACTGAACAAGCCAGCTTTCTTGCCTATGCTGCAACCATCGGTAGCGTAAGTACAATAAACCTTTCTTGTAACCAATACGCTTCAAGCCACCTGACTCCTACTCGCCGCTAATCCCCGCCTGTCTGGTCATCAATCCCTTCTGCGCCAAGCCGGTTGTGCCGACCCAGGTTCGCAGGTCAAGGGTACACCGGTGATCGAGGTGCAACAAATGTTTTAAAACTTTAAAAACATTTTGAGTTCCCTTGTTTTGTTTTGAAGCTGTTTTGAAGGCTTTTGTTTCATTTTGATTTCACTGTTTTGAGCTTGAAATGCATCACAACAGCTTTGAAATGAAACGCTGGGTGAAATTTCACATAGCCCTAAAACGGAGTGTTTTTTTTTGGGGGAGAAATGTGTCCCCACAGGTGGTTGGGTATTCTTGTCTTTCATAGATTCTGGCGTGCAGTTTGTGGGGGTACTGGAGATTGTTGGCATGTTTTGTGTTTTGAGCTCTAGGAAGACTTCTGGTGATGAGGTTAGGTGCTAAGTTTCAGTGCGTATTTGAATTTACAAACCACTTTTCACAGCTGGGCCTATGAATGTCAATTCATTAGTCTCCTAGATACAGAAACTTGTAGACTCAATATAGACATTGGATTTATGACACACTACAACCTCTTGGACATCTGATTCCCCAGGTACCTTTCTATTTTTATCTGCTCTGCTACATCCCCCTTCCTCCCCACCCCCAGCTTGCCCCTCACTCCCTGACACCTCCATTTACATTTTTACTGACTAGCTTTCTTGGCTTCATTGTGTGCCAGGCCAGCCTCTGGCTTCTTTACTATTCCTTTCATCCAGAACCAGAAGACAAACCAACTACAGGTGCTTCTTTAGCCTGACAAAGGGTTTTTCAACCCGAAAGCTTGCTAAGATATATTTGTGTAACTAACTATCCAGTTGGTCTGCTAAAACATACCAGGTTAGGTTGATCCAAAGGAAAGGACCTTGTCTGCCAGTGCCATGTCCTTAGACCAATACCTCTAGCACCTGACCGGAAGGATGCAGGCCCTGGACACATCTAAGCCCCAGGGCTGGGGCTGGCAGCGAGAGTTCTCTGGCAGCTGCTGGAGAAGAAGTTTCTGCAGGAGAGGAAAGAAAGGCTCTGTGATAGTTTGACTGCCTGAGATGCTGTTGGTGCTACTGTGCTGCTTACTAAGTTATTACCTGTTGTCATTTAAAGTGGTGGATCAGACTGAGGCTACAGGGGAGGAGGAGCCCTCACTGGGGCACACTACTGTGTCATGTAGAGGCTCCAGCGCCAGTGAGGGCAAACATTAACACACACACAGTGTCACCCATGTCACAAGTTTTGCTTGTCAGCAGCCTGAGGTGCAGTTTGCCAGAAACCCCTGCATGTATCTCCTTGAAATCTTGCAGGTTTCATGGCCTCAGTAGGGGCTACCAGGCCTGCAGTTTTCACCCCACTGTGCCTTAACACATGTACCTGATATGAGAGTTTTGCTTTCAAGACTTTGGGGTGCAGTTTCCCAAAAAACCCTGCACCTGTCTCCTTGAAACTTAGCAGGATTTATGGCCTTGGAAGGGGCTACCACCTATGCAAATTTCATCTGAATCAGGCAAGAAATGGCAAAGTTACAGAAAGTTTCATGCTTCCCCATTATAGCCTATGGGCAAAATATCAAAACAGCATTGAAACAGCACAAGAGTTTTAAATAAATGAAACAGAACAGTGGTTTCAAAATGAAACAAAACTTGAAATGAAACACTGTCCCATCAAAACATCAACATGGAAGACGAAATGGAATGGTGCTGTTTCCCACAGCACTAGAAGACATGATTATGAAAGAGATACTGGAAATGAAAAGATTCCCATATAGTAGTGTGGTGTTCAATGATTCCTGAAAGAAGATGCAGAGTGTGAATTATCATTCAGGGTCAGTAGGATGGACAGAACTGTGCACAGGACCATGGAGTGAAAGATATTCAAAGGAGATGTCAACACATGGTGGTTCCTGTCACCTATACTGTTTATCCTCAAGGAAGGGAGAATGTTGACTCATCTCTTTCACAAATGTCTTTTTTAAACCTATTCAGAATTCAGTCCTACGAATATTTCTTATTGTGCTTAACTTCATATCTGAATATAGTCCTCTTGATCTCAGCAGGACTTCATCCAAGCTACAGGGCTAAACTAAAAGTTTGGAGTCCTAGGATGCCTGTACACGAGCACAGAGGCTAATTACAGCCTGTTGGAGAAGGTTCCAGCAGCCTCGCCCCATGCGCTCGCAGTCTTGTCCCATGTATCAGCATCCCCATGCTTAAAAATGGTGGTGGGGACACTTGAACTGTAGCTCATCGAACAAGCTTTAGTTCAAATGCCCCCACCACCATTTTTAAGTGTGGGGACGCTGATACACAAGATGCATGGTGACTTTTTAATTAGAGCAGCTCTTGAAGCCACTCTAATTAAAGTGCTACAGTCCCTCCCTTGAAGCACATGTAAAAGTGCCCCTAGAGTCTTATGCTGTATTTAGACAGGATTCCTCCAAATCATTACTTAATTGATAATCTTATGGTAGAGTTAGAGTGATGTTGTAGCTGTTAGGGTCTAGGAATTATGCAAGAGGCAAGGATTTGTTTGGTTGATATCTTTTATTTGACCAACTGCATAGCTGGGATAGAAGCAATCAGAACTCTTGTGATAGAGGTGATATCTTTTATTAGAACCACTAGATCATTGCAAAAAATATATATATTTGCAAGCTTTTGAACTCATGCACCCTTCCTCAGGCAAAGGAGAATGCAAAGATTTTAACATTTCTCCCACGTAGAAATGAAACTTCATGTTGCACAGGAGAACTGAAGGATGGTATAAATTATTCTGTGTGAAAAAGTTCATTTTATGCAAATTAGGCTCGGGTAAAAGTTGGAGCAGTCTGTTTACTTCAAAGCTGTCTGATGGCAAGCAGGCTGTTGAATTTTGCTTCTTTCTTGTTAAATTGTTTCATTTTGCACAACAGGATTGGTGATGAAATGTTTCTCCTGGGTAAGGAAGTTCTGTTGTGGTGAAGCTGCTCTGCAAGTATGCAAATTCATCTAGAATCCAAGACATTGTTCTTCAGGTCACTTGTTCAGGTGACCTGAAGAACAATGTCTTTCATTCACAAACTTGTCTAACTCTATCCCAACTATGCAGTTAGTCCAATAAAGGATATCACCCTTGATAATCATGAACATTGTTAAAATCTCAACTCAATGAGATTCTAGTTTGGAACTGCTATATCACTGGGAATTAGAGATTGTTGATTTTTGTTTTGAATTTAGGAAAGCTTCACTGAAAGTCTTACATTTTGAAAAGGGGGGCATTCTGCTAAACTTGTTGGTATTTATGACTTACTCTAATGAGAATCTTCCATTGGGTTCAAGGACCTGGGTCCTCATAACATATATGGACATGTCCACACATGCAAGCACATGCAGTTGCAGCAGGTCAAATAGAAGCAGTGCAAATTTGAGCTGGGGCTTTTTGCCTCAGCATACATGCTTGGACATGCACTTGGTTGTGGAGCAAATTGTGCCACTTGGGGCAAAATAACCCTGCGCGGATCGTCCTGGATCTGCATCCAGGGGGAGCTGGAGCCTGGGGCCAGTACCTGTGCTGTCCCCAGCAGTATAAAAAAGTTGCCCTAGGAAGTAGCATAGGGCTACTTGCTCTCAGGAGCTTCTGCACCCCAGCCAGTTGGTACCTGGGGACACCACCCCTTTTGCCAGCTGGACTGCTGTAGCAGCCCTGGGAGGTCTCTGTACCCTCTACTCACTGCAGTAGTCTGACAGTGGGGGCTGCTGCCTGGCTGTGACCTTCTGTGCCAGACCCAGATGGGGACTGCACAGCCCGTAGAGGCATATGCTCCTCTGGGCCAGCTGCCAGTGCACTGTGGCTGCAGGGTTGGCTTCTGTATGGCACTACTACCACATGTGCCCCCTGCCCAGCCATCTAGGCAGCTATCACCCAGAAGATGTTCCAGGTATGGTGGCCTGCTTTGAACTGTCAAAGCATATCCTCCTGGCCCCATTTGTCCAGGAGCTCAGCCACAGCCAGATGGGTCCAACGTGCCAGCTCTGAGCAGGCAGGGTCCTGCCACTGGCCTCCCTAGCGGGAATTCTGGTATTCCCTATTGGAAAACTTAAAAATCCCAAAGTCACTCTGTAAAATACCCCCAAATCCATGTTCCTCCACACGTAAAACAAAAGACCACTATAAAGAGAGAGAAAGAGTAAGATAGAGACAACGGTCAGTTGGACAAAGTTTTATTGATATATCATGTTAAAGCATGTCTCTTATCATAATAATAGACTGAACTATTGAATATATGAATGTATATTTTGCTGCCCTCCCACAGGGGCTACGGCCCCCACACAGGGGTTACAGCTTCCCAACATGGGATTCAGCCCCCACACAGGGGATGTGGCCCCCACACAGAGTCTATGGCCCCCCAACAGGTGTTATAGCCCCCCAACAGGGGGTATGGCCCCCACACAGGGGCTATGGCCCCCCAACAGAGGATTGGTCCCCACACAGGAGCTATGGCCCCCTCAAGATGGGGTTGAGCCCCCACACAAGGGCTACGGTGCCCACACAGGGGCTATGGCCCCCAACAGGGGCCAAATGGCCTCTTCAGGGGCTACCACCCCCCACAAGGCCCAAATGCCCCACCCCAGTCCCTTGATTGCTGCCCCACCTGGCCCCATCCCCCGCCAGCTACTGTAGCCCCCTGATGGCTGCCCCACCCAGCCACAGCCCCAGCCCCCACTCCCCCAGACCCCCAATAGCTGTCCCACTCAGCCTGCCCCTCCAACTTGCACCCCCAAGCCCCCATGGCTTCCTCCCCCAACCCCAAGCACCATCACTTTAAAGGGAAAAAAAGAAAAAATGGGGAAAAGCCTCTATTTACCCTAGAAGCAGTGGTGGTGAGGGGCTCCAGGGCCTCCTGGAAGAACCCCCCAGGGAGCATAGGGCAGTGGGGGGAAGGAGGCCCCAGGCTGGGGCTGCTGGGGTTGTCCCTCTGCCTCACACTGTACAGGCAGGGCCACAGTGACACAGATGGCAGCTGAACTGCCAGTAAGTGCTGGGGCTTTTTTTAGTTTTTTTTTTAAAATATGGGGTAGGGAGGCAGGAATTTGGGGAGCTTGTGGGGGATGTAGCTGGGCAAGACAGGATTTGGGGGGGTCTAGGGGACTGGTGGG
>NW_017728943.1:104219198-104250250 GCF_001723895.1 Crocodylus porosus
ACCCCTTATTTATGGCACTGGAGCCCTGGTGCTGAACACGTGGCCTGGGTTCACACATTTCAGCATCTGGGCTAGAGGCCAACCAGAGAGATACTTTTGCAGCCAGAGCATCTCTGTGGAGGACCCAGCCTCCAGTTGCCTCCTGACCTGCTTTTTTAACCTTTTTTTTTTGACCCCCAGATATCCAGGGGTCTAATTTTCTCCCTGTGCTGCAAACTTTTTTTCATTCCTGTACGAGCCTCTTGCCCCGTCTCAAAGGGGTTTGAGACAGGGCAAGAGGCACATGCACACTTGTCTAGATGTGCCTATATGAGTCTATGCAGGGTTTTGTTTCTGCAGAAACTTTAGTATGTGGGGTACCTGCCACCATAATTTTCCTTCACTACTAGTGTTGCATGATATTATTGATGTAGCATCTTTATTTTCTTTTATATTTCAGTGAGGGCTTCTTTACCAGTAATTGTTCTTATCATTTGGTAATTTCTGTAGGTTTTCTTCTATATGCTTTTTATTACTGAAAATAATAATAGCAAACTAGCATTAATAATAATCTAAAACAGCTACAATGAATTTTAAAGAATTATTCACATTTTCTTTTGTTAGTGAGTGTCATGATTGTTCTAGGACACTTTCAAGAGAAGACTTGTTTTTCAGATAGGAACTAACAAGCTATTCACACCAATTCATTCCCACTCATATTTTGGGAGCGGCCTACTTTTTTGAAAGCAGCACAGTATCTACATTTCCATCTCTTTCTATCCTTTTACTCAAGCAGTTATTAGGCATAAGCTATCTATGATAGCTTATTATTTGGCAAGAGTTCTTTGTGTCCCTATCTTTCTTGCACCTTCCAGGTCAGGATACTGGATTCAAGCAAAGTCTATAAATCTAATATAATTCTGTCTAATGATATATTAAAAGATAAATCAAAATGGCAATCTAAAGGATATTCATTTATATCTTGTGTAAATATTTACAATCCTCTTATGGATTTAGCAACAGAATGGTTATCCCTACATGCTATTTTATCACACTGAAATTAGAAAACAAATCTGAACAGAATCTAATGAAATAGTCATTTACTGATCTCTAAAATATTGCAATGATCGCTGATGTAAGCTTCAGACACAGATCTGTTCAAAATATCAAGATCCTATAAGTTGAACTTTAATCTTTTTTCTTTTGTGAATCAACTTAAACATTCATCACTTGAAGTATTTAAGAGAAATGTGACTTTAAATGCATATTTTAAAATCTTGGCTTAGCTATCAGTAAAATAAGGAAGAAATTAAAAAAAAATAAACATAATAAATCTTTAGAGGAGATGATTTCCCCACCCCAGGCCACAGTTTTGTTTTGTTTTGTGTTCTGGTTTGTTTTATGGTAAGAAAACATTGGTGGTGTCCTTGTTTTCATAAGAACTTTTGGACTCAGTAAGCTAGTCTGTTTGATGCCCTACAGCCTGTGATAAATCCTGATCTTAAGGTATTTGTCATTTTTCCCAGCTCATTTGCCAGAAGTTTTCAGCTAGGATATTTGAATTTATCATTGAGAGAAGTTACTAGGCTGCAAATAGTCTTGCAAGTTCTGATCAAGTTCTGGCCTGGTCTTATGCATGGTCTATTGTTCTTTCACGTATAGAATGTGGAAAAGATTAAGTCATTTTTTGCTGAGGCCAAATTACTTTATTTACAAATAATTTTAAAAAGTCTTCTACATGCCTGGCATGGCTTGAACTACTGTTCATTTTATCCTGCAGTTCATTAATTCTGGCTGAAATTGCCAGGAAGCCCATTGATTTCAATGGGAGTTAGGCACATAATTACCTTTGAGGATGTCAGCAACTTCGAGTCTGGCAAATGCCAGATTTTCTCTCCAATTTCTCCTTTTGAAATGGTCTTATAAAGTTCCTCAGGTCTGGATTTATTTTGTGAAGCTTAATCTTGAATAAGGGTGTCATACAGTTCTTCCCATCTCTGACCCCTACCTTAGGTCTTTGTTACCTAAGGCAATATATAGTTGCCATAAACTTCTTACACCTTTCTCTGTTATAAATCATGATTACCACTAGGCTAAGTACAGACATTCAAAAAGCCCAAGGCAGAATTGATCTAATTGATATGGTTTTCTGTAGGCGGTTTAGTTTAGATTGGTAGTGAACAGAACACATTCACGCTTTGTGGGGGGGGAGGGCGGAGGCAGTCTTAGATTGGGATCCACTATTTTTAAACCAGTTTATGTGTGCCAAGTTTCTGTTCTGCTACAGGTATAGACCAATTTCCAATTATTTATACTAGTAAAATTGTAATGTCTGTACCTGGCCCTAATGTCTACGTATTGCAATTCAGACTTTATAGGCAAATTATTTTATTTCCTTTTGTTTTTACTTGTGGTGATATGGTGGCAGAGTGGTTAAGCTGTCTTATTATGGCCATGATAGCATGAGTTCAAGCTCTGTCTAGACTTATGACAAAGGCTTCCCTGGCAGTAAATGGATACCTTCTAACTTGTCTGGGAGTCACAGGCAGATGTGTGTGATAGTGGTAGCTATTGAAACGGGTGTCTTAACTGAACTAGCCTGTTCAGCTTTCTGGCTTGGGAGGTGATTTTGACTTGAAATTTGCTGGTAGCTTGCCATCCTTATTTTCATAACATTTTATCCCCATATATCAGGATTCATGTGCAAGGGCAACTTTGATGATTTATATAGATGTTAAAAGGCTTCAGAGCTTTATTATCATGTCTTCCTTTATACTGTATTTTTCTGCCTATCACAAATCCCTTAAATAAGACATGCACTTTGTTTTGGAAGGCAAAACGTAAAAGAGAAAGATTTCTCTAGAGTCATGGCTTAGACCTGTTTTCCCATAGAGAGGCTGTGTTGCAGAATGGCTGCCAGCTTTTTATTTTATCCAACCAAGGTCCTAATATCTTTTCTTGGTTCTACCTGAGTGTGGTGTAGGTGGTAGTCAGTATGGCTTAGACTCTTGCAGCACATGCCTGCTACACAAAGAACTAAGGAACACAAAGAACTGCAACACAAAGAGCTAATGAAACAGAAATATGTTGATATATCAGGTTTTCCCTCAAATATTCAGTGCTCACATTCTTCACCTTGTGTATGAAACATTCTTTTTCCCATTACTAAAGAACATTAAAGTAGAAGTTGCTTTTGACCAAAAAATTCCATTTTACAGTTCTATTATTTTCCCCTTGTTTCAGATAATTGTCACATTGTCTTTACTTTCTGAAGTGTTCCCCTTAGGGGAATTTTTTCTAGTCCTGGCTCCTTTGCTAGAAGAGACTGGTTCCTTTTTGAATATTTTCTCTTTAAACAGCATAAGAATTAATGCAAAAAACCTGTTCATCAGCTTACATTTTCAGTTACAATTGTTTCTACCAAGGTGTTTAGGAAGCCTTAGGCCTCCTTTGGGGGTTGTAAAATTGTAGATTTGGCCTCCATGGAATATTTTCAGCATCATTTGTACTTAGCATGGAACTGCCCTCATTCTATTGTCTAGGGATCCTGATTTTCCCTAATCAAAAAATCAAAGCTTACATGAAGAAGAGGAAGCCAGGGGTTTTAAAAGATATAAAGGAAATTAGACATTCAGACCCTCTTGGAATTCAGTAAGAACAGTGTGCTGCCTAACTCACTTGATCTCCAATGAAATAAATATAATCCAAGTATTTCATGGAATGAGAATTTAAACAGGTAGCAAGCACACTGCGGAACTCTGAACGGAGAAGAACATGTGCCAGTTAATGAACTAGTACTTGGGTTTAAGAGTTGCTAAATTGATGGAAAGAAATCGTTTGTGACAAGGCAGATATTTTAGAGGGCGTTGTGTGAAAAAATCAAGGTATGTCAGGTTTTAAGCCAGTTGTGGAGGAGAACGAAGACAAAGTTCCATGAAGAATCTGGCTTAAAGATGCAATGGGGAAATTTGAGAACTGTAAAAATAGGTGTTTGTACAAAAATATTTGGACTGCTAATTTGTTCAAAACATATACATTAAATACATTTATGTTCAATTAAGCTTTTTTGAATGACATCTTAAATGGGAAATCTTTGTTTTACTCTGCTAAGGGTGGAAATCTGCATTTTATTCCATTTTTACATGGGGAAATGGAAAACCTAGATCCCTATTTATGTCTGATTAAGATGCACAACAAACCATCTCTAAGGGCTCTTTCTTCTGTGTTACACTTGGTTAGATTCCCCTGAATGCAGGTGCTGTTTTTGTATTTGGGTGCACAGTTTTAATTTTACAAGTACATTGCTTTTAGTTACACAGTATAAACCAGCAATGCTATAAATTTTGCCCAGCTACAGTCTCTTCTGCCCCAGCCACATAGAACCCCACAGTCCTTAAATAGATCATGATCTTGACCTTTGGTCTTTAGCGCTAGAACACCCTAGGCTGAATTACTAGCAGGATTTGGATCTAATGTACCATAGATATTTTTAAAATAGTTTGTGTAAAACTTGATTCATTGCTTAGGGTGAATGAACCCCCAAATGCTGAGCCCAAACTGCTGAATTTTGCCTGTTTTCAGATTGAAACTGGGTCAAATGCTTGATCTAGAAATGTTTCTCATAAATAAACTATAAACTGGCTCAGCCTCACTTGACTTTCATCTATGCTTCATGAAAAAACCCAGATGCACTGAAAGGATTGCAGAATTTTCAGTGTTGTACTTTTTCCAGGTTTTGAAAGTCTCCCATGCCTGTATTCTTTTGCTATTTGTCATGGGACCATTAATTTCAGAGTGCTGTGGCTACTGCTTTTTATTTCAAGAGCAGGAGGTTCACATGCTCCTCAAACGCAATGTCTGCCTCACTCTGAGTTCCACCATGATTTTTGTCTCCTTTACACAAATTATTACAACATTGATTTAATATTTACTTTCTGTTAAATAATATACTTAAAAGCCAGAGAAAACTAAAATGATCATCTAGTCTGACCACCTATACAATACAGATCATACTGGGTACTTTATGGTTAGGGCTGCCAGGCTCTGGAATGGACTCCCAAGGGAAGTGGTGCTCTCCCCTACCTTGGGGGTTCTTCAAGAGGAGGTTGGATAGATATCTGGCTGAGGTATTACGATCCCAGCATTTGTTCCTGCCCAGAGCAGGGTGTCAGACTTGAAGATCTGTTCAGGTCCCTTCTGACCCTAGAAACTATGAAACTATGGTTTACCTACTAGTTCCAAGAATGAGCCTTATGATTAGTAGAGAAACAAGCCCATCCTTTTAGAAGTATATCTAATCCATTAAGATTGCTTGGAATATTTGTTTTCAGTAATATAGGGTTAAAACCTATTAATCATTGTACATGCTCCTCTGTATTGATACATATCTGCACTAAAGTATCAGTCCTGTTAAACTTTTAATGGTGTACTTGACAACCAGCCATAAGAAAATGAGTCCACTCTGCCTAGATTTAATTTTTGTCCTTTTTTGTATACCTACCATTCACACTGTAGCTCATGGCAGGGTGATTGGAAACATAAGTTATGCAGGTTTGACCATGAAAATGAAACCAACATGATAAACCCTAAGACACAGATTTGTGTGGATTTTAAGGAGCTGTTTAGTAACTGAAATATATATTTTTTCTTCTATGCAGTATAAAACTATTTTTTCCCCTTCTTTTTTATATTTCTAGTGTAGCCCCAATTATCTGAATGGTATGGTACAGAGAACATTTATTTGGACAAATGAGCACTTGCGTATAAAAGGGATATTTTAGCATAAAATCTAAATTCAAATGTGGGTTTGGAAAGGTAAGCGTCCTAATGTATGCTGTGTAAATGACCATTTACTCTTGGCTGTCCACAGTCAGGCAAAATGTGCTTTGGGTTCAGTGGATGTTTTGACTAAGTCATAACTTCAAAATCAATGCCAAGAAGAACATATAATTTCTTTGTTTTATAATCTATATGAATGTTGATCAGTACTGGACCTGGCGTGTTGTTTAAGAGGAGCACTCAGTCTCATTTTCTTTGTAGGGCAAATTGAAATCTTCATATTAGCTTGCTTTGTATGGCCAGGAAATAATTGAATGATACCAAATGCATTTCTGGTGTTAACAAGCACCTTGATTAATTATGCAATGCTAAGATTCCTGAAAAAAAGTGAATTTTTTTTACTATTTCTCAAAAAAATACATTTATCAATTCTTTCCATTTACCCACATTTCTATAAATCTACCCAGTGTATTGACAACCAAATGTTTTCTGACCCATGCCAAATTTAGTGAAATAAATTATAACTCCTTTGATGTGCTACTTTACCTAAACTAAAGCCAGATGTTTCACAGGTGACCTGACAGAATACCACCATTTCCCAATTACCATAAATAAAAGCCAAAAATGTCATGAAGGGTGAGCAAAGAAGCATTCCAGCATTCCTGAATATTTAACCCTTGCTCTATAGTCAAAAAGTGAGAATCTGATATATTTCTCTTGCTCCAAGAATTCAAATGTAAGGTAGAGTTGATGACCTTAATATTTCCACTCCTAATGCTTATTAGGATGTGGACACACAGGCTACCTATAGACGTAACCCCTCCCCATCCAAAATGTTGCTTTATTTTAAACTCCATGCACTCCCATACTGATCCCAGTGCCTGCCCAGAAAAGGCATTACATTAGTTGGACCCAGCTTGCCCAACATCTGTATAGATCAGGTGCTTCAGTGGGGCTTTGTTGGTGCTTTTATCTAATAGTTGATTGAATCAGCTATTATCTAAAAGTGTCAAAAAGCCCTGCTAAAGCACCTGATCTATACAGATGATGCAGAGCTGGTCAAACTAATGCACTGCCTCTTATGGTAAAGTGTATTCTTTTTTTCCTGTGTCTGTCAGTGCCTACAAATGCTTGGAGCCCATTCAAAAAAAAAAAAAGAAGAATCATAGAAAAAAAGCAGGGTTGGGAAGGATCTTCAGAGTTCATCTAGTCCAACCCCCTGCCAGAGGCAGGATCACCTGTATCTAAAACATTCTATGCAAATCCATTTTCTAACCTATTAGTAAAACTATACAGTTGACACAACCACAAGACATAACACGCTAACCTGCCACAGGTAAAATGTGGACAGTGGTGGCCAATTTCCTTGTGCATGTGTTGTTAAAATGATCTCAAGAGATTCAAGGAAGAGGGCTATGTTCCCCTACCCTACCCCCCTTCCCAGCTGCAAAACAAAAGAAGGCAACAATCCCTACAGTCTGGACAGATTTGACTGTGGGATAACATTTCTTCCTGGCCCCAAATATGGTGATCAGTCTGGCCCCAAGAGGAGAGGCAAGACCCTCTAGCTAGGAACCTCCAGGTTGAAGTCCCACCAGGAACTTCAGCATATCCTTGTCAAAATCCCAGCCTTGGCTACAGTCAACACCCAATGCTTCAGAGGAAGGTGAGAAAACCCCAACAAAAGGAAGACCAGAAAAATTCCTTCCCAGCTCCATGCACCAAACAGCAAAGCTGTCTGAAGACCCCCTGGGTAGGAGCGAGCACCACTTCCCTTGAAAGTTGGTTCCAGATCCTAGCCACCCCGGCTGTGAAGTAGTGCCTCCTAATATCTAGCCTGAATCTACTCTCAGTCAACTTATGGCCATTATTCCTTGCTGCTCCTTGTAGTGCTCGGGGGAACAGAGACTCTCCCATTGCCTGCTGGTCCCCCTTAGCCAGTTTATAGACAGCCACCAGATCCCCTCTCAGCCTTCTCTTCTGGAGGCTGAACAGAGTCAGGTCCCATAGGCTCCCCTCATAGGGCCTGCCTGCTGCCCCCTGATCATGCAAGTGGCCCTCCTCTGGACCCTCTCAATGCTGTCCACATCCCTCCTGAATTGCGGCGCCCAGAACTGGACACAGTATGCCAACTGCCGCCTGACCAGTGTCTCATAGAGGGGGAGGATCACCTCCTTGGACCTGCTCGAGATGCATCTGTGGATGCATGACAAGGTGCAGTTAGCCTTCCTGACTGCATCCTCACATTGCAGCCCATGTTCATCTTGGAATTGATAATGACTCCAAGATCCTTTTCTGCCTCTGTGCTGACAGGAGGGGAGTTCCCCAGCCTGTAGGTATGCTGATGGTTCTTCCTCCCCAGGTGCAGCACCTTGCACTTGTCAGTGTTGAAACCCATCCTGTACTCATCTGCCCACCCCTGTAACCTGTCCAGATCTAGTTTCAGCCTGTCCCTCTCCTCCACTGTGCCCACTTCTCCCCACATCTTAGTGTCATCGGTAAATTTGAACAAGGTGCTTTTCATCCCCTTGTCCAAGTCGCTGATAAAGATTTTGAACAGTGCAGGCCCGAGCACCGAGCCCTGTGGATCCCCACTGCCCACATCCCTCTAGGTTGAAAATGACCCATCCACCACCACTCTCTTTATAGAAGATCCTCAGGTATTTGAAGACACTAGTTTTTTCCTCCTTAAGCACTTTTCCTGCAAGGTAAAAGTATCTATTTCCTTCAACCTCTCCTTATATAACTTGCCCTCCAAGCCCTTCTATCATTTTTGTTGCCTGCCTTTGGAACCTCTCTAACTTCTTCATGTCCTTTTTAAAATGTGGATCCCCAAACTGCATGCAATATTCTAGATTAGGCCTAATGAGTGCTGAGTAAAGAGGCACTGGTACCTCCCCCAACTTGTACCTAGTGCTTCTATTGATGCAACCCCAAACCACATTTGCCTTTCGGGCAGCTACACCACACTGCAGACTCATATTGAGTCTGTGATCCACCAAGACTCCTACATCCTTCTCTGTAGCGCTGCCATCTAGCCAGGTGTCACCCATTTTGTATTTTTGTTTTTGATTATTCTTCCCAAGGTGTAATACCTTGTATTTGTCAGCACTGAACTTTACCCTGTTAGCTCCAAACCAGAGTCCCAATCTGTAAAGATTCTTCTCAATTGTGCTCCTGCCCTCGAATGTGTTCACAATCTTTCCCATAGTATAGTGTCACCTGCAAATTTGCTCTTTAACACTCCGTTATCCAGGGTTAAAGCTGGAGTGGTTTTGCTGCACTTGAATCATTCTCAGCTCCTTCACAAATATCAGTTAGAACAGAACATACCACTTACTGACCTTTTGAAACACTTCTGTTGAAAGAGCTGAGCATTTGTGTGTCCACGCCCGTAGCTTTTAAGTAATGTTTTAGAATGGGACATTTTGAAATATTATGGTAACCTTTATGATCCCAGCCCTTCAAGGATTTTTGCATAGATAGAGCCTTCTACCCATTCAGAGCCCCACTAATGACTTGGGACTACAGATCTGACAAGGCATATGGACATCTATAGGGCATATGCTATATGCTTTGCCTAAATCCCCTTTATAAATCTAGCCCTTGGTTACATTTTCCAGACCTTCTGGTTAATTCTTAGTTAGAGTACTGCAACTGAGTTGAGACTGATCAGCAGTTGAATAAAATATGTGTCTAATTTCTGGTACTCAGCATTTAATTATCACTAAGGCATAAGTTGGTATAGTTAGCAGGCAAAAACAGTGGAGTTACACCACTCAAGAAGTTAGCCTAGCTGATCTATTTTTGAACCTGAATAACTTTAATAATGGTAGGTAAGTGATTGGTTTACTGTCACAAGTTCAACACTAAGTGCAGATCTTCAGGGCTGTGCAAAACCTTCATAAAGGAATGAGTTCTTTTCCCCTGTTATTCCTTGTGGCACTTCAGTGAGCTGTCCAGTTGACTTACTCCTGCAAACAATGATTGATCATGTGGCTTACACCTTTCTTTTTTATGGTAACTTTTAAAGAGGTGTTTCATGGAAATCCTGGTATTTGTCAAGCAATGATTTGCCTTGTCTTCATAAAATACCCTTTATTTAGAGTTTTGCATCAGAAGTCAGACCTTTTTCTCAAATATTTGCATCTCTAACCTCACGTTCCTCCTTTCTTTGCGAATTTTCTGTTAAAAACAGATTAATTGAGGTTAAAAAATGGGTCCTGATGGTATCATCCTACACACAAGTCTACATGATGAAAGAGAAGATACAGGAAACGTTTTGCAAGACCCACCTTCCAAGGTTTCCAGGAGGAAACGTATAGTAAGGGAAACCTTTGGATTCCTAAGACTGGGCAAAGAAATGAGGCCTAATCGTCATAGGTTCCCAAGGAGAATCACAAGAAGTTTATTTGGCATTCCTTAATTCAATTTTCCAGTGCCTATGGCTCTGCCACACATCTGGCATCCCTAAACTATGCACCATTATGTGTGCATTGTTTTCCCTCATACTCCAGCCCGCTACACTTTTCTCTTTTGAGTGAATAAAGCTTTGACCACATGGCACTGGCTGGTCTTCTGTGGAAACCAGGAAGCCAGTTCTATCCATTTTTGGTTTTGCCTACCAGGATATGAAGAGGGCAACATCAGACTCATAATTTAGCCTCTCAATTTTGTTTTGGAGTTCTCTTCTTTGCCTGGCTTGCCATAAACACTCACTTTCATTTACACAGTCCTGCCAGAGATTATAGCCTTCAACTTCATACTCTAGTAAATGCTGCCATCCTGTCAAGAAAGAACCAGGTAGCTCGCTTTGTTCTCCTGCTAACCAGTCACAAAATGAATGCAACAGTGTTACTGTCTTTAAACAAATATTACCTCTACCTTGTAGCTTAATATTTGGGGTAATATGCCACAAATCATTCACTATCCCATTTGATTTGTATGTCATTACCTAAAGTACATGTATTAATTTCTCAATGTTTTTCAGATGCTTAAAGATGCAATTTCATGCTTGACAGCTCAATAAAACATATCTGGTATTTCTGTTTCTTTAAATTTAAACCAGAAACCTGGCTTCAGTGGAAATTTCAATTGGGTTTTTAAATCTCTCCAAGCTTGTGACATTTGTAAGTGTTCAGATGTTAACCCAAACCATTCACCCATTCACCTTGGTAACAGCATACTTTTGGTTTTTATGTGCTGGGCTGGACATCAAAGAGGCGTTTTTATAGCGAGAGATTGTGCTGGCCAAGTCTGGATTCATAACAGACTTTATTCAGCAACAACTGAATTGAGTAGACAGTTTTTCTTTTGTATAAAACAGGTGAACTGTGATCAATCAAACCCTAAACTGAAATCTTCCTCCAGTCTTTGACTTCCTGAAAGAATTTCCCAGACAATTAGTGCCTTACTTTTTGCTGTCCTCACCACAGACAACCCTAATTTTTATGCTTCTACTGAAGAAAAAAATATTTTTTTCTGCTTTTCCAGTGAAGTCACTCAACAAATTTCAAACCAAGGTTCTCCAAAAGTAACCAGGTAACTTATGGATATACAATACAGTATCCATTGTTGGCTCTGTTTGAGGAGGGAGGTCACTGATATTTCCATAACTGAGACCTTAAGCAGCTTGAGTTGTATTTGATGGGGGACAATTGTCATTATGTTCCTTCTTCACCTTACCAACTTTTTGTCCTAGACTTTCTTCTCTTCCCCACCAAAACATACTCCCTGGTAAATTGGGGATTTATTTGAAAGTGCAGTTAAGACCTTATGTTCACTTTATCATCATAATATCCTTATTGCACTAAGGCAGTTAAATCCCATTTTGGGTTTGAAACTATGGTTTGAGTTTCATAGGATTAACAGCTCTATGCTGCCATACCATTTTGAGGTAGATCCTTTCCAAAACTGCTAGCCAGAAATGGCAAAGATTATATTGGTTTGTTTAAGAAGCATAAAAACTACTTACTAACATTTTCACTTGCTATGCCACATGTAAAAGTTATGTTAAATAGGCTAGGGTACCAAGTAGATATTTTCAACCAATTTTTATTGCCGGGACTGGAGATGAATGAAGACAGGATATTGCTAGCTGAATGATACTTTAACTGTAATAATATCTTACATTTATGTAGTTCCTGCTATGCCAGAGCTATTTACAAATGATATACATAGAAGGATCATTTCACCCACTGCTGAAATGCCTCCAGCTTTCAGCTGGAGGTCAGGAGCCAGGCAGACAGCAGGCTAAACAGCCTGCTGCAGAACAGTAGGGGGAGGAAGATTTTAGCCAAGGATATATAAGCTTATGAAACTGTCTCATATGAAAAATGTCATGAAATTATTAATTTCCACAAAGAACAAACAGGATTTTAGTTTATAAGAGCTTGTCAAAAAGGCCCTACCACACAAAACTGCATAGGGCTTAATTTATCTACTACAGAAAGATGAAAGATTAAATAGACTTTGCCAAGATTTTAGAACATGGCTCTAAGGAATCCACAAAAGGCAAACCGAGTGCACAAACCGGAGTGCACAAACTATTAAGCTATCCCTTCTAAACTAGAAAGAAGAAACAAAAGAACTAGCCCTCTGGCTGTTTTCATTTACTATGCTTGCTTTTACTTGCCTGTCTCGACTGCCCTCCTGCACACATGCACATAAAGAAATGTATATCAGGACCTTCCCTGATAGATGTAGACAAGGGACTTGTACCTCTGGTTCCTACATTCCAGGTGACTGCCCTAAACATCTGGCTTTCCAAATTTTGAGATAATGCTCAGTCTTTCCTGGTGCAATGCTTCAAAATTGAAACACAAAATATTCATTGGATTAGGGATTTAAATCTCGGTTTTACACATCCTAGGGAGTTCCATAACCACTAAGTTATTTAGCCTTTTTTCTGTCCTAATGAAGACACGAGTCTTTATTATGTGGAATAACAAGAATGATTAAGGCGGGGACTGATTCAGTAGGCTGTATGCTATTGAGGGCAGGTGGTACACACAGATTTAAGTTGTGGGTCTGAATCTGTCTCTTGCGTTCCAGGTGAATGCCCTAGTTAGTGAGCTGAGTTGTTGGCTATTCTGGAGGGACAACCCCCTCTGAGTCTCACCCATGTTAAGAATGGTAATTAGCCTTGTTAGTCTGAGGTTAGTCCGAATGTAGCTCTACACCTTTATAGACTACCTAAATAAGATGTATACAGACAGCACAATCTTTCATGGGCTGAAGTTCACTTCATCAGATGCTTATTTAGTTAGTCTGTAAACGTGCGTATCTACCATGCCTTCCCCTTTATGGAGCCAAGAAACTTTTACGTTCCCAGCAAAAGCTTTTGTTTCAACTAATTGACATCTTCTGGTGAAAACAGTATGCCACAAAATTACCCAACCAGCAGTACCCCTGTAATAGCAAAATTTACCCCCACATTTGGTCAGGCATAGGAGCACCATTAAGGAGGTTAGGCTCACCTGCCAGGACACCCTACAATTGTTTTGCCCTGTAACTTTAGGGGAGTCACTTCACATCCTTATGGCTTGCTTTCCCCATCTGTTAAGTGGAGATAGCAACATTTAGCCTCCTTCTTTGGACTGTACCAATGAAAATTGCTATATAAGACTAAGCAGTATTATTACTAAACTATTCCACTGTGAATCTGAAGAAACACTGTTATATAACGCAAACATTTCAACTGAGAGCAACTTAAGAGTCTGATGAAAATACTATACGGCCCTTGAATACAAAATTTAAACCACAAAATGCCATTTCTTTAATTTTACTTCAAACTTGGGCTCCCCTCACCCATCAGTAGTTTTCCTAAACCAGAATTTTTCCCACTAGCTTGCAGCCTGTGGGAAACTATTTGAGAAACAGAGGTGATAAGACAAGAATGATTTGAGAATAAAATGTCCATAGTATATAGGGAAAAGTAACTGGGTTAGACTTTTGGTATGCACACTGACTTAAACTTAAATGCAAAGCCATTAGGGCAGGTTGACAGTCCAAATGACAAGTGAGGGAACTCCCCATAGAAACATTTCTCATGGCTAGAAACAGGGCAACAGGTTAACCCACTGTTGAAGGATTAACTGTTCATCAGTTAGGTGCTGACATGTCTTGAAAACATTTGGCCCTTCTGTCTGTGATTCACTTCAATTCTGTCTTTTCCACCAGCCCCTTGGAACCTTGGAACGCCAAAGTTTTTTTATCTTCTCAGAGTTCCTTTGACAAGACAGATGGCTTGAAAAATCCCAGGGCACTGAATTCCTCTATGGACTTTATTGTGGGTTTTAGTAGAACATCCAGCCATCACATTAAACTCTTTTGGAGTATTATAGGACACCAGTTATCACATGGTGCATGGAGATAGAGTTAAACTAATCATTTCTGGAAAAGAATTTCCTGAATCATGATGATCTAACATGTTCAGTGGGGAATTCCAACCATTCATATGATGAATTCTGACTCTAAAAAGCAGGAGTACTGAGAATTCTACTTCTGACCCAAAATATTATGAAGATGTGATGGATATTAGATGTCAGTCCTGCTATTAAAACCTAGATGAATATACCTGCTATTATGTAAAGCGAGTAACACTGCAGGACCCTTGGCTACCCAGTTTTGGATAATACCTAAAGATGGAAGATCATTTAATTCTGTTCTTCTCTTTTTCCTCTAATCAAAGTCAATTTGTAAAACCTATTTTTAAACTCTATTTATTTTTTCAAGTAATATAAATGGAAGTTGAAATTCCATGACCTGAATGTCATTTCTAGCATGAGGAATTCTTCAAGAAAGAACAGGCTTTTGTATATTCTTTTCTCCATTGAGATACAAAGTAGACAGAAGACATGTGTTCTCTATTAATGCTATTCCTGTACTTTGTCTTATTGAGAAAATATAGCTATGGTTGATTTGATGTTACCAAAGAGCAGAAATATGAATAATTCGGCATAGTCTTTTTAAGCTTCCAACAGGCATAAGTCAGAGTCCCTCATAGGTAACTAATGAAACTAAATAGTCAGGGCTATAACAAACAAAAGGATATAAGAAACAAGCAAAAAAACCCATAAAGATCAAAAACTGATGAAGAGACAAGATAGGAAGTATAGGAATGGATAAACCATTTTCATAATGGCAAACGGTTAGTAGCAGGTTGTTCAGGTTTCCATATTATCACCAGTGTTGTTTGATATAATTATGAATGATTTGGAAAGAGGGTGGACAGTGAGGTAATGAAATCTGCAGACTATGTAAAGACCAAATAAATAAGGAACTACAAAGGGACTTATCGAAGCTAAGTAAATTAGCAGCATAGGTGATAGCGTTAAATATTGATAAATGCAAACTAATGCACCTTACAGAGTTCCAAATAAACTGTTTCATTTCAAGAAAGGGATCTGGTTATTCCTGTGAATAGGTCAGTGATGGCCTCTGGTCACTGTGCAGCTGTAGTCTAATTATATATATGGCTATATTATCTCCTCAGAGCTACCAGGAACTCCTCCTCTAAAGTGTGTCTCACCCACCCATTCTGCCTCACATGCTTATCACCCAGAAATGTAGTAAAGCCATTTCAGGGACACCTCCATGACAGAGTTGCCAGCTGTCTGTAAAGTTACTGATTGTCAGTAAAAAAAAATCAGACTTAAAATGGATGTCAATAAAGTCAGTAAAAATACTAAGCAGATGCAGCTTGATTTAAATTCTTAGAGACAGAGCAAAGCTTTGCAATACTACTTGGTGTCCTGGTGGGAGTGCAGCATCCTGCAGGGACCATTCTCTCAACCATGTACTGCTGCTGCTGCCATCACAAGCTGCCTGTAATGTTGCTGGGTCACAGCTAGGTTTCTGTGGGGGTCCGTGCCAGGATGGGGGGAGCAGGGCTGGTGGAGGTAAGGCTGTGGGGGGCTGCATGGTATAGAGTGCAGTTGGGGGTATCAGGGTGTGAGGGTGAATAGAAAGCTTCTGGTGAGGGGCAGAGGCCAGCACAATGTAAACCGATTGCTGCAGTCAAGCTGGGTTGCTACCGAAGAAAAAAAAATTATGGCACACTTTTTACTGACAAATGGACTTTTTATTTTTTTTAACTATACTTGAGTTAAACCCCTAAATTTGAACCCAGCCCTCCTAACTGGGGCCTGGCATCAGTGCAGAGCCTGGATGAAGAGTTACATTTATATTATGTAAAACATTTGTCAGTGGGAATGTGTCAGTAATAAAGCTTGGCTGTTGGAAAAAGCTTGTAAATCATCAATAAAAAACATTTTCTTAGGTTGGCAACCTTGCTTCATGGTCCCTTTTGAGACCTCTGTCTTCACTATATTTGAAACTGGCCCTGTGGCCTCACTGTCACTTTTCTAAGTTTTGTACATATGAATGGGGCCTAGTGGGTGGGCCATGATCAAGAGCAGGCATCTCTGGTTGTGCCTGGAAGGTGCTATAGTCATATTCTAAACCTCAAATAAGGTGTTCGGATATATGACAAGCTGGCTGTAGAATTATATAATTAAGGCCTTGACACTGCCTGTTTCTTCAATTAAACCTCATATTGTAATTTTGGGGCATAGGGCCATTAAAGTTCATTAACCACCCAATTGTCCTAGATGACATAGAACAGGGTTCTCAGTCCTGTCTTTGCTGAGATGTTATTTCTAGTTGGCTTTCTGGGTCTTGCTCCCTGGAGGGTTTCATTTCTCATGTCCTATGCCTGGGAAATAAGATATGCTCCTTGGTGAAAGAGCTCACAGATCCCTCTCCTTTGGCTGAATCCAGGCTGCCCACAGTTCTGTCACCTAGTCAGAGGCTTCCATTCATGACCAGGGGAAAACAACTAATTTATAGCTCTGATTCAACCCTAGACTCCCTTAAAGGATAAGCCCATCTTGTGATGATAGTGCTATATAACTCAATTATATGCCCTCATCTGATGCAATGCTAATCATCCCATCTCAAAAGGTATGTGCAGAACTCGAGTGGGTTCAGGAAAAAAAAAATAAAGGTCACAAAAAATTCTCATAGAAATTGAAAAATGGGAATTGTGTACCTTAGTAAGGAGGTGAAAAAAAAAAGGATCACATTAAAAATGTATAAAATAATGAATTATACAGGCAAAGCAGATTGAGGGTTTCCCTTCAGTCTGTTTACTAACACAAAAATAAAGGAACATTCAATGAAGCTGAAAGGTGCAAAATTTAAAATTACAAAGGAAATATTATTTTCCATTGAGTGTGGAACACAGCATGAAACTAATTGCCATAGGGAAAGGAAATAATTTTGTAAGATTCAGAAAGTCAGTGGATAAGTATAAGGATAACAAGAATAGCTCAACTTACGGCTCTTAAGTGTAGCAAAGACTTTGATTTATCTTGTGACTCACGTGTAGGTGTTTGCACACTGAACAGTGCTAATATTGCATGGCTGAGACTCACTCTGTTTTGGATTAGGATGAGAACTTCAGGATACAGATTATCCCACATTTGTCTCCTGCAGAATTCCAGCACCTTTACTTCAGGAGTAATGTGCTGGCCACTGTCAGAGACTTTTTTTTATACAAGTTGTGTTTGTGATGAACAATGATTTTGATCCAGTTTGAGATTTACTGTCTTCTCTTCAACTTGCTGTCTTCCTAGGATTTAGAGTCCGCACTGCAAATATGCAGCGTGGGGAACATTTTAAAATTTTTTTGTTCCCAGCATGCCTCTTGCAGTGTCTCAAACTGGTTTGAGACACTGCAACCGGCACATACTTGCTCATCTGGATGTGGCCCTAGAGTGTATTTTACCAATCATTGTCCCTACTTTACCTGTGGCAGATTAGGGTTGCTATGCCTTGTACTTGTACAATAGGGTTGATTGTACAATTTTAGTAATAGAATAGGCAGAGATTTGTATAGGATGGTTTGGATAGGGATGATCTTGCGTCTGGCAAGGGGTAGAACTAAATGACCTGTGACAGTAGCTTCCAACCCTACTTTTCTATGGCTCTTGTTGCACGTTAATCTTAGGTGGATCCTGGAGCTCTTAACCCCTGGATTCTGTACATATTAACACCTTTAGGCACACTTTAGGCAGCTTAAAGTTATGGCTTCCAGGGCAGGTTTATCGCTGATCTGTGTTATCCAGAACTGTTTTAATTTACTTCCTCTTTATTTCTATTTTTTTCTTTATTTCTTTTTATTTTATGCTTCAGTGGCTGGCTTCCTCCACTTCATCACTTTCGCCCACCCATGTTCTGTTTCCACCTCCCATTTCATTACCCACCCCCATCCCATTAGCTCTCCACCTCCCAGATTCATGGTTCCGCTCCCTCTCCAACCCTTCTCCCCCTGTGGAGGAGGGATAGAAGACTGTCCTGGGTCACCAGCCCTGTAGTGGCAAGCTCCAGGTGGAGTGCAGTCAGAGGAGGCTTTTAGCCTTAAGGTACAACTGCTCCAAACTTGAGCTAGTTTTAACACCAATCAATATTTAAGCACTTAAAGTGCAACATGTAACTAGGCCCTATTATTCTATGATCCCCTTTCACCACTTAACTCGTGTTTTCATGGTTTACTCCCCTTCGTGTCTACAACAGAAGAGGAAGCAGGGTACCTGTTATTTATGAGGCTAGGCAATCCCTGCAGGCATAAATACATTACTGTTCTGTTCCTATTAATTCTTTTCCTTAATTACCCTTCTGACCCCTCCCCCCATCCCTACATAAGGTGGTGCCATACATCCAACTTAACAGTTACTAGATACAGTTAAGACACAAGCAGACACACATTCAAGCAGTTTAGCACGTGTTATGTGACCTTCTGCCATTTCACAGTTGTTCGCTTTCAGGCAAGGGTTATCTCCTAACATGTATTTACTTCAATAGTCTCTAAATATTACAATGATTTGCAACTGTTGCAAGTGAATGCATGATAAAGCCTCAGCATCCATTTCCATTTACTTCCTATCCCCCAGCAAAGACAAATCTCTGAGCCTCTGCTGCTGTCCCAAATACATCTCACTTCTGTCTGCTGGGATTGTAACATCAGTCAGAAATCAGTCACGATACTATTACCATATTGCAATATTGATAAAAGTGTGCTATTGCTTGTCCGTTCACTGCAGAGTATACATGTTAAGGCTGTTACTCTTCTCAGTGGCCCTATCTACACAAGATGCTTACTATGCAGTAGCTCATTACTACCACACAGTAGCATCGTGTGCCATGAACTGTGATGCGATGCTACTACACAGTCACCAGGAAGCCATGCGGGCATGCTACTGCGCTGTAATGTTGGTTGCTGCACAGTCATTTAGTACTTGGGTATGTGCAGTCACTGACCTGTGTAGACATGGCATGACTAGTGTTTGCTAATATAGTAGACCTATAACGTAGAACATCTAAAGCGTAAGAAGCTCCTTCCTATACCTTTACTTTACAGTCTTCTATAAATGTATTTCTTGCTTTACAAATTGCTGCAGACCTTAACATAATAATATATTTAGAAAGAACTTGTTAAAGCTTCCTTTTTTAAAAGTGTTCATAGTTCATTTCCCAATGTCCTCACAGTTCATGTTGGAACTGGTTTGGCCTTAATAACGTAGCGCAGATGGAGAGGAACCCCTAAGGCACTTGTTTAAGTGGATTTTTCTTCTTCCTGATCCAGGTGTACAGACAGTTAGTTGCAGACAGGTTATTCATATGAAAAAAAAATCAGCATACCAATATTAAACCACTGGTGAAACCAGTGAAATATCCTGTGTCTGACCATTGATCCCTGCAGAAAATTCAGCAGAAGGTAGGAACCAACCCGATAAAGTACCCAGCCAATAATATGCATAGAGGAAAAATGCCTTTTTGATCCTTAACAGCAACAATAACAATAATAACCATAACAACAACAACAACATCTTATACAGTGATTTTCAACTGCAGATTTCATGTCACTTGACAAAGAGATCTAAATGTCATTGGGTGTGTCAACACGAGACACCTTATTGTGCAGCAGACTAATTGACTGTGCAGTAAAGTGTCTATTTGTGCAGATGCTTACTGCACAGTCAATTAGTCTACTCTGTGGTAAATTTGCTACCTGCAAATTTGCTCCCAGTCAGCCCCACCACCAAGGGGCCACCTGCAGGTTAGCGCCAGTACCACAGGGCTTGGAGCTTCTCCAGCTCTGGGGCTGGCATGGCTCTTTGCCTGCCCCAGCCCCTGGCCCTTAAAATAAGGCTGTGACACCATGGCCCTGGGCCACTTCCAACTAGCCCCCAGCCAGCTGCAGCAGCCTGCCTGGACCCTGGAGTTGTCCTCCAGCACAGCATCACCACCTGCCTCCCTATCCCATGCTGTGCCTCTATGCTGGGCACTAGGCATTTGCCCAGGACCAGCAGCACCCAATCTGTTGCACACAGGCCCTGCAGGCCATCAAGGGAGGCATGCTGGTGTCATCCCTGATGCCACAGTTTGCCTCCTGGGGGTGGAACTGGTCCCAGAAAGAGAACATGGACCTTGAGGCACTGTGGCACAAGGCCAAGGTCATGAGCCAGTTTGCCTGGAGCAGGCACTCCAATGCCCACATGTATGAGGGCTTTTCAGACCATGTGAGGGAACGCAGGCGCAATCGGTCAGTGTGCCAGTGCCACAAGGCCTTGTGGGCACAGTGAATCAGTGTTACCAACCACAACCACTGGTTGGGAGCTGCCCATAAGTCCATGGCTTTTATGTGGCACCTGAACCACATTGTCACTTCCTAGGAACCCAGGTGGAGCCAGGCTGGCCTGCCTGAGCCTCCACCTTCACCTGGCAGTGTTAATGAGGTGTCAGCATGGAGGGCCCCTGAGGGCACCAGGAGTCCCAACCCCTCACATCATCCAGCAACTCCAGCAGCCAAGGCCAGTGCCTGCCCTGCCAGCTCCAGGTGCATGTCCTTACCCAGCAGACCAGTCTGGCCATGGCACTGCCAGCCTTTAGCAGCTCTAGCTCCTCCCTGGAGGGGGCCTCTGCCTGGGCAGCCAGGGGCTGCATCCCTGCCTTCCAGGATACTGTTGGGAGCTGCACATCATTACTGCCAGTGGGGTAGACCCAGGTCACCAGGCATGCCTGCCATGCCCATACAGTAAGCCATGCACTGAGAGGAGGGCCACCCTGTCCCTGCTTCTGCCCCCCTACCCACACAGCCCAGCTATGCTCCACTTGGCCCCTGGAGTCCCCCCTCATAGTATGCAGCCTGGCAGGAGGGAATGGAAAACTTTATTGAGCAGCCTGTGCCCCCTCAGCTAGGTAGGTATGGGCCCATCACATATGGAATAACATGTTGATGCCAGCAGCAGTGTTGTCCTTGGTTGCAGGGGTCAGGGACGTGTAGTGTAGGCACAGGTACACCTCCAGGCAGCAGCAGATATTGCAAAGAAGCACAGGTTTTCCTGCTGCACTTTTGAAGCTCAGGGTCCTGCACCAGGTTCTCAGGTGTACCTGGGGCACTATGGTGATCAGTAGCAGCAGGCTGTATTGGGTTGGGCACCCCTTGGTCCATGCAAATGGCTTCTTGCAGCATGCCCGGGACATGCTCAGCAGAGGCATGCTTGGGGCACAGGGCAGGCATAGGAGGGGCCTGCCCTGGGGAGCCTCTCTGGAGAGGACTCCTGGGGAGAGGGTGGAAGCACCACCAGCTCCGCATCCCAGTTGGCCAGGATCCCCTCACCCCCTGAGCCTGGGCACTATGGGTCTGGTGACAACAGAGGAGGTAGTCTAGCCTGCAGGAGAAGGGGCAGGAGTGGGTCTGGAGCTTTGGCAGCAAGTGCTGCCAAAAGCCAGGCCTGTCCCAGCCAGGGAAGGGGGTGGAGAAGGCAGGCTGCCTGAAGTCAGCACCCAGCAGCCCACCAGTCCCTATGGAGCAAGCAGACAGGGGAGAATTTGGCCAGTGGCCACCTGTGCCAGGGCCTGCCCAGCTGATTTACCATGGTCCCTGGACACCTGTGTACATATGACCCCTGATTTGAGGCTGGGCAGTACACAGACCCCTGGTATAGTGCATGTTATCTCAGAAATGTTGCAGAACTCCCACAAGAGCTTATTTCTCCTAGCTCTGCAGATCCTGCAGCTAGACATGGCAGAGAGACACCAGCTGCTAGCAGTGATGCACCACCAGGGTTACTGCCACTCTCAGTTGGGGCTGTCCGTATCTGCCAACTCCAGCAGCAGTGGATCCAGGACTGGACACTGCTGCTGGACTGCCTGGTCACTGTGGCAGAGAAGCGGCTGGCAGACTCACAGAACTGGCATGCAGAGGACATTGCATGAGTGGCAGAGGGACCAGGTGGATCAGGAACTCCTGGACAGGCCCCTGGTCCATGAAGCAAGGCATATGGAGACCCAAGAGTGGCAGGATACCATGGTGGCCAGGGCAGTAGAGGCTATGGAGGAGGACTGCTGGATGCTGGACACCATCCTGGCCTTAGTGGTTGTTGCTGTCATGCTGTCCACTGCCCAGCCCCTGGTTGCAGCCATGCCTGCCCCCTGGCAGCTGCCTGCTGCCCCCCGGGATGATGACCCAGAGGATGTTGGCCTCCATGACCTTGAGGTGGGCAGTGAGGTTGTGCTAGCATCCCTTCAGGCAGCCGAAGATGTGCTGTACCAGTGCACAGGTCTGGCACAGGCACCAGTTGAAGTGTGGCTGGTGGGGGTCCAGTTAGCCAGTATAGTGTTGCGTGGGTCAGGGAAGAACAGGTAGGTAAGGTCCCCAGTGAGGAGGGGTGGGACCACCACCACACTCAGCTGGAGGTCCAGTACTCCTGGCACGAAGTGCCTGGTCTCCACCAGGGCATGGATCATCATTCCCAGGGCCTGGGAGTGGAGCAGCCATTGCACAGTGAGCACAGGCTCCAGTAACAGAGTTGCAGAACACTGTCCCAGTGTGCTGCAGGCTGTTTGGGGCCAGAAATGCAGGTGTCCATGGAGCAGTGCAAGGGGCTGGATTTTAAAGCTGACCGCTGGCTGCAGACTTCCACTCCACCAGCTGTTTCAGGGGGCAGGGACACAGCCAGAGGGGACCAGGAGCAGGCTACTGCCAGGAGCACCAAATAAACAAAAAAAAAAAGCTTTCAAATGCCCACAGTGAATTACTGGTAAACCCATATAGCACTAATTGCATGTGTAGACACATTCATTATCTCCACCTTTAAGATGGGGAAATGAAGCCACAAAGGAATTTACTCACAAACACATACACAAACAGAAAAGTCACACAGCAGGTCAATGACAATGCCAGAGATAAAGCCCACAGGTGAAAACTTGGCTCTAGTGAAATTAAATGACAAAATTATTACCAACTTCAATGTGACTAATATTTCACCTCAAGTCTCTTGACCCCCCAGCAAACCATCTGCCTCCAGAAACTAGCTCTCATTTTAAGCACCACTTTTGCAAAAAGTCTGAGGCTTATCTTCCCTTGTTGAGTTTGGAAACAATTAATTGTGTGCCTAAGTATGAATAGCTGAGCTTCTAAGTACAGTGGCAAAGTTAACTACCACTAGGTCCACTAGGTTGCAGCAACGTTTTTGTTCAGGTGAATAAGCATAAACCAATCCAACTCAGCCCCAGATGATTTTTGCTATAAATCAGAATCAATAGTTTTATGTCAGGCAAGTAAATGAATGTGTCATGTTGGAAAAAATGAATCTTGCTCGTCAAGAAGAAAATAATAGGGACAACTGGGGGAAGGCAGCCAGAGCAATATGATATCAAGTTAAGTGTGGATGAAATGGTAACACTCAAGATCTGGAGAGCTGGGATCTTGAGTTCTGAAACATATCTATACTGCATGGGTATTATGAAGTCTCACTCATGTTCGTCCAAAAAACTTTGCAAGTTGATAGATGCTGGGTGTCACAGCAATGCAAAATGTTACCAGGGAGGACTGTTATTCACCTCTCTCTCAGCCTAGAAAGAGGTATGGGGGCTTTCTGTATCAGTCTATTAACTTTTAGTACATAAGGCATTACATTTGTCTAGAATAAAACAAACTTTAAAAAACTATTTTTTAAAAAGGAAATTAGCTGAAGACAAATAAGCAAATGTCACTCAGAATCCCACAGTGAATGCACTAAGGGAGAAGTTGCTGAGAAAGAAGTCTTTTTTCCAGCTGCAGCTTCTCATGTCAGGTGAATTCACATTCTGGTTTGACTTTAAATGATTGTAAAACATCTTTAATATAAACAGTATATTTAGCACAGACAGAAGTGGCCTCATTAGAAGTACAACAGTTTCTCACACCTCATCTGGTTTCAAGAAACAAATTGTATTTCTTCACTGCAGGTCTGCAGCAGACACATTCCAACCCTGTGATGTCAGCAGCAGCAGCAGCTTTGAGAGCTTTGCTATTGTGTGTGGCATTTCTTCTAATATGCCAGAACATGGAAGATAACGAAATAAACTTGTTTTCCACAACCATGAGTTATCCCCATTTACTGAGGATACTCTTCTACCTTGCTTTCCATGGAACCATTTGAAGCATCATGGAAAGATGAAATATCATAATCAAAATCAACTTCTCACCACAGTGATTTTAGAACTGCATTCACCAGATGTAATTATGAAAAGATTCTGGCATCTGATCATTAATATTTTTCCATAAACATTTTTAGAATTTTGGACAGAGGAAGATGCAAGGAAACCTGCCGTTTAAGACGGCTAGCTTGTGGCTGTTGTAATCATAGGAAGTGCACCAATGTAACTGAGAAGAATGGGCATTTATACATGTGCTCCAGGAGTGTGTGTGTGTGTGTGTGTGTGTGTGTTGGGGGGCGGAGGAGAGAGGGTGCTTTAATTAGAGCGGTTCTGAGAGCAGCACTAATTAAAGTGCCTGGAGCATCTTATGTATCAGTGTCCATGCACTGAAAAATGTCAACAGGGGAGCTTTTATCTAAAGCTCACCAAATGCATAAAGCATTCCTGATACCATTTTTAAGTGTGGGGCCACTGATACATGAAATGCTGGAGCATGGTAATTACCATGCTCCAGAAGACTCGGTTAATCAAGTCTGCTCCAAAGCGCTGTAAGTATAACGTGTCAGAGCAACCTTGTTGCTCATGTATAGGTGCCCATTGTGGCCTAATACCTGTATATGTAAAGTTCATATTGGAGCAAAAAGCAATGTGATGTAACATTAAGAAAATAATACTTCTGATTCCACAAACTTAATTAACAGGTTAGCTAAGCACGTTTTCCAAAATGCTAATTTACCTGCATGAACAGCTTTAAAAGGATATTTTGACTTTTACCACATTCAGTCATTTTTGTATATATATGTTTCTGCATTTAACTAAAATTTATATTTATTGATCTTCCTTAACTTTTTTTGCAAACTTTCTTCCAGCCCAGGGCAGACTCATGATATATCTTGGAAAAAGATGCATTGTTTGCTTTAAATTCTATCTTGTATCTTTAACCAACTCAACTGTTTCTGTCTATGCAGCTATTTTCCATCTTTCAACCAGCTCTGTACAGAACATTAAATATGGCATTTACCAGGCTTTCAGTGATCAGCTGTGAACTGTGTAGCCAGAATACATTTTTATTTAAGTTTTAACTTTTAATAGTCATATTACTATAAGCCAAATGCCTACCCATCTATTTCCACTTTGGTTACTGCAGTCTTTTCCTCTCAGTCCCTCTCATAACCAAATTACCTTTCTAGGCCACATCCACATGACCAGGGGCATGTGTTTGCAACAGCACAAATCATAACAGCACAATTTTGTCTGCAGTACACCCTTGCCTGTGCACTTTGCAGCGGGACAGATTGTTCAGCTGCTCCATGTACTCCCGGGGGCACTGGCTGGCCTCAGTGTGGGGCTAGCTGGCAGGCAGCCCCCATGCTGAAGCACCCTGTGGCCCAGCCAGCTGGGGATCGGCATGTGGAGACAGGGGAGCAGTAGCTTACAACTGTCTGCTCCCCGGTTTCCAGACACACTGCACCCTGAGTAGCTGGGGACTGGCTGGGGTGCGGGGTACCTCAGTGTGGGGACTTGACATTGAGCAGAGACAGAGGAGCAGACAGCTCTGGGTTGCCTGCTCCCCCATTTCTGTATTTGTCATGGTACACACCACTTCGACATGCTTTGTGTCACTTTTTCTTCTGGGTTTTATTTTTGCCACGAGGAAATCCCAATAGCAAATTTTGACCCAGCACTGCATATTAAAAGCACTGCACATGGTTTAATGTAACACGTGTGGTTTATGGAAACATAAAGAGGTCTGTGGCACCACAAACTACACGTGCCTGCACATCTGGATCCTGACCTATAGTCCATCCAAAAAGGAACCATTGAAGTATCTTCCTTGCTCCTCTTCTGGACAATGATTCTCTCATCTCAGTGACTTCTTTTCCTAGCTGCTCAGATTTTATTTCTCCCTCTCTTTTTCAAGGCCCTGGCTAAATCTGTACCTACATGACAAATTTTCTTTCTCAAGCTGCGTCTATGTGGTAAAATTACTGTGGTTCACAGTAGTGCCTTAAGGACATATCACTGCTCCACATGGGCTGCTGCCTCCTGGGCTAGGGACAGAAGTTACACACAAACTAGTTTAAGTGATGAGAAACTGGTTTAAACTTGTAACAGAACAGAAGCTCTGTCCACATAAACTGCTTAAAAAAAAAACCCGTTTAAGATAAACCTGGATGGATGCAGTAACAAGCTTAACTGATTTAGGTCAGACTGGTTTACTGAACTTCTGTTGCAGGTTCCCTCCCACTCTCAGTCCCCCAGCATCCCAGAACACTTTGCAGCCCTGGGCTGTGCTGTCTGCCTCAGTGGAACAGGGCTGTTCCAGCCTCAAGCTGTCAGAGCAAAGGCAGTAAAGCCTCTGCTTCCCAGCCTGCTTCCTGCCTGCCAGGCCAGTGGGATGGGAGCTGGGCAGAGAAATGGACCCCCCGGACCCCCTAGCCCCATCAATAAAACAAAGTGGGGAAAAAGCCTTGGGGAGCGGTGTGGCTTTTCGCTCCTCCCCCTGCAACCCAGTGAGCCAGTATGAGATAGGCTCAGGCCTACCTAAGCCCTCCACCTTAGATGGGGGAAGGTACCCCCTTCCCTTCGCACCAGCCCCCCAACCGGGGTCTTCCATGCACAGGTGTAAGCACCCACTGGGGGTGGGGGCTTTTTGCCCTGCCACAGCTAGAACTGGGCTGAGATCGCCCCAGCCCCTCCTCAGCATGTGTCTTGGGGTGGGGGGGAGGATCAAGGGGTGGAAATGTACCCCCTGGTCTGGCACCAGACCCGTACCTGGGGTCTGCCTGGTACCCTGCCACAGCTGGAGCTAAGCTGGGATTGCCCAAGACCCACCCCCTCCTCGGCTGGAAGCCTCCAAAGTGGGGGGCTGGGGATGGGAATGTACCCTCCTGGCCTGGCACTGGATCCCCACCCATGGTCTCCCTAGTGTAGGCGGAAAGCCTCTGCCAGGGGTGGGGAGGGAGGGGCTTTTTGCCCCCCCAGCAGCTCAGAGCCAGGCTGAAATTCCCTCAGCCCCTGAGGCTCAGAAATACCACCACTAAGAGCAAAAGTCAAAAGGAACAAAGAGTCAGAAGACAGGTGTCCTATTCCCATGTTTGTTACTTAACTAATATAAGAACTTTGGCAAATTATTTCACCTCTCTGTTTCAGTTTCCCATCCTGTAAAATTCCTTTGTAATTCATTTGGTCACACTCGATTAAAAAGTGATCTATCATCCTTCAGCACATCATATGTGAAGCAAAATGGTTTATTTAAAAAAATAGTAAGCAAACACACCTCATTTTCAATCTTGTTTGGATCTTCAAAGGAGTTCTGTCTACTCTATCTGTGTCTTACAGATAGTAAGCTCTTTTGAGTAGGAGAAGTCTTTATAGTTGTGTCTTTTGCAATGCAGAGCAAGTTCCCTAGTATCTGATAATAAACTACTAAAATTATAATTGATAGCTCTATGTTAGAACTGGATGAATATTGCATCTTTTTCCATTTGGCATTGTCTCAAAGTTCAAGCTTTTCAGAAACACAAACATTATTTACACAAAATATCCTTTTTGAAGGTGTTATTACTTTTTTTCCTTGAATGTTATCATGAAAGAAATTTTATGGTTATACTTTTGTGTGTGCATTGAGGAAATGATAGTACATATAGGGTGGGACACTTTGACAAAGCAGGGACCTCAGATCTTAAAAACTCATCTCTAGGGCCCCAGGAAAATGGCAACTAAAGGAACCAGACTAGAATTTGAGCTTTGTAGCTGGGGCTGCAGATGCACACACAATTACTATATTTTGTGTGAATGTGGTGAGAGAAAATTAAATTTAAACTCTGCTTGTAGCCAATAAATCTTACAGTAGCCTAATTTTTATAGGAATGTTGCCTAAGGCAAGGTATGTGTGGCCCAGAAAGGAAAAGGTTTAACATTTTCTTAAAAAAAACAAACCCTAGTTTTGTTTGCCTGTTATTTCTTCCTGAAACACTCAAAACCTAAATTACTTCTTTCCCTCATTATTATAAGGGCTCAGTTTTTTCACTAATGTAGAAATGCTTAAATCTCTGTTTCCAATGTGCCAAAAGCTTATTCTTCTGCTTTAAGAAGGATAAGCTTATCTATTTTATCCATGAATATTAAAATGTAAGGTGCAGAAAAGCTATTAGGGCATGGTGCCAAAATCCATGGCTTTCTCTCTTCCAGGGAAGTAGCTGTTCTATGGAGTCACCTTCCTTTTACATCCTTGCCTCCTCTTGACCCCACATATCTTTCCCTCCTGGCTGTCCAGTGTGCTAGCTTGAGGAAGACAGCTAGAGAGTGCTCTGGGTAATACATAGAAGAGATTGTTTATGACATCAGTGATTTTTTTATAAATAACGAACAAAATAAGCCATCTAGCCATCTAACAACCTTTCCCATACCATTTAATAGGTACTTCTGGGTATAAATGCCATTGGAATACAGCCTGATCCCTGAGGGTTTTCCAGTGTGAACTGAACCAGGTATGAGAGGGATTTTTAGGTATTAATCCTATGCTGATGAAATTTCATTGTAAGGGGTCAGATTCAAGACTGGTCTTCTAGATGTTACCACTTAGCCATTGCTTTGCTGTAGGCTAAAGGTTCCCTGAGCCTAGTGGTGTTATGGAGCTGGCACAGTTAAGACACATTGGTTTCTATAGGCAATGGCATGCAAGGGAACAATATGGCTAGTAGGATATCAAGCCATCTTTGACTTCCCAGCCCAAATGACCAGATATGCATTTAAATCTCTGTCAGCTCTGTGTGATCTTTGGTATGAATCTAGAGCAGGGCCCAAATTTGCCTCTGGAACTGTACTAAGACAGCTTAACTATTGTGCCACCATATCTCATTTGCTACACAGGGAGGACCCAAATAGACAGGGCTAGTTGCTTAGGCTCCCTACAGAGTTAACCAATAGGACTCACAAGGCACAGGGATGTATTTAAAGTATTGCTCCCTCCAGTGCTTAAGCAAATAACTCAGTACTGAACATTAGGGCCTCCTTTTATCTTTGGAAACAGGATGTCAAGAATGAATTAATTTATTTGACCAAAGATCGTGTTCACGACCAACTTTGCATAATATCCTAGTGGTTAGAACACTTGTCCAGGAAATGGGAAGATTCTCACCTGCAGCTCCCACTTCTGAGGTGGATACCCTATCTATCAGGCTGTAGAAAAGTCTGGGTTTAGGGAACATCCATCCTTTGGCAGCCGAGCCACTGAGTATCCAAGAAGGCATGTGTCCAGAAAGAGAGCAAACAAGAAAAAGCATTAATCTTTGGCCTGGTGATGAGGACACTTTACTAAAAAGGAGAAAAACTGGGTTATGGTTCCTGCTACCAGGACTGCTTGTGAATTTTAAACTAAACTGTCATTGCTGGGGACCTACCTAACTCATTGTGACAGAAAGCAATTTTCATGGCTTTGTCATGGCCTGAATAGCCAAATTTGCTGTCATTTCATGCAAGTCCTACCCCTTGGTGTTCGTTGGCAGAGAGGCTCCACCCCTTGGTGCTGACTGGTGGAGAGGCCCTAGTGGAGAGGAAGGATGAAGGGGAGGCTGCCATCCTGACTGCTGGCAGCCTTTCATGAAGCCCCACCGTTCAGCACGGACTGGCAGAGAGGCACAAGAGGGCAGCTGCCATCTTGCCTGCTGCCCTCATGCTATCCTACCAACCAGGGCCTTCCCCTCAAGGGCAGACTGAGAAGCTGAGCCACAGTGGACAGCTGGCTCCCACTGGGGAGACAGCATTTTATTTTTATTAAGTTTCTTTTTTTCAGTTGGTTTTGTGGGAAATTGCAGCCACTTATATTTTTTGCAGTGACCATGGAGATTGCCGTTATTTGTGGTTTCCGCCAAAATCACAACACTGAGATTTAAGTAGGTCCCTGGTCATTGTTTAAAAATAGAAGTAACTCTGGTGCAGGGACTGGAACCCCAGTTTTAGGATGGAAGTTAAGAGATCATCAAGGTAGGGAGACAGGCCTCTAACAGGACTCAGGTGTCTAAGCCCATTATACATGGGTGAATATATCTGGGTACAACCATAGAATAACTACACAAAGTAATGAAAAAAGGTAACTGTCCAAACTGTATTGGGATACTGGTCATATGAGCTAGCCATAGATTTGAGAGTGGTGCAGAGGACAAGAAAGAGAACTGCAGGTTGGAGGTATGCCTGGACAGACAGGGCCAAGCCCAGAACAAGAAGGATTTAAAAAACCCTCAGCCATCAGATAGCTCATTTTAGGTTAGTCAGAAGAAACAAGGTGTGTGAGCAGCACAAAGGATCAATAGGGTGTCAACGAACAGAGTTAAGGGAATAACTGAGTAGCTCAAGATTCCTATCAACAACAATAACACAAACAAGAAGAGCGAGACTAATGTGAAGCCAAACACATCTGAAGGACCATGAAGTCTAACAGATTGTAATGGGCAGGGAATAAAGTTCATGTCCCAAGAGTGTTCTAGTTATCTGCAGGTCCAGCAAATCAGCAAAACTTTGCATAGAAATACAACAACAAAAGGAGAGATGAAGCAACTTGTATGGGTATTGGAGAGAGGAGCACAGGTTACAACAGAAAAAAGTTTAAAGGAGAAATCAGGAAGTATATGCACATGGCTAGAATGTGAGATATACTTGCAGTATTTCCATAAATATGTCTCTTAATATTGAAGCTAGTTAGTTTTGAGAAACATGGAGACATGTTATTATCAGGATACAGTGCTGAAAACATGAACTACCCAGTTATAATACACCCCCAAAATGTACCTAGCTAGCTCACCCTT
>NW_017728943.1:104250350-104269122 GCF_001723895.1 Crocodylus porosus
CATAGGTGTGTGCAACGGTACTATTTGAGACAGATGGGAGCACTTATGAACATGTTGGACAAATTACCTATGAATGCAGGGGACTCAACCCACTGGCCATGGAGGTCTCCTTCAGTCTTGTGTTCCTATTCCTGTGTCAGCAGCTGCCAAGTGTAGGGGAATGAGGGGAATACAGGTTTAGCTTTAGTTTTGGGTACAGCTATGCCATCATAAATTACACTCCATGTGTTGTGCCCCATGTGGAATTTGGGCTAACGGTAAAACAGCTAGAGTATAGGATTGCCCAGTTGCACTTCTTTTTCTTCAGATCAAAAGTGAGGAAAAAAATCTTAGGAAGAAAAATTCAAAATGTCAATGTTTTCATTTTATCCTACTCTTTTTTCCCCAAAATTGTTGTGACTATACTAAAAAGCTGAATTTTTAAATCCCTCTTTTTTTCTTTTCCCTTTTCCTCATTGTTACTGAGGGCAATACAATATGTAATATCTACTTTATTTTCCTTTTTTCTTTTTCTTTTTTATTTAGTTATTTTTAGTATTCTGTGTGTTTTGAAAATATCCATAGGTGTTTTAAAACTGGAGTGGAAAAATTACAGAGTTTAATTGTTTCCAGTTTTGTAAAACTAAAGAAGTCTTGGGAAAATCTGAGTGAGTGAGTGAAGGAAAAGAGAGAGAAATTTAAAAAAAAGGAAATGTCAAATCATTCTATTGTGTCCAGTGTCAAAAAGGGATAGAGAAGGGAAAATAAAAATAGTAGGAGAAACATTAAAGGAAAAACAACATTTGAAAAAATGCAAATGTATAAATATTTGCTTTCAATAAAAAAGTAAAATGAATTCATGTAAGTTTTGTATAAAAGGCCTGAGATGTCGAAAGTGTGACTTGAATAATATCTTAAAACTAACTGTGGTGCCAACACAAATGCCACAGGACAACAATGGACTTAGCCCATAGTCTTCATCCTAGAAAGGTCCTGGCAAGCACGGCTTAGATAGGAATAGATCTCATCCTTAAGAAGTGGAGTTTAAATAGATTTATCTGGTATCTGATTCATTGCCAACCCTAAAGTGACCAGTGCTCCCACACGAAAAGCAGAATAAAGAGCCTTTCATATCAAAGTGGGCACAAAGCAAGGCATTACCAGTTAACCTTTTCATATTGCCTTTTACAGTTCCCATATAGAACATGTATCTACAGTTTTCCTGCAAGTAGAGATGGCTTAGAAAACTAAGGACACAGCAGGGCAAATGCAGGTGGAGACACTCCAAGGGTGAATTTGCCTTAACTTGGTTTGAATTAAGATAAATGTTTATGAACACTAACACTTTATTTTGCCTCAGACTGTCACATTTTTTCCTGCTTTCTATCATTCCAATCCTTAATGGCCAGACTTAGAAGAGGCATATATTTTTTTTGGCCTTCAAAAGATCTTGACATTCCTGTGGAAAGCAGGTTGGTTCAGAGAAGCACTATCTAGTCCTAAGAGTAAACAGGAAAGTATTATTAAAACAAAAATAATCTTTAAAAAAAACAACAGGTTTAATGATTAACAGCCTTTCCTTACCACAGGCCAGGATTCCTGCAGTGATATATGGGAACCCTTCTGGGACTCTTTAAATTCTCTAGATACTTCAGCCTGAAAGTTAAAATACTGTTCCATCCCCTGCCCATCACCTTTTGAACTATTGAGACCATTTTACTAATGGATTCCAGTAATCTCTTGGGGCAAGATTTCAAACACCAAAATAAAATGGGAGTTAGGCACCTAAGCACCTCTGAGGGGCAGGGCCTTGCCCTTTTGAAAAGAAATTGAAACTCTTTATATTTTTATATGATATTGCCTTATTTAAATTGTAATCACATGACGTGTTCTTCCAACAAAAAGAAAATTAAAAGGACACAGATCACATTATAAATCAGATGTTAAAGCCAGTTTTTCTATGTCAGAAAAATCATGTTTTGTACTAGCATTACTTTGAGCAAAAACACTCATGCTGAACTTGAAATATTTGAGTAATGCCACTGAAGTTAACAAAACTACTCATGTGTTTGTAGTTAAGCATGTGCATATGTGCATGCAGGACTGAGCCTTAGTTTATTAACACTGAACAAACTACTATAGGGATACAACTGGGTTAATTAAGGCCCCATGTTATGTTTTATAACTAGTTACAAGCTAATGTACTGATATAAAATCATTGGTAGAAATATTTACATTACATTAAAAATAAATAAATAAAAGGCCCCCCCCCCATTTTTTTTTACCATTTCCTCCTACAGTCTGCAACCACAACACTGTATTATCCTTTTACCAAATGAAAATCAGGGTGTTAAAATAAGGATTTTAAAGTAACACACTTGTATTAAACCTGAAAGCCTATGCCTCTGAAGACTCTTTTTCTGTGACTACCTTGCCCCTATTCATTCTCCACAGTTTATGGATGCCTAATTGTAAGAGTTTTTCTCCCCAAATACCATTCAGAACCTGAGATTTTGTATATGATAGAAAGAGGCAGTTATAGCACTAAAGTGGTATATTATTCCTGGCTGCTGCTTGCCACATCTCCGTCAGCTTTGCTTGTCACTAGTGAAAGTCAGTGAAATGTCAATGTAAAGCAAATAACGTACCACTTCATATACTCACAAACAATATTCAGAGAAAAACATTTTGAAGCAGTTGTAAATGTTGATGAAAATAACTTTTTAGTAACCTCATCCTGAGATTTATCAGAAGTGAGCTAAATATTTCATTGTAAAAAGGCATAATTACATTTAAAATATTAAATTGCATTTAAAATATTAAAAAATACATAAAACAGCTTAATGAACAGACCATTCTATCCAGCTGATATGCATTCACAATCCCTTGTCTTTCAGCTATGTCACATCCCTTTCCACTTTACTTTATAGAACCAGGAGGGCATGGCGCAGGAAATGAGTAGCTAGTTGTATCAATGACAGATTCCCCCTTCATGGGCAAACTCTCATGGTGCGCTGGAGCCTGATTGGGAAATAAGGATCTGGCCCTTGATACTGTAGCTTATATCAAAACTAAGTGCAGAACTGAATAGAGAGGAACTAGATTTTGATTGTAGCAACTCACAGAACACTACCACTTGGTCATTCACTGGAATCCAGCCTAAGTGGTCAAAATTTTACTGTTAGACAACTGGTGGGCAAATAGATGATGTGAAATAAATCGGCAGATGCAAGCATGTTCCCAATGGGCAAGTACCATCAAAACCAATGCCCTTATTGTAAGCCTCAGCAAAGAAACCATTACTTGAAAGGATATGGAGGTTTAGCTCCCTCTTCTGAAGGCAGATATACCGAGAACCAAAATGGGGCCCAATGGTGTGGAAATGGGCTATAGTGCTGGTGAGGAGAGCTCAATCCATAATGGAGGGAAAGAGTTATTTTGCCTTAATCTTGAAATGCAGAAGCCAGGGACTTTCAGCCATTTGCCTGTTTATGAGAGGTTTCACCTGCATGTGTGGCTGTAGGGACAAGGAAAACTCTGTTAGAACCAGCTGCTGCTATAAAATCCTGCCAAAAGGAAAGGAACTGAGAATGTGGAAAGGAGCAGGGAGCAGGGAGGCTACAGAAGGAAAGCATTTTCTACATTTTTATGATAAATCAAGCGTGCTTCGCAGTGGTGCCTGGATAAAGCTGAGTTGTTTATTGTAGAGCATGTTGATTCTCTGGAGGGGTATAACAGTTTTTCACAGGTCATATTTTAGAACATTTCTATTAGGATGATGACAGCTTCTAAGCTCTAACTGATACTTTGTGGCTTAAAGATTTATGTACATGCGACAATATTGCAGCAAGTTTGCCTGTCTTTGCTTCAATAGATTCACTAACCTGTCAAACAGGAAACAATCTAATAGCTGTTCCTCCAGGACATTCGGTGTGTTTAAAAGTAGCTATTGTCTGCCTTTGATCACTGTTTTGTTCTTACAAGCTAATGCAACACATTAAAAATGCCCTTCTCTGGGCCAGGGGAGGCTGAGGGTTGTCCAGCTTGGTGAGGACCTCTGCTGCTTCTGCTGAAGCCACTGGTACTCAACCTTTTTAGACTGAAGGCAGCCCTCCAAAACTTTTCATAATGTAGCAGCACCCCATTTAAAAACTAATATAAATATATTCTGAATATTATAATATACACATTATAATCCTATCATTCATATATTGGTAATTGATTAGATCATTATAATTCATGGGCAACTGGCACCACCTTAGTCAGGTGCCCCTCAGCGACCAGTCAGCAACCGAGGGGGGAGGCCCCCTGCAGCCAATCTTTCCAACTTGGGGGGAGGGAGGGGGGCTTTGCCAACTGGAAAGCAGCCACAGTGCTAGTGGCCACAGTGCTCCTGGAAGCAGCTGTGGTGCTTCATCCAGTGCTCCCACTCCCTGGCCAGCACTTGCAGAGTGGGCACTGGAGCTTCTCCCTGCCTCCCCTGCCCATTGCCTAAGTGGGGAGTGCAGCCTGTCATGGGGTACACTGACACTCTCGGGGGGTGCACATGTACCCCTGTGCATGCCTTACACGTCACCACTGTTGTAATTATATTATATTTACCCCTTATGGCTGCTGGCACAGAGTGCTCTTTTTAACCCAGCACATGTTCACTCCCATCTCAGCAATGGACTCCCCATACCTGGCTCCAGATCACTGGTGGGAATTGAGAACCAATGAGCTGAAGACTTCCATAGTTACCTGAGGGTGAGCCCTTCTGAACTCCAGCTTGGGGGTGATAAGAGACAGAGTCCGGGGGGGCCTGGCTGGGAGGGACAAGGTGCCAGGCTGTACACATAGCACATGGGAGTGCTGAAGGAGTGGAAGAGGCAGGGAGTAGGCAAAAGGACACACGAGGCCAGGGAGGGAGGATGGAGCAGAACAACAGGATGGCATGGTGCAGTCACTGCCACTGCCATTGCAGCCAGGTAGAATGCAGAGCCAGATTGGGAAGCGGCTGTGGCAGGAGCATGTGCTTTGGCCACAGCTCTTCCCAGTCTGATCTGGCATGGTGTCTCCTGGAAAAAGAGACACATGGGGCACTGTCCTACACCTGCTTTTAGGAGGCACCTCAGAGCCAAACTGAGAAGTGGTTGTATCAGAAAAGTGTACTTGGCTGCATTACATCATGCAGGTGGGTGCACCTCTTCTCCTTCAGCTCTTCCCAATTCAGCTCCTATGTGCCTCCTGAAAACGGAGGCATGTAAAGCAGTTTCACCCAGCAATGGTGGTGATGTTGCCAGCACTGTAGCACCCCTAGCACCCATACTGCTGTGGTACCCCAGTTGAGAACCACTGGTTTAAGGAAAAATAGTAGTAAAGATGTAATAGACTGTATTCTTTCTAAACCATAAAGGTTAGTAGACTTCACTGATATATGCAATAATTCACTTATTGGCGTGAGATAAGCATCAGCTTAAGTATATGCTGTTTTATAGATGTTCAGAGGGGACTGTTGTTCAATAGTGATTTTCCCTAATCATTTTACAAGTGACAGTGATGGGCTCCTAAGCAGTGTTTCCAGTTTTCATTCTTCCAAGTGTTAGGAGATTGTGGTTTTTTGAACTGGTGCTTTTTCAGCATCCACATTCTAGAAGGGATGCAATGCACCAAGATAATGTACTGTAGAAAGAAATCTAAAAATAAATGTTCAAGATTAAACAGAAAAAGAAAGAAAAAGTTATCCCACTCTTTCTATGGATTTTATTGCTCAGGATAGGCAATTACAGACCAGGATTTATCCTCTAACAATAGTCATTACACATGAAGGTATACACATCTATAGAGCAGATCTCAAAAGAAGCTATTGAGGCAGATGAATTCAATGTGAAATTTATTAATACAGAATATGGTGTTAATGTTGAAGTAATTCACCTTTATAAATCTCTGATTCACTAAAGAGCAGCGAGACTCATTTTGGTAGCACATGCAGTGAGATATGATTTGAATGTGTTTGTTAGTAGGACTGTACAAAGCAACTAGTATTTGATTCAGATTCAGATTTGGCCAGTTTGGGAGACAGTGATTCCATCTGGTGATTCAAATCACCGTCCCGAATCAATATGGCTGGATCTGCCCCACCTGCCCCAGCTCCTGGTACTTTGGAAAAAAAAGCTCCAGCTCACCAGGTGCTGCCGAGCAGGGGTGGCGATCCCTGCTGTCCCCCGTTGTACCACACTGCATTGGGGGGGGCTCTGCACAAACCCCCCAACTCTCCCTGCTGTCCCAGCCCTCCCCCACATAGCTATCCCACCTGCTGCAGCTCTGGCCCTACCCATCCCTGCCCCTGCCCCCTACTTACCAGCTCCTAGTCCAGCTGCAGCTCTTTGCTGTGGCCACCATCACTGAAGCTTCCCGAATCTTTTCTGTAGATTTGGAGAGCCTCAAATTGATTTGGACCTTTTAACTGGACCCCTGATTTGATTCAGATTTGGAGTTTCAGCCATCAAATCAGGCCGAATCTCCTCCAAATCGAATCGCCACCTGAAGTTTTGCACAGCCGTACTTGATAGTGCTTTTTGTCAAATGAAGCAAAAACCACACTTGATGTGCAATATGGTGACTAATCCAGCCAAAGTACAGATTATGCAACAAAACACTACCAAATCTTTCAAGGAAGAGGATGCAAGAAGAAGAAAAAATGCTTCTCATGAACATGAAATGAGTAATAAATCACAGCATATTTCCCTAGACCAGGGAAGCAGTCTATATTAAAGGTGAACCCAAGTTCTGATTCAGCTCCAATCAGGATCTGAATTGGAATGGTCTGGACTGTGCCAATCAATGACTTTGGTTCAGAATCCTTTCTATAAAATATGGAAAATTCTTACAAAACGTTTTACTAAAATGATTTCAGTTTTTTGGGACAAATTCATCTGCATTGAGACAATGAAGTAAAACATCATTCTACATTAGTAAATATTTTACACCTTTTTAATATAAGTTGAGCAACACCTGCTCAAAGGTACATGCTTTTCTTTTTTCACTTAAATGTTCTAAATATGCAGAAAGATTTTAATGTTTGACACAGCCTGTTAAGGTTAAATCAAATGGAATAAATGTACTTACAGCCTTTACATAGTTACACCCTAGAACAGCTTTCTGATTTTTTGCCAGATATAGTTGTAAGACAAAACACGAAGAAAAAAAAAATATTCTCTCACATATGGTTTAGACAGACGTATATGTTCTGAAGAAAATGATTAAGAGCCTATTTCTGTTCCCTAGAATTGTTTTTATCTTGAAGGTAAAAATTCTCCTTGTTAAAGTTTTAAAGCTAACTAAAAAAAAGTTGAAGGACTGTAAATAACAGTAGAATATTGAAGGAGGAATGTGACTGGTAGAAATATGGGAAGATTTCTTGGATTTTTTTCCATTCTTTAACTTACATCGTGCCAAAATTATGAAATCTGTTAAATAATATTTGTATTTTTATATAGCACCTTCTGTTCTAGGATCACAAAATACAACACAGACATTAAGGGCTCAGCAGTGCAATTTTCAGTGTCCTGCATAGGAGACAAAATGGAGATACACCATCCAGCAAAGAGAACAAGCAGAAGTTCTTTCACCTGAGGCACAATTCTTTTGAGACTGCTGAGTGACCATGTGTATTGACTGCTTATCTTCTTACCTCATCACATCCTCACTATATTCTACCAGCTACGATGGTGTAAAGGGATGGATTCCAATAAAGTTCCCCCCATGTTTCCTACAATTAGAGTGGGAAGGCAGTAGAATGGCATATCGGGGAAGTGGATGGAGTCTTCTTCAGTGGAGGTTTTCAAGAGGAAGCTGGATAAGCATTGGGCAGGGATGATTTAGGAGTAGCATTCCTGCATCCAGGCAAGGGGTTGGACCAGCTGACCTTTGAGGTCCCTTCCAACCATATCTTTTTAAGACTCTTCTCAAACGAATATTTTCCAGGAGGGGGAAAGTGCTGAGCAGCAGAGATGGTCAGAATTTCCCATTTCCTTTCTTCCCTTAGAAAATGTCAGCTTTTTGTTTAAAATCTAAAACCCCCAAAATTAAAAAAAACCAAAATGGTTGGAAACAGAATTCCTTTTTTGCTAAAAATTGTCAGAAACCAAGGAAATTCCACTTGTATCTGCCAAAATCCATAAACCTCCATTAAAAAAATATTTTTTTTTCTGATAAAAATACAGGCTTTGTTGAGACCAGTTTAGATTTGAATACTTTCCTGGAAAAGGTCTGTTATTAGAAGATAAGACTGTGGTCTAGAAAAAACATGCTAATGCCCTATTTTAAATAGAGCGAAACTGTGGCATTGAGAGTGTAAGGGCTGAATTATGATGGGCCCAGTGAAGGTTTAGAGCGTTCATATTGGGACAAAGAAAGAGCCCTTCCCCAGCTGAATGCAGCTATCTTTTGGCTGCAGATATCAGGAACAGTAAGTCAAATAACAGACTCCCTTAAAAAGCCCATTAGCCTCTTGTAAGCCTCAGTCAAAATTATTTTGGTCTACAATGCCTACAAAACTCTGCTACCTGGCAAATAGCAAGCTACCCCTAATGCCTACTGTGCTAAACATGTTCCTTTCACTATTGCTTTAGCCTCACCCTTCCTCATGCCAGCTTTTTCATAATATTTCATCTACCCCTTCAGTCATGTCTTAAACAAAAAAACTAATGACCTCTGGGGTAGGAGTTGTCTTCATATTTACTTTCAGTGAAGTCCCTAGCACAAGAGGCCTCTGACCCTCAGTGTAATCTCTAAGAATAATAGTAATAGTAATATTCTGGTAATGATAGTAATAACAGTGTTGATGATGACAGAAGTAGTTCATGGTGCTGAGGATTAAGCCTGTCTGGATATGAAAAGAAAGGGACAATGGCACCTTCCTGAACTCTAGCAGGATTGGACTATGGGGAATACTAGAACTGGCTGTACCAAGTCTAAACCTATAAAGTATGCCCTAACCAGTGTTTTCTTCCAGGGCTTTAGCTCTGACAGATCTTCCTTCTTTCCCTGGTTTTTTCACGGGTACTAGTATAATTAAATCCTGAGCTACCTACTCAATGCCTCCCAGGATTGGAAGTGTGTAGCAGAGCCAAGAACAGAACATCAGATCTCCTGAATACCAGTTCTGTCTTTCAGCCACAGGATGATTTCATTCAAGTAAAATGTGTATGTTAGTTTAGTACAGTTACCTATATTTATATAAGAGATATTTATAATATATCCATTTTTTCCCTGTCTTTCACCAGTACCTTATTTGCTGATCTCATAGGCAGATTGACATACATAAGAATATTTGGAATATATATAAATAGGGCTCAGTCTTAACTATGGTGTTATGACCAGTGCCTTTATAATATTCCTTAACAAAACATTTCATTAACTTAAGACTTTATATTTTTCAAATCCCTATCCCACCACTCTGTACTGTTTAGATGACTGTGATACAGAATACTAATTTTGCATAAAAATTTGAAATTCTAATTTTTGCATTCACTTATGGAGAGAATCTTAGGCTAGGAGCAGATATTGCATTTGTCCCTGGACAAGCTGTGCCTGTGTTTGGCCTGGAACAGAAATGTCCCAGGACTGACATGTACACACGTTGCTCTTCTGATCAGGGTTTACTGAGTGACTGAATGCCACTTTTCTGCCATTGCCTCAATGATGCCATCCCAAAGTAATTGTGCAGGGGCACTTTATGACATTTCAGGATAAATTGTTAGTACTTCTTATCCTATTAACCTTTTTAGGATTTATCCCAGGACAATGGATGTGGACATTTAAATGCACTTTGTTTCAGGATAAAATGGTTATCCCAGGATAAATGTGACATCTATTTGTAGCCTAGAAAAATAGGCCTGGAAGGTACTTCAGAAGGCCATCTAGCCCAACCCCTCTGCTCAAAGCAGAATTATTTCTGTTCAAATCCCTCCAGACAAGTATTTTGTCTAACCTGCTTTAAAGTCCTACAAAGATAGAGACTTCATAATTGGGTAGCCTGTTCCAGTGTTTAACCACCCACATAATGAGAAAGGCTCCTCCTAATATCCAACCTAAATTTCCTTTGCTGAAATTTAATCCTTTTCTTGACTTCTGCAGAGGGTGTGTCCCCATGAGTGGGAAGTGGCACTTCTACTTGTCCCTGGGGAATGTCCATGCATGCATGCTCTGCTGCATGGCAAGATGACCTGGGTGGGTTAGGGGAAGCTGGAGCCAGCACCTGGGCTGACCCCAGCAGCCTTACCTTAGGTTCTGGGGGCCTCTGGGGGCTGCAGCTACAGTGATCTGGCAGCAGGGATTTCATAGATATAGACATTAGGGCTGGAAGGGACCTTGCAATATCATTGGGTCCAGCCCCCTGCCCAAAGGGCAGGAAGTCAGCTTGAGCCAATTGACCCCAGCAAGATAAGCATCCAGGTGTTTCTTGAAGATATCCAAAGTAGGTGCTTGGACCACTTCTGGGGGGAGTGTATTCCAGACTGGCAGGCAGCTGGAGCATGGATCTGGCAGGCCAGGCTCTGGTTTGGGCAGAACATGCTGCCACCATGTGCGCCACTCTGGTTTTTTAGGCACAGGTTTTTTTGACACCAGGATCTCCTGCCTCGTGCTGCAAATTAGAAGCATGGGAAAGGGCTGCATGTGCAGCACATGAAGCATTCCTCACCACAGACAGATCTGTGGAGCCACATGCTGCACATGCATGCTCATCTGGATGTACCCGGAGAGCAGTTTATCACCATCCTTCTTTACAACAACTCTTTATGTATCTGAAGACTGTTAGCAAATCTCTTTTCAGTCTCCTCTTCTCTAGACTACATAATTGCAGCTCTTCAAACTTTCTCATAAATCAAGTTTCTAAAGACTTGTAACCATTTTTGTTGCTGTCCACTGGATTATATCCTAATCCTAATACCTAAAAATGTCTACAGCTCCAATCATCTTGGTATCAAGTGCAAATTTGCTAATTGTGCACTCAGGTCTAGTACTGTCTTCCTCATGAATAAGATGACAAATTAGAAACTTTATGACAAATGAGAAGCTTTAATAATATTGACAGAGGTTTGGGGAAAAAGCCATTTTCCTATGTCAAATTGTAATAATGACATATAAATAAAATATTTTTCCTATTTGTCATTTTAACATCTCAGACATAGTTTGGAACAAAAATAGTCTCAGACCATGTATGAAAACTGAATCTTGTAAGGCCTTTCCTTGTTTGCTTAGAGGAACTTAAAGACGTGAGGAAAAGAGGGCAGAATTTCAAAAGAGAAACTTGTAAATATTTTTAATTAAAAAAAGATATATATATATAAAGTCAATTTTCTTTTGAAGATGTTTTATTATAACGTATTTGGAGGGTAAATTTAGTTTTGAAAGTAGAGAACAAAAGGACTTTATCTTGCAGAAAAATTTGGAATTTTGCTATTTGTGTTCATTTGTGTATACAGTCATAGAAAAATAGGACTACAAGAGTTTTTAGTACTGTTTTATATGCAAATCTCCATCCACCTATAACTAAGATATCAGTGGCTGTATAATATGTAGCAAAAGAGTGCTGTAGGAAAGCTTTATTTTTCATGTGGTCTTTTAAATATGGTATAAAGATTAAATATGTTTATATTACTTGTTCAATAATATATTTGCTTGACTAAGAATCCATGACTACACACATACACAATCATCACAGCTGTGGTATAACCACCTAATCATATGTACAGAATAGGGAAAATAGAAACGATGAACTTCCTGTTGAAAACATGCTAAACTATCTAACTTGAATTAAACTACACTGTTGTTATATGTTGGCCATATTTATAGGCATGCTATATATATACAATATGGACATGTCTACACATACCTCATGGTGACGTTGCTGCAGCGCTGTGCTTTAGTACTCCCTTTTGGAGGTACTACAACATGACGCTGTACAGCCTGTTACTGTGCCGTGAGCATGGCACATGGTTAGTTTTTGCCACTAAGTTGGCATGCTATAATCAGGGAGCGTGCCACTATAGCAACATAGCTGGCAATCACATGTATACCTGCAAGATGGCTACATCACCATAGCACACAGTATGGCAATGTAGCTCAATGCCATAGGGCAATGGGTAGACAAGTCCTACATGGATGTGTGTGCATATGTATGTATATATTTTGAAGGAGAGATGGAAAAGCACTAACATGTATATATGTATGTACAGAATAGTGTATTTTTATCCCAAAACAGATAAAACACATCAATTTCTGAAAATACAGGTAATTTGTGAAGAGCAAGAATGGTTGAATTGAATAAATAAAGATTAAAAAACCCTGAAGCTTTCACACAAAGAAAGACATAAGAAAGAACTTCTTCACTGTCCGAGCCCCCAAGTTTGGAATAGACTGCCACCAGAGGCAGTTCAAGCACCCTCTTTGAATGCCTTCAAGATACATTTGGATATTTATCTTGCTGGGATCCTATGATCCTATGATCCCTGCTGACTTCCTGCCCCTGGGGCGGGGGGCTGAACTCGATGATCCTCCAGGGTCCCTTCCAGCCCAAATGTCTATTAAGTCTATGAAAGAGCAAACCGAATCAGAACTGGGCTCAGAGAACAAGCCAGTATAAATTGGGATAGTTCCACTGACTTCAGCAGAATTATGCTAATTCACTTCAGTTGAAGATCTGTTCACTAGGGCTGTGTGAAATGAACCCTATTCAATTCAGATTCATGTTTGGCCTGAATCAGGGACAGTGACTTGATCTGTTGATTCGGATCACTGTCCCCGATTTGATTAGGACAAATCCAAAGATTCAATGCTGATTCAGTGAATCAGCGATTCGGGCACAGGCACAGCTTTAAAAAAATTTTTCTACATACCTTGAGGTAGCAGGTACAGCTTGTGATCACTACGGTGCTGGGATGCATAGAGTGGCCCACAGCAGTGCAGGGGGCTCTCCAGCATACCAGGAAGTGGACTGGAAGTGTTCTGGTCCACTTCCAGGCCTGCTGCCGAACGCACTGGGGAGCCTCCCATGCTTCTGAGGGATGCTGCATCTACCCCAGCACTGCAGCATTCAGAGCCCCTGCTACCTAGAAGTACGTAGAAAAACATTTAAAGTTGTATCTATGTCCGAATTGCTGAATCTGTCCGAATCTCTCCATATCAATTCGGAGGGTTTTGAATTGATTCGGAGAGATTAAGGGGCCCTCTAATTTGATTTGGATTTAGAGATTCAGCCACCAAATTGAGCTGAATCTCCGCTGAATCGAATTGTGCAGCCCTGCTGTTCACTGAACTTTGTAAGGGCTTAAAAGAATCGATTAACTCTCAAGTATATGTTCATGTCTTAGTGAAATGTATATGCCATGGGAATCCTCTGTCTTAATGTAATTTATGACAGAACAACTATGAAAAAATAGATTAATATAATAGGGTCTGATTTTCCACTGTCTTGTCCCATATGTAGTTACATCTGTTTAAAGTGGGTGCAAAGTTGTGAAGTGTAACTCTCATCAAAATATCTATCTTGTATGCACTTGAAAAGGTACTAATGACCACGTTGGTGAAAAGCAGTGGAATATTAAACCTATAAAGATTACAATGGAAGAAAGACTATTTTATAACCTGATATCTAGTCAAAGTAGTAAAAAAAACCTTTTACAGTTTCAAAGTCTAACCATTTCCTTGACGATGTATGTAGACAAAGTGAATTCATTTTTTATATATTTGAGAAAATTCTACATAAAAAATGTTCAATATTTGTCCTGCTCTGATTGTATATACTAATTATTAGGTAAGCCACAGAATTAATAGTAGGATAGTTTACCGATAATTTTTAAAAGAACCTAATTTGAGGCGTTTATGCATGTCTTGGTTAATGGGTATAATTTGGAAGAACGCTTTGCTTTCCCCAGTACAATCCCCTAATACTGTTATGAAATGTAGAGGAACTACATAAAATATGTGAAGAAAACTTTATTTTCTGTATACCTAGGGATAGATCTCTTGTTGAAATAAACTAACATAACTCCATTTACCTGGGGTTATTTTGTTTTATATAATTTCTTAGCCAATTGAAAATAAAAGATGTTTCTGGCCTCAATTGTTATGTGGAGGACCAAGAATATGGGCAAATGGTTTGTTGACTATCAGACTGAAGATTGTGGTGGTATAAAAAGCAAAACTATGCAAAACACATTTGGTTTGCTATTACATGAAATTAAACTTAGGTTAAACTTGTAAATGAAATTGAACCTATTTTCAAGAAAGTCTGGACTAATTTATGTGTTTCAATAGAAGTCATGCAAAATACATAGAGGAGTAGGGGAGAAGCTGGGTTGTAGGAAATCTACCCAGGTGTGTCTAGCTACTAAAAACTGATCTGCATAGACAAGAGAGGATGTGTAATTTCCAAACAGGGCTTCATCTGTCCTAATGCTAAGGAGATTCCAGAGGCACTATACAGTAGCAAACAGAATTACTACTACATTGGTCCCCCTGTTCAATTCCCCAACGTAGAGAAGTTCAGAATTGCATATTTACATTTCCAAACTGACTTTTAATATCATCAGTTACTTGTAAGCTGTCATACATATGGAAACCGCTATGGACAGAATTCTGTTGCCCTTTATACACCTAAATGGCAGGTTTCTAGCTGTATAAGTGTTGTTTTTGGCACTTATGGACAGGTAACATTGCTATTGCCCCTAAACTGAGGACACATAAGCATGTGTGCATAGGCTGAGCATGTTCAGTAGGCTACATGTTGTTCCAGCAGGTACATGGCTGTATACTCACAGTCATTCAGGATACTGAAGTCACAAAAAAATAGCTGGACAGAAAACCTTGACTGATGGAGAAATGAGACAGAAGAAAGTTTTCTTGTGTTTTGGTCCCAGCAGCTGAATGCTTAGGGTTCCTACTTGGTAAGTAGGATGCCTGAGTTCTAGGCTCTCTCAACCCAAGGGTTTGACTCTACAACTGTCACAGTTCCCAGCACAGTGCACAACTATCATGCCACAGTTAGGCATTGTCTAAGGTGTTCTGTAGTGCTTCTGTTGAAGCTGGCCCCTGGGAAGCCAAAGGAGTGTGATATGTGGGCCAAGAAGAAGCCATCAAGCTGCCTTGCATGGACAGTGGTCTTGACTTATATCCTGAACCCTTGTTCCCAATGGAGCTGAAATTTGCCCAGTTCACTGCTCTCCATCCATTTTGTCCAATGACAAATACAAGCAAGGTACAGTGGCTCAGCTTCAACAGCAGGGCTAGAGAGGGTACTGGATAATGCCTAACCTGTGGCATGCTGGTTAGAGCACTTTGCTTCCCCACTCTCTTGGACTTATGCTCAGAAACATTTCTGCATAACTGGTATATGCCCAGCCACTGAAGGAGTACATGCATACACAACTGTAGTGCTGGAGCAAGTACTAAAAATGGCTAAGTATGTGGCAATCAAACTGATATTTAGGTACACAAAATTCAATCCTAGAACTAGAGGGCACCCACCGAAATTAGCAGAAGACAGGTTTAAAACTAACAAGAGAAAGTCCTTTTTTTATGCAGTATATAGTTAACCTGCGAAACTCATTACCACAGGAGGCTGACATAGTACAGCCAGCTTCAGAAAGGGTATAGATACATTCATGAATGGTAGATTCATTAATAGCTACTAAACAGAACAGTCAGGAATGTTTCCTCTGGTATCTCTAAAACAGGGATGATGGGTCCTAGGGAGGGTTTGAGAGGAGACAGATCACTCTAGATATACCTGTCCAAATGCTTTCTCTCTCACAAGCATCCACTACTGACACTGTTGGAGACATGGTACTGGACTAGATGCATTGTTGGTCTGATCCAGTATGGCACTTCTTACGTTCTTATATCTTATAAATATAATAGGCATGACTGGTTTAAGATATTTTGGGTGATGCTGTGGGGCTGAAAAAAAGATCTGTTGGTATGTTGTCAGTCAGAATTTGAGTTACAGAAATGGTCCTGAAGAACCCTGGAATATTATGCTAGGGGTACATCGAACTGTCTGGAGAGTTTCTGATTCATATTTGTAACATACTCTTCACTTCTCTGGAATAATTATGTTAAATAAAATGCATTGACTTTTAAGTGTTATGGAATTTTAAAATGATTTAATTTTAACGCTTCTGTAATTTTAGAGCTGCTTCTCATATTCATTTTTTTAGCAAAATATGGAGGACAAAATTCTACAGTGGGAATGATTCAGGTAGTGCTCCACAGGTAGGAATTATGTTTCTATGCCTAGAACAAGGACTAAAAGAGCGTTGTGGGATTTAGAAGTTGAAGTTGCTGATGAAATATTGCCTATACCTTCTGACTTGTTTGTTACATAGTTCAGTTTGTAATGGAGACTGTAGCTGTCACACTGGTAGCTGCCTGTAGCTAAAACACGCTGGTGACTTTTTCAGGTCCTAATGAAGGTATAAATAAAATATGAGAAGTTCCACCGATTTTGAACAAAATTCTGAGTTTTGGTGTTAGCAAGCTTCCCAAAAGCTTGTTGGCAAAAGAGGCAAAAAAGTGGAGTTCTTCATGTGCAGACCATATAAATGCAGTCTCTCATGTGAGAAAGTTGGCACAAGCTCTCATTTATAACAAGTAGGCAGAGACAGAAAAACTTCTGTGTCTAACTGATTCCCTTCAGAGACCTGTTTATGTGTTTCTCTAGGAAAAATTTACATATTTTCTTGGCTTATTATGTTTCCAAGTATTTTTTTCTCTTTTACATATGTACCATTGGGAGACTTTTAATTTGGTTCAGCATATGTATTCAGAAGGCCAATTTCCTCTAATTTACACACATTTTATTTTACGGAAACACCAGTAACTTCAGTGGAGCCCCTCCAGATTTCAATCCGTGCAAACAAGAAGAGACTCAATCCCATATAGCATTTAACTCTTGCCACAACCATAGATAGAAGAAAAACATAGTAAAAATATCCACTGATCTATGAATCAGTATTAAAAGTAAGCCAGCCTTTGTTGAGGGGGATCTTGACCAAGTTACTTCTTTGGTCAATAAAACTGGTATTCCCATTCGTTATGGAATGTAATATCTACATTGTGTTTGGCACAGTGTTCTTCCAAGCATCTAATCTTAGTGTTTGCTTCCCATGTCCTCAAGGTCTGTTAGCAGATTAGCAATGAAAATGTGTAGTCCCAAAATAATGGAAATTAGCAAGGGGACCTGAATTGGAAGAAAAGCCAGGAGATTTGTTAAAATGAAAATAACATATTAATCAAAATGAGATTAGATTCAACAGTACCTTTACAAGGTAGTTTTAAAGGAATTGTCGTTTCTAACACTTCTCTTAGGGACATGCATCTATTATTTTGGATTTGGATCTCATAACCAAGGTTATTTAGATACCTAACTCCCATTTATTTCAAAGGCAGTTAAGTACTCAAATAAGTACTTAATGCATCTTTCAGATATGACTTTATTTTCTAGGAAAACTAGCAGATCCCTTTAGCTAAGGGCATTGCTTTCTCTTGACATTTTTCCTTGAGGAAAAATAAGATTGAAAATAAAGCGATGCCTAAGCAAATTTAAATCAGGCAGAATGATTTCATTGTTTAGGATGATTGACTTTTTGAACGATATGGTATTTATTTCAAGTATTATAGAAGTCCTGTGTTCTCCATTCTCATAAAATTATATGCTGAATCCATAGTCTATAGGTACAATAACACAACTGAAGGCACAAACATGTCAGAGAACCCAAGAAAATTGATCACTCCTTAAAACATGCACATACACACACACTTACATAAGACAACATGATGATAAAAGGGAATAGATGTTTCACTTTACTGATGACATACTAATATCTTAATAATTTAGTGCCATAAATTTAAAATTGCTCGAGAATTTATTTTAAAGTGGGAATGAACATAGATTTCAATGAGATCTACAAAACAAGCCAAGTTCCAACATTTCTAGCCAAAGAAGTGTATCTAAGCACAGTATTACATCCTTGCCCACTAGAGTATGCTCTTAAACCATTATTAACAATCCAGATAGTTTAGAATTAATATATATTGTTTTATGTCCATTTTAATTCTGTTTAAATTGTCAAGTAGCCTGTATATGCAAATCTACTAATGTGTTGGCTTTCCTGGAAGCAATACTGTAGTATAGTGCTTTCCAAAACAGAATCATCTTCTTGAGATAAACATTTCTGATGCTGTAATACCATACTCTTTTTTTAAATACTGAAACTCTGTGAACCTTGGCAGTGTCAGTTCCCAAGGGTTTGATACATGTTTTGGCTTCTTGTTTCATTTAGTGTGGGTTCACACACCCACTGAATTTTGCTTTGAGTTTTTGGGTTCATACAAACCCAGAAAGTCAAAGCAAAACTCAACCACAATCATGAGTTTTGTATGGTTTGGAACAAAACCATAAAACTTTCTGTGGAAGCTGGAGAGAGGACTAGCTTGAAACAATCCATTTTCCCTAAATTCAGACTAAATTCACTTCAAAGCTTTACAATTCTTGGGGCCTTTGACGAATCTGGGAAGTTTCAGGACTGTCAAAGAAAACAAACAAAAAAACCAACCAAAAGTCAGGTGATTTTTGCATAAAGCTAATTCAGACAGCAAAAGCTTTAACTTATACTGGTTTAACACTGCAGTAAACCCAGTAGCTAAGTACAGATATTCATATTTCATAGATTTCATAGACATTAGGGCTGGAAGGGACCTCGGGAGATCATCGAGTCCAGCCCCCTGCCCAAAGGGCAGGAAGTCAGCT
>NW_017728943.1:104269133-104280374 GCF_001723895.1 Crocodylus porosus
TCTCAAGGTGTTCCTTCACGAGGTCAGCATTCAAAAAGCCTGAGAAAGAAGCAATCCAAGTTATGTGGTTTTCTGTAAATGATGTAGTTTAGCTAGGTAGTGAACACTATCTAGTGAACACACATTCACCCTTTGGTGGGCAGGAGAAAATTTTAGACCAGGTTGTGCCATTTTTAAGCCAGTCTATGTACACCAAACTGTTACAGGTATAGACCAGTGTTGTGTGCTGAACTTCTGTTAAGTTTCCAATCACTTACACTGGTAAAAGTGTAATGTCTGTATCTGGCCACTAAGTTTAGCTGAGTTAGTCCTAACACCCATGTACATTAAAGTAGATTTAGACCTAAATGCCATTATATATTTAAATTAAGATCTCTACAAGTCAGTCACCTATTTAAAAATCTCCTTTAATTTAAAAAAAGTCTAGTCTGCCATTATTTACGTACTTAACGTTGTTTGATTCAGAAACCACTGTATAAATATTTTCTTTTTAAATCCCTGTAAGTATCAAGACTTATATAAATATTCCACGAAACGATCAGTCTGCTCCCACTAAAAACAGTTGCATAGAAAACATTTGGCCTGTTTTTTAGAAAAACACTTAAATCATTTTTTGAGGTCTAACCATCCATACATTCATATAGCAAGTGCTTTCTGAAGAAAAACTTCTTTAAAAATATATGAAAATGGATTCTTTGCTTAATATTTAGAAATTCCACTGCAGTGCAGGTGTATAGGCCTTTCCAAAAAAAGTCTTGGGGAAAAGATTACTTTTCCCTAATGGCCGCTTTATACCAACATTTATTCTGCTGGTTTCAGTGTCACAGGAGCACAGGAAGTGCCTTCAAGTTCCCAACTGTTTTCCAAGAAACAAAATACCCCAGAACCCACAGGTCTATATATGCCTGACACCTCAATCCATTCATATCCAAATCCAGTCAAATGCAGTTACATCTTTGGAGTGCAGGAGAGGAAGCTCTACACTGCCAGCATTGAACTGAATGCCTGAACAGCAGGGATGAACAGCAAAAAGGGCTGAACCAGCAACATGGTCAGTCCTGTTTGACAATGCTTAGTTCAAGTTTTAATGGCAAAGTATATAGGATTAAGGCAAATTTGTAGCGCTTTGCTAACATAACAGATGCCCAAAAAAAACCAACCCCCTCCAAAAAAAACAAAGGAACCTCTGTTTGGTAACCGTTTATTTGGGTCTGCTATTTCTTAAGCTGCATGGACTTGAATTTGGCACTCACTGTTAGAGCTACCTGAATCCCTCAAATGCAGCTTCAGTTTTACCTGGGATGAAGCTGTCTTAGTTCTAGTAATTTAAGCATATAGGGGTCTTTTTCTTCTTGTTTAGTTTTCTTAGAGGCCCATATCTGAGAGTTACCAACAATCCACATAGAAATGTATAAATCCTCTTATTTTTTATTCCTACATTTTCTATTTCAGTTACCTTGTAGTGAATGGTGTTTCAGATCCTATTTTACTTTTAAAATGTCCTAAACTTATTTGCCATGTGTTCCAAAGTTATTGTGACAAGGAGGCTTATCCTATTTTGCCTTTGGAGGCATATATGCTTCCTATTTGTCAATAGGGTTACCACATTTTCAGTTTCAAAAAAAAGGATACCTGTCGGAGGGGGTGGGGGTAATATGACTGTGGGAAGGGAGCAGTGATATGCCGATGCCCTACCCTTGCCCCTCACTCCCAAGCCAGAGCCCCCCCCCAGACCATGCTGGTGTCCCTCATGCCCAACCTGCAGCCCCCCCACAGTCTCTGCTGATACCCCCTCACTCCTGACCTGCAGCCCCCTGGCGCTGCCTTTGTCTCACACTCCTGACTAACAGTCCTCTGCCCCCCTAGTGCCCCCCACTCCCAAGACACAGCCCCCACCAGGCCTGCCAGTGCCCCTCACTCCTGACCTGCAACCCCCTGCCCACCTCAACCTGCCCGTGCCCCTTACTCCTGACCCATAGCTGCCTGCTCCCCCCCAGCCCTGCAGCATCTCCTGGCTGCGCCACCCCCGTGAGCACAGGCACTGGCCCTGGTGCCGCTAGGCCAGCCATGCAGCTCCCTACTGCCCCCGATGGTCCCCCTGACCTCTGCCCCTGCTGGAGGAGCAAGTGCCTTCCCCACCCTTCCTACCTGCTGCAACCCCACTGCCTGGACAGCTTCCCCCAGTGCCGGCAGACACCTGCCTCCCTCACACACCCATCCCCTCCACACACCCCTGACACACATGAACACACACATGCACAGAGTCCCCAAGCCCTGGCCCTCCAACCCCCACCTCACATAAACTGACCTGCATCCAGCTGCTGGGTCTGCTCATACCACCCTGCCTGACTGCACGCTGGCCATGTGTATGCATACAGATGCATGTGATGCCCCTGCCTCCAATCACCCTCCTACCACTCACCCCATTCCCAAGCAGCTCCTTGCTAGGGCAAGCTGGGAAGTGCCAGGAAAAACTTTGATGCTGAGCACTGCAAAAACCTGGACATCTGTTGATATTTTTAAAAACTGCCCAGATGGAGATGAGAAGACCCAAAAAGAAGACATCTCCAGGAAAATCCAGTTGTATGGGAACCCTAGTCAACGTAGAGCCTAGTGTGCCTCCAGAGGCAAGTCCTGTTTCACTCAGAAAGTTCACAGCTCTTTACTCTCTCCAGGGTGAGCCTTAATGTCTCCCACAATGCCCTCATCTTGTCATGATTTCTCTTGACAGAGGAAAAGAGGATATTTTAGTGGTATTCAGGATCTGAGTGGAGAGAAATAGCTACTTGACAGACAACAATATTGACTTAATTGTGAAGTGGACAGCAGCAATTCAGCATCTAGTGGCATAAAGGTTACCTCCTTTGCTTTGGATACAGAAGACTTGAGTTTAGTCTTTCATCTGCCTTACGGTTTGACCCCACATCTACATCCCAGCAAAGTACTCTAACCACCAGGTTATGGCCTGAGAGAGGGAGGGACTGCTAGGCTAATTCTAATCTATTTATGCATTGTATCCAAATGACTGTATAATTCAGTATGCATCATTTACCTTGATGTAAATCTGATCTAATGTCATTATAAGTAATGGCAATATTCTGAATGACACTTTACTAACCAAGAGCAGGATCTGATGCAATGGAGTTGCAACACTGCAAATAAGAGGTGGAAGTGTCTTCAGTGATCTGGAAACAAAGCTATTGCCAATAATTAGTATGCTCTGTCTTTATACCATGGATGAGTGAATTGTATCAGCATCCTCATACTTAGAAATGGTGGCAGAGGCACTTGAACTAAAGCTTGTTGAATGAGCTTTAATTCAAGCACACCTACTGCCATTTTTAAGTGTGGGAATGCTGTTACATGAGATGCCGTGGTGCTTTAAAAAGAGCAGTTCTCACACCCCTCCACCCCGACAGCACGTGTAAAAGTGCCCAAAGAGCCTACATATTCTCTGTTACTTTAAAACAATCTTTAGGAAGAAAGGATCAATATTAACTCTATTGATTTCACTGGAACTGTGCCAGCGATGATTTTAGCCCGAAGTCTTACCCCTACTACTGTTTAGCTGAATAAACTTTTGCCAAGAAAGAGTTCAGATGTTTATACACACACACACCCCACACACATATGTATGTATGTGTGTCTGTACGTATATGCATGTGTATGTATAAAATATACATTGTAAAAAGACAGGTATGCCTGCATATCATTAAGGCGGTTTCTTTTCCCCTGAAAATTTTACAGATGTTTTTCTTAAGTTAGGGCAACTGAGAAGTTAAGAAAAGTGTGGGATTTAGGAAGCTTCCTTTTGGTTTAATAATTTTGCAAGGCTCAATAAATCAATAGAACCAAAAGGAGAAAATGTTCCTTCCAAAAAAATAAGCTATTCTTAATTACTGCCGCATGTATTCATTTTTCCTTCACTTTTGGCATCTTCTTTTTACACATTAATACAAATACATAGAAATATATTTTCTAGGTTTTATAGTTGCATATTTCACAACAGTGGAGGAGATAAATAATGCATATGTGCAGCTTCTTGAGGCAAGGAGGGTAGGGCTCTGCAGTGTGTCAATTGCCTCACAGTAACTGTCTGGGTACATACGCTTACCCCTAAAAATGAAAGCTAACCTAAGGTAGCTAAGTCCTGTCTCACTGGCTGGAAACAGACGGAACCTTTGTGCCATCATAACAATTATTATGGCAGCACGAAGTGAAAGCAAATTGAAGGCCATGCCCTTTGTCATACCACAAATGCTTAAGTCTGTAGCCACAACAAAAGGTAGTAATAATTTGTCTGGCTTTTTAAGGGAGGACATCTATTTGCTTTATGGCAGGAAGGCACCTATAGGACAATCCCAGTCAGTGCAGTACCCAGGCCTGGCCACCTACCACTGACATGCCCACGCACACCATAAGCCTCATCAAGTTACTATAGTTAAAGCACTTGCCAAGAACATGGGAGACCTGACTCATAGGCCCACCTCACCATGAAGGAGTTTAAACTGAGATTTCATAGTTTCATAGCTGTTAGGGTTGGAAGGGACCTCGATAGATCACTAAGTCCGACCACCTGCCCTGGGTAGGAAAGAGAGCTGGGGTCATACAACCCCAGCCAGGTGCTTGTCCAGTCTCCTTCTTATCTATTAGGGCATTATTCTACCCAGAAGAAAAAACAAGCAGGAGAAAGTCTGACTTTGCTGTGGCCACTGTATTAGCTCTTTCTCTAACTGCTACTTTTTTATTTTGCATTAAAAACATTGGATAAAATGCATAAACAGCACTGGAAGCAGAGAAAATGATTCATCACACTGTGCTGTACCTGCTTGAAGCTCCCTCCAAATGGAGCTTCCATATATGTCCAAACTCCACCATTTTTGGAAAGCCTTATAATGGCAGTACTAACTACAATTCTACTATCATATAGGAAATATTGGCTGGAAATCATTGCCGAGACTTCTGAACAGAAAGTAGTGTGTACCTGTGTGTTTTGTGAGAAAAAAATAAAGTTAGGTGGGCTGATAGTAGAAGCCCTCAAGGGCTCTGGTTCCCTTTTCAGAAAAACAAAGTAGAGACACGTATAATAGTCAGAATTTTCCAGCATTCTAGCACTAGTCTACCCTACCTTATAGGATACTGGCTACATCCCTCCACTGTCTGATCTCCCTGTAATCATACTTCTTCCATGATTGAGCCTTTCTTCCTAAAGACTGTTTTAAAGTAACACAGAATAGCTAGACTCTTTGAGCACTTTCAATAGAAAGTGAAATCAATAGAGTTAATATTCATAGTATCATAGTGCTTAGGGTTGGAAGGGACCTAAACAGATCATCAGATCCAACCCACTGCACCAGGCAGTAACAGGTGCTGGGGTCATATCACCCCAGCCAAATATCTGTCCAGCCTCCTCTTGAAGACCCCCAAGGCAGGGGAGATCACCACCTCACTTGGGAGCCCATTCCAGAGCCTGGCAGCCCTAGCTGTAAAGTAAAGTTTCCTGATGTCCAGCCTGAACCTTCTCTCTAAGGATGTTGATCCTTTCTTCCTAAAGATTGTTTTAAAGTAACAGAGAATATGTAGGCTCTTTGGGCACTTTTACATGTGCTCTTGGGGTGGAGGGATGTGAGAGCTGCTCTAATTAAAGCACTACAGTGTCTCATGTATCAGCATCCCTGTGCTTAAAAATGGCAGTGGGGTGCTTGAACCAAAGCTCATTCAACAAGCTTTAGTTCAAGTGCCTCTGCCACCATTTCTAAGTACAAGGATGCTGATACATATGGTAATTGCCATGCTTCCGCAGTCTCCATGGTCATGTACAGGCACCCTTTAGGTTTTGTCCTATTGAAGTCATTGGATTTGTTTATACCGTAGTGAATGCAGGTACTGCCCAAGCTGGTCCCAAGCAAGCCCATCCCACCCACTTTCTGCAATACAAACCTGACAGTACATTGGTGAAGACACTCTGGGTAATCCCATTGCAGCTACTTTTGCAACTTTCATCTGTACTGAATTTTACAGCAGCTGTAGTAGACAACCCTGGAGTGGTCTGATAGGTGTACTTCTTGGTCTGGACATTATAAGTGTGTGAGGACTAGAAGAGTATTCCAGCCAGGATGTATCTCTGTTCTGGCACTTATAAACTTGTTCAGTTCTTTTACCCTTTTTTTTGCCATACAAACAGGGAGCTAAATCCTATTCCCACCTTGGTGCAGTTTCTGGCATTAATACACAGGGGGTATGTATACACATGCATTAATGTGCTTTTCCTAATGTGCATTAAATTTAATACCTCCAATGTGAGGTATTAAATAAATGCACTTCAGGCTGCCCTAATGTACAGTAGTGAAAGGACACTTTTTAGAGTGACACAATGCACAGTAGCTTATTTTACTGTGTATTATTGGTGTAATTGAATTTTTTTATGTATCACTTTAATGCATGGTAAAATAGTCATTAAAGCACATGTGTACGTACACCCAGTGTGGAATTTAGTAAAGCTAATGCTTGCCCTGTGCTGCCATAGTGAGTATGCTCAGTAGGCTACACTCAGTTCATATAGTTGCCCAGGGGAAATAAAACTGTCCAGGTTTTCACATAATGCTGAGCAAATCCCTCTGCTTTAGTTTTAACAGCTATTTGATATTAGAGCAGAACCCACTCCTACTATCCAACCTAGTATTTAGGACACTTTCCCAGGGAGAAGAAAGCCAGGTTCTAAACTCCCATAAGGTTTGAATCTGTATTGCTTGCTTTTCAGCCAAGTTCTCTAACCACCAGATGGCAAACTAGATACTCCTCAGAAGACCCTTCACACAAACTTTTGAAGATGGGTCACTCACCAGCCAAGAGAGGAAGATATGTGGGACCACAGACAAAGAAAAGTAGATGAAGGGTAGCTTACTGAAATTAATGTTGCCGTAGCTGAGAGAGAGTCTTGGGCCAGGTACAGACATTCCAAAAGCCTAAGGAAGAATCACTCTAAGTGACACTGTTTTCTGTAAGGAGGCTAGTTTAGATCAGTAGTGAGCAGAACACACATTCACCCTTTGATGGAGGGGGGCAGGAAATCTTAGACCAGGTCACACCATTTTTAAACCAGTCTGTACATGCTAAACTTCTGTTCTGTTTTGGGTAGAGACCAGTTTTTGATAATTTATACTGGTAAGAGTGTAATATCTGTACCTAGACTTGGGTTCTAGACTATCTTCACTGGGCAGAAACTCTCCAAGTCCAGTTTTCCATTTTACTTAAACAACAGCAAATGAAGAGGCAGTGAGCGAACGCCAAAAGGAGTCTCTATTATCTAATAGTTAGAGTCTCTTGTTAGAAAGAAAAAAAAATATCTCTGGCAAGTGTCTTGACCAGTTGACAACTATGCTTAAAGGTGGGAAAGTACTTGATCATAATTTATTTCCAGAAAGTACTTCCATAGTTGACACTATTTCACCACAGATACAAAAAATTCAAAATTCTTTTTCTAAGTACCAAAAATTGCAGTGTACATGACATTAACGCGTCTATACATCCACTTTAATGTACATTAGTCTAGTTTAATGAACATTAAAGCGTAACGGAAAAACCCATTCTCTTCAACTAACGAGCATTAAAATAGACTAATATGTGTTTTTCTAGTACCTCACAATGGAGGTTCTAGATTTAATGTGCATTAACTAAAGAGCATTACTGGATGTTTAGATGTGTCCACTGAGGTGTATAAATGAAATGAAGATCTATCCCATTTCTATGAAGATTAGCCCATTTCTATGATTTCTGAATTCACTATCATTAGTACATATATAAATATGGAAAAAGACCATGCTTCATGATTAGGGAACTACTTAAATTATGTTTTCATGACTTTTGCCGAAACTGTGAAAAAAGCCATCTCTGTGGTCACTGCAAAAACTGACATTGGCTACAATTTCCCAGGAAATCAACCAATAAAATAAAATAAAATAAAGGATATTATAAATAAAATGGTGGTCCTTGTTGCTGCTGTAGTCTAGCCCTACAGTCCGCCCAGGGGAGGACAAGGCCAGCTGGCAAGGCAGCGCAAAGGCAGCCGCCAAAATGGTGGCTGCCCCCGTATACCTCTCTGCCAATCAGCAATGAGAGGCAGGCCTGTACAAAGGGCAGCCAGCAGTCAAGATGGAGGTTGCCTCCTAATCCGACCTCCCCCTGGGGCCTCTCTGCCAGTCAGTGCTGAGGGGCAGGGCTTCCTTAAAATAACCATGACATTGACTCTTTGGGCCATGACCAAGCTGGAAAAATACCTTTCTTTCACTGAAAAGTAGGTAGGTCCCTACTAATGATAGTGCAGAAGGTATGGGTAAGTTCTGCTCATTGGGGTTTGATGCTTAGGCTAAAATAATACTGTACATATAAACCCATCTTTTAAGCTCAAGCAGCCCAAAGTCTCAAAAAATCTTTGTTAAAAACAAAAAAAAAAGCAAAGCACTTTATAGGAAAATTCCAGACCATTTGATTTTCTAGCTGAAATAAAGCTGGGGGGGGGGGAGGGGGAAGGGAATATGAAACTTGTTCAACAGTATTTGCTCTACAAGTGATAAGAGGGAAAAAAGTATACAGTGCTAGATCATATCCAGGAAAGGAGAATTTTACCAGGGGCTTTCATTGCCCCTTATAACTGTGCTCCTATCGCCATTCCTATGACAGTGATTCTAGGAAGGCATTCTAAACAGTTGGGAGGCACAGGATCTGCTCTACAAAGAGGCTATCAGGCTCTCATCAGTTTGGACAGAGTTTAAATCATGGTGTGCACTGCTGCCTGGTGATGAAACTCCTGATAGGGGTCACTTCTGGAGACTGGCAGGGCTGTCTTGGCTTGGTGCTGCCCAGGGCCTGAGGCTGTGCCTTTCAGAATAGGAGCATAGGGAAGGGGCCTCTTTGGAAGGCCCTCTCTGAGAAGGCCTCACATGGGCTGGTTGTGCTCCTCGGCCTCTCTGAGCATAAAGCCAGGGCTTATTTGGGGTGCTGGTTCTGCCCAGAAATGGTGTACCTCTCCTAGGCCTGCAGGGCTAAACTGGGTCAGCTGAGTCATGATAGCTAAATGGTCAAAGGAGCTGTGTTAAGGTTGTAGTTTCTCCTTGAGGCATGGCTTTGAATTCTGCTTCTGGCAAGCTCATCCATGGTGGGCCACAGGGTTTGGGGAAGCTGGAAGGGCCTGTTCCACAGCCTCCATGTCCTAGAAGCTGCCTTTCTCCCATAAGCTTTGTCTGTCTCTCTCTTTCATCACGTGGCTTAGGGAAAGGGGGATCAGCACCTACCTTGTCCAGCTGTGCTGAGGTGTAGGGAGGCACCCCCTGACTAGGCCAAGACAGTCTGATGCTCCGGTCAGGATGGGTGAGTTGTCCCAGGCACTGAATTCATGTTGCAATCTTGCAAAGCAGCATGGGTTCTAATCCCATGCCTAACAGCTAGATCTGCTGCACCTGCCTAATATTGTTGGTGGCAGATCCTTTTGTTGATACTCTCACTGCTGATGGTAGCCACCTCTGGCGGTTAGCGGGGCTGTCCAGGACCTGAGGCTGTGTCCCCAGCCCTCCTGGGCTATAGCACTCCTTGCCCTGGGGGCCTGGGACACTGTCTGTGGCTGCAGTTCTGGACTAGGGCACAAGTGCTCTTCCCAGATATCTTCTCCGGCCAAGCCAGCCAAAGGTATGCCATTGGACAGCCTCCTGGCAACAGGGCACTTCCATGGTACTCCTCTGGCAGGCACAAGCTCCCACAGGTGGTCCACTCAGCCTTCAGTTGTGTCTTCCTCAAATAACCTTTCCTGTCTGGTAGCGATTGCTTGGTCCACCCTATAAGGTAGGGATTACTTGGTCCACACAGTACTGGCTTTTTTTCAGTGGCAGTTCTGGCCAGATTGTCTTTCTGAGATGTTTTTCTTTGCAGTGTGTTGTTATTAGTATATTATGCTAAATCATGCTTAAGCAAATGTGTTGGTAAAATTATAGAGTAATTATATGTTTGCAGTTTATTTGGAATCTTTGCTTGTTTAATTAGAGGAGTCCAATCCCATAGACTCAACATCAAAAGACCCTCATGTTTTTCTGTTCTCAGAAATATGTTTGAATGGTATTTATAAAGAATTATGTTATGAGCAAGGACAATTTATTTGGTTTGGTGACTTTGAATTTACATTATCGATGATTTTCCTTAGAGACCTTACAAACACTTACATTTAGAGGCCTTACATACAAAAGTTAAGCCTTCAAAAACTTCAGAAAAATAACTAGGAGCAGGAAAGTTCATGCAGTCACCTATGAATGTTCCTAATTGCTGTAAGATTAACATAAGAAATGGTCTAAAAGTAAATTGATACATTGTTGTTGACTCAATCAAAACAAAAGCCCTAGAAATCTTACCAATTAGGTCATCATTATATTTCATCTGAAAAAGAACAAACTTGGCTTTCAATTTACACTATCATTATCATCCTTTTCATTAGTGATCTTTAAAAAACCTCATAAATCATCAATTTTATACTTACCTTGGTGTATTTTATTTTCAGTATCTATTCTCTTCTAGGGGGTTATACTTTTTCCTGTCACTGCAGTATGATCAGAGACATTAAGAGTATTTTTTTGTTTTCTTGCTCCAATGCTTATTTCAGTAAACCATCCCAGACATATGGGGCGCTTGTACATTTGATGAACATGTCATTTTGTGTGGATTAATGGAATCACATTGTACATATGCAACAGTTTGGGGGATTTTAAATGAGTTTGTATAACTGCAAACTAAACTACATCCCAATTAGTTTGCAATGTTGCAAATTGCAATGATGCAGCTGTCAGCTTGCCCCGGTCATGGGAGAGGTAGGCAGGCTCTGCAGAAAAAATGGATTGCACCCCTCACCACTTCAGCCTTCAGCAGGCTCCTGCAGCTGGCAGGATGCCTCGGTCCACCCGGAAACAGGCTGGCTTGCTCCTGAGGCAGTGTGAGGAGGCGGCAGCTGGGTTTCCTGGGAGCAGGAGAAGGCAGCAGGAATGGTGCATGGGGTACTGGAAGGCTAGGCAGGCTGCTAATGGGCTGCCCCACTTAATCTTCATTTCTCCAAACTGAACATTATTAGTGTGAGAGAGTGCTTATGCTAAGCAAGGCCTAGCATTAAAAAAAATGCACTAAAACTCCCAGAATGCTTCAAGGAGGTTGAGGAGTCAGCGATTGACATTCTGGTAATCACTTTCTGACCCTTAGATGAAAATACTG
>NW_017728943.1:104280689-104283790 GCF_001723895.1 Crocodylus porosus
TAATAGTAAAGTTATGTTAGATGCCTTGCTTCCACCATGGGGACAGTTTTGCATCTTTTGCCTAAAAAAAGATAAGGGACTCCTTTTAAATGAGCTGTTGACCAGTTCTGAGACTACTGAATCAGGCAGCCACACCTAGCCTCCGGGTTAGAGAGCAAGGGCTTGATTTAGGAGCCTCGTGAACCAACAGACCTCCTTTAGTTTATGACTTTCTGAAACAATAGAAGTTTTAAATTGAACAGGTCTGAGCCTGTGCTTAATTCAGTCCTATATAATTCGGCATCGAGCTCCCACAATTAGTTTTATCAACCTCTCTTTATACAACTTCTGTTCTAACCTCTTTGTCATCTTTGTTGGTTGCAATCATATCACCTCCTGTTTCTGTGCATCTTTTTGTAAAACTGAAAACTGACCACTCCAGCTGATACCCAACCAATACAAAGTAGAGCAGAGTAGTATTATCACCACTGTGTCTTATATAGATTATTTCTGTTCAAGTTACCTAATTTTGCACTGGCTTTTTTGCTTGTTTGTTTGCAACTTCATCACTTTCCTGATTCGTACCAAGTCTGCAATCCACAAAAACCTACCTAGTTCCTTTCCAGGCATTTTACCACCTAGCCAATTATTCCCCCATCTATATTTATGCAGTTGTTTTGGGTTTTTTTCCTTTGATTTAGAATCTTACATCTGTTTTTCCTCAAATTTCATTGTCCAGGTCTCCTATTGTCCAGTTCTCCAATTTATCAAGATATTTTTATTCTAATCCCCTCCTCCCGTGTATTAGGATTCCTTCCCAGTTTTCTTCATCTTAAAAAACTTGATCTGGAGGCTCTCTATTCCAGCATTTAAGTCATTAATAAAAATATTAAACAGCAAATTTGTTGTTGAGTATCTTCCATGTGGGTGTGTCTACATGAGATGCTTTACTGTGCAGTAGAGCAAATTACTGCACAGTAAGTGTCACCATCTACATGTGAAGACCCTTAATGTGCAATACTTTGCTCTACTCCACTTTGCCAAGTAGTTACTGCACAGTAAAACACATGTAGATTTTTTTTAAGGAATTTTTTTCATGTTCCGAGCTAAATCAGCCAAATCAATTCCAAATCCATCAATCATTCAAGAACCATATATGGCCCTACTACTGGCAAACATTTTCCACCCCCATCTGGGGCTTCAGATGGTTCCAAATCATTTGGTGGGCACCCTACATGCAGGTCCAAGCCCAGATGCTTAAGGTTCGGATGCTCTTGGGTTTTGCTTGCCTTCAGCCACATGGCCACAGCAACAAGCTAAGTAGGGGTCTCCCAGTTCCATAAAGTGGGAGTAAGCCCAGATCTTCCCACTGGCAATGAAAGTAGGAGGGTAACTCCTCTACCGAGGTACTAACCCATGCCAGAAAAGTGGTTATCCCCTGTCACAGGGAAAACCACCTTCTAGATCACGGTGTCTCCCAACCAGGAGAAGGACAATGTGCCCCTGCCCTGGCAGGAGGGAGCTCCCAGCCCTGGCTTCAAAATCACAGAATGGGAGCTGGGAGCTCCGTGCTGCCAGGGCAGGGGGGCATTGTCCAGGCCTGGGCTCCACCACTGGACCCTGCCCTGGCAGCAAGCAGATCCTGGGAGCAGGGAACAATTTCCTAGCTACCACTCTGAGATTGAAGAGGTGGGGCTGGGAGCTCCCTGCACAGGGAGAGTTTCCCACCCAGTCTGAAGATGGCTGAGACCTGATCCAGGCTGGGACAGTTCCTGGCCAGCCCCAGGCTACATGGGGAAGTCTGCATGGAGAAGTCCACACGTGCTGGCTGGAAACTGCCTGAAATGGGACAGTTCTTAGCCAACTCTGGGCTGCACGTGCAGACTTCCCTGTGCAGCCTGGTACTGGCTGGGAACTATCCCAATTTGGTCCCAGCTGGTCCCAGCCCCTACCCCAATCCACCAGTGCTGCAGCTAGCAACGAGCCCCCCAATTTGTTCCCAAATGCCCGCTTGTGTAGATGGCTGCCTAGGGTGCATTCAAAAGTACCTGCATGTGTAGATGCATCCTGTGAAAGGAATAATGGCAGCAAAAACAATACTGCAGTCACCAGTATCTTTATATTTATATTTAAAAGATCAGTATATTTATATTTATATTTAAAAGATCAATCATAATCAAAGGACATTGTTCAGTATGGTAGTAAAACTGACCTATTTCAGTACAGAAATACATCTTTTTGCCCTTATTCCTTATGAAGCCTATTGCTAATCACTAATAATTCAATCTATATCCAGACAGTATTCCTGTGTAATCTATGGGAGATTAGCCTTATTTCACACTCTTTAGGACTCAATAAATCAGAGAAAAAACACAAAGAAAAATGTACATTACACATAAAAATATATATTATTGAAAATCTAATCTCTACCTGTATTCTTAAAGTGCATATCAGTGTGGCACCTAGGCACTTAATTGCTAGAACTTGCTAAAGTTGTCTAGGTCTTAAGCTAATATTTTTGATACAGTACCAAACAGCAAGGTGGGTCTTCTGAGTTATTTCTTTGCTGCTTGGTTTTCCTTGGCTGATTCAGACTGAAGATTCACCTTTTTCCTAAATTAAGTTAGACTTAATGTATGTCCAGATGAATTCTAGGGGACATTATCCCACACTAGACAGAGATGGATAAACTCAGTGGTCCTCAGCCTTCTTGGTCCTTTTGGGTGCATCCAGACAAGTGTGCTCATGCCTCTTGCCCCACCTCAAACCCCTTTGAGGCGGGGCCAGAGGCACATGTGGGAACAAAAGCAGCGCGAGGATAAAATTAGATCCTGGATATCCAGGGGTCTAAAAAAACCGAAGTTAAAAAAGCAAGGCAGGGCATGGTCCTGGACCATGCCGTGAGGCAACCAGAGGCTTGGTCCTCCACAGAGATGCTCTAGCTGCCAGAGGGTCTCTATGATTGGCCCCTTGCCCTGGTGCTGAAACATGCAGCTGCCGAGTGTTTCAGCACCAGGGCTCCAGCGCTAGTAAGTAAGGGGTTGGGAGGGGCTGGAGGAGGGGGAAGGGGACCATGGGGGCGACTCCTGACAACCCTGCCCACTCACCCAGCCACCTGACTC
>NW_017728943.1:104283890-104328798 GCF_001723895.1 Crocodylus porosus
CCCCTGAGGCCCCCAAACCCTGCTGTGGATGACCCCTCCCCCCTCCAGCCCTGCCCCTGCCTTGCAATTCCAGACATGCAACATTTCAAATTGAAATTACTGTTAGAAACATCTAACCTGTCTACATTTAATCCTCCTCTAATATCCTCTCAAAATTCAACCAGCATTATCTTTTAGAAATCTCAACTGATATAAAAAACACAGGAATAGTTTGGGTGAGAGTAGTCAATATGACATGAAATTAGAGGGTAACTCAACAGTTGATATATATTGGATATGCTGAGAAACATTCAAGGCAAAAAAAAAAAGAAAGAAAAAACAAACAAACTATAGATTAGAAATACAACAAACACTAAATCTTGGGTTAGCCATGAAAATAATTTTTTTATCTTAATACAAAAATAGAAAATAGCCATGAAAAGCTGAATAACATGCTAACATAGGAATGCCTCACTACAAGGTTGCTATCTTCTTTTTTTTATAACTGTTCAAATTATTTCATTGTAGCTAAATGTGTTTTTAGGAGTAGAAACCAGAGTGCAACATTAAGCAGCTTCTGATTAAAAGGGGCCTGAAAACCTTTCTGGCCCATACTGATTTCTAACTCCATTTTGCTCATACTCTAGATTCCCATGAAACCAGAAACAACACAAACTATATTCAATCAAAACTGCAAAACTTCGTCTAATTTCACACCAAACTCAAAGTGATGACTCTCTTGGCTTACCTGGACTGAATTTCAAGGTTGCAACAAAACTTGAAACCAGGCAAGTTTTCTTGCATTTCAGGTTTGTAAAGAAAAATCTATCATCCCTTACTAAATTAATCCTTTTCTAAACACACCTTCAGATTCCTGTGTGAAAGGATGCCACTACCTATCTTTCCAGAGAAAGGTGGTTGTAGAGTGTATACATTTGTTCACATGCGGAAAGTATTTTGTTGCGTAATTTTTCGGGAAAATAAGAGTTACTTTTGTTAATGTTTGAACTCATAGAGCCATTACAGGTAGAATGGGGAATTAAAACTGATCAAGATAGCTAGCATGGCAGTTAAGCATAAAATAGGCAATGGATACTTCTATATTGCATCTGCAACAAACTGAGAAAACATACTGAGGAATGCAGCTGTCAGGCAAAACTCACCTTCCTTTCCCATTCTTTATGCACCAGAACTGGAAATGAAGGTGCACTTTTGCCATCACTCATGGGACCTCTATCTCTAGTGTGCTTGAAAGTCGTGGCAGGGTCATTCCTAGAGTGATTTTACTGCTTCTTTTCTGGGACTGGTAAGTACAAAGTGGGAGTAGGAGGGTGAGATGTTTTAAGTCACCCTGAACAACTCCTGTTGGGTTTTTGGCTCTATGCATCCTCCTGTGTAGGACCTATTCCTGTGTATGCTGGCAGCCTATGTAGGCTTCTGCAATTAAAGCTTTTTTGGATGGAGAGGCATACATGTTGGTGTGTGCCCCAGTTTCTAGTGCCCTGCCATGCCCCTGGGTAGTGCTGGTGCAGCCCCAGGGGCCTATCTCCTCTGCCCCAAACCCCCATGAAAGGAGAAGACGATCATCTGCTCTAGTGTCTGAGAAGATGATACTCTATAAGCCTCTTGAATAGTTCTTGAACACACAACCAAGGACAGCATCTGCCATGAGGAAAAATGCATCATTTATGTGGTCAGGGACCAGAAGGAAGGGGACCCCTCCCAGAATGTGTAGAGGAGGGTGGCAGTACTTAGCCAGTTTCTCTTGCATGAAGGGAAGGGAGATGACAAGCAGGGCTTCAGGGGCTACAGAGGGGACTTGCTATCCCTGCTCCCCACTAGCCCTCCCACCAGCTCTGCACCACCTATCTTCCAAGTGGAGTAGACCTGTCAGCTGGGAGCCAGAGGCCGGCTTTCAAAACTCATTCTGGTTGTGCTGGAGCAGAGTTCCTTGCCTGTACCAAACACTCAGAGGAGGACTTGTCTGTCTCAGTGACTAGCAGTGAAAGCCAGGGACCCACAGACTGATATAGTGGCTTCACTAAATATCCTTGTCCTGCATACTGGACCAGTGTCCTTGGGTATCTTACTGCCTCAAGAAGGGAGATGAGCATGTGTGAGGCCATTGTTCGGAGAAAGTGGTACTGCACAGATACACCAGGAGCTTCTCCAAAACAGGAATCCTCTCCTCTGTAGCTCCTGCATGCAGGTCAGCTCTATGATCTGCCAGCCAGCCCTATGCAGCTGAGAAGCCTTTGCTCTCCCCCAGTGGCTTCAGTGCTGAAGAGAGGCAGGGTACTGCCACTTGCATTCTGGCCCTGTTATCTATTCCCAGAGACTGCTATGTCATCTGCTTTTCTCCTCCTCCTTCTCCATGCGTGAAGGTGCAAGCCCTGCATGCTTTGGCATCACTCCCACTACAGCTTTCTTTTGTAGGATCCCTAAGGGGTCCTGCCCCTATAGGTCCTGCTATCCTGAGATGGTGGGCATGGCCCCCTTAACACTCCTATGAGCACACAGACACCTAGCTGGGTCTAAACCCCTTGACTCCCAATGACTACAAAAAAAATAATAGAATGGCACCAAAATTGTAGTCATCTACATAGAATTTTCCATCCAAGTCACTTGTAGATGCCCAGACTAAATAATAGAATGCCACCCTAAGTGTTCTAAGAAATGCAAGGAGGGGCCTAACCACACTTTGATTTTATTTTCCACGCATAGTTTGAAGGCAACTTTCAATCAAGCCCCATGGAATTAAGTTAATATGAGTTTTGGTTGCACAAGAACTGCAGGAATAGGTCCACTGCAGTCGAGCAGTGGTAACACTGAATTCTTCGAGATACCAATTTAAATTATGATACAATCTACCACTTTTCTGAAAAGAAAAGGGAAAGGTAATGGGATAGTGATAAGGGCAACTTTAGGGTATATGCTCAAAAAAACATTCATGAGAGGTCAGCCAAGTCAACTGAGAAAATGAATTCGAAGTTCAATAATTATGGGGCATTAAATCCGTGTGTACAGCTCACATTCAGAAATAAAGCAATTTTATATTTCTGTAACATGCTCTCTTGAAGTACAGCAAACCCCGTTGTCTGTACTGCTAAATGAGAGCATCTGTGGAGGAGAGCAGTGCACTTTAACTCATATTTTGGTTATTTCACATCGTATTTCCTCTGTACACATGAGCCAGGCAAGTGAAGCTGATGCTTGCTCCAGAGAAGGTGGAGGACTAATGCTCCATTGTGTTGTCCCTGGGGTGTTCATTTACTTGTATAAAAAATAGATTAACTGCTAACCACAATCTGTTTTTTTGAATTTCAATGTAAGGACACACTTACACTTTTGGAAGCCATTTGCACTTACTTTTCATGGATAAAAAAGACCACTGCTGAAATGTTACACAGTGGACAATCAGACTCAAAGGCCATCCCTGGCAATATCAGGTACTCATACTTTCAGTCTTATGGGCAATCTTTGTGCACAAGGATGTCTTGGACTAGTACAAACAGAACACTCCAGAGCCACAGAATAATTTTAGATTTGTTGTAACTTAACTTAAGCAAGGTAACTGAATAGGGTCAAATGTTCTTCTCTTTCCCAGAGGCAAGAGGCGGCAGAATCTGTAGCAATATAAATGAGTCTCATAAGTGACATACTGGAGGAAAACAGTGATGAATCAAACTATTTCCCTTCATCTTTGACCTAGGATTTGGTGACCCCATAACTACAGCTGTAGTAAGGGCTGAAAACAAAGATACTTGAAGATCCAAAGCCTGATGTTTCTCTTTTTTGCCTGGGTATAAATCAGAGGCAACAGTGCAAAAACCAGGGGAGTGCCAAATGAACGGGGAACCAAGCTCAAGTGGCATTTCAGGCTATATGCTAGGGGTTTTCAACCTTTTTAGATCAATGTACACCTGGTGGTCAGACATGGAGTGGGGTGGGGAAGACATGGCATGCAGCTGAATACAGAGGAGCAGCAGCAGCCACTGCATGCAAGCTTCCTCCCGCCTGGGTCTAGCTGGGTGGGCAGCACCTGCACAGCAGTACAGGATGGTGCATGGTGGCACTGCATCCCACCCACCCACATATACCCCCCTAGGGTCTTCTCAAGTACCACTGGTTGGCAACCCCTGCTATATGCATGTTCCTCAGGTTCTACCCCTTGTTTTCATGTACAACTCACCTTCAGCATGCTCAGAAGGGATCTGCTCCAGCCGCTTAGGCCTCATTGTGATCTTATTCTACTGGAAAGTGTGTGACACTGGCCACATCTACATGATACACTAACTACACAGTAGCTCGTTACTACTGTGCAGTAGCGTCGCATGGCATGAAGTGTGATGCGATGGTACTATGCTGTAGTAATCAGCTACTGCGCAGTAGTAATGAGCTATTGTGCAGTCAGTGTCATCAAAAAGCCATTTGGGGATGCTACTGGCACCATTACTTCAGTTACTGTGCAGTCATTTAGTATTTGTGTATGCAAGTAACAACTGAGCAGTCAGCATCTCATGTAGACACAGCTGCTAAGTCCTGGAACTGTTAGAGACAAACTAGGAATAGTAGCTGCTTGATGCAGAAGGATGAAGAGGGAAACCATCCAGACTTTAGCCCGATAACCTGGTGTTTAGGGAACTTACTGAAGTTATAGCAGGCTCAGGTTCTAGGCTTAATAAACTAAATGAGTTTGAAGCTACTTCTAGTGCCCACTTAGGTGAACTTACATGTTACACTTAGACTCATACTAAATCTAGGGAATGTTCAGCAGTGTTAAAGTTAGAATGTGGTGTGAGCAGTAGCATGCTAAGGGTTACTATCATTTCTTGCCTATACAGCTCTGGCTTGCCAATAGAGGCCTGGCAAGCAGGGGTGTGACTAGCAACCAAGGCGTCTGAGTTCTCTCCCTGTTCTCCTTGTGGGGAGAGGCTGGGCATGGTGCATCTGGGGATGCTGGAAGACTGAAAATTACTCTTTTTATCTTTATACACCAGCCTGAAGTTGCCCTAACATGAGCTAGGGAGCATAACCCAGGGTTAACTGTTGCCTGAAGAGGCATAACTTTGAGATGTTCAGGCCTTTGTTATGCATCAATTTTAGGCAAGTCCTGGAGCTCTTAACCCTTAGATTGTCCAGACCTTAACACCTGAAACTGATTTTAAACACCTACTAGGTGGCTTAAAATTGTGTGACTGTGGGACAGGTTTATTTCTGATTTGTGTTATGAAGCTCATGTTACATTAAGGGGTAACCATTCTAGGCTAAACCTTTGTTTAAACACCCACCCAAGCTCCCCCCCACCCACTGGCCTGGATCAGGCCCACTTCCCCATCTCTTCCCCAGTACCTCACTCCCTGACCCCCTGTTGTTTGTCCCAGGGAAGCAGGATGCTGCTACTACCACTGTTGCTCTCTGGGCCAGGCTTAGCCCAGAGAAAAGCAGAGGAAGCCCAGCATTGGCAGAGGCAAGAGCTGGGCAGGCTGATTAATCTTTCCATGCTACTCCTGTGGAATAGATAGTGCAGGCAGCCACAAGTAAAGCAGGGGAAGTGGGAAGGATCCTGAGGTGGGAGCAGTGAGGGAGCCTGGAGGGTGGGGTGGGCTGTGGGAGGGGAGCCTTCAAGCAGCAGGGGAAAGCCCCAGGCCTGGGGGAACCAGGCGAGCCCTGGGAGACAGGGGGGAAAACTGGAATGGGTGGGAAGAACTTCTTACCTTTCAGTCCTCCAGGCCCCTGCTGGCCTGAACATGTAACTGCTCCAAACTTGAGCTCGCACTCACACCAACCAACATCTGAGCAGCTTGCAGTATAATATTTGAAAGCAAGGAAAGTTAGGGTTGGAAGAGACCTCAGGGGGTCATCTATTCCAACCACCTGCGCAAAGCAGGACCATCCCCAACTAGATCATCCCAGCCAAGGCTTTGTCTGGCCAGGTGTTAAAAACCTCCAAGGATGGAGCTTCCACCATCTCTCTAGGTAACCTATTCCAATGCTTCACCACCCTCTCAGTAAGAAAGTTTATTTCTCCCAAGCTGAATAGGAGTTAAAATCTTATTAGTAGCCCAAAACACCACTTAGCCATCTAAAAGTGAGGTTGGATTTAGGCCCTAAAGTATATCTGAAAACACTGTGAACTAATTCACAGACCTTGCATCTGCAGCTATCTAAGCATTCTTTCCATGTATAGTCCTGTGCTGTCTGGCTTGAAACCTTAAAAGTTAAGGTTACATTAAGGCTAGGAACAGAAGTTACACATAAACCGGTTTAAGTGATCAGAAACTAGTTTAAACCTGTAACAGAACAGATGTTCAGTGCACATAAACCAGTTTCAAAATGGCTGAAACTGGTTTAAGATAAATCTGGTTGAATGTAGTATCAGACTTAACTGAACTGGGTCAAACTGGTTTATGAAACTTCTGTCCCAGACCCTGGCCTGAGGGAACCTGGGGGGGATGGGAGTTGGGACTAGGGAGGGGGGTTAAACTTCCTTCCCTTGAGTAGAGATTGGACCTGCCCTGCTAAAAACTAACTGCTAGCTGCAACTGTGGAGTAAAAATCCCAGAGGCACCTGAAAGCAGGAAAAGGAAGTGATGGGCAACCTTGCAGAGTCCTGCTTCTGTAATTCTGGACTGCAAATCCCAGAGACCTTGGGGGCAGCAGGAAGAGGAAGTGAACACACAGCACATGCTGGCTATGCACCAGAGAGGCATGCTCTAGTGCCCCGTCTTCAGGCCTGAGCCTCTGCATGCATGTGGCTGCATTTCCTGAATCAAGTGAATGTCTGTCCAGTTGTTTCTCAGTTTAATCTCTGCAGTTTAAACTAACCTGCAAACACTCAATCAATTCAGCCTCAGGTTTTTCGACTTTCTGTACTTAGCCTAAGAGTTTTCCATTCTTTGCTCCTTTCATTTGTGTTAGACATGTCAAGAGAATAGTGTAAACCTGAGTAATTTTGCATTTCTGAATCTGGTTATGGCTGGATCCTACAAATGTAGAGGTGCACATTTTAATGAAAAATAAATGTAAATTAAATTTTATCAACCCCCACTTCCCCCCCAAAAATGGTTTGCGTTTTGGATGAAAGTTCACTTAATTTGTCCTTTTATGTAACTCCATCCCTAGCACAGAGTAGATAAAAGGAACAATGTAAACATCCTTTATTATCAGTACATCTTTAGTTCTATGCTTTAAACACATTTAACTGTTCTGTTGATTCATCTGAACAGCCACTATTCACTGTAAACACTTTCAATGTTTATGCAAACTAAATGTCAGCCAATGCTAAATGCATTTGCAACAAGAAATATACCAAATTAAAATAATGGCGGCAATATCTCTGTCAATATTAAAAGACTTTAAACTGCAACCGTATCCAAAACAAAACAATCAACATCAAAAATAGGAACACAGATAATCTGTCACATCTGTTTAGTTCAGTGATAGCCTTAATTACTTTTATTCACCCATGGCTCTTGTATACAGATGCAATTTTAAATGTAGAACTGAGACATTTTTCCATTTCTCTAATTAGGTTTTATTCATATGTGTAAACAAGCTCAGCATTGGCTTACCCACACACACTTGGATTTTGAACTATGTGGCCTAACAAAACAAATCCTGACTGCTTGATGCATATTCATATGGTTGGTTTTACAGTGCCATATGGAAACTCCAGCCATAGCTTACTGACCAATGACTTCATAAATAGTTTTTATCCACAACTGCCAGCATACTTTGCAGAACCGTTTCCTGAGTAGGCACTCAGGTGTTCTCTCTCATTCATACCTCCCTGTGAGAATCCAGGGTAGAAACGCATCTAATTTTCCCCCTTGCCCTGCCCTGCCCTGCTCACCATCACACAGTTAACAGATGAAGTAAGACATCATTTTAGCAAGCAAACAAAATTTACAAATAAAATTTGTCAAGCAGCCATGGCTGCCTATTGGCATGGTAGTTGGCAGGAATTTTCTTAAAGACTGTGCATTCATGGATGTGGTCTTTAGCTTGGCAGTCACCTGCCATGATTTCTGCAAAGCATAGGAAAATGTAGACAGGGTGCTTTACTTCAAGTTTCATCTTTAAGACACTTGCACATATATTAGAGACAAATGTGTTATTTTGTATGGTTATTTTTATTAAATGGTCAGTGCTTACTTTACCTAATGTGGTAAATAGGAGGAATAAAAATCAAGCAAGCATTTCCCCTTGAAAGTGACATCTTATTTAATAACTTCTGTTATGTCAGAGAGGTATTACACAGCAAACAGCAAACTCATTTAATGTTTTGTAAACATTCATTTATTTTTTCTCATAATGTCATAGCCACCAGCTTGAATTATCACCTATTCCAGTGGGGGGCCACACTTTTAGGCAGTTGTGCCACAAATTAGCTCAGCATTCTCCCTGAATGCCACTTCAATCCCATTCCTATGCATGATATGCTGTTCTGCTTTCTGCTCCCTGCCCTGTACTCTCTTCCTGATCTTCTGTTCTGCTTTCTGCCCCATCTTATATGCCCACCTGACATGGACAACTGGTGCATCCTAGGTCTGGGGGGGCACCAAATCCCTGACAGGGTGGGGAAGGGTGGAGGTCCCCTGTGGCCGATTGCCGATGGGGGGAGGGGATCCCCCAGTAGCCGATCACCAAGCCCAGAGCCACCAGCAGTGAAACCGGAAGTGCACTTCCATCAGCACTTTCAGTTTCATGTCTGGTTCTTCCAGGGGGTGCACAGCTAATCTCACAGGGTGCACGTGCACCTACATGCACCCTCCTATGCATTGCCAATGCCACCTGATTTGCTGCTCTGTTTTCTGCCCTATCTGCCCTTGTGCTGCCTGTCCCCTCCCCAACCTGCCACATGCCACACACAGAGGCCACCTTTGCACTTGTGACACATATGCTGCAAGTTAGTTACCCCTGACCTATTTTAAGGGTAGGTTCTCTCATCTATCGCCTTGTTGGTTCACAACAGTGGCCATGATTTTGCAACAGTTAATCATGATGATAGACACCTACACAAGTAGTCCTATTGAGATTAATGGAGCTACTCATATAAGGTTTACTGTTACAAACAGAAATTTTATAATTAAGTATAGTATAGTTGTGTTTTGTCTAAACTAGATTTATGTATCTCACATGATGAAACTTCCCCCACCTAATATCCCACAGACAATTAAATTATCTTTAGAATCTTTTTTCCTAATCACCAGCATCTATGTTTCCATTTCCATTCTCTGACTCCTGGTTGGAAAAAACATTACTGTGTGCCATTGTAAATTATTCCCTTCCCTCTCTACCTTTCAGATATATTATTTTACATATGCAACCCTTAACTGTATCTTAACCAGTCTAAATGTACAAATTCTGATTCACCAACTGCATTATTTCAGTTCTGCACCAGTATAATTCCACTGATAGTAGCCAAGCTGCATTAGTGTAAAACAGAACAAACAAAGATGAATGAGGCACACTTCACCATGCTCTGTGCTAAATTACAGAAGCATATATCCAGAACAACTCTGTTGATGTTGGTAAGAACACTATAGTCTTTTCCTAGTCTCTGTTGAACATCCATTGCAATTAATTCCCCTACCCCTACTTTCTTCTTTTTTGGAGTCAATAGGAGCTTTGTTTGCATAAAGCATACTGAATAAGGCCCCATGGATAATCATAATTAAAGATTAAAATATTAAATGTTTTAGTGTATTTACTATTTGAATAGGAAAAAATAGGATCTCCAATATTATTTTGTGATCATTTGGAGTACATGTTGATTTTTCATTGAGGACCTCTGAAAATGGCTTTATTTTAAACATTTTATTAAAAGAAAAGATAAAATAATTCCTTCATCTGTATTTGCAAATGTATATGGAATTAGTATATAGGATATATAGGACACCTTATGCTTTGAAAACTGGCAGTGGGATTGTCTGGTTCTTGGTAAAAACTAACTAGAGTACTTAATGGAGGGGACAGTTGATGAGATAAAAGAAAAAAAAGCCTTATTACGGAAGAGTAGGCAGGGCACTGATGAAAAGAAAGCAAGCTATGAGGCTCACATGATTTTTAAAGCTTGCTATTAATGGCTAGTCCTAGATTATTATCCTAACCCTGAAGTTTGGGAAGAGGGGTCAGTGAAAATTCTGTGAATTCTGAGAGTTCTCAGAAGGCTTTTGGTATCTATAAGAGAATTACCTCCACTTCCTCCTCTCCAATTCCTTTAAATTCCCTGATTTTCCAATCTCTGTTTCCACATATGCTCTCTTGCCAGTCTCCAAAAACCACAGAAGAAACCCTGTCTATCAAGTTCAAAAACCAAATAATAGATAATAGGGCTTTGGGTGGTGTGCTTGCAGGGGTAGGAAGTGAGATTAAGGACAGCAAGAGTTTTGGAAGACATGCAGCAAACCACTTCTATCCAACTCATGCTTCTAAGAATACACAGTTCCAGTAAATTTCACTGAATTGCCTCCAAGAGCTTCACACTGTCTGTTCTCAAGATAGAGTTTGGCAAAAACAATAAAGAAGTGCTAGAAGACTCATCAACTGTTTAATGTTTCTTCCTTTGCAAATAATTTTGGCTTACTTTCAGCTTTGATGAAAAAAGTATTACTTCCGTTAACAAGGTTACATCTTCTGGCTTGGCAAAGAAATACCGGGATACCTCTCTTGTAACTAAAATCTTGGATACCTAGTTTATTTGCTGCCCTTTTTTAAGGTTGACTGAGATGATGAGCCACAGCCCAATTCATATTTAAAAAGCAAATAGCAATCAAAATTAGAGGAGACCAATGAACTTGTTCCCTCTGGACTGCATTTTGCTTGAAGTTGTAAAAAAATGATGATTTCTTAAATTCTAATAAATATTAGTCCTTTCAACATGCCACAATTCAGGAACCCTTTCTCTAATTTGGTAGAAAAAAAATTGTGTTGTCCCATGCCTTCAGTTCCTACTTTTGAGGATGATTTTTACCATCAGATGGACAAAAGATAACAAAACTGGTTTATGTTTTAAAACTGAAGCACAGTTTTACCTTAACTATGGAGCAAGTAGGGCTACTTCCTAATCTATCATAGCTACTCTTCCTGCTTACAGTGGTCAGAGTCTGTATGTCAGTGGAAATTTACCTGTTCTCCAACTTTTTTCCTAGGCAAACTCATTTCAAAAGTGTTGACAACCAAACTCCAACACCACATCTGGTAAAATACTGGACTCTTCATAATCAGATCACCACAGGCGAATCTCTGAATCAGATTCAGCCGAATCAAATCGGGAGAGTGATTTGAATCACCAAATCAAATCACTGTCCCCCGAATCGGCTGAATCCTAATCCAAAGCGAATACTAGCTGCTTTGCACAGGCCTAACAAATATCTAATCCTTTAAAAGCTCCCAGTTACAGAGATTCCACAGTTACTCTAGGTAATCTTTTCTAGTGCTTAACTACCCTCAGAGTTAAAAGTGTCTTCTTAATATCTAACCTAAATTTCCCTTGTTGTATTTTCAGTGAGTTGTTCCACTAATCATTTTTCATGATTCTGATTTGTCAGAAATTGTATTTCTGATGCATCCAAAAATAAACCTCACTCATTTTTTTAACTCACAATTGGATTGCTGTAACTCCATTTATCTAAGAATAGTTATCAAGGCAGCTTAGACACTCCAAATGGCACAAACATGTGGGTAGCTTACCACTTGAACAGTAAAGGTTGTGTATAGCAGATCCCTCTTCCCCCCCTCCTGCTCTGTGCCTTTCTTAAACTTTGCGTTCACCTTTACAGTCTGAATCAGGATTTATGGGCCAAGATATTTAAAACCCTCATTAAACTAACTTTGGACTGTGACAAGACTGTTTCCTTATTTATGACCCTGAGAGACAACAGTGCTCTTCAGGGAATGTGGAGCTGCTGGGGCTCCAGATGTAAAGTGCTGGAAGTCAAGTATCCCTGACATTGTATGTCAGTTTGAGACATTCCCTTTCAACTTGGAGAGGTAGCATAGTCCAGTAGATACAGCATTGGTCTGGGAATTCTGTTCCTAGTTTGGCCAGTGGCTTTGGGCAAAATCATTATGCTTTTCTGTTTTCTTTTGGCCATCTCATCCATTTCAGTCATAGGCGCTTAAGGCGAATCATTGTCCTTAACTATATGTCTGTTCAGTGCCTCCTAGGGCCAAGTCCTCATTTCAGTTGGGAGTTCTCAGTATTACTGTAATACAAATAATACATAAGAAATCACACCAACCTGACTAACTTTCTTCAGGCCCCATGTCAAAACCTATTTCTTAGCTTTCAAGAACCAGAAGGATGAAATGGAAAAGGAAACAAATGGACACAGTAAATAAATCTCATAACCCCATTCATGCTTAACTTGCTAAACCATGAGAGAAATGCAAGACTTATTGCTATTTCTATATAGAATAGTATATAGTTCTTTACTCTGGCATCTAGATAGCATAGTCATATATACCACACCATTATAACTTTGCGGGTAGGAGTGCTTTCACTGCTTATTATTAAGGTTCCCCAGAATCTACATCATAACATACATAGGCCCAGGTCATATCCAGCTTTTAAGATGTGTTAGTAGCATTTATGCAGTTTTTAAGCATCTAAGTCACTAAACGCAATCCTATTCCATACTGCTCCAAAATGATCAAACTGCTAATATACCTAGATCCATTATACACCTCATTTTAGCCTGAAAAGATCCCAAGGTGACTAGACTTTTGCTCATGAGCATGCTTAGAATCAAACCCTAAGAGGCCTCTAGGTGCCTTTCTCCTACCCTAGCTCTGACACCTTCCAGTTCAATTTTGGAGGCTCAGATATTTCACCTAACTCCCTGATACTTTAGACAGAACACCCTCCTCCCCCTTTCCCCTCCCTCCCGCCCTGCCCCATGTTAATGTTTGAAGTTGAGAGAGGGCTCTCTGGCTTAGCAGGTTTGAATCCACACTTGCAGTAAGGTGATGAGTTTTATGGATGGGGATAGAGCAGTGGATGTGATATAACTCAATTCTAGCACAGCTTTCAGATCTGTCTGCCATTACATTTATATTGGTAGTATAAGGAAATGCACTCTATGTGAATGTACTATAAACTGAACCAATAACTTGTTGGATTATTGTATTCAAAGAATATTGTGATCAGTGGCTCACTTGGGAAGAGGCATCAGTGAAGTTCCTCAGGGCTTTTCTGTGGCTTCTGTCCTGTTTAATAATTTGGTAGATGGGACTGAGTGCTGTAACTGGGCGCTTGACCCCCAGTTAACATAAGGGAGAAACTGCAGCTGATAGAGCCCTGGCAGCTGAACAGAGGCTGGCTGCAAGAGAGAAAGCAGCAAGGAAATATTGCTGCCTAGGCAGTAAGCTTTTCTAGTAAGGCAAAGGGCCATACTTGCAGCCAACCAAGAGATCTGACTGGAAGTGGGTAGGGCTTAAGGAGCATATAATCCCTGAATTTGAGCAAGGGGAGGCAGCCTTGTCCTTGAGGTTGTAGAGGGGAGAGCTCTTGAGAAGAGAAGCTGCAGAGGCACTCCTGGCTGATACATTTGCTACCCAGGAGAATGCAAGTAAGATACTGCTGGCTTGCAGGGGAATAAGACTCAGGGTAGGCTGGCATTTGTGATAAAGCCGGGTAACTGATGTTTTATGTTCAGACCCAGTATGAAGTTTGTGTTTTAGCTAAAGACCTTATTTCTTTGTTATAGTCCTAGCAAAGCCTTCCAGTAAACTGTCAGGGGTGAAGGAGATCCCAGTAGTGCCTGAGCAGGTTGGAGACAGGGTGAGAGAGACCCAGTGCCTTGAGCAGGGTGGAGACAGGGCCAGGAGGCCTGGTGCCCCAAGACAATACAGGCAGTACAAAGGCTGGAGTCCAGAAGCCAGGTCCAGCTCAGTAGTCCTGAGCTAGAAGGCCCAGTGAGAGGGGGGAAAAAAATGGGGAAGAGGCCATGAAGGCTGAAGCCATAACAAGGGAGAGTGATTAAACAGCAACATCTGTGAAGTATGAGTTTGGCTACAGAAGAATCTGGGAGCCATGAATAGTCCATAAGACAACAGGAGCTCTGAGGTCATCAATAGGCCTTTCTAACATGAGGGTAGGTTTGAGACCAGTAAAGTCTGAGAGAGTTATGCTGGCAAAAATGGACTAGGATTTGTTCTAGGACCCTTGTCCAGCCACCTTTCTTTTCACATTCTAATAATTCTAACAGTGGTGTGGCAGGGGAGGGGAGGGAAAAGGAAATCTTGGAATTGAAGCATAACAGGAGTTGTCTGGTCACCAAGGGGCATCATAGCTCCCTGTAAAGTCCAGCACTTGTTATAAATGTGCACACTGCAAAATTGCTGGGTGGGGTAGCAGGCACTTTGGAGGATAGGATCAGGATTAAAAATGTCGTCATCAAACTAGTATATGGTCTAAAATTAAATAAAGTTCAATAAGGACAAATGCAAAGTCCTGCATGTAAGATGGAACAATGCCATGCACAAATACAAATCAGGGAACAAATGGATAGAAAAGGATCTGCAGAAAAGGATCTTGTGGTTGTAGTGGAGCATAAAGGCTAGGGACAGACATCAAAAAGCCTGAGCCTGAATTCAGTCAATCTTTGCCGGTTAGTCTAACCTAGCTAAGCTGAATCAGTTTGTAACTGCACAGACATCCCAGAAATGCAAGCACATACCTAAAGTGGCTCAGGCTAGAAGCCAGGGGTGGTAGAGCAGCCCTCCTTTCCCTTCCATGGTGTTGGGCAGGGGGGCAGGCCCAGGCAGGATGCTGTGATGAGGGAGGGGTTTCCCTCCCTGCTTCTGACCAGCCCAGCAGGGAGTTGATAAGACAGTGTTTATCACCCCATTAAGAAAGCAGAGGGACATTACCAGCTACCTGTTGATTCTGCCTTTGTCCCATGTGCCACAGCATGGACCGCAGCCAGCATGTGGTCTGCTAGCTAATGCTGAGAGATGTCTGTGTATGACGGAGGGGATGGAAGAATCCCTGCTTAGCAGGAGGTGGGAGGAGAGAGGGGGAGCAGGGGGAAGCCAGGTTGACACCTGCAGTCTCTGCCGAGCTCCAGCCAGGGAGCAGAGGGGAGGGACCAGCTCTGCTCTGCCCAGCCTGGAGAGATTGGGATTCTGAGGGAATCTAGTTTAACTTAAAACAGCAAGGAGTCTGGGATTGACATTGCATAAACCGGTTTGACCTAAATCAGTTAAGTCTGATATTACATTCAATCAAGTTTATCTCAAACTGGTTTCAACCATTTTCAAAGTGGTTTATGTGCACTGAACATATGTTCTGTTACAGGTTTAAACTAGTTTCTGGTCACTTAAAATGATTTATGTGTAATGTTTGTCCCTAGCCAAAATGAATAAGTCAGCAGTGTGTGTGCTCAAAAAAAAGGCATAATATACTGAGCAGTATTAAAAGGAGCATTACCTGCAAGTCCAGGAAAATAATTGTTTCATTCTATTCAGCACTGGAGAATCCCTTACTGGAGTTCTGTGTACAGTTTTGGATACTATACTTCAAGGTGCAAACTAGAAAGAGTCCTGTAAACTTTAGGCTGGATGTTAGGAAGAACTTTTTAACTATGAGGGTGGCTAAGCATTGGAACATACTAGCTAAAGGGTATGGAATCTCCACCCTTACAATTTTTTAAGAGCAGCTTAGATACTTGTCTGAAACTTTTAAATAGGGACAATCCTACCATGAGCAGAGGATTGAACTAGATCTTCTGAGGTCCCTTCTAGCCCTAATTTTCTAAGATTTTATGATTCCCACTTCCTGGACAAGTTCCCCAGTGGCTAGGCTATTGGGAAGAGATAAGTGTGGCTGTTGGGAAAAGATGGGCTAGGGACAGAAGTTGCACATAAACTGGCTGAAACTGGTTTAAGATAAACCTGGCTGAATGTAGTATCAGTCTCAACTGATTTAGGTCAAACTGTTTTATAAGACTTCTGTCCCAGACCCCTTTCTGGTTCAAGTTAAATCAGAGTCCCCCAGTATCCCAGCATGTTTTCCGGCCCTGGGCTAGGCTGTTCTGTCTGTTCCAGAAAGCAGGGCTGGCCCCACACTTCTGCTCCCTAGCTGGAGTAGTGAAGGCTGGCTCACTTACCTCACTATCTGGCTTACTTCCCACAGCCCCCAGGAAAACCCCAGCTGGGGTCTGGAGCCAGGGACGGGGGTTAAACTCCCCTTCCCTGAGCATGGAGCTGCCCTTCTCTGCTTGCTTACTGCTGGCTGTGACTATGGATTACAAATCCAAGGCAGTTGGAAGCAGGAAGCGGAAGTGATGCACAACCCTGCAGAGTCCTGATGCTGTGATTTTGGACTGTGAATCCCAGGGACCCTGGAGGCACAAGGAAGAGGAAGCAAACATAAAGCCCATGCTGGCTATGTGCCAGAGAGCCATGCTCTAGTGGCCCGCAGCTTCTGGCTTGACTCACTGCAGGCATGTGGCTGTATTTCCTGAATCTAAAGTAAATGTCTGTTCATTTGCTTATTGATTCAACCTTTGCAGCTTAGGCTAACCTGTGAAGATTGAATCAATTCAGCCTTGGGCTTTTGACTGCATGGACTTAGCCCTGAAGTGAAATACTTATTTTGGGGGGCAAAAAATGCATAGGCTTAGCTACCTGATAGGTAGGACAGGATCTAGGTTGTAGTTTATGCCAGCCTATGGCTTTCTACTGTTATTTTAGTTGCAATATGAATTAGGTAATTTTGGCCAGCATGCTTCTACATGCATCAGTGCAACCTTATTGACTTTACTGGGGTTCCACAGGTGTAACTCAGACCAGTATTTCTTTAAATGAGTAATTTGCATGTGTGGGCAATGGGAAAGACAATGTGTGAATCATATTCAGATTGTAAATTATGCCCATAAATAGAAAATATTTAGTTCTAGCATAAAATTTGGTGACACTAAAGTCTTTTCATGTTCAGGATATGGCTTTTTTAATTATGTAACAAAATTATTGTGGAAATTGTTAGCACAGTGTACTCTGAGGCACATCACTAAATTAGGTTCAAAGAAAGATTATTTATATGAACAAGAACAGCATCTGCAATTACTCAAACAAGGATGAAAAAATCACAAGGACTGCTAATTCTTATGCTTCAGGTCATAATTAAGCAACAGCTGGAGTCAGGAAGAATTTTCCTCTATGGCAGTATATTGCACAATTCAATGCATTGTGGAGATTTCATGCCTTTTTCCTAGCCATCTGTTGCTGGCTACTATTGAAGATAGCATACCTAACTACATGGTCCACAGGTCTGTTGCAGTGTGATGATTATTTTATTCATGCACAGGTATACCCACAATAACATTCTTGGGCTTTGTCGAGCATTGTGCAGGTGTTAATGGCTGAGTCTTCATTCTCAGTTTTCCGCCTACTTTGGACAGACGGAAATTAATACCAGCTGAGGTTGTAGCTGAATCCAGAATCAATTTCTGGTCAAATAGGGAGGATGTGGAAGTGCATGAGACTGTTTTAATGAGTAAAGATAGATGCCTTGCAACTATTCACCAATCCATGACAGCCATCTATGAGACAGAATGGTAACAGTATGGTTTTCTGTTTTTATAATGGCTTGCCAACCCCTGTACCTATGTGACTGACAGGAAAGCTTCTAACGTCATATGCACCAACAAGGGCAACACAAGATCATCTATTTCAGGTGACTTGAGACAATGAGAATGGGGGGAGCACTTCATTGAAACAAAATATAAATAGGAATGACTTAAAAGCTTGCATTTAAAAACATAAGTCTGTAGTAAAATAATATGAAAGATCAGTTCTGCAATCTTGTATTCATGTAAGAAAAGAGGATGGAGGAGCTAGACCTGAATTTGAACAAAAGGCAGGAGGTTTTCAGCTGCTCTTTAAGTAAAAACTCAACTTTCTTAAATATCTGATATCTTCCAAAGGAATTTCAACAAAGGGATTTGAATAACTTTTGGTCTAGGTTGCTTGCTTAAGCCTGCCCTTTTCACTACCTAACCTGTATACTGGTTCCTACTCTTAAAGTGGGACCTTGGACTACAATACCCTATCTACTAATCATAATTGCTAAGCAGCCTGAATTTGGTACTTGGAAGTCTTCCCTTAGGAGATGTGCAGACAGCTTACTTGAAACAAAATACTGTTTAACACAGGGAAAAGCAAAGCATGAAAAAAGTAGTTTAACACATTGACTTTAGTCAAAAAAGTAGTTTAACACATTACCTATAGTAGTTTAACACATTGAAATCTATGTGCATTCTGCCTATAGTCTTGGGTAACCATCTCACGCAAGCACTCCTACATCTACAGTGTGGATTCACCTCACCTCTAAATCCTCTTTCCTGTCTTCAGGAAGAATGTCTGTTTTATAGGTACAACAAACTCCTTTGTCCTTGCCTGTGCTGCCTGATCCTGGTTAAACTGATTTGGGCACATAACTAGGAATCCGAAGATAGACTTAGAAATGGTCAATTTTCCATTGACTTGGGTGCTTATGGAACAGCTGCTATCATGCCATTGTTTTTCCTGCATATGTACAGACGTCACTTAAATCAATTCATTTTACTCATATTAAAAAACACAATGATAATGTAAAAAGATGGAATAGATTTAGGGCACCTCCAAATTCTTCATCATATGCACAAATGGGATGCTACTTGTTATGTCAAAAGTCTTAACTGAATGGTTAAGACACTCACCAGGAAGCCAAAGACCTGGCTTCTATGCTTCCCACACTTACCCAGAGTGGGTTTCAACCTGCATCTCTCTGATTTCTCAGGATAGTGCTTTAAGTACCATACCAATCATTATCTGGACCCTTCTCCAGTGCTCATACTGAAGCTGAGCACTGCTCTTTGCATTCAGTAGTCACTGAATCAAATGCATGGAGAGCAGTGCAGTGGGGAAGTTTTTTGCCTAGTGAAAGCAGGGGCCCAGGATACATCCCAGGCTCTGCTCCCTTCCAGACCAGCATTCAGTTCACTGTGTCACATGCTTTCTGCCTTGCTCTATTCCTCCTGGTTCCACATATCTCCTATTCTTGGCTGCCCCAGGGGCCAGCTTCTAAATACCACTTGAGGACTTAGAAAAACTGCCATTTAGATGCACAAAGGGAAATAGGATTCTAGCCTTAGATACCTTGATTTTGCCTAAATATCCTTGGGCACCTACAAGAAGAATTTGGATCTGGCCTTCTCAGTCTGTCAGGAACTATAAACAGAGATGTTAATGATATAAAATAAGGACCATACCAACACATAGCCAAAACATTTCATGTGTATGAGTGATCATTTGAAACCAAATACCTCCATGCTTTGTAGAAATTCAGAGCTGGATCCAGATACAAATGTAGCGAAATTGTATCCATGACTTAATCTGAAGCAAAAGTCTGGATGCATTTGGTTTGGAGAAGCTGAATTTTGTATTAGATTTTACTTTTGTTATGAGGCTTATTTTTGAGCTTGTATGGACAAGACAGAAAAGGCATTTATGGAAATGGGCTTTGTGAGGAGGGGGTTTATGTCCTTTCATTTCTTAGCCTGTACTGTCTGGGGTACCACCTGGTGTAAAGAGAAGGAAAATCGTGCATATATTGATTCTTGATTGTGGGACAGGGGGAAAAAAGTAGGAACTGCACTGTCTTTTATAACCAACTGGCATAAATTTCACAGTTTCCAGAAGTAATATAAGTTACCGACAAGTACTCATATCGAGAATAGGCTCTGTTGTGTTTATTTCTGGTAGAATGATGAAAGACATTGAATGAAGGCCAAGTGTCAATCTTACTTAGCCACAGTGAGGTAAAATAATAAAGCTTTGCTGATCCAAATAAATACATCAGTCATGTCTGCCTTCTTAATAATTAAATATTTAACAACCTTTGTTCTTCTGCCACAAAACATTGTGGTGAACAAACTTTGGAGCAGCAAGATCTCTTTAAACAGAATAGAGAACTGTTTTCTATGAATTCTCACTAAAATTAATTCCTTATTTTTGTAAAAAACCCTCTCAAGTGCTTATGCCACTCTGTGCCATTGCCAAAAGTTTGCGCTTCATTCTTTTCTGTGGAGTGACTACTTTTTCTAAATAAGCCCTATACAGTTATAATAGTTTTAGAAGGGCATTTATAGTCTGTGTTAATGATCTATAGATACTTTAGACTACATAAGGGAGGGGTAATACCTGACAAAGAAGCATATTAAACTCTGTGGTGTAATCTGTTCGGTGGAATGGTGGAAATCCATGCCTCAAAGCTTCTGAAACTGGAACGGACAGACCGTCAGAAAACATTTGCTAGGAAACAGTTCCTCACTGTAAATACATGGACTAGATAGCATACAGTAATAGACTGCTTAAGTCTGTGGTTTCGGTATAATGAAAATATGTCATAAACCTCTCTTTAAGATCAGTTTTTCTCCATTAAAATTTCACTGGAAAAACTATATATCTGTCACCTTCTTCTAATAAAATAAGAAAGATATATTACATTTGATAATGAGCTCCTCAGATAAAAGTACTGTTGTTTAGTTTATCATTCTTGTATCAGACACAGAAATTCACTTTGTCACCCTCCAGGTGGGCCTTCCTTTATACACTAACTGAAATATGACAGAATTTCTATGCAATTCATTTTTAATGCTTGGCAGCCTTAAAATGATCAAATGTTCCAGTTTTTCATACAATATCCCAGTAACCCTATAACATCTTTCACACCACCAGAAATGTCCCAAGTTTACTTTTCTCAATGGAAACCATTTATTTTGTATGTTAACTTCCAAATGTTCAAGAACCGAGTAGAGTTGGATCTTTGAGGAGAACATAGGATGGAAGCACAGGTGAAGAAAATCTGGATGTATTGGAGAATTGTGAGGAAGAGAATTGGGATCTATAAGAAAACTGTAGATAAGGAAGATGTTACAGAAGTAAAAGGGCAATGAGAGGATTATTAGGAGGAGAAGTGTGGAAGAACTGGATTATTGCTTGAAAAAGGATTAGTGGTAAGATATTCACTCTACTCTTGTGCCTGTGTAAAAGGGCTGGAGTGGTATAAAATGGCACTAAAAGCCTGTGAGCTGGGTGAGTGGAGTCTCCTACTGAAGGAATTGCAAAACCCTTTTTGTAAGCTATGAGTAAGGAGCATGCCTGAGACAGGGTTCAGGACTTGAAGATGACAAGGCTACAACATTCTGGATTGCAGAGGCTGTAAGAAACACTGGATCCCTAGGAAAGCCCTGGGAGGTTATTTTAATTTGGCTCTATCCTCAGGCCTGTTTAAATTCTGCTTTGGACTTCAGAGCAGCCCAGGACTAGGGAACAGCAAAGGTGATTTAAAGCTCCCTGACCTCTTGCTCCCCTTAGACAGATAGTTCTGTTCTGAACCTCTTGGAACTGCAGCACCAAACGGCACAACTGGATTCAACTGCAGGATGCACAAACATTTCAGATTATTGCATTGCATAAATCAGTGTGTCATCTCTCATTGGCACCCTGCTTTCTTCCACCACTCCTATGGGTCAGAAAGTTAAAGTAGCTGTTATGTTTTCAGTATTATAAGTGTGTTTGTGTGTGTTTGTACACTCCTGCCATTAGGTGAAGCAATGCCATATTAAATTATTGTTTTTGTCTTCTGTTGCTGCTTGTTATGCTTCAAGAGTATTCAGTTAAGCCTTTTGCCTGTACAGTAAAGACAATTGCCCTCGTGCTTCCTATGTGCTCTCACTTGGAAAAAGAAACCCCTTCAATGCACAGGCAGTGAGCTTCAAGTCAATAGCATATGGGGAGTGGGGAGAAGTCCCAATCATCAAGTTAGGATGGGTGCTGGACTCCATAGCCCTAGCAGCATACCCCTACCAGCAATTCCAAAATAGGCCCTGGCTGTAGCAGTGGCTGCTGCTTCTTTAAGAGCAACAGCCAGGGTGGGAAAGCACTTGATGGCAGGAGCAGCAGCAGCAACTCAGCCAGGGACTGTTTAGGAGTTTCTGGCTTGGGTAAGACTGCTGCCCTCTCACCCTGATCTTGGAACTGTGTCCCACCAGCACTGGTGACATGTAGGGGGTGAATGTGGGTGCATGTGCACTCCCTGTGATTGGCTGTGCACCCCCTGGAAATGCCAGCCACAAAACCAGAAGTGCCACTGGTCAGTAATTACCCTCCCTCAGTCAGCAAATGGCCTCTGGGAGACACCCCCCCAGTTGGTGATTGGTGGCTGGGGGACATCCCCCCCATTGGCAATCCATTGCCCCCCCCCAGGCTTGGGAGGCACCAGTCGCCCATGTCCCCAGAACCTTCCTCCTGCCCTTCTGTGCCCTTCCCTTCTCCCTTGCCAGTCTCCCACAGGGTTTGCCCTATAAGCTAACTTTGCTTGTTGTGCCACTGCTCCAAAACCTTTTCTTTTTATAAATTTCTTCTTTTTTTTAGCCTGCAGTGCTGAACATATATCACTTTTCTCACTGCTCTACTGGAAAGTTAATTTCAGCCACTATGCCACTTTAGCAAACTAATTTATAGCTAACTAACTTCTTTGTACTCTGTGTATATCACGTAGATTGACAGCATTGGAATTCTGAAAGAACATCCAGTCATACGAGTTTCATAGTTAAAAGGTCTTTAGAGAAATGACAATAATAAACCAGAATATTAGCGAACACATGCCTTTTCCTTATGTGTAACTGTATGTGGGTAGATGTCTTTCACCTCTATATTTAAGATGAAATGGAACATATGTTTATCTTGCTTTTCACCTCCTGTAAAGAGAATTACTTCATTTCTTTCTCTTAGGTCCTCAGCTAGTGTTTGCTTCTTTATAATTTTTAGCCTCCTCCAATGAAGGATGAAGAGCAATGGTGTTAATTCTGAGTTTAGAGGCTGACAGCTGTGGAAAATAGTACCAAACATTGAAAATCTCATATGAAAACATTTATGAAATATTTAACTTATAAAGTGACATACATATTGTATGAGTATATGGTGCGATATCAAGGGGTTTTTTGGCTCTCAGTGAAGATTTTCTTAACAATGTGACCACTTTAATATCATGCTGATAATACCTTTATACTATGCCACTTCATCACACACATTCTTTCTCTCTCTCTCACCTTCTCTCACTTATATATATCCTCAAACCTGCAGGTACAGGAAAAGACTAAACATTTTTTTTAAATGACTAATGATTTCAGGTGCTGAATTTAGGACTGCTTTCATGAACATAATTTTCAGAAAATGATGAGCACTCACTGTTTGAGGATCCAGGAATTTGAAAATCTTGGTCAGAGCTCAGATTATCCAGGGAGAGAGATAGAAATCAAGCATTTTTTGACTGATTGCAAATTAATGGGATCAGCCATAAAACTCTCAGTAATTCTGGAGAGGAAAGCTACATATTCTACTTATGATCTCTAAATACATGAGGATTTGAAAATTGATACTGAAAAAGGATTTCCTAAGTAAATAACTAAAGCTTATGGAATTATTGAAGTTTCTACTACATATATAGAAAAAAATCTTTTCTTAAGGAGAAACATTGACATGCCTACAGAGTTAGCTTGGTATACATTTCCATTCTTCTTTATATTATCTTGCTGAGGGAATGCATAGCTGGTTTCTGCTTGATAGTTCTCTGTGTACATATATATGAGAGTTATACACCAACTAACTGCCACTTTTGCATTGGAAATAGCAGAAATAGGGAAAAAGACAAACAGCCTAGAGTAATGTCAGAACAGGTTAGGGATTACTTAGAAAAGCTAGATGCTTTCAAGTCAGTAGGGCTGAATGGCATGCATCTGAGATCAGTGGAAGAACTGGCTGTGGTAATTTCAGAGCCATTAGTTATCTTTCTTGAGAACCTGTAGAAATAGGATGAGCTCCTGCATGAGTGGAAGAGGGCAAATAGAGTGCTCATCTTTCAGAAGAGAAAAAAGGAGGATCTGGGGAGCTGCAAACCAGTCAGCCTGACCTCAGTGCTCAGAAAGATCATGAAGCAGGTCCTCAAGCACCTAGAGGTGAACAGGAACAGCCAGCATGGATTCACCAAGTGGAAGTCATGACTGACCTACTTGATTTCCTTTTATGATAAGGTGACAGGCTCTGTGTATGGGGGTAGAGCAATACATGTGATAGATCTTGACTTTTGTAAAGCCTTTGAAACTGTATCCCATTACATTCTCATTAACAGGCTAAGGCACGCACACTGGACTGGCATGGTTTAGTATGGGATGATCCTGGCTTGAGCAGAAGGCTAGACTAGATGACCTTCAATCCTTATTTTCCTATGATCCTATAATATTTGTGATGCATTTAGATTTTGCTAGGATTGGTTTGTTTTAATTTTGCTTTGAAAATTCTAAGAAAATTGATCAAGACTTTTTTAAATTATTTTTTGGCTGGTTGGGTTTTCGGGTATTTTAGTTGTCAGCAGTCACTTAAATGACACTATTTTTAAGAAAAGTTGTCTGAAGCATTTGACTTTTTTGTGCCCTAGTTCTTTAGAAAAATGACTCCACATGTACATATAAATCTTCCCACAGTACAATGCTACATATGTTCAAAATATTTGAGAGGAAACTGGATCTTTCCTAGTTATAATAAAACTCTCAGGATGGGGCTGGGAGGAGAAAATCTCTTCAAGAATATCCTCATGAGATGCCTGATTGTTCTGCTGCATTATGGGAATCTTCTAATGATCTGCAAAGCCCACTCTTAAACTCAATAGGTACCTAGGAGGTGGGGGCCATATGCAGAGAAGTTTTGTGCCTTTGAACTGACTTTGCTACCCCATGGTTTTCACTGTATTCACTGAAACAATAGCAGGGAATTATCTATACCTCTTCTATACCTCTCCTTCCATCTTTCCCCCTCCCCACCCTCATCTGCCAATACTGGCTTTCATTTGCAATCTTTTTGTATTCATGCCAGATCATTCACCTGGCTTCCTTACTGTGTGGTGGGCTTTTTGAGAGCCCCAGCTTCCTGACTGGTGCTTTTAGGCAGTCTGCCTACTGAGCTGATGGAAAGCTTGGAGCCCTGGGAATGCCAACTCATAAGCTTGCAGGCTCAAAGTTCTTCAGGGTTAGATTTTTCAAGGTTACCATGACCTTTATCTCTAGGGCAGCAGGCCTGATAGATTGCCCTATTAGCTGTCAAAGAAAAAATCAAACTTTTAAAGTTTTCTTCTAATTCAGAACAAAAACACATTTAAAATTATTAAACTACTCCATAAATGAAATTAGTCTTCTCCATATATTTGTACCAGCAAAAATTGTGCATTTCAGATTTAATTTTGAACTTTAAATGATTGCATATGTAGTAGTAGTGACGTGAGGGGAGAGTGGTTTGCTTAAAAAAAAAAACCTTTAAAAGCAGAAGATACCTAAAAATATTTTTATTATTATTATGTTTAATCTTGGGATTTTAAAGTCCATCTTACAAGAGTGCCTGAGACCTGATGTTTGACTCTGGGGCATGGCAAAACTAGATCTGGCCAGGACAGTATATGAAACTAATTTGCACTTTACTGTGCCTTCAGAGCTGCTTCTAAGCCCTTGTATATAAGAAAAGAACAAATGGGCTTGTTCTCTATGTATTATATCTGTATGCTAGCAATAATTACAGTGTTGTGGCTGAGATGACATCTGAATGCTATACTACAGCAACTACAAGGTGGTCTAAAATTCTGCATGGCTCATTTCACATTTCAGTAACTCTTTAAGAGTTTACAGTACTCCAATAATTCTTTAAGACTGTATTGTGTAAACTGCCAGAGCAAAGGTTTTCAAAGTCCAGACTATCAAATAATGTGCATTTGCTTATTCCTACATTTAACTCTTACTCATGATTTTTATTAGTGCAGTGGTAGGTCTGTTGCCATGTATTTCATATTTAATTTCTGTTTCATAAATTAATGCAATGAATACATTTGTTTTCATACACCCATCATACTGAGCTGTGAAGTACCAATATTGTTGAAGGAACCAATAGTGTGTCTTTGTTGCAAAGAAGGCTAACAGCATACTAGGCTGTACTAGTAGAAGCACTGCCAGCAGATCAAGGGAAGTGATTATTCCTCTCTATTCAACACTGATGAGGCCACATCTGGAGTACTGTGTCCAGTCTTGGGCCCCTACAGAAATAATGTAGACAAATTGGAGAGTCTAGTAGAGTGCAAATGGTTAGGAGGTGGGGGAATGAAAATCATTAGGGGGCTGGGGCATATGCCCCTGAGTCTTATGAGGAGAGGCTGAGGGAAAAAGGCTTATTTCGTCTGGAGAAGAATAAGGGGGTGCATCTACATGAGATACTTTACTGTGCATTAGACTAATCTAATGCATAGTAAGGCATCACTGTCTACACGTGCAGAAATTACTGGGCAGTGGATTAGATTATAGATACAGGTACTAGAAATCAGCACATTAAACTAATGCACCAAAGTGCTCGTGTAGACACTTACCAGGAACAAACTTCTCCTGATTAGCCTAGGCAGCAGGGGACCCCAGGGGGCAGGGGGAGCTGTCCAAGCTCAGCAGGATGCTGCCTTCCAGCAACATGGAGATCAAGATATGTCCTAATATCCACATGACTGCGAGGCAGCTTCCTGGCAACCAGGACAGTTTCCACCTGCCCTGCAGAAATCAGAATCACCTCCATGCCCCCTTCCAGCCCAGGCTGGCACCTGGAAGAGCATGGACCTGGGGGGGAAGAGCAGGGCAGGAGCAGCTCTGGACTTAACTGCTCCCATTGAGAACAAATTTACTCCTAACAGGTGCGCTTTCATATGTGTGCAGAGCTGCAGTTTAATGTGCCTGAATTTTCTGCACAGAAAATTCAGGTGCATTAATTTCACATGTAGACACACCCAGGGAGGATTTTATAGCAGCCTTCAACTACTTGAAGGTGGTTCCAAAGAGGATGGAGCTAGACTGTTTTCAGCGGTGGCAGATGACAGACCAAGGAGCAGTGGTCTCAAGTTGCAGCAAGGAAAGTTTAGGTTAGATATTAGGAAGAACTTTCTTAGTAGAAGCATAGTAAAGCACTGGAACAGTTTAGCCAGAGAGACTATAGAGTCTCCATCCTTGGAGGCTTTTAAGACCTGGGTAGACAAAGCCTTATCTGGAATGAGATAGTTGGGGATGGTGCTGCTGTGAGCAGGGGGTTGAACTAGATCATCTACTGAGGTCCCTTCCAGCCCTAATTTTATATAATTCTGTGACTATGCATTTATCAGTACCTATGCTTACATTCAGTGCATTTAAAGTTTGATTGCATTTCAGACTATGTTGTGAAAGAAGATGGAGAAAGAACCTCTGTCCTCATTACCTTCTTCTCTCAGCACTGCAATGCTACACTTCTTAACAGAAGTTATCTATGGGGAGCCTGGCAGCCATTCTCTAGTAGCCCTCTCTATTCTCTACTGTTCACTAATGACACATTCCACACTTAACGTCAACATCCATTAGTCTACACTTTTTAAAAATGTTATTACTTTTCCAGCATCATCAAATCACACTGGTCAATAAAATGACCAGCTACTTAAACACCTCTATGCAATGTGTAGTACGATTAGGAGTGGTGTTACCATGACGAGATTCAGAATGAGTATCATAGAGTTCTCATGCTACAGCCATAAAGCCATTCTCAAATTTATCAAAAATTATAGATAATAATTTCCTAACTCACGGCATTGCATCTAACAAAAGAGAATTTCATATTAGGCCTCACCCTGATTGGAAAAGAGGAATTAATTACAGAGCTAAAAAATAAATAGTAGCTTAGGCTCCTTGACATTACTTCCATCAAGCATCAGTCAATATCAGTCAACAGACTGTCATACTATGTAACTGTTTCATGTTCAAAGGGCTTGCTGTCCGAGGGCGGGGGTGCGGGCAGGGGGAAGAAGTGTCAAGGGAACTTGCTCTGCTGGCACTCACCAGCGAGGGGAGCTGGAGAGCAGCTGACAAGTGCTGTCATCCTTCTCTGCAACTGTGCTGGGAATGAGAAGCCAGGTGTACTCCCCCTAGGTGAAGGAGCTGCTCCTCCAACCCATGTGCAGATCCAAGGAGACCTGTGAAGGGCAACGTGAAAACAGGAATGGCAGTGCTCAGACTCTCCAGGGACCTTATGAGGTGCTTTTATGCATATGATTATCCCCCCCTCAGGTTTCTGAATAAATTCCCTCCCCCATCTCTCCCTGTGTCAGAGATATAAAGCATGTTACTTGAGCGTTTGCTTACAATCTGGGGGTGAGATTACACATTACAATTAGATCTTGTTAAGAGCACTTAAAACTTGAATGATCACACATTATGGCTCATTAACAAGTGCTAAGTGCCCTCTAGGGCTTCATCCAGACATACATGGACATTGAGTTCCCTGGCAACAACTAGCAGTGGTGCACCTTGTACTGCCATTATTTGTCCCTGGGGAACACCTGTGCCATGTGCATTCTGGCACGCAGCAAGATACCCCTGGTGTGGTAGGAGAGGATGGGGTCAGCACTGGGCTGGCCCCAGCAGCTGTACATGGAGTCCTGGGGGTCTCCCAGGGTTGCAGCAGTGGTGATTCTGCCACACAGAGCCTGGCTGGCAGTAAAGGGTGTCTCAGGCCAGCCAGGCACTGGCTTTGGGCAGCACACGTTGCCGCCACATGTACTGATCCACTTTTTTTGGGCATTTTTTTGATTCCTGGATATCCTGTGGTGGTCCTACCCCTTACAACTGATTGGCCAAGGAGGTTTCAGCCCCACCTATCACTGCTGATTGGCCTAGGGAGTCTGCCCCACATCAAGGGGCTGGGGATGTATCAGTGGCCACCCTACCCTGAGCCTAGGGCTGAAGCTGAGCTGCTGCCTGTGCTAGCTAATACTCAAATATAATATGAGTCTCCCCACACCACCCTTTGTTGTATGCGGGGGGGGACTTGTATTTGAGTAACTATGGTATTCAATAAATATTTCCATTTAGTACTTTAGCAAAAGCTAAAGAATGCATTCAGATAAAAAATAACAATGATGAAATTCCTTTTGTTTGAACAATAACTATGAAGGATGTTAAATGACTACTTAGGCTATTTTTCTATTCTTGAAAAAATAGGTTTAAGAAATGTGATCCAGAAATGTGAATGCTCAATTGTTTAAGGCCCAGTCTGTGTGGTTAAGTCTACTTTTTAATAAATCATGGAACGTGGGTAATTTCCAGGGGACTAAAAGAAAGGTACTCCTATGTCAATATTTGAAACAGGGTAAATAGGAAGATCCAGATGAATAAATTTGATCTTGTCAGATCAACATCAATTTTGGACCACATTGCTGAACAGCTTATATGAAGAACAAAATGATTGTAATATAATTAATGTTAAGTAATATGGGTCTATGGGAAATAGATTTTTTTCAATCTAACAATATATTTTTGATGAAATCACAAATTTGACAAAGATATTTGGCATATTATACTTATACTTCTGTAAGGTATTTGATCTGGTAATATACCCTGTTAAACTTACCTGGTTCCCTCCATCTTTCCTCATTTGATATGCACTCCAACATTCTTATCATCTTTGTGTCTTGCTACTGATCCTTTCCAGTTTCTCTTCAACTTTGTAATATGTAGTGCCCCAGATGGGACACAGTTCTCCAGATGAACCTAACCATCAGTGAGTACAGTGGTATTAACAACTCAAGTGTCTTGCATGCAATACTTCTCTTAAGGCAACCCAAAATTATATTTTTCAGTACTGCTTTTAATTTTAATCATATTCTCTAAAGTGTTTCCAAACTTTCCAATTTGTTGCCTACAAATTTGAACAGTATATTCTCTATTCCTGCATCAAAGTCATGAATAAAAGTGTTACACAGCCCTGCACCCAGAACAGATCAATGGGGATCTTCACTTCAGACCTGCTGCCAGCCTGACACTGATGGATTAACAGTTGCCCATTGTCTGAAGTTATTGAACCAATTATATGTGTCCATCTGATGGCAAATTTATCTAGCCCATGTTTCTCCAGTGTACATGGAAGAATAGAAAGGAACTGTAACAATTCTTACTAAAGTCCACTTATATTTTGTTCACCTCATTTCCTTTTTCAACTTGTTTGACATGATTTGCTCTTAACAAATCCATGTTGGCTGCTAACATTCACCCCCTCATCCTACAGATATTTACAAATGGAATGATTTAGAGTTTGCTCCAGTAAGTTCCCAGATATTGAAGTCTGTCTGATGTATAATTTTCTGGGTCGTCCTTTTTTGCAGAAGTGCACTTTTATTCCTTCTTATGTCCTCTGAAGCCCCACCAGCATCCAGGAACTTGCAAATATTTCCAGTAGCTCTTGAGATTTTCTTCAGCTAGTTCCTTCAGCTAATTTATTCATCACCATGAGGTGAATTTAATTAGGTCATGTTGACTTAAATTGATTCAAATTTGTCAAAAGTTCTCTAAAACCATCTTTGCAAACTTTTGGGCAGAAGCATCCTTGTTCAGGCATAGGGAGTCTCTGTTGTTCTGAGATCTCCAAGGAATGAATGAAGCTGAAAGTGTGACAAAATGTCAATGAGAATGTAAATAGGTGGAAATTAGGAAAACAATGGGGAGAGAAGGGAAGGGGGAGGGAGGGTGGAAATGATGGGGAAATAAACCTGAAGGTAGGTAAGGGAGACTCTGCTGTAGTTGAGTTTTCCAAGGTAGAAGAGAGGCAGTCTGTGAAAAAGTAAATGGCTGAAAATTAGGAAGACAAAGGGTAGAAAAAGGTGGGAGGGGAGGAAGGGTGTGGAGGGGGAGCGTAAATGGTAAGGTCAGGCAGGTACCTGGTGGATCAGATGTCAGGCAAGTTGCAATGTGTCATAAATCCTACTGTCTATATTGACTCCATGTTTTTTTTGTATCCAGTAGGTTTATGAAGTCCTGCCCAGGGCAGGGGGCCTAGACCCAATCTCACAAGATCCCTTCCAGCCCTAAACTTCTGTGAATCTGTGAAGTGAAGTTCATAGGCTCATCTATGAAAGGTGTTTTGTAAATTTCCTTTGAGGATTAGAACTGAGAGATCAGAAAGGGAGTGGTTGTCTTGAGAAGTGTGCACCCACAGGTAATTGGATCTTTTTGTCTTTGATGGATTTCTTTGGTGTGCATTCATTTTGGTATGCAGTTGTTGTTTGGTGTCTCCTACATATTTTCCATCAGGGCATTGGGTGCACTGGATGAGATATATTACGTTTCTGGAGGTGCAGATATAAGATCCAGGAATGGTGATGTGGTTATTCAGGTGTGGGATGTGGTTATTCTGGGAGTGGTGGAGATGTGTTGGCAGGTTTTGCATTTCTTGTTCTGGCATAGTCTGGATCCATTAGGTTTGGGTCATTGGGAGTTTGTTTCTGGTGATAAGGTTAGCAACGTTTGGTTCTTGTTTAAAGGGTAGAACAGGTGGTTCTGGGAAGATCTTTTTAAGAATTGGGTCTTCTAGTATTATTTGCAATTGTTTGAGGATTATCCATGTAGGTTCCAGGGAAGGGTGATATGTCATAACTAGTGGTGTCATAATTAGCACTTATCTGTCTGTGTGGGTATGTCTGTCTTTGTCTTTGTTCATTTGGCTGTCTGTGTGTGTGTCTGTGAGCGTGGATCTGAGTCTCTGTGTTGATGTGTGTCAGTGCGTGTGTGTATGTGTCTATCTGTCTGTTTGCATGTCTTTGTGTGTGCCCGTGTGTCTGTGTTTGTGTGCATCCATGTCTGTCTGTCTGTGTGTGTGTCTGTGCCTTTATGTGTGTCTGTAGGTGTATGTAATTATTTGTCTCTGTGTGTGTCTCTGTGTCTGCGTGTGCCTGTCTGTGTCTGTTTTTCTGTGTATGTCTGTCCTTCTTTGTGTCTGTGCACGTGTGTGTGTCTGTGCGGGGAGGGGGACTGTGTATGTCTGTGTGTCTGCATGTCTGCCTATGTGAGTCTGAGTCTCTGTGTTGGGGGTGTGTACATCTGTCTGTGTGTGTGTGTGTCCTTGTGTCTGTACTTCTGTGTCTGTGTCCATGCCCATGTCTGTCTGTCTCTGTGTGTCTGTGATTCTGTCGATGTGTCTGTTGGTGTGTCTCTTTCTGCCTGTGCATGTCTTTCTGCCTATCTGTGTGTCTGTGACCGTTTGTATTTCTGTGTGTGTGTCTTCATCCATGTATCTGTGTCTGTCTGTGTGTCCATCCGTTAGTGAGCCTGTGATTATTTGTCTCTGTGTGTCTGTGATTGTCCACATGTTTGTGTGTCTGTCTGAGTCTGTGTGTCTGTCTGCATCTGTGTGTGTGTCTACCTGTCTGTGTCTGTTACTTTGTGTGCATGTGTCTGTGTGTGTGTATGTCTGTTTGCATGCATGTCTTTGTCTGTATGTGTCTGTGTTGGTCTGTGTGTCTGTCTGTGTGTGTGTGTCTGAACTATGGGTTTGTGTGGGTCTGTGTGACCGTGTCTGTTACTGCATGTCTGTGTGTGTCTCTATTTTGTGTGCTTCTCTGTTTCTCTGTGTGTGTGTCTGTGTGTGTGTGTCTGCATCTGTGTGTGTCTAGCTGTCTGTTAGTGTGTGTCTGTCTTTGTGCATCTGTGACTATGTCTATGACTGTCTATCTCCGTGTGTCTGTGTCTATTTTTCTGTGTCTATTTGTGTCTCCATGTGTCTGTGTATCTGTGTGTGTGGATGTGTATTTGTCTGTCTGTCTTTGTGTCCGTGAGTATGTCTGGGACTGTCTGTGTCTGCATGTCTGTGTGTGTGTGTGTCTTTGTATGTCTGTGTGTGTCTGAACATCTGTGTTTCTGTGTCTCCATGTGTATGTCTGTGTCTGAGTGTGTGTTTGTGTGTCTTTGTATCTCTCTGTTGGTCTGTGTGCCTGTGTCTGTTTTTGTGTGTCTGTTTCTATGTGTGTTTACATCTGTATGTCTGTATATTTATGTGTGTGTGTCTGTATGTGTCTCTGTCCATCTGGGTCTGTGTGTATGTGTGTGTATGTGTCTGTGGTTCTGTCTGTGAGTGTATGTGTCTTTTGTGTTTGTGTCTGTGTCTGTCTGAGTGTATTTTTAAGTGTGTGTGTCTGTGTCTTGGTTTTGTGGTGTGTGTGTGTGTGTGCCTGTGAGTGTGTATGTCTGTCTTTCTGTCTGTGTCGGTGTGCATGTCTTCTGTGTCTATCTGTCCATCCGTCTCTGCGTGTGTCTGTGCATTTCTGCATGTATGTGAGTGTGTGTCTGTAAGTGTATATGTGTGTGTGTGTATGTGTCTCTGTGTGGGTCTGTGAGTGTGGTTCTGAGTCTCTGTGTTGGTGCCTGTCAGTGTGTCTGTTACTGTGTGTCTGTCTATCTGGGTTTGTGTCCCTGTGTGCCTGTATGTTTCTGCGTGTCTGCATATGTGTGTGCCTATGAGTGTCTGTGTCTGCGTGTGTCTGCCTGTCTCTGTGTACACACCGCTCGGTCTGTGTCTATGTGCCTGTGTCTGTTTGTGAGTGTGTCTGTGAGTCTGTGTCTGCCTGTCTGTGTCTGTCTGTATCTGTGTGTGTCTGTGCATTTCTGCATCTGTGTGTATGTCTGTGTGTTTGCATGTGTGCTGTGGATGTGTCTGTAGAAGAAAGCAGAATAAAACAAATCAGATACTGAGCTGCACCACCGTTGTGTCCTTATATGAATAATTCACTTTTCCCATTGAGTAGTCAGCCCATTGCCTCTGCAGTCTCTTTTCTCTTACCTATTTACAGAACTTTTTCATGTTGCTTCTCAGATCTCTTGCCAGCTGCATTTTCTGATTTTGGGCCTACACATTTGTTCTGTCTTTTTGTATTTCCTTGGTGACACACCCTTTCTTTCTTTATATTTCCTGATAACTAAAACCTCTTTTTGTAATCGTATTGAACTCTAGAGCTAAGTACAGACAGTCAGAAAGTGTGAGGCTGAAGTGAGCATTAATCTAAGCTGCAAAGATTGAACCAATAAGCAAATAACTAGACATTCACTCTGTGTTTCTGTGTGTCTGTGTGTCTGTGTCTGTGTGTTAAGTCTGATAGTACATTCAGCTAGATTAATCTTAAACCAGTTTCAGCCATTTTGAAACTGGTTTATGTGCACTGAACTTCTGTTCTGTTACAGGTTTAAACCAGTTTCTAATCATGTAAACCAGTTTATATGTAACTTCTGTCTCTAGTCTTGGAGTTCATCTTGTTTCCTCTTCACTGGAATAGTTTGAATATGTTGAACCTCCAATCTTACATCATTTAGGAACTGCGAGACTTCTTGGATTTCATTTTCTTTTAATTTGTTTGCCCTTGGGACATTTCCTACTATTTCTTGGAGTTGGTTGAAATCTCCCTTTTTGAAGTCCAGTGGTTTTCTTTTACTGTTCTTACGGCTGCTTTTTCTTAGACTTATGAATACCATCATAACATGATAACGTCTTCTGACCACGTAAGTTTGCAACCAATTAATTTTCATTGGCCAGAACCAAACCCAAAATAAATGACCTCCTGGCTGCTTCCTCAGTGTTCTGAAGCTGAAAGTTATAATCCACTCCAGTTAAGAACTTGGGGTGTAATTCTATTTTCTTTTGGCTGACAGTTTTTGGTTTTTTGTTTTTCATTGTCTACATGGCCTTTTAGGTGCTTACACATGGGTAGCCGTACTATTTACAGACATGTAACCATTCCTGTGTAGATGACTATGTAGGCAGATACCCAGTCAAAAGTCTCAACAGCAAAGTGGAGAAAGAGGACCTTCTCATGTTTTAGCCCCAATAGCTCAGTGGCTAAGGCACTAGCCTGGTAAGCTGGAGACCCAGATTCCAGGCCTTGTTTCTTTGGCAAGTGGCCTAACCACTCAGCTACTGGGCCTATATATATAGGAGGGCCTGCTCCCCACTTTGGCACTTACATCAGTGTATGCATGTAAGTCTCTGTTTTGCTAGGGCATAGCCTGCTGCATATGCTCAGCATACATGCCTATGCTTACACATCTAAGCTGAGGTGGTAATAAAATCACAAACTGTGCATAAATGCCAAAAAGGCCACTTACATGGCTAAGTGCCACAAAGGGTAATAGAATTCATTTGGGTGTTTATGTGTATAGGCTTTCTTCATTGTTATAATAAAATGAAATAGAAGGGACTGGAGCCAGTTTAAGCTTCTGCTGATGAAATAGGAATATGTTTATATAATCCTGGTGTTCTGTTTCATGAATACTGTTTAAATGCTCTGCTTGCTGTGATAGTTGTAATTTTTCATGAACCTTCAATACACGCATACAACATTTCTGTTAAACATTTTTAGATTCTAGTAAGAGCAACATTTGCATTATTGTATGGCTTCCAAACTGAGAGATGTGTTAATCTTCTGAAAGTCATCATACTTGAAAAACTATTTTCTCCCACTACTTGGAAAGCACTAAATGTGTGGAAGTTGCTGACCCACTTGGAACTCATGAGGGGCTACTGATTCTGGGAACAGGAGTATCATTGATTGATTAATCCAAAAAACCAGTCATGCATTGTCACAGTGGAGATAATCCATTTCTCTGAATCATGAAGGATGGTATTAGGTTTTATTTTCAAAGACAATTGCAAAAGAGATGAAAGGAAAACAGAGTCAAGCTGATTGACAAGGTGACAGTATTTCCTATGCTGTTTGAATAGCATCTCACAAGCTGGAACGTTAATCTTGAAGATGCCATTGGTATTATGCTGTCAAAAGAGATGACAACTGAATGCCAGATGCATACTTTTGAGTCAGGTAAAGCCTTCCTGAAACTAGCCATTTACATTGTCTGTCTTCCACATCCATTCAAAAACTAACTACCTTCACCACATTAAACCCCAAATTCCAGAGATCATCATTCATATACATGCAAAACAGTCCAATATACATCAATGATAAAAGCATTTGGTGGGAAATCTACTTAAAATAATTAAGGGTTATTCAAATAAGTCTTATAGTTCCTCTTCTTCTATATGCTCCCTGTGAAGCTTTCACTTATGATGGCAATAGGTAGCTATAGTAAATTACAAAATTTAAGAAGGAAGCAAAGTTTCTCATTTTGTATTGGTTACTTTCTCATTTAGATATGCTAAACTATTCAGAAAAGTTTTCTAATTTTTCATGGTAGGTCCATTTTTATGGCCATAACTATGAGGAAAAATGTCAAGAAACAAGAAAAAGAAACTAACATTAAGGTAATTACTTATTTTAAAAGAAACCATTTTGGGACTATAATGTAATGGTAATTATGGAAATGAGGAAAGGGGGTTAAAAAGAAATATTTTTTTCTCATATATTGTAACAATTCCCATGAATCACCAGAACACTTGCACCCCACGTACAGGAACTAGTAGTCACCACAAAGTTACATAAACTGCTAAAAAGCAAGGGTGGTCTCAACTCTGGCATATCTGAACTATTTCAAGCATTTAAAATAAAAGTGAATGCAACCACAGCAATTTATATATAATTTTACACATTTGTATATAAAGTTCTGCTTTCCCTAAAAAAAAATTTAAAAAAATGGTTGATTTATTTTAGCAACTGTTAAATCATGGGGCTTGCTGTTGTGTGGGGATGATACAAGACCTTCTTCAAGAAACACACATCACACAGTGTCTAGTCCAGGGGCAGACATAATATGAACCACGGGCTGGATCTGGCCCACCAGGCAATTCCATCCAGCCCATGGGGCCCCTCTGTAAGCCCTCTGTAAACCATGGCCCTCACTGCCCCTCTGCAACCTGATGCCTCAATGCAGGAAGTGAGGCTTTGGTTGCTAAGCAACACCCCCACCCTCCCATCCCAGCCTGGCCTGACCTGGCCCAGGGAACACTAGAAACAAGAAGCCTCTACTCAGCAGAGGCTTTTGCCTGGTCACCCTGAGGCTGTTTATAGCCTCCTTGCCTATGAGAGTGGGAATTCAGGAAAGGGGCCCACTGGGCCAGGGATGGGAGCACAGGGAGATGTGTACTAAGGAGATGGACTGGCCCTGCATGCTGCAAGAGCTGCACACTATGGGGCCAATTGGGTCTGGCCCCACATGCTGCCACCACGTGTGGCTGGGGCCTGGGGTGGGAGCATGGGAACTGTGGCTGTGGGGTGGTGTAAGGCTGGCCCTACTCACTGCCACCACATGCAGCCAGGGACTGTGGTGGGAGCTGTGTGTTACAGGGTTGGGTTGCCACCACCTGCAGTTGGGACTGATGTGGGAGTGTGGGAGTTGTGTGCTATGAGGCCACATGCAGCTCCAGGGACTTGCACACTCTGGGGACTCTGAGGACCCTGCCCTGCCATGCACATACATATGCACTCTCACACACACTCCCTACCATACCCCCAAACACACACACTCCCACCCCTCATCATAACCCCACAAACACCCAAGACCTCCCACAGCCCCACCATACCCACACACACCCTTCTACAACCCCCCACACACCCCAGTCCAACCACATACCCCACACCCACCTCACACCATCCCCTTACGCCCCCCCACACCTCACCACTTACACACACCCACTCCCCAGCCATAGAACTGCCACATACACCCTCTTACTCCCCACAATAAACACGAGTACTGCTGTATTTTGAGCTATTATGAAATCGCCTCTAGATACACTATGCAAACACATAAATCGGGACAAAAATATTTTTAAAAATAAAATTAAAATAAGCTATAATAGATGTTTGTTTGGTTTTTTAGTATATGTTTTTTTTTTCTGGTTTCAAGATGATGACCTTTCCTCCCCCCTCCCCAGGAAGTACTTCTGGTGAAAGGGGAAGGACTTCTGGTGGCAAAGGGCAAAGTTCAGGGGTTAGGGTTGGATGTCTGGTCCCAAGATAGAGACCCTGGTCTAGTCCATAACATATTATATGGCCTATGAAAAGCTACATTAAAAGAAAATTATTTAGGTTGAAAAGTCAAAGATTACTAGGGAAGGACAGATTTCTTTATACAGGTACAACCTTAATTCTTCTCACTTGTGAATCGGGTGCACTGGAGAAGGCATGGGCCCTATGACAAAAATAGTAACTCAAACTGACGCCTGAACTGTAAAGCACTTACAAAAGGTAGGGTGTGAATTAAGTTCTTTAGGCACAAACAGTTTGGACATTTCTTAACTCTGGAGTGCTTAGTAACTTTTAAAACTTATTTTTAATGTAATTTCCCAGGTATTTTTCTTTTTTGGGGGTAATGGTTCAAGCCAATTTTATTATGTTCAGTCATAACAATCCTCCTTCATGGATCATCATCAAGATTCAAATTCTGAATCTGCAGAATACAGTACTACCACCTGCACTCACCTACATATGCAATTAGTGTATATGTCCAGTGTTCTTTTGTTTCTAGGAGCATTGTTTGAACATGTGCCCACGAGCAATTAACTTCAAAGCAAACAGCAGTACTTGTAAACAAAAGTACTAGCCTGCTGTGGAGTTTATTAGTTTCCTGTACTTTAATAGGGGTACACATATAGGCACTGAGACATTTACCATGGAGTTAATTAGTCAGCTCTACAGTAAATGTCTTGTGTAGATGTGCCCCCTGAGTACGTTAATTGGCACCAGAAAAAGTGGGAATGTGCATCTGGAGCCATCTTCTGGACCCAGAAGGATGACCAGGAAACTGAGCTCAGCTTTCTCTTTCCACCTCTTCCCCCCATTCCAGTAAGCATGAAGGAGCTCTTGTTTGATGTAGTATTTCTAGAGAAGGGGATGGGGACTTAGGATCTGTACAGGATCTGCAGAGATCAGTTCTATTCAGTTTTTGACAGCCTTTTCCCCATTCTTTCTGCTCTAAGAGGCAGCTCTGACAGCTCTTAGGTTATTACATTAAAGTCCAGGGGTGGGCAATTATTCTGGATGGAGAGCCGCTTACCGAGTTTTGGCAAGCTGTTGAGGGCCACATGAGTAGCCCCACCCCTTGGCAGGTGCCCTGCCCCCGATCACCATCTTGTGACTGGAAATCCCACCCCTTAAACTATGAACCACAAGAAGTTCCTCCCCATGCCCCCAGAAATATTGCTTTTAGCAAGAGGTTTTGCCATCTCAGAACCAGAAAAATTCCAAATTATATTCTAAAAATCAAACATTTACAATATTAATTTGAATTCAAAAAATATTTTGTCCTGACTTACATGTGTTTGTGTAGTGTACATAGAAGTGATTGCACAATAGCTTAAAATGAAGTCATATGCTTGTATATTGTTGGGGGGGACATTGGAGGTATAGGTTTGTGGTGGGCTGTGTGGGTATGCGGGGTGTGGGGGTGTGTGTGTGGGTTTTGTGGGAGGGTGGATAGGTGTGGAGTGATGGAGCATTTGTGTGTGTGTGAATTTGTGAGGTGTGGGGGGTGTGAGGTGCTGCGTGTGGGGAGGATGGCTAAGGTGTGGGGGTCTGTATGTATGGCAGTGCAAGAGGGGTGTGGGTGCATGGGTATGGTGGGCAGTGAGTATGTGACTCACCCTATGAACACACTGTCTCTCTCTCTCTTACTTTTCCCCTCATTGCATGGACACACACATATAACCTCCTGTTCCTGGCCCTGGGGTACTGATGCGGTCCGTGCTCCGTTGGTTCGGCAATGCAGCCAGGGGCCAGGTAGTGCTAGAGCAACCAGAGGATGGGCAGGGAAATAATGAAAGCTGGAGCAGGAAAAGGCTTCTGGTTTGGTGCAGGGCAGAGGGCCAGCCTTGCAGCTAGGTCCTGCCAGCTTCTCCAGATCCTACTGCCCCTGCCCCCTGTCATCTTTGACAGGCAGCCAGGAGCAAATAAATATTTATTTTCTAAATTAATTAGGGGCCCTGCAGGCTGGATAGAATGGCCTGGTGTGCTGATCCAGCTGTATTTTGCCTACCCCTGTTATAGTCAGTCTGCTGTCAATGCTTTAGAAGTCACCAGGCTTTAGTTTAGAATATTCAGTTATTATTTTGGCATGCTGTCTAATTGTTGTCTATTACCTATATGCCTAGACCAAGAGTCTGCAATGGTTCAGGACTGACAAGCAAAATTCCACATCTCAGTTTGAGGCAGGCTACACTTCTTACCTGGCCACCATCAATGCTTCTCCTAACCCCCAGCAGTAATCACTTCTCCCAGCTGCTATTCATGCAAAACCTCCTGCTGTTGAAAAGCCACCAAAACCCCAGCTTCCTGGGCTAGATAAAATGTAATATGTAGGCTGGATCCAGCCAACAGAACGTTGGTTGCTGATCCTGGCTGTAAAGTTTCAGATGCTAGTGGGCATATCTACATGTGCACTTTTAATGAGAAGTAAGCTATTTTACTGCGCATTAAAGTGTCATGTAAAAAAACATACCATTACACTAATGCACAGTAAAATTTTCTACTGAGCATTAAGTGTCACTAAAAAAGCATCCAAATGTGCTACTGCACATTAGCATAGTCTAAAGCACATTAGTTCAGTACCTCACATTGGAGGTATAAAATTTAATGCATATTAGAAAAAGCTCATGCCCAGTGAATCCCAAAAGACCTTTCATCATCTCTCTGAAGAGCTGTCCCATGACATGAGTGCTTGGGCGACATTCATGAGCTATACTGCTACCCGTGTGTCCACTAGTGATGGATACTGGAATGACCTAGGGAAGGCAAGCTATGGCATAAGCAGGGGAAACTCTGACAAATAAGCAGTTGCTGGTGAAGCAGTGGCAGCACCACCAGAATGTATCATATTACCATACTGCCTGGGGTCAGAAGGGACCTAAACAGATCATCAGGCCCGACACCCTGCCCTGGGCGGGAACGGGTGCTGGGGTCACATCATCCCAACCAAATATCTGTCCATCCTTCTCCTGAAGACCCCCAAGGTAGGAGAGAGTACCACCTCACTTCCACCTCACTCCCATTCCAGAGCCTGGCAGCCCTAACTGTGAAGTAATGTCTCCTGATGTCCAGCCTGAACCTTCGCTCTAACAATTTGTGGCCGTTATTCCTAGTAACCCCGTGTGCTGCCCAGGGGAACAGAGCCTCCCCCAATTCCCACTGGTCCCCCTGGTAAGTTTGTAAATGGCCACCAGATCCCCTCTCAGCCTTCTCTTTTGGAGGCTGAATAGGTTCAGGCCCTTTAGCCTCTCTTCCTAGGGCCTGCCCCACTTCCACTTGACCATACAAGTGGCCCTCCTCTGGACCTTCTCAATGCTAGCCACATTCCTCTTGAAGTGCGGCACCCAGAACTGGATGCAGTACTCCAACTGTGGCCTGACCAACGCTGCATAAAAGGGAAGGATCACCTCCCTGGACCTGCTTGTGATGCATCTGTAGGTCCTTACTGACTGCTTCCTTGCAATGGCAGCTCATGTTCATCCTGGAGTCAGCAATAACTACAAGATCCCTTTCTGCCACCGTGTTGACAAGAAGGGTGCTTCCCAGCCTACAGGTGTGTTGCTGGTTCCTTTTCCCTAGATGCAGCACCTTGCACTTCTCTGCATTGAATTCCATCCTATTCTCATCTGCCCACCTCTGTAATTTGTCTAGATCTAGCTGGATTCTGTCCTTCCCCTCCAGCATGCTCACCTCATCCCACAACTTGCTGTCATCAGTAAATTTGGATAGCATGCATGCCACACCCACATCCAGATCACTGATAAAGATGTTGAATCGTACAGGCCCCAGGATCAAGCCCTGGGGGACAATGCCCACATCCCTCCAGGTTGAAAATGACCCATCCACCACCACTCTCTGGGTGCAAATATATAGCCAATTTGCCACCCATCTGACTGTGTAGGCATCAGCTGCAGTCACCTAGTTTCCTTAAGAGAATGTGGTGGGAAACCATGTCAAAGGCCTTCCTAAAGTCCAGGAAGATGAAATCTACCCGGATGCCCTCATCCAGGGACTTTGTGACCTGATCATAAAAAGAAACCAGGTTAGTCAGGCAAGACCTGCCCTCAGTGAATCCATGCTGGTTGCCCCTGAGCATTACCTCCTCTTCTAGGCCCTTGCAGATATGCTACTTGGTAATTTTCTCCATCTGCAATTCTAGTGGGGGGAGATGTCTCTGTCCCTGTTCAGGAATATGGAAACAAAAAAATTGTTAAAGCATTCATTTTTTTCATTTGCTGCAAACACCAGATTGCCAAGCCTATCCTGTAGGGGCCCCATGTTACCCGGTGCCTTCTTCTTACTTCCTGTGTATTTGAAAAAGGACTTTTTATTATCCTTAATTCTAGTCGCTAGCCCTAGCTCCATCTCTGCCTTGGCCTTTCTAACAACCTCCCTGCAGTTCCAAGCAACGGAGGTGTAATCCTTCCTGGTGATAGCCCCTTGTTTGCACTGTTTGTACGCCTCCTCTTTTGCCTTCAGGCATCCTTGGATGCTTTTGCCGAGCCATAGGGGCTTAGCACTCCTTCCCCCCTTGGTGCACATTGGGACTGACTCCCTTTGAGCTCAGAGGATCATTTCCTTGAGGAACAACTACCCTTCTTGGACTCCCATCTCATTAAAGCTCCGAGACCCCAATGCCTCTCCTACTAACATTTTTAGCTTACAGAAGTTGGCCCTCCTGAAGTCAAGGACCTCTGCCTTGCTGCTTGCTTTCACCATCCTGAGCTGGATAGTAAATTCCATCAGGCAATGGTCACTGTCGCCCAGGTGGTTGAGTACCCACAGACTCCTCACCAGGTTGTCACCTGTAGCAAGGACGAAGTCCAGGAAAGCATTTCCCCTGGTGGGGACTATGCACCTCCTGGATTAGGTGCAGGTCCTGTATCTCAGCTAGGAACCTACATAAGCGGTCGGACCTGGCTGACTGCTCCTCCCAGCAGATGCCTGGGCAGTTTAGGTCACCCATGACAACAACATCCCTTGACTTTACAGCCGCTGTGAACTGACCTGAGAATTCCAGGTCCAGCTCATCTCGCTAGTGAGGCGGTCTGTAGTAGGCACCCACTATCAAGTCCCTTTCCCCCCGCCCCCCTTGCATTCTTACCCAGAGTGCCTCAGTTAGCCCCTCTTCTGACCTCATCCTGATCATTGAGGATGTGTATTGCTCTTTGATGTATAGCACTACCCTCCCCCCTCTTTTCCCTGCTGTGGTGAGGACAGCAAGATGGCAGTGCTTTCCCTCCTGAAAAATCACTTATCCTTTAATGATAATGTGCCATGGTGAGTACAGTCACCACTATAATAAGCCTGCCCAGGCCCCAGCCATATGTCTACAAGTCCTCAATGGTGGAGTAGGAAGAAGAAAATGTTAGAATCTAAAAAGCTGTTAAGGTAGATGAAGGCTGCAGAGGAATGAGTTCCCTAGTCATCTTGGTCTTCTTGCCATTAGGTCAAGGTCCTGTTCTGTTAAGGGCATGTAGAAACTAATGTACAGCAGCTTCTCCATGACAAAAGTCACACACAGGCATCTTCCATGAACATAACTTTTCTAGTACATTCCTCAAGCCCTTTGGCAACCAGATAATGATGACAAAATCAGTATTATAAGGTCTGGAAACTCTTAGTCATGAACTGGAATGAAAGTAGTAGTTACAAAAAGGTTATTTGCACTCAGATGAGGTAGGAGTGTGATTCAGCACTGGAACTGGAACTGACCAGTCCTATTCAGGATGCACTATGCTCACCCCACATGGGGAAGTGACTAGAAAAGGTGCCCTAAATATAACCTGTCTAATACACTATTCTGTATTTCTTCCTGATAGGACAATTGCATCCAGTGGGATCACATTTATTGAGGTTGAAGATACTAGCAAAGATGCATTGTCATTTTTGGGGCCTGGAACATTACAACACTCCTGGACCATCCTAATACCCAGAATGCCCAGAGTGCTACACTGCAATTGTGGTCTGAGACCTCAGACAACACAACATTTGATGTAACTGCACTGAGTGAGACCTGGCAACCAGGAGATAGGCAGCTCAAAGAACATGGAGGCAGCTATACCTTCTTCTGAAAGAGTAAACAGGAAGGAGAATGCCAACTTTTCAGAGTTGATTTTGCCAGTGAGAATGAACTCATAAGCCAATCAATGAGTTCCCTATCAGTATTAACAAGCACCTCATGACTCTCCATCTTAACCTGGAAAGGAGCCAATATGCCACCGTCATCTGTACGTATGCCTCAATCTTTGATGCTGCCAATGAAACTAAGGAGGAATTCTATGCTAACTTTCATCAAGTCTTTTCTGATGTTCCAGAGGGAGATAGATTTATTTTTCTGATTTCAATGCCAGAGTTAGAAGGGAACCTAACCTCTGGAACAGAAACTTTGGCAAAGATGGAGTAGGAAAGGTCAACTCCAGTGGCATCCTCCTGTTGATGAAATGCACAGAACATGGACTTACCATCACCAATACCCTGTTGTGCCAGAAAAACAAGCACAAGACATCGTGGCAATACTTGCAATCTAAGCATTGACACTTGATTGACTATGTCATTGTCTGTTCCGGGGGTCACAAAGGTGTCAGCATCACCTGAGCTATGCTAGGAGCTGATGATTGCTGGACTCATCACTGACTCATCCACTTGCTTATGTCACTCAAATGATGGCTGCAGCAGAAGCGAGGCTGACAGAAGGTCAACACTGAAGGACTCAAGGGCCCAAGCAAGTGAGACCACTTCCATCAGTGCCTCAATGAAAACCTGATAAATTCCAATCAACAATAATGGGATAATAAAGCAGCATGTGGGCTGTCCTCAAGGCCACTGTCATCTGCACCTGTGAAGAGACAGTTGGATTCTCTATCAGGAAGCATCAAGACTCATTTGTTGAGAACATTTTTAATGGCTAGGTATTTTAAAATCTGACAATCCAGATGACCTCCACCCAAGGGTGTTGAGGGATATGGCAGGGGTCATCACAGAGCCCTTGGCCCGGCTGTATGAGCATTTGTGGTCATCTGGCCAGGTGCCAGGGGATTGCAAACTAACTAACGTGGTCCCAATTTTTAAGAAAGGGAGAAAGGAAGACCCAAGTAACTATAGGCC
>NW_017728943.1:104329358-104337140 GCF_001723895.1 Crocodylus porosus
AACATGAGCTGCCAATGCCAGACCACAGCCAGCAAGGCCAGCCATACCTTGTCATGCATCCAAAGATGCATCTTAAGCCAGTCCAGAGAGGTGATACTTCCCCTCTATGCGACATTGGTCAGGCCGCAATTGGAGTATTGTGTCCAGTACTGGGCACCTCACTTTAAAAAGGATGTGTCCAGCCTCGAGAGAGTTCAGAGGAGGGCCACCCATTTGGTGGGAAAGCAGCAGGCCAGGCCCTATGAGGAGAGACTTAGGGACCTGAACCTATTCAGTCTCAGCAAGAGAAGGCTGAGGGGGACCTGGTGGCTGCCTACAGATTCATCAGGGGAGTTCATTAGCAAATAGGAAGAGCCCTATTATCCCCAGCACCACCTGGGGTGAAAAGGAAAAATGGTAATAAGCTGATGAAGAATAGGTTTAGCTTAGAGATCAGAAGGCAATATTTTACAGTTAGGGTGGCCAGAATCTGGAACCAACTTCCCAGGGAAGTGGTCATCCTCCCTACCTTGGGCAAATTAAAAAAGAGGTTAGATGATCACCTGTCTGGGGTCTTGTGAACCCAGCATTCATTCCAGCCTGTGGCAGGGGGTCAGGCTAGATGATCTGATCAGGTCCCTCCTGACCCTAACTACTATGATACTATGAAACAACCAGAAGACCCAAGAGTTGATCAATCTCAAGCACAAGGCCTTTTGTGCATGGCAAAGTTACACTAACTCCAAGCAAAAGAAAGTGAATCTTCAACAAGCCAAGACAGAAGTCTAAAGGAGGACCCACGGCATAAAGAACAAATAATGGTAAAACAAGGGTAAATAGTTTCAACATCTCACTGACATATATGATATCTGTGTTTTCTTCAGTGCCACCAAAGCCATCTATCGCCCAAGCACTCAGGGACCACCCCACTTGAGACCTAAGGATGGAGGAAACCTGATCAAGAAAAGGGAAGGATCAAAATAACCCAGGAGGTGCACAGCCTCATCAGGGGAGACGCCTTGTTGGACCTGGTGCTGGCCACAGGTGATGACCTGGTGAGGGGGCTGCGGGTGCTTGACTACCTGGTTGACAACAATCATCACCTGCTGGAATTCACCATCCAGTGCAAGGTGGCAAAGGCCTGCAGCAAGGCAGCAGCCCTAGATTTCAGGAGGGCAGACTTCAATGATCTAAGGAAAATAGTCTGGGAGGCACTGAGGTCCTTGAGGGGAAGGGAGCCAGGTGTCCAAGAAGAATGGTTGCTCCTTAAGGAGATGATCCTCCAAGCCCAAAGGGAGGTAATCCCAACATAAATCAAAGGGAGCAGGAGGGCAGCTAGGATCTGGAACCAACTTCCAAGCAAAGTGGTGCTGGTTCCTACCTTGGGGGTCTTTAAGACAAGGCTAGACAATCACCTTGCTGGGGTTGTTTGACCCCAGTACTCTTTCCTGCCATGGCAGGGGGTCAGCCTAGATGATCTGCTTAGGTCCCTTCCGACCCTACTAACTATGAAACTATGAAAAGGGAAAAGGGATCAAAGGAAAGGGAATCAAGGAAATCAATGCCTATTCAAAGGAGCATTTTAAAGACCTTCTCAATCAAGACTCTGTTGTTGATTGAAGTGTTCTCAGCTCCATCACACAACACCCAGTCATAGATCACCTTGAAATCCTTCCAGCCCTTAATGAGGTGAGGAAAGCCATCAAGCAGTTGAAAAAAAACAGGGCATCTGGAGTGGATGAAATCCCTGCAGAAATCTCAAAACATAGGGGAGGGGAGCTCACGTCACAGCTTCATGCCCTCATCTTAAGGGTCTGGAACAATGAGGAAATCCCAGGCGACCTCAGGGATGCCATGGCTGTGACAATCTTCAAGAAAGGAGACAAGTCCAACTGTGGAGACTACAGAGGAATCACCTTACTGTCTACAACAGAAAAGACTATTGTGAGAACCCTCCTGAAATATCTCCTTCCATTTGCTGAAGAGCTTCTCCCAGAATTTCAGTGTGGGTTTAGGGCATCAAGAGGCACAAGTGACATGATTTTTACAGCAGAAACCTGGGAACAACATAAGCCTCTCTACATGGCCTTCTCTGAAGTGACCAATAATTACAGAAGAACATCAGTCACCTTCAAAACTGGATGTAAATCTCAAACACCCTATAATGCAGTGGTCTTTCTTAGAAAGGATTTGATTCCAAAAGTGAAAAGTGTTTGAATCTGGGAATTGGTTTTGGCCCATAGCTGAAATTATTTCTTCTTTAAACTCCATAGTATTATTCAGTTTTTCTGAGAAGGATGAAGAGATGTTTTACTGGAGAGGATTTTTCCACCCTTGTTGTGAATTCCACCTCTATGAGCCATGCCACACACTCCACATGTTGAGACTGGGTGCTGGATAGTAATGTAGGTCATCCAGCCCAAAGGCCATATCTCTGACATGCTGCTGTAGAAGAATAGCTAGATAATACTACACAGGAGACCTGCAAGCATATTATGAACTCTAATATGAATTCTGTTTGAATTCTTCACTGTAACAGATGGGCAATTTAGTTTGGTTTAGAGAAAAGGTGTTTGGCAGCTTTGAAAATGTGAATGTATTAAAGCTAAAGAGAGGTGCTGGCAAGACTGGAAGTGCAAGGAACATAGATAGACCTTTCTGTTTAGTATTAGCATTGAGCAGATTATCATTTTTAAAAAAGCTGTACTTCTAAATTATCTTCCTCCAGTCTCTCCTCACCCCTGTTGTTTGTTCCTGTTAAGCCTTGGGATTAGGAGGCCAGCAACCTCTGGGAATTCACTTTAGTACACTTTGCTGACAAATTTGTTATGGCCATCTGGCCTTTGGGCAGGTGCAAGAGGCCTTCAAAAAAACCTGCTCATTGTTCACTGTGATTAAAAAATGGCATCTGTGCTTTGCAACAATAATGGGACTGACAAATAGATAAAAGCAAATGTTCTGTTTCATGCCATAGGGCTTCTTTTTTTTTTTTTTTTTGAAATGCTGAAGGAGGACACGTTAAATAGGAAAACAGAGACACAATCAGAAATAACTGAAGCTCAGGTGACATGAACACCTGGAGAAGTTAATCAGGTCAACCTTGCATTTTTCACCTATAAATTGGATATCCCCTGTGATCCTTCATTCATACTGGAGGTTTACGAACAGAGCTTTGAAGGCAAAGCATGTGGTATAGGGCAAAAAAATCTATGAAAGCGGATGAAACTTTTTTTTTCCCTATTAAACTAGGTGAGTCTAATGTACATGTAACTCCCCAGTGAGACTAGGTCTGTCAATCAAGACACCCTGGGAAGCTTCAGTAATTCAACCTCATGAAGTAGGAAAGTTTGTTCAAATCGTGTTTTATGTCTGGCCATTGAAACATCAAGTATAGTCCAACATTGGAGCTGAGAGGCATACTTAACTAAATCTAACAGTCTGAACTAGTTGAATGAATACTTTTAGAAGGACACTATTGGAAGACACCAATTCATTACACTCAAGGTGTTTCATGAAAATATCTTGGATTGAACAAAAGCTTCAGCAAATTGTGAGTAGGTTTCCGTGGAATCCTGCCTGGTTTCTTGGTCAGTTGGAGAGCCAAGAAAACATGGAATATAAAGATTCTGTGGGGTCACAGGCTTTTCAAGCTCACTCTAAAGAGGCAAGAGATGAACAGGCCCAGTTACAGCTCAAATGCCCAGACTCGACTCTATGGAAAGAGCCTGGAAGCCCAGGCACAGTGGGGCTCTCCCATAGCCACAGATCTTGGAAACTCTTGACTCCACAGCAGCGATCCTGGAAACTTGGGCCAGGACTTTATGTCCTTATGAGTTACAGAGGTAGGAGCATGTCAGTTCTTGAAGTCTTGGGAGACCCTCCTCTAACTGTAGCTGACAAGATCTAGGTGTAGGTCTGCCTGAGAGAGCCTGGCTATCCTGTGGTTGGCTTGTTGAGTCCACGGCTCCGGCATTTCCTTCATGATTTGCTACCAGACAAGTAATTACCCTGGGAAATGGGAAATACATATTCAACTGCCCTTAAGATTAACAAGGCCTAGAACATAGGTCTATTCCTTCCTACTATTGTAAAACTAAAAGTAGAGTTGTTCCTTCTGCATGTTTAGCTAAATATCTCCCTAGGGCAGACTAGAATCCCAAGATGATACAGGAGGTATACAAAGTTCAGCCTGACATTAGCATTTACTATTTGCTGGCTGTAGTTGACTCTCTGCACACTCTAGAGATGCATAGGCTGATTCTGATTGTACGCTGGACTGTCCATTGAGGGAATGGTAGAGCTATAAGTCACTCTTCCATGAAGAAATAGAATTGGTATCTTGAGGTGAAATTTTTTTAAATCCAGGAAGCCATATAGCTTAGACTTCTAGAAGGCAGAATAGGATAGGAACAGTAATCAGGGAGGTAATTGCAACACAAATCAAAGCGGGCAAGAGGGTGCAAAAGCCCCCATAGCTCACCAAAAGCATACGGGAACGTCTCCTATCTAAAAAGGAGGCATACACCCAATGGAAGGGAGGGGCCATCACCAGGGAGGACTATACCTTGGTTGCTTGGGGCTGTAGGGGGGCGGTCAGGAAGGCCAAGGCGGAGATGGAACTGGGAATAGCTACCCAGATCAAGGACAACAAGACTTCCTTTTTTAAATACATAGGGGGTAAAAAGAAAGTACCGGGTAACGTGGGGTATCTGCAAGACATGCTAGGAAATCTGGTCATCACACCAGATGACAAAGCTAACCTATTTAACAATATTTTTGCCTCCATTTTTCTGAGCAGGGACCGGGTTATCCCCCCCACCATGACCCCCAAAGGCCCTAGGGGAGGCGCACCCAGGCCTAAGATCAGTAGGGACCTAGACAGGGAACTTCTGGAGGGACTGGATACATTTAAATCAGCTGCTCCTGACAATCTCCACCCCAGAGTGCTGAGGGAATTAGCTGAGGTCATTGCAGGACCCCTGGGATGGCTTTATGAGCACTCATGGTGCTCTGGCATGGTGCCAGAGGACTGGAAAAGGACCAATGTAGCTCCCATTTTCAAAAAAGGGAGGAAGGAGGACCCAGGAAACTATAGGCCAGTTAGTCTTACTTCGATCCTGGGTAAGCTTTTTGAGAGAATTGTCCTGGCGCATGTCTGTGAGGGGCCAGCAGGGGAGATTAAGTTTAGGGGCAACCAACATGGGTTTATTAGAAGCAGGTCTTGTCAAATGAACCTGGCAGCCTTCTATGACCAGGTCACAAAATCCTTAGATGCAGGGGTAGCAGTGGATGTAGTCTTTCTGGACTTTAGGAAAGCCTTCAACACTGTCTCTCACCCCGTTCTCATTAAAAAAACTACGGGACTATGGCATCGACACCTACACAGTCAATTGGGTCGCCAACTGGCTGGAGGGCCGCACCCAGAGAGTGGTGGTGGACGGGTCATTTTTGACCTGGAGGGATGTGGGCAGTGGGGTTCTGCAGGGCTTGGTCCTCGGGTCTGCACTGTTCAACATCTTCATCAGTAACTTGGAAGAGGGGATAAAAAGCACCCTGTTCAATTTCGCAGATAACATTAAGATGTGGGGAGAAGTGTGCATGCTAGAAAGGAGGAATAGGGTGCAATTGGACCTAGGCAGATTACAGGGGTGGGCAGATGAGAGCAGGATGGGTTTCAACACTGACAAGTGCAAGGTGATACACCTGGGGAGGAAGAACCAGCAGCATACCTACAGGCTGGGGAACTCCCTTCTCATCAGTGCAGAGGCAGAAAGGATCTTGGAGTCATTACTGATGCCAAAATGAACATGGGCCAACAGTGTGGGGACGCGGTCAGGAGGGCCAACCATACCTTGTCCTGCATCCAAAGATGCATTTCAAGCAGGTCCAAGGAGGTGATCCTCCCCCTCTATGTGACACTGGTCAGGCCTCAGTTAGAATAATGCATCCAGTTCTGGGCACCGTGCTTCAGGAGGGATGTGGACAACATGGAGAGGGTCCAGAGGAGGGCCACCTGCATGATCCGGGGGCAGCAGGGCAGGCCCTATGAGAAGAGGCTACAGGATCTGAACCTGTTCAGCCTCCACAAGAGAAGGCTGAGGAGGCATCTAGTGACTGCTTACAAACAAGTCGGGGGGACCAGCAGGCATTGGGGGAGTCCCTGTTCCCCTGAGCACTACCAGGAGTGACTAGAAATAACGGTCACAAGCTGGCAGAGGGTAGATTTAGGCTAGATATCAGGAGGCACTACTTCACGGTCAGGGCGGCTAGGATCTGGAACCAACTTCCAAGAAAAGTGGTGCAGGCTCCTACCCTGGGGGTCTTTAAGAGGAGGCTAGATGAACACTTTGCTGGGGTCATTTGACCCCAGTACTTTTTCCAGCCATGGCAGGGGTCAGACTTGATGATCTGCTCAAGTCCCTTCCAAACCTACCAACCATGAACCTATGAAACTACATGCATATAGAAATGATCAGTCTGTCTTCTTGAATAGCTAGCTGGATGTGCAGCATATTCCTCAAAGTAGCATTATTAATAGCTCTCTTTAGGCAATGTACTATTAGTATATTTGCCCGTAAAATAATAGTATTTGGCATTTATTGTTTATTTTGTCTTTCAAAGTAGACCAAATACTTTAAAATCAATAGCAAAACCAAAATGCAACTACTTTGTGGGCTAATAGGGCTTGCAAGGAAGACACCCAGTGCACAGAGCAGCATCGGAAATTATCAGTGTTCTAAAATACTGACAGAAAGTATGCCACAGAGATATTCATGGACTCTTTGGTTCTATGGTATAGTCTTGGAAGCCATATTATGTGACCTGCCCCTTCCACATTGTTTTTGTGACATGTGTCAAATCTGTCCAGAGAATGCTTTTTAAAACTCAGATGACATGCTATCTACTAACCCAGGTTCCTTTGCTTTCTTTAGAGTGAAGCCCTTTGAAGAATCCATTTGTGGCACTTTGTAGAGCCACTTATCTATCCTAAATTTCCCCGTTAACTGAAATTTTGAAGCCTTTCCCTGCATCTAGTTTTGTTGGTCTAGCATGCTATTTGGTTAAATGCATTCATTTTCTTCAGCAATCCCTTGCAGTCAAGGATGATTGTCTTCCATGTTTGTCTTATCTGTGTGTCTGCAAATGGCTAATGAGGTCTTTCCAGGATTGGCAGACCTAGAACAGCTTGGATGTTTATTTACATGTGGGGTGGGTGGCATTGGATTCTTGATTTGGTCTGCAACACACTGTTTCTGCCATTCCTGCTTTTCCATCTTCTGTTGTTGTGACAATCAAAAATACTACGAACCCTGCAGCAAATTTCCTTCATTTGCGGAGGTTCTGGGTGATAGTCTCCCATGAGTAGACATTGATGTTGCATTTTTTTAAGTTGGTCTTAAGGACCTCCCTAAAGAAATTTCTCTGCCCTCCTTTTGAGCGTATGCCTTGGCTGAGGTGGGAGAATATAACTTGCTTCAGGAGTCTAGAACTGGACATCCAGATGACATGGCCAACACAAAAAAGTTGATGCTGGATGATTATTGCCTCAGTAGTCACAGTCAGGGGCTGGTACCTGCTTGTTGTTCTGAAAAATTTTGTATTCTTTCTCCTCTGATCATAGAATCATAGACGTAGGGTCAGAAGGGACCTTGTAGATCTTCAAGTCCGACCCCCTGCCTGAGCAGGAGAAAAACTGGGCTCAGATGACTCCAGCCAGGTAGGCATCAAGCCTCTTATTAAAGACCCCAGGGTAGGAGCCAGCACCACTCCCCTTGGAAGTTGCTTCCAGATCCTAGCCACCCT
>NW_017728943.1:104337465-104346600 GCF_001723895.1 Crocodylus porosus
TAAGTGTGCTGCTGGTTACTACTGCCCAAGTGCAGCACCCTGCACTTGTCAGTATTGAAATGCATCCTGGTTTTGTTAGCCCACCCCTGTAACCTATCCAGGTCTTGCTGCAATCTTTCCCTCCCTACTAGCATGCTCACCTCACCCCAATTTTTGATATCATCAACAAATTTAAACAGGTTGCTTTTCACCCCATCATCCAAATCACTGATGAAGGAATTGAACAGCATGGGCCCAAGGACCGAGCCTTGGGAGACTCCGCTGCCCACTTCCCCCTGGGGCAAATATGACCCATCCACCACCACCCTCTGAGTACAACTCTTCAGCCAATCTGCAGTCCATCCAACTGTGTAGGCATCAGTGCCACAGTCACCTAGTTTTTCAATGAGGTTGGGGTGGGAGATGGTGTCAAAGGCCTTGCTGAAGTCCAGAAAGACTATGTCCATGGCGACACTTGCATCCAAGGCTTTTGTGACCTGATCATAAAAGGCAATCAGGTTGGTCTGACATGACCTGTCCCTAATGAAACCATGCTGGTTGCTCTTAAGCATCATTCCTGAAGCCGGCCCGTCGCAGATGTGCTCCATGATGATCTTCTCAAAGAGTTTCCCTGGTATTGAGGTAAGACTGACAGGCCTATAGTTGCCCAGGTCCTCCCTCCTCCCCTTTTTAAAGTTGGGGACCACGTCGGCTATCTTCCAATCATCTGGCACCTGGCCCAAGCACAATGAGTGCTCGTAAAGTCATGCCAAAGGCCCTGCAATAACCCCTGCTAGCTTGCTCAACACCTGGGGGTGGAGAGCATCTGCACCCACTGATTTGAACATGTCCAGTCCCTCCAGAAGATTTCTAACCTGGTCCTCCCCAACCTGAGGTCTGGAGGCATACCCCTCAAGTTCGTCTTGCAAGTCCTGATCCCTGCACAAGAAGACAGAGGTGAAGACTTGGTTAAAGAGGTCTGCTTTCTCCTCTGGCACAACCACCAGATTGCCCAGAGGATCAAGCATTGGTATATAGGCATTTAAGGCCTTGCCTAGCTGCGTGTGCCACCCCTCAATTTGGGAGACTGTCTGGACCCCTGTTTCTTACCTGGGCACTCCTTGCATTTGCACCTGCCTTGCTCAGGTGGTGTCTCCTCATCTTCCTGCAGCCCCCTCCCCCGGTGAGGCTAGTTTAAAGCTCGCCGTACGAGATCAGAACCTGGAAGAGAAGACACACTTGCCTTTAGGAGACAGGTGAAGCCCATCCCACCCCAGCAAGTCAAAGCCAAAAGCATGGGTCATTATCTAGGAACCCAAGGCCTGCCTGGCGGCACCAGCTGTGTAAATGCTGGTTGATCTCACCAATGCAGGCCTCGTGTTGCCGTCCCCACCTATTCACCAGAAGGAGAGAGGAGAAAACCACCTGCGCCCCCGTCTCCTTAAGCTTGTCACCCAGAGCCTTGAAGTCCTTCATAATGTGGTTAGGGTTGCCCCTGGCTGTGTCATTCATTCCCACGTGGATGACAACCATGGGGTACTGGTTTTCAGGTTGGACGTAGGCCGGGATCCTCTCTGCGATGTCCCTAACCTGAGCCCCAGGCATGAAGCAGACCTCTCGTGCCAGCAGATGGGACCTTCCTGATGACTCTTCATTTCCAGGTATCATTGACTGGTTTCCTTGGGGCCATCATGATGTCCACATTCTGTTTTGTCAGTGGAAATTCTATCTTCATAAACTTATCACATGCACATACATTAATTTTGTCACTTCACTCCAAACCAGATATTCCAAGGATTTTTGCAAGTGGATACTGTAGCCATGGAGCCAGGCCTATCTCTATTTTGATAATAAAGTTTGGATATTTTTAATTTCCTAGGATGTGTATGGCTGTTGAACTCAGACACCCTGTCTGCCTTGAAGGATGTGAAACTGAGGGACAAACAGGCTTTTAGAAATCAAATAACCCTTGCCATTCCCCTAAACCCTTGTTCTAATACAATCTCTACTTTATATACAAGCCAATTCCTAAAAGCATACCTCTAAATACCATTTTGTTAGTTGTCATCATCTTCCTACCATTTGTTCTTCATGTTGTGGGCCCCCATTTAGACCTCTGCCTTGGCCTATTAAAGAGTCAATTTCTTTTGTTTAGAGTGGCAGTCAGGCTCTGTTGTTATGATCAATCAAGTCTTGGCTCTCCCAAGTGTTAGATAAACCCTGGACAGAGGCTGGATCATCTTGTATGCCCTACTGAGCTTCATCTGTGCTTAGTAAACTTGTTGCTTATGCAATCAATGAAATAGGCCATTTGGGGGCATACTCCAAATGCTGTAAAGCATTAGTTACAACATTCAGTTGTAAAAGAATGGTCATCTGTGGACCCTTTCTTCATTAATTGCCTTCTTTTAGAAAGATTGAGTATGACATCATTACACCTTATTTTGGAAACAAGTTTCCTGTTTTTACAAATGCAAATGAAGCTATTTGAACATCTGGCTTTTGATCAGGAGCTGCAATCAGGTGATTAAGAATAAGACCGTACAAATGACTGATATTCTAGTCAGTAGTAAAACCAAAAAAATGGGTGAAGACTACATTGCACTCAAAAGCTTGTCTAACTTTATCCTAACCATGTTGTTTGTCCAATAAAAATATCATCCCCAAAAAATCCTTGCCTCTCAAAAAAAATTTTGGATTAGTCAATCAAATTTTTCTGGAATGTCTTACAAAATGAATAATTTGATTTAGTTTGTTTTGAAACATGAAATTAATTTCTAAGAATTTTTAACGAAAGTACAAGGTGCTATAACCACAAAAAGACTTTAGTGCCATTCTGAAAATCAGTGGGAACAGTGGTGATGCACAGGAGATGCATGGGGGTGCATGTGCACCCCCAAGAGTGCCAATGCACCCCCAATGACTGTGCTTACTACTTAGGTGATGGGCAGGGGGGCAGGTGGGAATGCCAGTGTCCCCCCTGCAAGCTCTGGCTGATCACTGCGCTGGCTGCAGTTGCTTTTGGGAGTGGCTGAAGTGATTGGCCAGTGCTTGCTCCCAGAAGCAGTTGCAGCCACTCTCTGAAGTGGCTGCAGCGAACGCGGGGATCGGCTGCAGTGATTGGCTTCAGCTATCAGTCACTGCAGGATCACTCAGGGGACCCCCCCATACTGCAGGATCACCCAATAGGGGACCCCCACTAATGGTCGGTGGGACTGGGCATCGGGGGGGCATATGCCCCCCATGACTAAGGTGGCACCAGTTGCCCATGAGTGGGAAGAAAAGCTGCTAAGAGATCCCTCTTAGATTTTAGTAATTGGGAGATCTGCTAAAATGTGGGAGACCTGAACTCAGCTCCCTTCCCTGGCTGATTCAAACACGGACATGGGCAAAAGTCTGCCATCTCCCAGTGAAGCATGTTCATCACAAAACTATTGAATTTTTTCCATATTATATAAAAGATTTATATTTTCATTTGACTAAAGTGAACAAGCAAGAATTACTCCATAATCATGTGGAGAGGCCAGCTCACAGTTCCTACTCTAGCCAAGTTCAAAACTGGGTATTCTGGGTGCATCTACATGAGGTGTTTCTTTGGAGTTGCCTGATTAGCTCCACAGTAAAGTCTCAGCATCTACACATGCTCCCCTATTAGGCTGGAGTAAATTAATTAACTCCACTTTAGGTTAATATTTGTAAACACAAGTGTTATCATGTGGCAGCATTATTTAGTGTACTGCAACACACACGTAGATGCTCACAGGGCTGGCAAGGGCATGAGGGTTCTTCAATGCAGAGCTGCCTGATGGCTAGCCCCACACTAGAGCACCTTTGTGCCCCACCCAGCCCCACCACATCACATTGAGCCCAATCAGCCTCACCTCAGCCTGGCAGGCTGATTCACCAGGTCCCCTACCAGCCAGAGCTGTTCCACCCCAGTCCAAAGTGCTGTAGTCCTGGGCACACATGTAGGCCACATTCACACATGCAGGCATGTGCGTTTGCAGCAGCTCAAATAGCAGCAGGACAAATTTGTGCCAGAGATTTGTGCATCAGTACACATGCCTGAACATATACTTTGGTGTGGGGCAAATTGTACCACCTGGGGAAAACTCATAGATTCATAGATGCTAGGGTCAGAAGGGACCTGAAAGCATCATTGAGTCCAACCTCCTGCCACTGCCAGGAAAAAATGTTGGGGTCATGTAACCCCATGCAGGTGCTTGTTCAGTCTTCTCTTGAAAACCCCCAAGGTAGGGGAAAGCACCACCTCCCTTGGAAGCACCTTGATACTGCATTTTCCGGTATCAAATTTAGAGTCTTCACTATAAATATGAATGCAGGGAACATTTTTTTGCTTGTGGTGTGCCTCTTGTGACATCTTAAACTGCTTTGAGATGCCACAACAGGCATATGCTCGCTTGTCTGGATGCATCTGTAAATGCTGTACCCAGGAGCAATAAACTCCATCATAAAATGTGCCAGAGTGTGTTCAGGTGCCTTAATACCATATGTAGATGCATCTTCTGGCAGCTTGATTGTTTTGGTTTTTTTGAAAATGAACATTTTCAAAAATCCCCATTTCCTATTAAAAGTGCTAGTCTAGGGGAACTGGCATCTTTTAATGGAAAAGTATTTCATCAAAAGAATCTTGACCTTCTCTAATTTCAATAGAGGGGTAGTGGTTCATTCTTCTCTCCTCTCCCCCTACATTTATAATCCCTCAGATGACCGCCTCTCTCATTCATGATCTCATAACATCCTAGTGACAACTACAACACTTACTTAGATGAAAAATTATCCATTATATATTTTAGCTGACTATAATACAGCACAGCAGCTCGAAGCAAAGAAAGCTAGTACCATGTGACTTGCTAGTTGTCTGCAAACCACTGATAGTCATGGACTACAGTTTGGGAACCATTAAATTAGATAATGTTTACAAAGGGCTTTGAAGATGTAATTGCTATCTAAGCTCTAAGTATTATTTTTATTTTGCTACCTAGCAAAAAACAAAGCATAATTATATGAAACTTTATACATAATACAGGAAGATATATTTTCCCTCATTTTGGTTAGAAGACCATGGAACCAGAAAAGGAGAAAATCATTTTCATTGTGTTTAAAGTAGGAAAGAATGTTCAAATAACATGCAAAAAGACAGAGAAACAAATAGGAAAATATAAGGGTGTAGATGAGCAAGTGGCACCTGCCCAAAGATTGGCTGTGGGAATTTTATTCCATTCAGCTTGGATCCGATGCTACCTCATTCTGATTCCCTTCAAATAGAATTGCAGAATAAAGTACTGCATCAGGTAAGAAGGGATGACAGATTGGCCTCCAACTGAATCTTTTTCTCCTTAAAAAGTTATGTATCAGGCTGGAAGCAACACCCTCAATATTCTCCTTTCTGTACTCTGGAAAGCAGAATTGTCAGCCACAAACATTCAGAAACAATGAGATTGATGTACTCATTACCTTTCGAAACAGGAATACATTTTGACTTTGACTTGACTATGAGCTGTTTTTATATACTTACATAACCCCTTTACCAAAGGAACTAAGAACTTCTTGGTTTTTAAAGCATTTATTTTTCCAAGAACCCTGCAAAGTAAAGTATACTCATTGTCCTTGTAAAAGAGTGCATCTCCAGGGGTAGTTGTGACATCAAAATGTGTACTAACTTTATAGCTGGTCACTACTGAATTCTAATTTGCGCATGTAGCAGGCTCTCCCCTATGGCTGGGAGCCCCATTAGCTGATGGGGCTCCCAGCCACAGGAGTGAACCATGCCCAGCCAGGGCTGGGATTCTCCACAGTCTCCCAGCCCCAGAGATGTGTGGAGCTCCTGGGACTGGAAGAACATAATTGTCATGTTCTCCCAGCCTCAGAGGTCAATGAAACTCCTAGGGCTGGAAAATTGTGGCAGCAGTGATCTCCCAGTCCCAGGGCTTTCACACACCCCAAAGATTGGGGGAGCATGGCAGCTGCAATCTCCCAGCCCCAGGGTTGAGTGGGGCACTCCTGTGGCTGGGAGCTCCTTGGATGAGGGGGCTTCCAGCAGTGGGAACTTGCTTTTTGCTGGTGCAGGCGGAACCCAGGATCAGGCTCCCCTGCACAGGCAATAAGAGGCAATTGGATATAATGTGCAGTCCCATCCTGCTGTGCACGTTTGCCCAACTTCCCTAAATCCAAAATTAATATTTGAAGCACTTGAACATCTACAGCTTCAACTTCCAGTTTTTGTTCATATTCTTAAACTTTTATTTCCCCTGAAACCAGATCCCTGTGAGAGGGTGTAATCAGGAAGTCTACAAACCATCATTTTTCATAAAAGTGTGCAATCACAGGACTACCTCTACTACTGATTTAAGAAAAACATGAACTATAGCAAGACTGGTGATAGAACTGTAGGAGTTAGCTGTACTGGAGACATTGTTTTCAGTATCAAAAGTTCTGATTAAATATTGTTAAGGTTTCATCCTCCCAGAAGCACCAGCTTCTAATAATACATCACAAAATAGCTTCTAGGTATATGGTTTTCCATTATTTTGTTGGTTATGCATGCATTTGATGAAAGTGGATCCAATTCCAGATTGGGAATACTTTGCAAGTATGGTTGGAATCTATTTGCAGATAAGTCCAGAAACTATGAGTACTGCTTGTTGAACTACCGTACCAAGGATCAAGTATCTAACCATGACTGCAGGCCTCCAAGTGCATTGATACAAGTGTAATTAACTAATAATAATACCTAGCTCTTATATAGCACTTTTTATCTGTAGACCTCAGAAGCATATTACAGAGGGAAACAGTATTATCCTGATATTATAGGTGGGCAACTAAAGCATAGGTGTGTGCACTGATTAGGAAGCAGAGCAAAGTCATATGATCCTGTATTTAAACCATCCCAGCCACATTCCTATCTAGCCTCTTAGAAGCCTCCAAGGAATGGGATTCCATAGCTTTCGTAGGCAGCTTGTTCTATTGCCCTACTGTTCAGTGGTGACACGAAGGGGGTGGACGTGCACCCCCTGAGACTGTCGATGCACCCTTTGATCAGCCACGTTTGCTACATCCCCTGGGCAGCAAGATTGGCCATGGGGGAACCACCCCCAACCTGGGCAGCGAGACTGCTTGTGGGGAGAGGCGGGGGTTGTGCCCCCCTAAGGCAGCACCAGTTGCCCATACTACTGTTCTTATAGTTTAGAAGTCTTTATGGCTATAATTTAAGCCTATTGGCAGATTCCCTGGCCACTGTAACAAAGGAGAATAATGTTCTTCCACCTCCCGTGTAACAGCTTTCATATACTTGAAAACCACTATCTAGTCCACCTGAGATTAGAATTCAGGTCCGCTGAGTCCCAATCGGGTGCTCTATTTTCTTGGCCACTCACTGCCTCTCCAAGAGTGCTCTGCACAGTGATCCATTCAGGCTTATACGGTTGTTGGTTTGAGGTCTCAAAACATTGCTGTTGCCTTCTGTGTTCTATGTTTAGTATTGTAGCACTGTTTATATAGGTCTTTTTTCTCCCATTCCATGTATATTGTGCACTTAACTTGATCACATTCCTTTACTTTTTGGGCAATGCATTTTTAAATGTTGGCTGATTTTTCAAATGTCCCAATTAAAGTGAGAATAGGTACAATACAAATTAAATGCATTTAAAAAATGCAGAGAGCTATTTGATGCCCTCCCTTATCCTTCAGTTTTATGTTTACTATCCTACGCGTATAACTGTGTTTATTAATGAAGGCCTCGATTCTCCAGAAATACCCATGAAGATAGTCTCTTGCATGAGCCGTCCCATTCTATTCAGTGGAACTGCTCAAGCGTAAAGTGAAGCATGCAATCAAGTGATTTTAGAATTGGTACACAAGGCTATTATCCTGATAGGTTTGCATATAACAGGTAAGGAAGGTATTTCCAGGGTGTCTAAGTATGCAGGGTGCGCAATTCCCACTGACATTTTGGTAATACCACCTTTAGGTTGCTAGTTCTTTCTGTCACCTCTCTGTGGAGAAGGCATTCACTACATGAGTGCAAGTCATTATTGGAAATAGAGGTTTGGGGGTATACAGTGAATGTATGATGATTTACAAAGCCATTTAATTTTTTTTCTTAATAATGTATGAAATGGTAATTTTTAAAAGTTTTAAAATGGAAAACTACATTCCCCCATCCCACCATGCTTTCAGTGTTAGTAAAAATCCACCAGTTGTTCTTTTAACGTCTGCATCAAATTTTATTTGAAATCAGGCTATAAGACATTACTTGTTCTTGGCTAAGCTTTTCAATGAGAGTTGTGTGCTTAACTCCTTTACACTCCTTGGAAAATTTAAGCCCTTGCGTAGGAACTTCTGATTGGGCTTGGAAACAGAAATCAGTGAAAGTCAAAGTCTTGCCTAGTACTTGTATAGAGCTGTAAATTCATTTAGACCTCTCTGAGTAGTACAGGTTTTGGGCAACACAGCAGTGAAGAGCTGGCCTCACTGCTGCTCCCATCACAACCAGCTCAAAAGTAGCAATTGTGGTGTTAGAGCAACAGTGAAAATTGTCAAAACATCCTTAGAGTATGTGCTGATTTCAGTGGAAAGCAAACTATCCTCAAGGCTTTCCTGCTCCAATACTTGACTTAGCATAGCTTGACTGTGCACGTGTTTGAACAGCACACCTTCTGTTTTCCTTCTTTTATGTATTCAGTCTTGTTGACTGAAGCAATACATCTTCCACTCCAAACTAAATTCCAGGGAATCCTTCTTGGCACTTTCCATGGCAACCCCTATTTCCATAACCTTTTTTAATGTGTTTGAACATCGTGTTGTTGCTAATCATGCCTGAATATCATAACTGGTGTTCACATATGGTTAATGGTTTCAACCTTTTGATTATTCCTCTCAAACATGATGGTTTAAAAAATGCCAGACAATTTTAATTTTTTTTTATTTATAAACTTGCTCTCCCCCACTTCTCCCCAGAGGTTTTTCCTGCTCTGGACTGTCCATATTTGTTTTCTTACTGGTTTCTGCATGTTGTTGTCATTGTTGGATTGGCTCAAAGGTAGTTTTTCCTGGCAATGTAACCTTTATTTGGAAGTTTGCACTTTTGTTGTCTTCAGCAAATGGGCAGACAAGAACCTGATGGTGTTTAACACC
>NW_017728943.1:104347145-104359014 GCF_001723895.1 Crocodylus porosus
ACATTGAACACCTTCAAGAGTAAATTGGATGCTTATCTTGCTGGGATCCTATGACCCCAGCTGACTTCCTGCCCTCTGGGCTGGGGGCTGGACTCGATGATCTCCCGAGGTCCCTTCCAGCCCTGATGTCTATGAAATCTATGAAATCTATGAATCCTAATAAATTTTCCATCATTTCTGGCAATTTTACATTTAGTTTTATGAAAGAGAGAAAATTCTGTTGTGACTGACATTCCTGTTCAGTATGTTTCAATATGCTTTTTCACTTCCATTATAAGTTAAATTACTTTTTAATGGCACATTTGGTTATTTACTAAGTGTTTGGTAGATTATTTTAAAGCCAGTTTTAATTCAAAGGTTTGGTTCTCCAGAATGGAATGAAATCCTTTAAGATATGCACACTCCTCAGACTAATGGGGAGGGTAGAATTGTTGACATCCCCTTGGAATATAGATGATGAGCATTAATTGTATTTATTATTATTGTCAGAATCTTGTTTTGAGAAACCTCTCTTTACTCATGTAACTAGCTTTTCATCACATGAGTAATCCAAACAGAATTAATAGTTACATACACACGAGACTGGAATACAGTACTCACCTGAGTGAAAGCTTTCAGCACTAGAAATGGTATTATTTTAAAGTACAAATGTAAATAGTTACTTGCTCATGTGCAAGGCTGCTATCCTGTTTCCCCAGGCCAGGAAGGCTTGCTGCCACACCCAAGTGTCTTTCAGTGTTTCTTTTAAGCAAACTTTAGGAAAAATAAAAGTGAACAAAATAGAATCACAGAAATTATTTAAAAAGTAGTGTTGGAAGGAACCTCCAGAGTTTATCTGGTCCAGCCCCCTGCCTGAGGCAGGATCATCCCTATTCAAACCATTCTATACAATTCCATTGTCTAACTTATTAGCAAAACAATACAGTCAACCCTGATAAAATGCAAGACATAACACCCTAACCTGCCATAGGTAATGTAGGAGGGCCACAGCAGTCAATGTCTTGCTGCTGCAAAGGTGGTTAAAATTTGCTTGACAGATCCATGAAAGGCGGCCATGGTCCCTGCTACAGAAGAAGGCAAAACTCCCTTGGCCCATAACAATCTGACCATGGGGTGAGATCACTTTCTGACCCCAAGTATTGTGATCCATCTGACCCTGATCTTGTCCCCCCACAAGACCCTCTAACCAAGAATCTGGTCCAGCAGCAGCATTGACTTACCCCAGTCAAAGTCCCCAGCTTTGACTGTAGCCAACACCCTATTAATGCTTCTGAGAAAGGTTAAAAAAATTCCCCGATGTATGCAGCAGCAGAAGGGGGAAAAAATTCCTTCCTAGCCCCATGTGACAGGCAGAAAATCCTAGTGGAGATCAGTAATACAGACCAAGTCCCCTACTTGGAGTGAGCAATGGCAAAAGATATCCTATCCCACTTGATTTGCACACCTTGGGATTTGAGTATGTGTGTGACAACATCAGGACGAAAAAGGTCAAAACATGTCTTTTCAAGAAAAAAGTAGCAGATGACTCCTGTGTATGATCATGGGATGTGTTACAGTAAATGAGAAAGAAGTAATCCAATTTGTGAGAAGACATATTGCATACTAATTGGCATGCATGCTTGAGAGTTTGTGCAACGGTTCAGCTAGTCCATCAGGGAACTGATAGGCAAGATCCCTTGGGAGGCATTCTGATGGGGAAAGGAGTCCAGGAGAGCTAGTTGTATTTAAAGAAACCTTACTGAGGGCACAGAAACAAACCATCTTGATGTCCAGGAAGACTAGCAAGTATGGCGTAGCTTAGCAGGAATATCTTCATTAAGCTAAAACACAAAAATGGAAGGTTACAAGAAGTGGGAACTTGGATAAATGACTGGGGAGGAGTATAAAAGTATTGCTCAGGCATGCAGCAATGAAGTCAGGAAGGCCAAAGCACAACTGGAGTTGCAGCTAGCAAGGGATATAAAACATGGGTGACCCGGTGCCTCCTGTGTTTGGGGGAACTTCCCAGTGGCCAGTCAGTGACGGGGGGGGGTCCTCCCGTGGCCGATCGCATTGACCCAGAAGTGGCAGCAGTGTGCTGCTGGTACTTCCAGTGCGCCACTGGCACTTCCAGGTGGGCATGATCAGCCATGGGGGGACCACAGGGATCACTTCTCCTGGCACCCCCACTCCATGGTCAATGCTGTCAGGGGGGACACCAGCACTCTCACCTGCCCTGCCTGCCCAGGAATGCTGGCTGTCAGGGGGTGCATCAGCGCTCTAAGGGGGTGCATGTGCACCCCCATGCACTCACTACACATCACCACTAATTTGAAAGGTAACAAGAAGGGTTTCTACAAATATGTCAGCAACAAGAGGAAGACCAGGGAAAGTGTGGGTCCCTTGCTGAATTGAGGGAGGCAACCTAGTGACCTGATAAGGAAAAGGTTGACGTACTTGGTACCTTTTTCACCTGAGTCTTCACAGGCAAAGTCATCTCCAAGACTACTGCACCTGGCAGCCCAGTTTAGGGAGGAAGTGAGTATCTGAAAGTGGTGAAATGACAGGTTAGGAACTATTTTAAAAAGCTGGACATACACAAGTCCATGAGGCTGGACAGGATGCACCCAAGGTTGCTGAGGGAGTTGGCTACTGTGATTACAGAGGTGCTGGCCGTTATCTTTTAAAACTTGTGGTAGCTGGGAGAGGTACCAGATGATTGGAAAAGGGAAAATATAGTGCCCAACTTTAAGAAAGGAAATAAGGAGGATCTGGGGAATTACAAACTGGTCAACCTCACCCCAGTACCTGGAAAAATCATGGAGCAGGTCATCAAGAAATCCATTTCTAAGCACTTGGAAGACAAGAAAGTGATTAGGAAGAATCAGCTTGGATTCACCAAGGGTAAGTCATACCTGACCAGCCTGATTGCTTTCTATGATGAGATGATCAACTCTGTGATGTGGGAAGCGCAGTTGACATGATATACCTTACCTTTAGCAAGGCTTTTGATATGGTTTCCCAGAACATTCTCACGAGCAAGCTATGGAAGTAAAGGTTGGATGAATGGACTGTAAGATGGATAGGAAACTGGCTGGATCATCACATTTAAAGGGTAATAATCAATGGTTTGATGTCTAGTTGGCAGCCGGTATCAAGTGGGGTGCCCCAGTTTGGGCTTATTTAGCCTGCAGAAGAAAAAACTGAAAAAAGATTAAATAGCAGCCTTCCACTACCTGAAGACAGGTTCCAAAGAGAATGTATCTAGGCTGATTTCAGTGGTAGAAGATGACAGAACAAGCAGGAATGGTATGAAGTTGCAGCAAGGGAATTTTAGGTTATATATTTGAGGAAAAACTCTCACAAGGAGGGTAGTAAAGACTTGAACAGGCTGCCCAGAGAGGCTGTGGAATCTCCATCCTTGGAGGTTTTTAAGACCTGGCTAGACAAAGCCTTGCCAGGGACGAGATAGTTGGGGATGGTCCTGCTTTGAGCAGGGCGTTAGACTAGATGACACCCTGAGATACATTCCAACCCTAATTTTCTATGATTCTATGGTTCCATTGGAAATTTGTAACATCCACAATTCCTTCAAAAAATACATAGGCCCATTATCACTCATCAACTGTAACAGTAGCCCAACATTCTTCACACTCTAACTGTAAAGAAGTTTTTCTTAATGTTGAACCTCAAACTCCTGGGAGACCATTTCAGCCTCAACATTAGGAAAAACTACTTCACAGTTACAGTGTCCAGACTGTGGAATAAGCTTCCTCCAGAGGTGGTGCAATCACCTAGCCTGGAAATCTTCAAGAGGAGACTGGGCAGTCACCTTGCTGGGGTGATCAAGGCCATGACCAAGGGTGCAGATAAGCTAAGCCTAAGTTGCACTGAATTTGCTGACATGCAGCACACAACTTTGCTATTCTTGACAGTGTTTTTTTTAAGGATTTGAGATGCCTTCCTCATTGATTCCAGTTCACTCTCAGTATCTCTAACCAAGATCAGCCAAACAGCAGTGGATAATTTCTTTCAATCACATACAAGAGTAAATTGACCAACTGCCCATCTAGTTGAATTATTACCTGAAGTACCCCTTTTGGGATCACCTTTTCCCTAGTGTAAGTCTTCATAATTATGAGGGTTCTCTCTAAAGTTACCTGTAGCAAAGTCTGATTTTACATAGATGCAGGTATTAGAGAAAGATCAGCCCCCATACTATGGAATAGCCTCCATTCCTACAGGGTCTCCTTCAGTTAAGGCTGAAACCCCAGTCCTGTCTCTTACCACTACTTCAGATAGCACTTACACTTCCAGGTCTTGGTCAGTAGCACTAGAACTCTGGTATCCTTCTACAGTATACATTCTGGATTTATGTCCCCTTCTGGGCTTCTTACTTATATGCTTTCTTGGGTGAATGGCTTTAAAGTGTTACTGGTTGTTGAAGTGCATGACAGGCCACAACAGTGTGTCCTGTTCTGTGCCACCTCCTGCAACTGGCCTGACATGTCCTGCAATTCTTTTCAGTGTGCATGCTTTATGTAGAATGGCCATAAAGAAAGTCCCTTGTTTTCTGTATTCAGCCCCATTGGCTCAACCAGTGCACCTTCCACTCCACACTAAATTCCAGGGAATCCTTCTTGGCACTTGCCATGGTAACCCCTATTTCTATAACCTTTTTGCAGGTAAAAGTTGACACAGTAACATTTGAATTTTATTACTGCTCAATGCTGCATCACCTGATCTCATAGGGCATCACCCAAGAGTTGTACAAACTGACCATGCCCTGAAAACTTTTTTTAAAGCAGCGACAAACTGTATTACTGATCCCTGAGTTTGTTGGTGCGAATTGGTAGCATTCCACAATCCCTGATGACATAAGGGAAAAATGCTCTTGCATTGCTATAGAAATTTCTACAGAGGTGGAATGCCTTGGCACGGTTGGAGGTAGAAGGGCCTTAAGAGCCTGTATGTCCTGAAACCCATCATTGTCCACAAGGTTTCAACCCACAGTCCTTCTGGAATACAGCTACAGGTAACAAAGTGTTGAAACTGGTAACCTACACTACTTAATTCTCTTGATTTTAATTAGATCCACAGATCCACCACCATTGCCTAATGTAGGTATTACTGAAGCACTGATCAATATATACTTCTAACACAAAGGATTTGCTAAAGCATTGGCCAGAGTAGGTCTGATTAGTGAACCTGACTGATGTATTTTTTATTTCTCTTGCCAATTTTTCTGCTGTGAGCAGCTGCAGAGTCTACCTGGGTACTCCTATTAAGTCTCTTTGGTAGATATGGAGTAATATTGAGCTGTTTTCCTCCTGTCCTGTATCATTTAAGCTACTCCAGGCACCAACACAATGAAGATTCCATCCTCTTCACCATCCTTCTTCACAGTAAGAACAGGAGGTATTAGCTTCTTACTCTGTACAGGGGGACCTTTTTTTATGAGAATTAGAGTTTGCCATATTTAAAGAGTTCCTGAAGCAAAGTTGATGTACAAGGCATGTTTTTCACAACCAGCAGGACCTACCAGTAGAGAAGGAGTAAAAATATACCACTACAGCTCGCCCAAGATCCAGGAATGCGTCTTTGGGAAACTTTGGCTTCCTACCTAATAAAGCAGATGCTAGACACAACATAAAATTAGTAGGAAACTATCCCGTGAAAATCCCACATCAGGCAATTTCATTTGAATCAGAGCCCTAATGTTTTTTCTGCTTATCTATTTTTTCCTTGAAGTATCTAATCCTCTTGTGTCTGTAAAATTTAGCTAGAAATCTCATAAGAACAAGCTTTCTCATGAGATTCCCAGCACTTAATGCTTCCTGTCAGGCCTACAGATACCACAAGAAGATATTTTCACATGGAACCACAGGCTTGCATATGTCAAAGTTTTAAACTTCAAAAAAATGTATTTTGAGTAGATAGATGTACATGAAAATTTGCATGCTTAGCTGTTTCTGAAATTACCTCCTTTCTCAGTGGCAAGTACCTTAAGAACAACTAACAGCCAAAAAGGTGATAAGCATTGCACTCACAGTAAAGCTCTAATCCAACAAGCTCCTGAGCATTGTTTCTGCAGTACAAGACTTGTATTAGCAAATGCATAAAGGCTTTAGTAGATGAAAACTTCACAGGACGGAACCCTTAAGATTCTGTAGGAGCTGGTTTTAAGGTAGCTGGCTCATGTGCCAAGACAATCTGGTTTTCATATTGATAATTCAATATAGAAATTCCCTAGCTTTGAGAGAGGCAAGGATTTGGGGCGATATATTTTATTGGACTAACTGTATAGTTAGGATTAAGTTAGAAGCTATCAAAAGCAAGACATTTTTCATCAGCTCCTGATGAAGAATGCCTTGCCTTCAAAAACTCTCTAACTTTATCCTAACCATGCAGTTGGTCCAATAAAATATATCACTCTCCAAAAATCCCCTTGCCTCTTGCATAATCCCTGGACTACCATGCCTAAAACATCATTCCAGCAACAGTTTTGAAAATAAAGCATATAATTGGTTAAGTCATTTAACTAAAAAAACCCCAAACTATTCTAAGTAAATGCTATTAGCACAAGTACAAAGAATAATTTGCACTCCTTTACATTTTATGTCAAATGGTTTAGTTAATAATCTCATCTCTTCAACTTGTTTCATGTAGAGGGCATTTTAAGATCATTATTTATATTTATATATCAGTACAGTTTTTAAAATATCAGACTGGCAAATGATATTCAAAAGGCTATTTGTGCTTAAAACCTTAAAACATGCACACACTCACACATGTATTTTCACACAGCATGTATTTTCACACAATCTTTCGCTAATCTATACTTAGTAGCCAGTGGTAGATAAACAAACTGAGATAAAATAACAACCAACCTGGACATTTGCTTCAAACTGGTATATGAAGTTGAAATGGGTAAACTAGTTCAGATAAATTAAACATGAACAAAAAGATAAAATGTAAGGTTTGAGAAACCTAGGAGGACTTCTGAGATTATACCAACTCAATTTGTATATTCAATAGGATTATTAAATCTTGTCTCTAGAAGTATAATCTGTTAAATTAGAGTGGAGGACCATTGGCTAGTCTACATAGAGTCTGAATGCTGATTTACTGCAACTAAATCAATAAGGAAAATTGACCAGAGCATCTAGGAAAGAATACATTCTAAACGATTCTACAGTACCTATTTCACAAAAGCGCCCCTTGAACGCTGTTCTGGAGCAAAAGGTATTTTATTAAAGATGATGAATATGCTTCTAAAGCGCAGTATTCTGATTAATTTCCCAGTGCCAACTACTGCTTAAAGACCTCAAATCTTAACATTCAAAAGACAGTGGTAGGAAAATAGATTCTTTTGTGAAGAATCCGTAGGTTGATTAAAAATATCTGAATACTTTATTTGAAAATATCATTCAACCATGTATAATCATAGCAAATTGATGGGAACAAATCCTATTTTTGAATAACAGGTCAAGTCCTCATTCACAATTTAAACAAAATCAACATAGGGGGCTTAATCTGAGATAAACATTCCTTGTTGGGATGTATCAATTGATTTCTAGACCAGTTTAATTAAACAGTACTCAAACAGTATTGTTTAATTAACTGTATGCAAAAAACAAAGCCTACTTGTCAAGAAATATTTATTCCTGTTTCTACTGTTGACTTACTTTTTGGCTTTGGACAATTCCCATGCTAAATTCTATGAGTGTTTAGTCTGTCCTTTTGTAAAATGGGGAAAACAGTATCTACTTTAAAAAGTGTTTTCAGATTGTCAAAGAAAAGATGCTAGGTAACTGTAAATCAGTATATCTTAAGCATTGGCATTGGTGATAGCCAAACAGGCTCCACTGACTCTGGATTTTTTTTGGAAGGTTTACGGGAGGAAGCACAGCATTGAATAATCCCAGTGTTCCTGTTTCATTGCTACCTTGAAACAGGACAAAAATGGCTGTGAGCCCATGGATAAATGAAACCAGACTGACAACATGGACACTAGGTCAGCTGGTGGCAGGAAGATCTGTGGTAAAAATAGCTGTGGGAGAAGAGGGATATAGGGTTGATCAGAATACTGTATAATCTAAGGCTAGCAGTATATACATTTCTCTAGCATGTGTGTGCCATTGGGACCTTCATTCATGTCACTTCTGGACACAGTTTCCTGTTACTGGTGCCTGAATAGAGATGGTTTATGAATTACACAGTCAGAGGAATTAGAGAAGAAAAAGACCTATTGGCGTGTCCTGTTCTTCTGCCTGCCAGATAGATTTGTCTTTATATTTTTATGTAAATCGTTTCTTTATACTATCCTTTTAACAAATGCAAAATAAATTTTCATAGATAATTTAAACAAACTTATTGTGTTGCACTGCTGTGTTATATAAAAATGCTCCAGGATTGAAAATGAAAAGTATAGTATGTATGTCTGTTCTGGAAGAAAGATTAGTTTGCAAACAGTTGTAGCATATTAGGATTGTTGGTCTCGTCAAAATTTTAAATAGGTATGAAAAGATGGCTATTCTCCTTTCCAAAAGCATCAAAAGTATGTACAGAAAGAAATGCCTATATAAAACATAGGAAGCTGGAAGCTGTCTGGGTCAGTGGCAATAGGTGTTGTCTCTTTAAACTCAAGGCACCACTCATTAGACTCAAGGCACCCCTCAGAAAATGCGAGCTTTAAGCTTTCACTTTTTTTTTTTTTTTTTTTACTACAAAGAAATAATATAGTAACTAGCAAGCCTCCTGTTGCAAAGAACAAGAGATCAGGAATGATTTTGAAACTAGAGAGTTCTATTTGAAATCTCTGGTTTTATCTTGTGAATCATGTGTAGGTTTTTGCACATTTAACATCGCTAATATTGCACAGTTGACAGGGGCTTCCCGAGGCTAAATCTCATGTTAGCCCATGCACCTGCCTAGGGCAATCTGTCCTGACTTGCCTGCTATGACTTAAATGTTACTCTGATATAATAAGTGGGAGGCTATCCACATACTACCCCAATGCCAGGGGGGTACTATCTGTGGCTCTGAACTTTCCCTACACTGTGGCCCATGCCCCACAGATGGCATCCAGATTGGTATTGCTCCCCAGTCTTAGGCCAGGGAAAACTCAGTCCTTTGCTGGCCTCTTTCATACACACTCATTCATGCTACCCCCACCTCACGAGGGACTCTTGCACTCTGCCTGCCTCTCACAGGAGCCTCTAGCATACTACCCATTACTGGGCCACTCTCTACTGCCCTTCCTCCCCTTGAGCAAACCCTTTGGGCCTTCAGGCTTCTCTACTCACTCTCCGGCACTACCACACAGCAACTTCACATCCTGCAAGTTCTCCTACTTTATGTGGTGTCGCCTTCTGCCTTATGAAAGCTGGGCCCTAAAATGGATGCCCTAATCAAGCATCTTTGGGCTGCCTGCTTCCAGCCCTTAAAGTGGCAGGCACCAAAGGTGCACTGCCACACACAGCATCCTACAGCACCTTTACAATGATCCCATGACACCCTGATTGAGAATCATTGCAAACCAGTTACAATGTACCTAAGTACGTACCTCTTATATACTAACCAGTATAGTAAACTTGAACACAGAGCCTTTGTGACAAATGGGCAAATGTCTATTAAAAGAATGTTAAGTGTGCTTTGCATAAGTTACAGGGAAAAATTCCCATTGACTTCACCGAGCCTGAATTTCACCCTCGACAGTTATCTCAACTTACCCAATAGGCCAACTACTTGGGAATGAAGTGACAGCCTTTCTTGTGGGTATTTCAAAATGCTCAGCCATGCTGGAACTAGGCAGCATAAGACACAAGAGATAATGACAAACACTGCTATTGGCATGAGAAGTAAACACATTGGCCAAGATTTTCAAGTTGCCAGACTAGGAGATGAGTATGTAAGAATGAAAAGGTGACAAATGTGAAAATATTTCCAAGCAAATATTAATGTTAAATATGTATTAAAGTAGGACATTATAGGAATCATTGGAAAACAGCATTATGGAATCCAAGTTGAAAAATACCCACTTCTTTCATTCTTGAATACTAGAAAAGATATTGAGGGGTTGTTGGAAAAGATATTGAGGACATTTCCAGCACGGGTTCTTTGTTGAATTCATTATGTGCATCAGAAGTATTTGTGATGGAGCCTGGGAAGTAGAGATGGAATATTTGGCATAGGTAAAGTGTGCTAACAACAGTTGTTAAAGTACAATATGATCAGAAATTGCCATATAATGCCTTCTGAAACATGCTAATGAATATATTCTGTCCCAAGGCTCTCTACTGGGAATGGAAAATGAATAGACCAAAAAACCCTAAACTACATCTTAAAGTCTAGTGACCCTACCCTTAATTTCAAACTGTGGAATTCGTTGCTTGGCAGCAAAATAATGATGTAATAGCATGGATGTGATAACTTAAAGGATGTATCTAAATCTTCAATAAGGAGTATGAGCCAGGTCAAGTACATATCTCAGCTGTTTAAACACCAGAATCACATACTGCACTGAAATCTTTATCTACTGGTAATACTTTATATACACATGCTTTTCCAGTTGACTCAGAAGTATGCTAAGAACACTTTGGGTGAGGATTATCTTTGAGCCCTGCCACCTAGTTCAGATTACTTTACCTTCTGTCTGCTCTACTGAGATAAAATGATGAATATGCAATACTGTGGCTAGGAACCCACTGAGTTGGGTAGGCATGGAGAAGACTTGCAGCCCCTAGCTCTTAGCCCCTAGCCCCTGCTTATTAGCCCTGTAGCTGTAGGTCAGAGCTGTACACCTTAGAGAGAGTATTAACGCCTAATGTGAGACTGCTCATAGCATGTGCTAACCTGAACACCAACTAACATTCCTTGGGGTTAATACGTGCTAATTCTAACATGCAATTACTCCTTTATATGAGTGAAGTTACTTGTTATATTTAAACCATACTAAATCTGTGGAATCTTAATCAGTGTTGAAGTTAGAATGTGCTGTGAACAGTTGCATGTTAAAGTTACTACAGTATCTGACCTGCATAGCTCTGACTTGCCACTAGGGGGCTAGTGAGAAGGGGTGTGGCTAGAAGCCAGGACACATGGGCTCAATCCCTGATCTGAGGGGGAGCTGGAAGTAGTGCAACCTGGGATGCTGGAGGACTGCAAATTGCTCATTTTATTTGTGTGGAGCAGACTGAATTTATCCTAACATGAGACAGGTAGCCCAGCCAGAGTTAACCATTTCCTGAAGTGGTGTAACTTTGAGCCACTAAGGGGGCACTTAGTGCAAGCTTCAATGTGTGAATGATCACAATATTTTAAGTGTGGTCAAAGTGTAACATGTAACTTCACCCTTGAATTCCTCTTCTGTTCTGGAACACAGAAACCTCTGTCTACTCAAGATCCAGAATGCAAAGTCATCATTTCAGAGTAGGTGCCAACTTATCAGGGTTGATGATACCATCTGCTTTTTGCATAACTGCCTGGCAGTGAAAGCAATCATCCAGGTTGTGGTGACTACGGTTCTAGGCCCTCCTTAGCTTAAGGCAATTCAAATCATATATTCTGCTTTCTAGGTGTATGCTCTAAACACCAAGTTATAAAAGAGTCTTGATGAGAGCACCATCCCACCTTTTGAAGCTGAATCACTTTGTAGCAAAGAATGTAAGAGTGATTGTGTCAGGGGCCCTAACAGGCAGCCCAGCCTGGGACAGTTCGCGCTGCGCGGCTCGGGAGCGCGGCTCCCTACCGGCTCAGCTATATGGGACCTGGGGGGCTTCCCCTCCGGATCCAGCTCAGCTGTGCCGAGGCCCTCCGCCCCACTTACCTTCGGGGGATCAGCTGCTGCTGCCCCCGCTGCCGATTCCTCTGCTGCTGCTGCTGCTGC
>NW_017728943.1:104359025-104363995 GCF_001723895.1 Crocodylus porosus
GCACTCTTTCCTGCTTATGCAGGGGGTCGGACTCGATGATCTATTGAGGTCCCTTCCGACCCTAGCATCTATGAATCTATGAATCTATGAATTGCATAGCCAGCCACACCTACTTGAAGTCTATAATTGACAAGCTCTACCCCAGCAAATGAATTGGCTTGTTTCCTGATTGGCAGATGAGTGCAGAGTTTATCCATGTAATCCCAGATGGAATTCTTTTAGGCCATGTGGCAAACTCCTGGAAGCTGCCTCCTCTGAAAGGATTTTCAGAACTAGAATCCATACAGTTATCTGGAATGTAGCCTTACAAAATTCTACATGTGAACACGTAATAAGGTCCTTTTAGACCCAAATTGGGTTCCACCTGGTTTCCTAGTGCCTTCTGTACCATATCTCATTTACATTGTTCCCCTGCATGAGACTGGTGGGAAAAAAAATGTGTACACCTGAGTAATTTTCTCTGCCGCTTAGAAAGTGCTGAAGTGAAGACCCCACGTTTCTCAAACCAAGTGGGAGTTCTGTAAGTCAAATTACTGCCTCCCAATCATAGCAAGCTTGCTGAATGTGCCCGCACTGTTTATTGTTAAGCCACTGTGCTGGCCCAGGTTTCTTAATTCTGAATGGAATTTTCCCAGGCAATTTTGCTGATCTGGGCAGGTTCCCAGCAAAGTCCATGTATTAAAATGTACATTAAGCAGTTAAGATTTTGGCGGGAGGTTAAAACTGAAACATGTTGATTTGCGCTAAACCTTTTCTGGAGCATGTTTTAATGATAAATCAAAACACAGACTTCTGGGGAAACAGGATATTTTCTGAATCCAGAAAAAGACTAATTACAATGACAGCGGGAAATGAAAAATCTTTAACTACAAGATCCGCTGAGATAAACTGAGTACTTTGCCTCCGTGAAATTCTTCAGAATTGCTGTCATGGGTTCCATGGCTCCATTTGAGGAAGCAGCAATGGGAGTAGTAGTGTAGAAAGATGCCTAGTACATTATCAAACCTTGCTGTGAGGAAGCAGAGATGATAGAAATGTTTAATGCCAAATGTAATCTATAACAGCGATCCTGAAGCTGGTTAAGTATCCCTGAAGAAAAGGGCAAATTAGGCAAAATGGAAATAAGCCTGACTTAAACTAAAATAAGACTCCATGGGCACATCTACACAAAATGGTTTAATACGCAATAAACTATTATACTGTGCATTAGCATGTCATGGCAAAAATCATGCTAATGCACGGTAGAATTAGTGTATTGTGCATTAAGCATCACAAAAAAAAAATCACCTTTGCTACTGCTCATTAGCTCAGATACTGTGCCTTTATGTAGTACCTGATATTAGAGGTACTAAACTTAATGCACAGAAGCAAAGGTGCATTAATGAATGTGTAGACACACCTGTGATTCACAGATTTTATTTAAAGCCAGAGGGCACATCTACATGTTCATTAATGTGCTTTTGCAACTGTGCATTAAGTTTAGTACCTCTAATATGAAGTACTACATAAAGGCAAGTTAGGTTGCACTAATGCACAGGAGCAAAATCAAATGCCTTTTTAGCGATGCTCAATACAGAGTAGCTTAATTCTACTGTGCATTACCACATTAGCACTGTTTTTGCCCTCATGCTTTAATGTGCAGTAGAATAGACTACTGCATATTAAAATGCATGTATAGACACACCCAGAAAAGTCCATCAATTTTAATTATCTGTATAACAGAGGCTATAGAATTTCATATCATATTTCATAAAGCATATCCGTCAGAAAAGTAACCTGACTGGATCTGAAGACATTGAGAAATAGAATTCACTACTTCCTTAAATCAGTTGTTCCAAAGGTTAGCCACCTTTCTGTTAAAGTTCAGGCCTTATTTCTCTACTAAATCAAAGAACCTGTTAGTATCTGGTATTTTCTCTCTGCAAGAGACTCCTCTGTTTTAATGAAGTAACTTCTGAATCTTCTTTTTGATAAGTTAAACTGATTGAACTGTTTAAGACACACACCAAAGACATTTTTGCCATCCTTCAGATATGTGGCTCTTTTCTGTACTCTGTCCAAGTTTTCAACATTCTTTTTAAAATGTATACATCAGAAGTCTACCCAATATTCCAGTATTTGTCCCACCTATGTTACAAACAAAGGCAACCCCCAACCCCACACATTTCTCTTTATGGCTCTGTTTAAATAGCCAAGCATCACCATGACCCTTTTTAAAAAAAATATATCACCACAAATCATTTTGCACAAGTATTAACCAAAGGGGATTAAAAATCATCTTGTTAGCTACATGGATGCAAATTACTAGGTAGACAAGCCCTTACACTCTGTTTCTAAATGGTTGGATGTCATCTCTGATAACTTTAATTCAGCTGACCTCAGGCTTCCACACCTGACCAACATGGGCAGATTTCTATTTTTATAAAAAATAAGTTAAGATTGTTCACTGAATTTTTCATTATTTATCAACTCTAGTAAATAGTTGTGGGCATCTGTATTCATGAAAGAGTTGATATTTTCAAAGCAGACTTTCCAAAAACTATAATGAATAGAAAGAACCATCTCAAACTCTACCAAGGACAACAGCTTATATTAAATAAGGAGCAGATGAATGTTCATTTTGTGGGGTCTTGTGCTTGTCCTGTCTAACTCTCATTGTCTTTTCTTATCTTGAGAACAACATCAACAACTAAAATAAAATATTTACAAAGCAGTTCTGTTTGCAAATGAGGTTGGTTGCAATGTGCTTACTAAAGCAGTTTTTAAACCCAAGGACCTATCTACTGGAAGTCAGCCAGACATTACTAGTTGATATACTTTGACCTTAGCAATTATACCTTGACTTTAGCAAGGATTTGGCTTCCACAGCATTCTTGCAAGCAAGCTAAGGAAGTATGGGTTGAATGAATGGACTGTAAGATGGATAGCAAACTGGTTGGATCATTGGGATCAAGGGGTAGTAATCAATGGTTCAATGTCTAGTTGGCTGGCGGTATCAAGCTCAGTGCCCCAGAGGTCAGTTCTGGGCCTGGCTTTGTTCAATATCTTCATTAATGTTTTGGATGTTGGGATGGTTTGTGCCCTCAGCAAGTTCATAGATGATATCAAGCTGGGGGGATTTAGTAGATACACTGGAGGGGAGGGGTAGGATTCAGAGTGACCTAGACAAATTGGAGGATTAGGCCAAAAGAAATCTCCTGAGTTTCAACAAGGACAGGTGCAAAGTCCTGCACTTAGGACAGAAGAACCCCATGCACCTCTACAGGCTTGGGACCAACTGGCTAAGCAGCAGCTCTGCAGGAAAAGACCTGGGAGTTACACTGGACAATAAGCCAGATATGAGTCAGCAGTGTGCCCTTGTTGCCAAGAAGGCTAACAGCATACTGGACTATCTTAAGAGCATTGCCAGCAGATCGAAGGAAGTAATTATTCCCCTCTACTCAGCACTGGTGAGACTGCATCTGGAGTACTGTGGCCAGTTTTAGGTCCCCCACTATAGAAAGGATGTGGACAAGTTGGAAAGAGTCCAGTGAAAGGCAACAAAAATGGTTAGGGGTCTGGGGCACATGACTTCTTAGGAGAGGCTGAGGGAACTGGGCTTATTTAGTCTGGAGAAGAGAAGACTGGGGGTGGAGGGATTTGATAGCAGCTTTTAACTATCTGAAGGGTAGTTTCAAAGAGGATGGAACTAGACTGGTTGCAATGGCAATGGGTGACAGAATAAAGGGAAATGGTGTCAAGTTGCAGCAAGAAAGGTTAGGTTGGATATTAAGAAAAACTTTCTCACTAGGAGGGTGGTGAAGCACTTGAACAGGTTACCTAGAGAGGCGGTAGAATCTCCATCCTTGGAGATTTTTAAAGCTGAACTTGACAAAGCCCTAAGGATCTAGTTGGGGCTGGTCCTGCTTTGAGCAGGGGGGTGGACTAGCTGATCTCCTGACGTCCCTTCCAACCCTAATTTTCTATAAGTCTATAATTCTATGATATAAACAGAGCTGTAACAACACAGGTAGGCACTTGGGGCAGCTGTTACAAATAGGGGCAGCAGCAACTTTTGATTGCTCCTGATCACTGGTGCAATTACGTGACTGTGGTAGCAGCTTTTTTTCCCCAAATTTCTCACCAGGACAGTGTGTAGGGCAGCTGCCCGTCATTCCACCCTAGTTATGCCACTGGATATAAGGAATGAATGGTTTGGGAAATGTACATTTCTTGGTATTCTTCCTAGTTCCAAAATGGACCCACTGTGATATTGAGTAAAGGTGGTTGGAACACTGTTGTTGCTACAATGGTCCGGAAAATGCCTGACAGGTGAGGATTTGTTGGGATATCTTTTATGGGGCAGTACAGTTGGGTGGGCTGTTAGACAAGATTTTGGGCATCAGGTATCCTTTGTCAGATCTGTCCTAACCTGAAGGAGGGTGCCTGATGCCTTAAAACGTGTCCAACAGTTCTCCAAACTGTACTATTGGTCCAGTAAAGGATACCACAACAAATCCTCACCTTTTGGACTTTCATAAAATTCTCAGGACTAGGTCCTCCAAGAATCGTATGTGAACTAACACAGCTTTAACTAAGTTTGCCCCATCCCACCTACCATTTCCAAATAAGGGTATAAGAATATTGCTGTAGTTAAAACTGGTATTTATCATGATTAGAAGGAGAGAACTGCCATGGAACTGGGACTAGCTTCCCAGATTAAGGACAATAAGAAGTCCTTTTTTAAATATGTAGGGGGTAAAAAGAAGGTCCCGGGTAATGTGGGGCATTTGCAGGACGCGATGGGAAACTTGGTCGTCACACCAGACAGCAAAGCTAACATGTTTAATGATTTCTTTGCCTCTGTCTTCCTAAGTAGGCCACCTCCCTGCTGGGCCCCCCTTGGGCCCTGGGGGAGGCACACCTGGGCCACAGGTTAGCGAGGATTTAGTTAGGGAGCTTCTGGAGGGGTTGGATGTATTCAAGTCAGC
>NW_017728943.1:104364919-104392113 GCF_001723895.1 Crocodylus porosus
TGCCAGCCCCCTGAACCCCCCAATCACTTCCCAAATGGGGACAGAAGGACATTCTTTGACAGTTCAAAGCAGGCCACCACATTCAGAACATCTTCCAGGTGATAGCTGCCCAGATGGCTGGGCAAAGGGCACACGTGGCAGTAGTGCCACACAGAGGCCAACTCTGCAGCCATAGCCCACTGGCAGCTGGCCCAGATGGGCAGATGCCTCTAGTGGCTGTGCAGTCCCCATCTAGGTCTGGCAGGTGCACAGCAGCTCACAGCCAGGCAGCAGCCCCCACTGCCAGACCGCTGCAGTGGGTAGAAGGTGCAGAGAACTCTCAGGGCTGCTTCGGCAGTCCAGATGGCACAAGGGGTAGTGTCCACAGGTACCAATTGACTGGGCCCCAGAAGCTCTTGAGAGCTAGTAGCCCTGAGCTACTTGTCAGGGCAGCTTTTTATATTGCTGGGGACAGCACAGGTGATGGCCCTGGGCTCTAGCTCCCCCTGGCTGCAGATCCAGGAGGAGCCAGGAAGGGTTATTTTGCCCCAAGTGGTATAATTTTGTTCCACGGCAAAGTGGTGTCTAAGCATGTGCACTGAGGCAAAATGCCTGAGCGCAAATTTGCACCACTTCTATTTGAGCTGCTGCAAGCGCACATGCTTGCATGTGTGGACATGCCCTCAGAGGCCAGGTGTGATGCATAATCTCTGAGAAGAGTACAGCTGGCCAGAAAATTAGAAATCCGTTTAATGAAAAATGTTGAGGTTTCAAAATTTGAATGGATTCTGATGTGGAATCAGACCAAGACCATTTACTTTCTTACAGCTGCTCTTAGTAGTGTTTTTCCATGTTATAAAATAACTCAATATGCATTGGGCTACAGAAAAAAACTGACCATGCAGCCGAGGTTCAAGCCCCTGTTCTAAACCAGACAGGCAAAACACTTAAACCTGGGTCTTTCTTGTTCTACCCAAGTACCCTAACCACTTCACTATTGGCTATTTTGAGGTTACATTTCCCCACTAACAATTGTTTTGAACAATAAAGTCCAACTTGGACCTGAGAGCCCTACCCAACCAAATTGTATCCCTGTGAGAAGTTTCCATTTTAACAAATCTATATTTTCTGAGGAAATACCCTCCCCCACCAAAAGAAAACCTCCTGGTCAGTCCCACTGGGGAGTCACATGGGATATTAGGAAAATCCTGCAAATGAAGGCCCTCCCATGTACGACATGCAGTAGTGACAATTATCACTGGCTGTGGGAGCTTAGTAACAGGTTTCTGCAAGAAAAGCATCTGAAGCCACTACAGGCATTAAAAACTTGTCTGCTGGGGTTGATAATGCAGATCTATTATTTATTTCATTACTTGGACTCTTGCTGCAGAAAACAGTACATATTCTTTAAAGACATGATTAATCTTTTCTATTCAGACAGGAAAAATACACTATTGCTGAGCAAGATGGCTCATAAGTCTAATCTGAACTGGAGCCACCAAAAGCACACCTTTTATAAATGGACTATCTTGTTGCAGTTGGACTATAGAAATCACCTCATGACTTGCTGAACATTCCTTCTGATTGCACGACATGGTGATATTAGATGCGAATGTGACTTGGAAATAAAGAGGTCCTGATCACCAGTGACATGAGATTTTAAGGTCACCAAACATTATCCTAAGATTATGGCTGAATTAACGTGTAGCCTCTCATGATACATAAGCAAAGGAACATTCACAAAAGCTAATACATGTAAAACTTAAAGAAAATCCTCCCTCTCAAGAAACTAATTTACCTGTGGAACTCACTGCCACAGGATATTCCTAAAGCTGGGAGCTTAAATATAGTAGTTATAAGTAATAACATCATACATGGTTACATGAGATAAGATAAAATATTAGAAAAGTAGAAATGATATAAAACTCCATACTACATGGCATAAGGCAACCACAACCTGATAGGACTTAGAAGGAAACTTTCCTTGTGGGAAAATAATTCCTTAAGTGCCTATGACAGGATTTCTTGCACCTTCTGCTGAAGCATGATACTGGCCACAACTGGAGACAAGTCGCGACTGGTTTGATTTGTCTACAGTTCCAGAATTTCCAATACTGGTCTACCTCTGGTTTTGTGATTGAGCAATTCCTTTTTTTCTTATGTATCTTTTTATATGTTTTTTTGTTTGAGTTACCTCTTCCAAATTGCCAGAAATTATGAGTGACTTCTTTACCACTAACAAGATTTGCCATTAATTTTAACAGTGCCTTTACTTGAGTCAGCTCCAAAAGACTGATGCCACTGGAATAATGAGTTTAATATGTTTCTTTATTTTTTTTTCTTTGGTTCCTATTGTTTTTTACTTTATTGCTTTGTAACATTAATAGGATTTTTTTGGAACAGAAGTTGAACAGGAAGCACCACGCACTCTGTTTATATTTCATTGTTTGTTTGTTTTCCTGTGTGACTATTTGTAATTAAAGTTTTATTGTGCCATTCTCATATTGCCTGAATTTTCCAGAAGTTTATATGGCAACTGCTACCAGCAAAATGGGGCCTGAGGGGTTCAGTTGGACCCGTTGAACTGCAAGATGGTACTTCTTAACTCCGGAATTCAGTGACCGCATAGCTTGTCAACTGATCCCTTAAAAAAGCTTTCTTTTTTTTTTAAAGGAATTTTTGTCTTCTTCTTAGCAGTATTCCTTTATTTATTTCTCAGCTTGGCAGCTGAGCTACTAAATCCATTTTCACTCATCATGGTGTTCTCAGTACCCATGTGCTCAGTATTTCCAGGACAGTGCGGCCAAGGGTTTTATATCACCTGCAGTGTGATGGGGTGATTCAGGAGTATATTTCTGCTGCTGTGTACTGAAGTCCCTAATAATATGCTGCTTGTGTCATATTGAGTTACCTATGGTTTATTTGAAAATGTGACTGCTGCCATTGCCCATGGAGGGTGTAAGCAGATGCTCAAACTACTGGCCATTTCTAAAGCTAGACAGAAAATAGATTTATTTTCCCTTGAAAAGCTTGGATGAACATTTTTTCCCATGCTTCTGGGTGTTGCTGGTTGCCACATGGTGTTGGGAGGGAATTTTCCCCTCTTATTCTCTTACATGCAAGTGTCCAGATTTTGTGTTTGTTTGTTTGTTAGTGTTCTTTTTTAAAGCCTTCCTTGGAATCATTGGCGTTAACTTCAGCCAAGGCTGGTGATTTTGACTTGGGTATGCCAATGCTCTTGTTGGGACTAAAACCTGGAAATTCCTGGTTAGAGCATCCTGTGCCTCCACTCAGGCCAGATCAATACAGTTGGTGTCAGGAAGGAATTTTTCCCTGTCAGATTGGTACACACTGTAGGGGGTTTTGCTTAGCTCTGTAGCATGGAGTGTGGCCCTCTTCCTTGGATCTATCAAACATATTTTCACATTTGCAGCAGCAGGATTTTGGCTGTTGTAGTCCCTCTCCTTGATCTTGTGGTGTTAGGGTGTTACATCTTGTGGTTGTATCAGGGTTGACTGTAGATTTGGTAATGAGTTAAACAATGGAATTGAATAGGATGATTTGGATATGGATTAGGCATAGGCAGGGGTTTGGCCTAGATGACCTCTCAAGGCCTCTTGCACTCCTGCTGCTCTGAAACAAAAAAACTGTCTTCAAACATTTCAATGGATAACTTTGATTCTTTGGGGGAGGGGAAGGAACTTGAAAGCCAAAACTCTTTGGCTAAAACCTGTCAAGTTTGATTTGGAAATCCTATCTTGATGCCTCATTGAATTTTTAGTTTAGGAACTTCATGTTCCCCTCATGGCCAGGGCCAGTTTCACACAAAGGCAAACTAGCCTAGGGCCCTAAATGAAGAAGGGGCCCAGTTGTGCTTATTTTACATATTATAATTATTGAGTGAAAAAAAGTAATATAAAATATATAATATTAAGCAGGGGCTGGAGTTTGTTTGCCTAGGGCCTACTAAAGGGTTAATCCAGCCCTGCTCATGGCTGGACTACTTCCCCCAGTAATATCCTAAAACATTTACCACAAAACCTTTTCCTACTTGCTAAGACACTCTGGTCCATCATGGAAAATGTAATCTGTCTGGGAGACATATAGGCTATAAAAGTAGATGACAGCATCTTAACTACAACTCCTATAAGACTCCACTGAAGTATTTAGAACTTGGAATTCTTGTTTTGGGCCAAAATGTTTAGCTTTTCAAAAAAAGTTTAATCTTTCCATGGAGAGCAGACACTTTAATTCTGTTTAATCAAGAAGTTTTCTGTAAAAAATAGTTTAAATGGAATAGTTTCGGCCACTTGTACTCATTTACCTTTTCATCTGTCCTCCTGCAGGCATCTACCTTCTCTGGCAAGTACAATTTAACATCTGCAAAATTACTGTCCCTGCATTTTTTTCTTTCTGAAATTTGATGGACCCACTTTTCATCCCATGTATTAACATATCCTCTCCCTCATGAAACTACAAGCCACCACAGTAACGAGCTTCTAAAGATGTCATTTGCATCTGCCAGATGGACCTAATAGACTTGCAGTATTTGAAATACTAAATTAATTAATATTTGTAAAGGAATCTTAGGTGGATTATATATTATAAATGCAATTTTTTAACGAAAGAGTTCTTTCAGGGATCCTAATCAGCATAGATCCTGGTTTTCACTGATAAAAAAACCCAACAAATTCTCTTACAAAACCCCCAAAATCTGTTATGAAAATTAAAAGCGCCCTGCAGCCCCCCGCCCCCAGCCCTACTGGTGCCCCTCACTCACCCCCAAAGACATCCCAATCCTGCTGGTGCCCCTCATTGCCCCCACAACATCCCTCCACCCTACTTATGCTTCTTGCCCCTACCCACAGCTCCTGTCCCTCAGCCCTGCTGGAGGGGGTCTCCAGCTTCTAAGGCTACGGGGCCAGGGACCAAAGTCTGCATCTGCCTGCCCCCAACAGCAGGCAGGTGCAGCAGAAGCAGCATGGAGCCAGCTCCCCCACTGCTGCCACCTGCTTGGGTGGGGCTAGGACCAGCTCCTGCCTCCCCAGCCCTGCCGGTGCCCCCAGCCATGACTCACAATGCCCCAGCCCTGCCAGAGGGGCCCCCAGCCCCCTGCAAGCCCCACTTACCTCAGGCTCCAGGAGCAAAGAGTGAAGCTGAGCCAAGTGGAGCTGTGACTGACTGAGAGCCTCAGGACCTCTCTTCCCCTCCACCTTCCCCTCTAGTCAAGGCTGGAATTTCCTACCCTGTTTGCAAACAGGTCTTGCAGGCTGGAGCTCAACCAGCCTGAAGAGCTGTTTGCAAAAGCAGGGAATCCAGGGATTTCTCTGCTAAAAGGAGAAATATGCATTTTCTCTAATAAAAAGGGGAAATCCATGGTTTTCTCTGTTTTTCTGTGGGAAATGGAAAACCAGGATCTTTGCTATTTAGTTAAAAAATAGGCAGAACTTGTTAAAAGAAACTGAAATTACTGTTTCCAATATTTTGTTCTGCTCTGCAGCAAAAAATAATGGTGTAAGGCACTATCATGCCCCACTCTAGTGAATAGTTCGCATAGAAGATAACAATCTACTACTGGTACCAATAACTTTTTGGCTTGGATGGTACAGATCAGTGGTGTGAATATGAAGAGCCTGTTGTTCATCCCTGCTTATCCTGCTTTTGGGGTTCAATATGAATTTCATTTTATGTAATCACCTTATTTTCAGTTTGCTTAAGAAATAAACGTAAGACATTCCATTTGAGATATTGAACATATCAAAGTGTACTCTGGCTGCTAAATGAAATGAGAACAGAACTGCAAGAGGACAAAGGATACTCTCCTGCCTCTCAGGAGTTCTATTCCTGAACTTGCCATATGCTTCCTGCATGACTTTGAACAAGACTATGATAATGCACAGGCTCAAGGAGGCCAGATGAAAGGGCTGCATACAACCATAATCTTTGTGTTTCCTAATTTCTTAGTGTTTGACTTTGCAACATATACATTCTTTTAATGTCTCTCTCTCTGTCTCTCCCTCTTCTTCTCTCTCTTTCTATATGTATATTTGACTATATTAAATAAATATAAATGTACAAACTCAGATCCAGAGAGGTGAAAACAGCTAGGCTCAAGTCACATGGCAAATCAAAGTCAAAATGAAACCCATGACAGTTTGTGTCACTGGGTGTGTCTACACAAGATGCTATATCACCATAGCAACAAGCTACAATGATGTAGCTCTTCGCTATGATGACATAGCATCAGCAGGCACAAACCATGATGCCGCCACTACCGTGCACTAGCAATGAGCGACTGTGCAGTAACTTGTTCCTACTGTGCAGTAGGGTAGGAAACAATCTCGGAGGCGCCAGGACCGTGCAGTACTGGCAGTTACTGCGCAGTCATTTAGTACTTGCTTTAGCAACAACTGCACAGTCAGGCACACGTGTAGATGCACCCACAGAGTAATAGGCCTGGAAGGGGCCTTGAGATGTCATCTAGTTTAACCCCCTGCCTGAGGCAGAATATTCCCTATCCAAACTCTTCTAATCATGGAACAACTCTGTCTTGTACCTCTGCCTTAATACTCTATATACTTGGAATGTAAATTATTGTTTTGGTTTATGTCTGTTTAATGTATTTTGATTGCTCATAATTATCTGAAGAAAAAAAGTAAATTTAAAAAAGCCCAGATTATATTCCTCCTGCTTATTTTGTTTCCCTTCAAACCCTTTTCCAAATTCCTAATATTTGTGGCTCAGCAGTTGTCATTCTGAGTTTTTCACTCCTTTTCAGGTTCCCCTGAGATAGCTGTCACTGAAAACAGCCAAACACATGAAGCAAAAACTGCAAGTGCTGTTCTCGTGGTGATCCCAAGTTACCAGCATGTGGTTCTCATTTGGAAAGACTGAGAAGGAGCAGTGTTCTCGTAATAGCTCCAAATAAAAACCATCTACTTGAAACTAAAGAGTACAGTGAGAGGTGATGTCCTTAGGATTTTTCAGCCAAAAATGGTACAAAAAGATGCATTCATTTACAAACTGAACCACCCTAACAGGATACAGAAGAAGGCTCCTTGCTAAATGTAGTCAATGAAGCTCTGAAGCACCACTCTGACTTTAAGCAGGAGAGATCATTTGCATCAAAGAGTCACCAGGGTCAAGCTGAATCAGTATCTTGAGTGAAAGTGAAGGGAATTCAAAGTCTAAGTAAATCTGAAGCACTAATTAAATTTAATATTTCCCAGGTTGCTGCCACATATGGAAGCACTAAAACTATGCTCATCTAGTTGAGTGATCTTCAGCGAGGAAGCAGGTTACAACTTTCCTTAGGTTCTGGATGTAATTGTAAAATCTTCATGTACCTTATCATGCAAGCATAAAGACTACTTGTTTCTCTTAGACTTTTTACTAGCTGTACTGTAGAAGCAGTCATAATGCTGAAAGCTATTCCATGATGTTGTTTGGCATAAAAGTTATATGCATAAATCCTGCGCATCTAATTCTGCTATGAAATTATGTGCATGCAAATTCTATGCAGTTTATCTTCCCCTCTCCTCCAGCATTTCAGGCTTACATGTTCTAAGCTAAACTGATGTTATTGGCTACCTTAGATCTTTTACTAGGTTCAGGGGTCCACATCTGACCTATGATCTATACTGTACCTTGTTTCTTCCTGTTGTGGGATTTAGAAAGTAGAGATTGTGTGACAAGCATGTGACTGAAAGGCAGATGTGAATGGTTGTGGAGACCAGTATTTCTCGGTTAGGGTAAATTTATTTAGGTTCCCAGGTCTGAAATGTATGCTAGAGGAACTATATAGGTGCCTGTTTTCATGCCTTCTAGACTTGGTACTATGACTTGTCAGTAAAATTTAAAAGGATTATAGAAACCCGTGCAAGTTATGAGGAAAGACTTAGCTTTGAGTTGGTGAAGGAACAGGTTGATCTGTTACAGAGAAAGAACCCCTCTCAAGGGGGAAAAGAAGAGAATTGTTTTGTTTGGAAAATGTTGATTTGTTAAAACTAAGACTAATCACAGGAAAGAGTCAATTTTGATGAATTTCCCCTTTTTGGAGAAGTGTTAAAATTATCAAACCATCTTCTTTTTCAGGTTTTGAAAGGAAATTCTTGGGATTTAGGGGGCAGTTGTTTTTGTTTTCCTTGTGCTTAAAAAAAGTTTGTGGACAATTGAATGAATTTATTGGAGGGAAAAACATGTATTGCCAAAAACAAAAAAATATCAACTACCAGATTGCTTTTTGATGGTGAATTTATTCATTTTTTTAGCTTGACTTGGGACAGGAAAGCTCTTTTCTCATACAGCTCTTTTACTGGTGCTCTACTGATGCATTTGCATTCATACGTATGTATTTTCCCATTTGGACTCTTATTGCATCTTTAGTTTATAAGCAGGGAAAACTTTGGCTCTGACTATGGCTTTGGTGACACAGAGACCAGGGTTGAGGATGGGAAGACATGGGCACTGAATACAAGGGAGGTGAGCTGACCTTGAAACAAAAGCATATAAAAGAGCTAGGCTCTGATCATAGAGCCTATTCCTGCTAGAATTAAAATTCTCTCCTCTGACCCTGTGCAGCACAGCAGAGATAACTCTGAAAGAGTTTATAATTGTATCCATGGTGCATTTTGTAACGTGTCCAGGGAAATTTGCTCTTCAGGAATTTTATTGCATTGGTTAATAAATCAATGCAAAACATTCTTAGTAGCCTCACCTTTTCCTAAGTATCTTTAAAATACTTTACAACCATGATTTAATTAAGCATCAAGTTATTCCATGAAGTAGTTTAAATCTGGTTACCCCATTTCACAAATGGAAAGAGCTACAAAGTACTGACCAGGATGAGGCCTGCACTAGTTAGTGGCTGTCTACATGAGATGCTGACTGTGCAGTAGTCTGATATTACTGAGCAGTAGCATCACATGGTAAAAACCGTGATGTGACCCTATTGCGAAGTAGTATCAGGCTACTGCGTGGTAGCATCACAAACAAGCATTCATGAACACTACTGCACAGTAACTTGGATCACTGTGCAGTCATTTAATTTATACAAGCACTAAATGACTGCACAGTAACTACTACACAGTCAGCATCTTGTGGAAATGCTGCCATTCAGAAGCAGAATTGGGTATGGAGGGACTGGAAAGAACTATGTGCTAACTAATACGTGGAATAAAAGTTTTGTTTTACTGGGGAGTAGAGGCAAATCCTACCAAGGACACAAAATATAAGTATCATCATTATTCCCATTTTATGTATAGATAAAACTGAGTCACAGATGGGAAGCAACTTACCTGTAATTACCCAGGATATGTCTGCCCTGCACAAAATATGAGTACCCAAGCTAGATCCCAGGAATAGACTAGTTAGTGGTGATGCATAGGGGGTGCACACGGGTCCATGTGCACCCCAAGCGTGGCGGTGCACCCCCTGTGAAAAGGCACTGCCGACACTGTCACTGACGCTGCCCATCCCCATGCCTCTCTGGCTCAGTGACTGGCTACAGGGGGACCCCAGGTGGCCCCCCAGACCCAGGAGGCACCGGTCACCAAGCCGGGGAGAGGGACTGGGGGGAAGGGCCCAGCGTGCTCCCTGGTGGACCTAGAGGTGCTTCTGGTCCACTTTCCAGTCTGCTGCCGAGTGCTCTGGGGAGCCCCCTGTGCTCCTGTGGGATGCTCCATCTGCCCTGCCATCTCAGCATTCATGAGCCTCCTGGTATCTTGAGGTAAGTAGAAAAAACATTTAAAGCTGTGTCTGTCCGAATCATCAAATCTTTCTGAATCTCTCCAAATCGATTTGGAGGGTTCCAATTCAATTCGGAGAGATTAAAGTATTTGATTTGGATTCGGAGATTTGGCCACTGACTTGGGCTGAATCTCCGCCGAATGGAATCAGAGACTGAAGCTTCTCACAGCCCTAATTACCAGCCATAGTATTTTTCATGAAAAATTCAAATAAACTCCAGTGAGAATTTTTCACTTTCAGTGTTCATAGGGAGAAACGTGTGTCTATTACTGATTCTGCTGGAAAACTATTGTCTGTCTGTGGTGTAGTCAGAATTGAATTTTCCAGCTCCTGCTCCTAGTACTAGCTCTGGTGAATGTTTGCTGAGCAGAGGCATATAAGTGGAAAAGAGCCTTTATCCTTTCTCCCTCACTTCTCCTAGAAAACTCATACAATCCAAAGGAAGTATTTATCCAGACCTCAAAGAGAGGAGGATTAGGGCAGAAGGAACTGAATTCTCTGATGTGAAACTCCTGGTAACATTTTTCTTGGCTTACTGCAGCTCCATTGTATTTTTGCTTTATTTAACATATTGTAATGTTTTATTGTTTTCCTATGTCACAATCCAAAGATTTTTAATGAACAGTGAAACCACTTTCTTCCTTTCTTGTGTTATGCATTACCTAGTGCAATGTTAAGTTTGAAGAGTAGGAGGAAGTCAGGTGTTTTCCAACTTGCAAAAACCCTGCCAAAATTCATGCTAAAGACTTCTGACAGTTAGGTGGCATTTGTCATTTAATAACAAAACACAGAGGAGTCTTTCCTGTAAGTGGAGGTCTTGTCTTATTGGCAAAGGTCATCTTCAAAAGAACAAGCATTTAGGCTCTGTGACTAAAAGCCAGCAGGGTTTTGCATGTTCTTCTGCAATCAGCTTGGTAAGACTGTGCACTGCATGTGAAGAATAGACACCTGGTTAAAACTAGGACTGTATTTGTCATGTAGGCTACCCCATTTCTCTGAAGATATAATATTTCTTGACAGGATAAATCATAAACTAGCAGGCAGTGCATAAACCCCACTCCATCCAGTTTATGAAAACCAGCCTTGGCAGTTCAGAACACATACACAATGGAAACTTAAATAATATAAATGATACATAATACAAATGCATATATCCTATTATTATCCCAAGATATAGGAAAATATTACTGCAATATTAACACTATGCCAGGCTCTTTACAGCCACCAATGCAAACAAGCCTTTTCTTAAGCACCACATTCATCACATTTCTAGAAATTGTATTAAAACAAACAAACTTGGGGGATTACCAGAGCTGCTCAATGCAAGTTCTGAAAAGAAACTGTTGAGGGCTGGCAAAGAATAATTGAGGTTGTTGTTCCGTTTTTTACAATAAAACAAACTGGTACTAGTAGGTAATAAATTTAAAACTAACACAAGGCAGTTATTTTTTTTCACATAGCGTGTAATGAAAATACAGAACTCATTGCCACCATATGTTGTGGAAGCTGGCAGTTTAACCAGATTCAAAAAGGGACTGGACAAATTCTTGGAGGAAAGGAGCATCAATAGCTATTAAGCATAGGAGTTACGGATTTCATAGATTTCATAGACATTAGGGCTGGAAGGGCCCTTGCAAGATCATTGGGTCCAGCCCCCTGCCCAAGGGGCAGGAAATCAGCTGGGGTCATAGGATCCCAGCAAGATAAGCCTTCAAATGTTTCTTAAAAGAGTCCGGAGTAGGTGCTTGCACCACTTCTGGGGGGAGACTATTCCAGGCCTTGGGGGCTTGGACTGTAAAGAAGTTTTTTCTTATGTCCAGCCTCAAACGGTCTTGGAGGAGTTTGTGACTGTTGCACCTTGTTAGCCCTTGGGGCGCTCTGGTGAACAGGCATTCCCTCCGATCCTGGTGCACACCCCTCATGTACTTATAGGCTGCCACCAAGTCACCCCGGAGCCTTTGCTCTTCAGCCTTCTCCAAGATGAAGAGTCCCATACTTCTCAGCCTCTCCTCATGTGGCCTCTTCTCTAGACCTCTGATCATGTGCGTGGCTCTCCTCAGGACTCTCTCAAGCTTCTCCACATCCTTTTTGAATTGTGGAGCCCAAAACTGGATGCAGTGCCTCAGCTGCGGCTTCACCAAAACTGAGTACAATGGGAGGATGACATCCTGGTACTTGCTCAAAAAGCATCAATGGATGCAAGCCAGAGTTTTGTTTACTTTACCAGCTGTGGTATGACATCTTCCCAGCTCCAGGCAAACACAATGCTAAACTATGTTGTACAACAAGATGGGAAAGAACTGTGGTTAGAGATGACTGTGAACCAGGATTCTTGGCTTTTTTTCCCACTTAAGCAAATCATAAAATGTATAAATCCCCCTTAACAACTTCCATGTCAAGGTAAGTATGCTTAATTCATTATAAAATGCTTTGAGAATTTCTCATTGATGCTGCAAACTGTTATGGTTCCTTGGAGAGGTAAAAAAACAAATTTCACCTAGCTTCAGTGATCTGAACTAATTAAGGCCAACTTTGGGTGTGAGTGACAATTTGCCTTTGCCAGTAAGACAAGATATCTCTCATTAGACTTCCATGGGCTTGCATCAGTTCTGGTTTGAAATTGGTCCATTGTATTCAGCGATCTTAAGTTTGCTTAGCTGCATTTATCTCAAAAAATGTGAGAACAGTACATGTCCTTTAAGAATGCACATTGTGCTATGCCATTCATCTTAATCTGAAGAGATCTGACTGTGGTTGCTATATGTAAATAGGCAAGAGGCATTTATTCTAAACCTGTGGTAATTATTCCCTTTTTCTGTGACCAGAATAGGCTGCCCTGCTAATCATTTCAAAACTGGTGTGTTTGCAGCATGGCTTTTTTAAGGACATATTTACGCTGATGTGCCTTATTACTTGCCATATAGCTCAAACCTGCCAATCACCTACACTAAAATCCCCTTATCTGGAGCCTGACTTGTAATCCACAGCATCTTGTGAAGCTCACGTGAAGTCAAACGTATTCCTCATCCACCCTTCCCTGCAATGTTTTCAAAAGTCAACTGGATGCTCTAGGCTGCAAACACAGGAAGTCTGCCAACAGCAATCCCACAACTTCCTTTACTACAGTTCTTGTTCCTACTGCCCATAATTAGAGACGATGTTAGGTACTCTCTCTTTTCCTCTTCCTGTGGCTAAACCCGATGTTCCTTTAATGTGCATAAGGTTCACAGGTTGTGTTGTAGGTCCTTAGGGAACACAGCTGAGTGAGGTAGACACTGCCTTGGAATGGAGAAATCCTGGATTCTGACCCCCTTTTCAACAACTTTTGTGCACCTTGCATTTACTATTATTGGATACAGTGGATAGAGAATTCTGGGCAACATTTAGCTCCACTTGGGCCAGGGGCAAGGGCCAAAGCCAAAGGTCTCCAGTCTTCCATGGCATCATCCATTGCCCTGACTCACTCTATTTTAAGCTCTTCTCCCTAACCCACTCATTTTCCCTTCCTGATTGCTTCAAGAGGGGTCAGCTTCAAGGGGGGCACCAGATGGTACTCTGAGTAATGCCCAGCCCATGGTGTGGATATTAATGCACTTTGCTGGGAAAAGGGAGATTTATATTTAAAACCCTTTCTTGCTGAGGGGGTCTAGAATCTGGATCTCATGCACCCTGTGCAAGTGCCTTAATCACTAAGCTACTGGGATAAAAGGTGAGAGGGACCTTTTTCTACCTTGTCTGGCATAAAACACTCCCATAGTCATGGCTTTTCTGTGACAAAAGTTTTGGGATTTACCTGGTATTAAATGTCTGGGAGATTCAAGTCCACCCTGCAGCTTACATGCTGCTGCCTTTGAGCATCCTTAGAAGGGAAGCACTGGGTGAGCTGCAATTATATGTACGTGCAAATAGCATTCAAACTGCCTGTTAAACCCCAATTGCAATTATGTGTCTGCCTAAGTGCCACCTAGGTGTGTAAAACAGAACTAGGAATTAGTCCTTAAGTCTCACAATGGAAAGAAACTTTCAAGGGAACTAGATCTCTTGTATCAAATAACATGCATCTAAGACAGGCACTTTCAGTCCTTTGTCCTTGTGTTCCTAAATAATTCAAGCAACAAAATCACTTTCTTGAAGTGGTAAAAGTACCAAATTCAGAACACACACTGGTAATGCTATGTCCATGTCTGAGTCTTTGCTGTTGCTATTTATATGCAGTTTACCTTCCTCTACTAGGAAAACGTCATTATCCCAAAGTCCTCATAAAAAAATGCTGGTAAAATAATGGTTATAGATATATTTTTCTTTGCCCCGGAATCCATATGTTTGCAGACAGGATACCAGGCATGCAGACTGTTCTCTGTAGTCATGGATGGCTGACTTCTAGCCTTTGTGAACAAATTGGATAAGGGTCAGTGATCAGCCACTTAAATTAAAAAAATAAAATAAAATAGAAAAGTCGCCAGCTCAACTTCAGGCAAATGGTTCAGCTTTCTAAGATCTACTACCTTTCAGTTGATAAAAGATCATGGACCATTTCAAATGAATAAAGACCTTATGTTTTTGGCTCAGCAACTTTTAATTAAAACAATATGACTGTTGGGTGGTGATTTCATGTAAGTTAGATGAATGGCTTTTCTTTGGTAACTAGTTTAACTGACATCTTCTGAGCTGTTTGGAGAAGTTTCCATTTTACTGTGGTGGCAAATTCTTGAAACCTCATTATTATTTAAATATTTGAAGGATTTTCCAGTTTGGGAGATGGAGGAAACCAAATACTCTAAATCAACATAAGAATCCACAAGAGTAGATGAACACCTGGAAGAAGCATTTGCAGATGAACACAAGAATTCAAAATAAAATTAAATGCATACTGGATGTGTCTACACATGCATTTATTCCAGCCTAGATTTACTGTGCAATAAGATACTACACAGTAAGGTTTTTTGGGTAGATGTCTACACATGTGAGATATAGGGATCAGATTTGCTTCCGGTTCCTTGCAGACCTGCAGTGCACCCCTGCCACCACTGAGAGGTGCTCCAGGCTCCCCCTGGGTGCTGGCAGGGAGCACTGGGCTGGGAGTCCACTCTCTCCTAGCTTGATGGAGGATGCCTGGTGCTGGGACAGAGACAATGTCCCCCTGCCCCAGCAGCAGGAAAATCCTGCCCCTGGATCCTTGATCAGGGTCACGATGCTTTGAAAGAGCTTCAGGGAATGGCCAGTTCCCAGCCCCAGGCTTCAATTGGCCAGTGGGGCAGCTAGCAGCTAGCACACTGCTAGCTACCCCACCAGTGGATCAGGGTGGGGGCTGGGACCTATCCCACCCCTGTAGCTGTTTCCAAGCCCCATTCTGCAATCACCCAATTGGGGTATGGGGCTGGGACCTGTCCCAGACTGGGACAGTTCCCAGCCAGCCCCAGGTAGTGCAGGGAAGTCTGAACATACAGCCTGGAGGTAGCTGGGGACTTCCCAAAATGGGACAGTCCCCAGCCACCTCGAGGCTGCACATGTTTCCCTGTGCAGCCTGGGCTGGCTGGGAACTGTCCTGGTCAGGGGCAGGTCCAGCCAGCAGGGGACTGTCCCCATGCGGGGAGCTCCCAGCCCCTGCTCCACGATCACAATTGCAATCACAGAGTGGGGGCTGGGGAGCTTGTTTCCATGATTGCAGAGCAGGAGCAGGGAATAAGATCCTAGCCCCCACTCCATGATTGTGATTTGGGAGCAGGGGCTGGAAGCTTCCTGCTGCTGGGGCAGGGGGACATTGTCCTCTCCCAGGCATGCAGGGCAGGGTCTGAGGAGCTTATTCCCCACCCAGCTCCATGAGAACAGAATTGGGGGTGGGGGGAAACAGGCTGGGTAGCTTGTTCTGCTCTCTTCCACTCCCCCTTACCCCCAGCTCCATGCTCTTGAAGCTGGGCAGGAAACAAGATCCCTAGCCCTTGCCAGCAGAGAGCTGCCAGCGCTGGCTCCATGACCATGGGGCTACTGCTGGAAGATGCTTATCTCCCAGCCCAAGCTCCACACTCACAGCTCTGTGACCATGGGGCCACTGCTGGGACATAAGGGTCTCCCAGCCCAAACCTTGTGACCATGGAGTTCAGGCTGGGAGATAAGGGTCTCCCTGTCTCCCGCTCTCCAATTACAATCTCAAACCATGGGACTTGGAGTTCCCTGTTGCTGGGGCAGAGGGGCATATTCCCAACCTGGGCTCCTGTGGTAGAGCCCACTCCAGAAGCAGGCAGCTGCAGGGGCAGAAAGCCATCTTCTGCCCCCGGTGGATAGCTAACTGGGAGCACATTTTGCAGGTAGCAAATTTACTAGTATTAGGAAGGATTACTGCAAAGTAAGCATGTGCACCTGTAGACGCACATGCTTACTTCATAGTAAACTATACTAAGGCAAAGTTAAGTGTATTGTATAGACACACCCACTATTTACTAATAAAGAGCTGTGTGCTGTGTCATAGATGTAAAAAAAATAGCATGTACTCCTGTCCAGTTTAACTAGATTAAGTATCTCAATGACTTCATTAAAACACATGTCAGGTATTCAGGTTGTAGCCATATGGGTCTAGAGGCAAAGGGAATCAAAACTTGTGGAAGAGGGGATACCTTTTATTAGATCAACTAGATATTTGCAAACTAATTATTGTATTTATCTGTAAGCTTTTGGGCACCCTCACCCTTCATCAGGCATAACAGAGAACAGGGATTGTAAAAGTTCTCCTTGGCACAACATCTTTGTACCTTTGTCCACCTCCAGGTCCACCAGGGAGTGCATGGATCCCCCCTACCCCACCCCACCCCATCCTTGGCTCAGCATTCACCAGTGGGGGGACCCTGGGTGCCTCCCAAGACCCAGGAGGCACCAGTAGCCGAGCTGGGGGGGCATGGGGAGGCCCTGCTGCGTGCTTTCCAGCAAGTGCTTCTGGTCTACTTCCGGGTCTGCTGCTGAGTGTGCTGGAGACCCCCCGTGCTTCTGCAGAAAGCTCCATGCACCCCAGCATCACAGCATTCATGAGCCACCTGCTACCTAGAGGTATATAGAAAAAACATTTAAAGCTGTGTCTATGTCTGAATCACCACCTCTTCCCAAATCTCTCCAAATTGATTTGGAGGGTTCCAATTCAATTTTCAGAGATTAAAGGATGTTTTGATTTGATTCGGATTTAGAGATTCAGCCACTGAATCAGGCTGAATCTCTGCTGAATCGAATCAAGGACTGCAGCTTTGCACAGCCCTGTTATATGCTACCATTTGTGGTGATATGAGCCTCTGACAATTAGGGCTGTGCAAACTTTCACTGGTTGCTTCATTTTGGCACTGTTTCGACTCATTTTGAGCTCAAAACAGCAAAATTGAAATGAAACAAAGGGTTTCAAAACAGCCTCTAAACAAAACAAGGCTAGTTGAAATGTTTTGAAAGTTTTGAAACATTTCAAGTTTCAAAGCAGCCAGCAGCCAGGTGATGGGAGACAGGGGAGAGCCAGGGCTTTGCTCCCAGTGGCTCCAGGCTCAGCCAGGTGGGGAGCGCAGCCCTGGCTCTCCCTTCCTCCTGCAGCCGGGCTGCAGGAAGCTGATCACAGCACAGAGGAAGGGAACTGATCCAGGGCTCAGTTCCTCTCCCCAACACTGCAATCGGGCTGAAGAAGGGAACTGAGCCCAATTGTTCAGTTCCCCTCCCCAGCATGATGATCTAGCTGGGGAAATGAATTCAGTCCAGCTGAGCTGAGTTCCCCTCCCCAGTGCTATGATTGAGCTGGGGGAAATGAACTCAGCCCAGCTAAGCTGAATTCCTTTCCCCAGCTCAATGATAGAACTCAGCTCAGCTCAGCTCCACTTCCCTTCCCCAATAGATGCCAGAGCTGGGGAGGGGAACTGAGTGATGGGGCATCATTGTTTCTATGAAATGAAATGGAACAGCAGTGTCGAATCGAAATGATATTCAAAACGAAAGGAAACGAAATGCTGTTCCATTGAAACCTCAAAATGAAAGTTGAAATAGAACAGTGCCATTTGGCACAGCCCTACTGACAATGCATTTCATGGCCATTGGGGAAAAGGGAAAAAAAATTTCATCTGGAAAAAATTGTTAGCAGGTTTTGTTACTAACACTGTTAACAGCACTATCTGACTATTTGCTGTAAATTCATTCAATGAAGGAGTTAAACGTTGTGGGTCAAATGCTCAAAGCTGAGTTCCTGAAGTTAGGCGTTGAAACTAAGGGACTGATTTTTTACAGCGCTAAGTTGTGACATTAATGTCAATTGGGGCTGGAAAAGGTTAGAACATCAAAACATCTGCTTAGGTGACTAATTTGTGTATTTGAACTTGGGAACATTAATTCTTGTTCCTGTTCTTTATATGATGCTTTTTCATTAACATGCCAACTTCCCCCCTCTCCCCTCCCCTCCCCTAATATTTGCCTCTTCTCTGTGATTTGTCATAAGGATATTTTTAGTAGGGATGTACTTAAATCCTGGTGAGACAAAGGGTTTTTCACGGTCCGCTCATGGTGCGTACAGCTGATTTTGTGGGCATTTCCCAGCACTGCTCCTCAGTGCTGATTAGAGGAAAGGTCCCAGTGTAGGAAGGAGGGATGAGCGGGCAACCGCCATTTTGTCTGCTATCTTTCATGCCACTCCACCAGCTGGCACCTTCCCTTCCTGGCAGCAAAGAACCATTGACTCCCACTGGTGAGCTAACATTTTATTTTTATTAAGGTTTGTTGTTGTTGTTGTTGATTTAGCAGATATTGCAGACAATCCCAGATTTCATGGTTTCCATGAAATCTATGAAACCATGAATTAAGTAGTTTCCTAATCATTAGCATAATGAAAGTTATTAAAACATCAGCATAAAATGCCATGGACATCCTGTGTTCCAGTGTAGGAAATGCTTAAAACAAGGGGCATTATATGTTGACCCAGATCCTTAACTGATATATACAGATGTGTCCCCAGTGAATAAAGCTGTAGGCCCCGAGATGCTTAGAAGCGATGAGTCTTTCATCTTATGACTTGAATCCTAATTCAGCTCATTTGTGGCTATAGACAGTAGCATAACTGAGAACAGAGCAGCAGGGGCAGGAGCCCCATGAACCACCTTTGGTAAAATACCTTCAAATAAGAGTTCACTGCACTTTGGAAGTACAAACATATTTTGAAAAAGATACAAAGTCCTAGAATAAAAAATAACAAATAAAAAAGAATCAAATGAAATCTTTGGTTCCATCCAAAATTCTGTTTTGTTTTCATGCCACTTAACCATAATCAAAATATTTTTAAAAAGGTTAGCATCAAAATAAAAACAACTTTTCAAGACAAAATGTCAAAACACTGAATTTTGATAATTTCTCTGAAAAATTGTTCATTTTTGTTGGTAGAATATGTTTACCAAATATGACTGATACTTATGAAAAGATCTGTTTGTCTCCAAATTGCACAGTGAATTTACTGATTACAAGGAAGGAAGACTCAGCTCTACTCAAATCAGCAGTGCAGTAGGCAAACCCTTAGTTTCAAAGCTTCTACTATGATTGCTATATGTAATCTGTTTTCAAAGTAAATAACTCAGTTAAAGTTAAATGCCAATAATAAATACTCACCCTTGTTTCTCCTTAGACTTAGCACCTACAGAACAACACTTCGATAGAAACTATGGATCTTTCAGTTTTCTGGAAACATGGATTTTTTTAATATTCTACATTAACAATCTTGCACCTTACTTAACATAGGTTTTAAGTATTACTTAAAGAAGGTGAAATTTAACTCCTTTGCAGAAATTATACACAGGGGCCCAGATGTGCCTTAACTAATGCATAAGAGAGCTGCCAGCATGAGGTGAATTTCACACACACTAAGAAATAACAGATATGCCAAATTGCCCTAGTCTTAAATTTTGGATCTTGCACTTGTTCCTGCTTCATTTTTCACAGACTCAGCCAATGCGATGCTTAAAATTGCTCAGGTTTCACAGTTCATGGATCCACATATTTTTCCTTCCGATGATAGCCTGAACCATTACATCAGTACAGATGTCTGGATTACATATAAAAAAAAATGATCCCATATTCATTCACCCCTGGGAAAAAAATTACCTAAAAATATTTGAGCCAGTGAAGACCATGACCTAGATTCTATTCTACCTATAGCAGGTCTAAGTGCACTTAGGGGCGTAAGTGTGATTCTATTCCATCCTGTTAAAGTTCTTGAAAATCCATTAATACATCTACTATTGTAACACACCGTCATTGGATCCTTAAGACTGGTCACATCTACAAGAGATGCTGACTGTGCAGTAACTTGTAACTACTGCACAGTAGTGTTGCATGGCAGGAAGCATGATGCAACACTACCATGAAATAGTAATGAGCTACTGCACAGTCAGCATGACTGTGGCAGGGCACCTACAGTGCCTGCATTTTAAGGTTTCTAGTTGGCAATGGAGCAGTTGGCAGGTGGGTGCTAGCCACATCAAGGCTACCACATGACCCTAGGAGGACCCTGGGATTGGTTGAGGGAGTGGAGCAGCATCCGTTTTAACTCAGGGCCTCAGAGAGAGAAACAGCAGTCTGAGCTGAGCAGGCTAGGAGGCAACATCAGGCTGAGCTCCCGGAACATCTTGGAGGTAAGGGCAGGAGCTATGGGGATGGGTTGGAGGCTCCTGGTCCTCGGTATGACCTAAACTGCACCCTGCTGAGGATAGGTTGTTTGGTAGGGCTCTTAGTCATGTGAGAGCCCCCAGGAAATGCCAGTTACTGCCTTGGTGAAAGGTGAGGAGGGGTGCCTTATAACCCCAGGCCCCGTCTATGGGCGGGTTACCAATACTGGAAGGGAGTAGGGCCAGGCAAGCCTGGTGTCAAGTTGCCTGAGTCCAGTGTGGGGGCCAGACATGGTGGCAGCCACCTGAGGCTACAAGGTGAGGAACCCCAGTGTTAGGGGCCACACACAGTGGCAGGTCCCAAGCCTATGGGGTAGAAGACCCCAGTGTAGTGGGGCCAGGCATGGTGGCAGCCACCTGAACCCCACTCAGTGAAAGACCCCAGCAGCCCAGTTAGGGGACAGGAATGTGAAGTGGCCCAGTGAGGGTCAATATCAGATGTGACAGATATACTACAATTGACAATATGGAAATACTGGATATGACATCGAAACAGTTGTGAGGCATGGGACACATGTAAGGGGAGGCTGGAGTGTGTACTTAGGCCCTTGTTATCAAGAGGTCAAACAATAGGCAGCCTCCCACCTTAGAAATAACATTCATAATAATTTCATCAAGGCATGGCAGAAGAGTAAGCTGGGGGTTTAGCCCAGAACAGGTTGGATGGCCAGCCTGTGAAAGGCCAGCATGTTACAGTCACCTAAAAGCCATTCAGTGATGCTATTTCACGGTAACTCCAGTTATGGTGTGGTCACTTAATACCTGTTTATACAAGTACTAATGACTGTGCAGTCATGACTGCTCAGTCAGTGTCTCATATAGATGCAGCCACTGAGTCATAAAAAAGCAATGAGGGGGAAGGACCGATTTTTTTTTTTTTTTGTTAATAACAGTTGTTCAGGGACTGTAGCAAAGTAGTATAGAATTGCATTTGGAACCCTTGTAGGTGGAATAATATTTATCATTAAAAAATATTTTTTCTTTGAACGATGACCTAGAAATCATTTCTCTTTGCTTATAAAAGTTGAACAATAAGTATATATGCCATTGTATCCTGGACTAACTCTGAACTGGTCCTGACCCTTGCTATAAACTAAACTAAACTGATGGCTGCTTTAACTTATTGCTGGTTGCCAACCACTCCTCGGGTCAGAAGAACATTTGTTCATTTTTGGGCCAGGTACAGATATTACATAGTATAAGTGATTGGAAACCAGTCTAAACTTGTACTACAACAAAGTTTGGCACACATAGACTGGTTTGAAAATGGTGGAACCTAGTCTAAGCTAGGCAGCCTGCATGCCCTCCTCTTCCCCCCTCCCCCACTCCAAAGGTCAAATTTGCATTCTGTTCACTACTGATGTAAACTACGCTACTTACAGAAAACTGTGTTAACTTAGATTAATTCCACCTTGATTTCTTTTAATTCCTACACCTAGGTATAGGGAAAGGCCTATCTGCTCATTCATGCCTTTACCTGACACAGCGGTATCTGTCTAGGGTCTTATGAACCCAGCATTCATTTCTGTTTGTGGCAGGGGGTCAGGCTAGATGATCTGTTCAGGTCCCTCCTGACCCTAGCTACTATGAAACTATGAAACTAAGAGCATGCATCTAAATGAGATGCTTTACTGTGCATTAGACTAATCTAATGTGCAGGAAAACATCACCGTCTACAAGGCGACAGCAATAACTGAGCAGTAGATTAATCTAATGCATCATTTTCTAGTGCCTGTAGTGCATGTGTAGACGCTAACTGAGAAAAAAGAGCTCCCAGTCAGCTTAGGCAGCAAGGGGGCACTGAAGTCAGAGATATCTGTCTTCACTCAGCAGGACACTGCCAGCCAGCCACATGGAAATCAGGCTGGTTCCCACTTTCCATGGGACAGGGAAGCAGCTGCCCAGCAGCTGGAACAGCTCTCCCCTGCCCCACAGAGATTGGGACCAGTCCCCATGCCACTTGCCAGCCCACAGCTGGCATCTGAGAATCTGGAACTCCCTCTGGCTGCTCTGCGGGGAGGCAGAGCAGAGCAGGAACAGCTCTAGACTAAAGTCCCATCAGGAACAAATTTGCTCATGACAAGCACATGTTCATATGCATGTGGGGGTGAAGTTTAATGCATTTGAATTTTCCGTGCAGAAAGTTCAGGCACATTAATTTCATGTGTAGAAGTACCCATTATGAATACAAAGAGTATTTAGGGTTTGGTACAGACACTTGGGCGTGGATGTCATTCTGGGAACTGTTATGAGGCTGGCACTGCATTACTAACTTGCATTCTGAGTGGGCACAAAAGATGTTAGGCAAAAGAGACATTTTGATGCATAGAAATATCTGTGCAAGTTTCCAATGGCTTCATTAGGAAGAATATGAGAAGGCAGGAATGGTATGAGAAGGTACAGTCAAGCTTCAGCATATTGTTATGACATTGTGTTTCCATGTGGACCTACTGTACAACTTGTATTCCAGATGTTGGCATCTTCCCAACAATGTTTGTCACTCAAGAAAAAATTATCTCATGGCTTTGTGATGTATCACTGATAAAATAGGCATCAGAATGAAACCAATAAATCAATTTGTATTTAAGGACAGACCAACACTCTAGCAGTGAACGCCTCTTTGGAAATGATTCATAGCACAGTTTAACCATGCTAAGATACTTTGCCATGGTTACATACATACTAGAGACCAATTCCTTAAGAAATAACGGTCAACAATTATGTGAGAAGCAAGAAGAAAAATATGATAACAAAGTCCCTTGTGCTTCAGATTTTTTAATTAGTTGCTAGCTAAGGGTGATGCTGAATATTTTTTAGAGTTTTAGTTGTCAGTGTACATCATTTACAACTTTTCTTTAATACTATTGGAGGCAAAATGTGGAACTCGCTGGCTTAAGCAATTTCTCCCTCCCCTCCTACTTCCACTCCCTCCTCATTTTTTTTCTAATCGCCAAAAGCAGTGTAAAACTTCTAATATGCAGTAAGAGCTAGATTGCTATCTTGCTGAAAGTTGGTTCACTTAGTATGACTGAGTTTCTGTGGCCCTTGAGGTATCTGTGTGTAGGTATTGAATGACTTGACTCCTACTTGTTCCATGGCACTTCAATCCTTGCCCTATTATGTGGAGGATTTACAGTCTTACCTCAAACAGTCAGCAAGTACACTCTTCTTTTTCATGTATTTTTAAAGTGCTAAAGAAGGATAGAGGCCTGCTTATTTGAAGTTCGGATGGAAAAACCTCATTTTGGCACCACTCTTTCTGGCCTCGATACCTGACAAATCATTTTACTTGGCCATGTCCATACCAGCTTGGACGTTTGTTTTCCCAGGGACAACTAGCAGTGGCACGCCTTGTGTTGCTGCTAGCTGTCTCAGGGGAGTGCCTGTGCCACCCTCTAGTGCACGATAGATTATCCCAGGTGAGGTAAGGGAGGCTGGGGCCGGCACTGGGCTGGATGCAGTAACCTTACCTGGAGCCCTGGGGGCCCTCTGAGACTGCAGCAGTGGCAATCTTTCTGCTCAGAGCCTGGCTGGCCAGTTTCTGGTTTTGAGTAGTGCGTACTGCTCTCCTTTGTGTGTGTGTGTGTGTATGGTGGGGGGAGTTGATCCCTGGTTATCCAGGGAACAAACAAACCCTGGGACAGAGAACAAAAAAAGCCCCAGCATGGAGAACAGCTGAATGTGCAGTATGTGGTGCTGCAAACGTGTCTGCAGCACCACTTACCACATGACTGTACTTGTCCAGATGCAGCCCTCGAGGCTAAGGAAAATATTACTTCTGAAAATGAGCCATTTTCTTAGACCACTGTTCTTCCTATATCAAGCCAGTCTCTGGGCTTGTCTATACCTTGGTAGCAGCAGCATGTCCCCATGCCTGGGATGTGAGCATGTTCTACTCATCTGTATACATACCCCAGGCCCAGACCTTTGCCAAAGTTGCTGCTTCAGACATTCCCTAATGCCCACTCTTGGGCTGAACAGAGACCATTGGCTTGAGAGCAGAGACAAACACAGCTGGCCCAGAGCTGGGATATGCCACTGCCAGAGAGTAGACAAGTCCTCTGAGGCCCTCTGTTGCATCTTTGCTCCCCCAACATCAAATATAAGCTTCTTATCTATAGCCCTTTCCTAATTTAGTTCAAGCCAATCTAGCATATGTGGCAACCTATTATGATGCCATTGCTTGGTAGTGTTCACTGTTCATAGGCTTTACTGCCCATCAGTCAGCTTTCCTCTTAATCAAAATTCCCTCAGTTCTTCCTAAGAAAATCCTGTCATTTGTTCATTTTTCTTTAAATCCCTCTTTGAGGCATATCTCTGCTGAGATGTTGAAAGACCCTCCCTGTCAGGTGATTAGCTGTATTTTTTCTATTTTCCTACTCCCTTCATACCTACTGCTAGCTCAAGTTGAAAAGAAAAAAAAAAACAATACAGCCTACTTTGTCAGATTTTCCCAGAAGCAATCTTTGGGGTGCTCTCTGACTCTCACCTTATCTTCCTCAAAGTTGTGTGCTGCGTGCTGTCTCTCTCTCTCTTTCTGTCTGCTGTCAGGTCTTTCTTTTTCCCTTTTGATCCTCTCCAAATCACACCTCTTGCACCAGCAAACCTCCTTATGTGTTATTTTCATTAGAACTTCACATGCAAAATATGCTACGTTTGAATGAGGGAGATTTTTTTGGTATTAACCATGTTTCACGATGATTTTCAAGGACAGTACCATAAAATCATATTGGTCCCATTAGGCAACAATATCATTTGATATTTTGGCAGCAATTCCAGTTTAAGCCTGTGACATTTTCAGTGGGGTCCAAAGTTTGTGGGAGCATGTGTGTGTGTCTCTCTATGAATTCTGCAACCCCCAGGTCAAAATCCTGAAAAATATTTAAATCATTAGTTGTTAGCCACCCCAGGAGTGAACATAAAGACAACCACAAAAAAGACAATGAAAAGCCAGCATTGTTGTAATCTGTTGTCATCAATGTATTGATTAAAGCAAATATTAAACTGTAGGGTATCAGCTAAGCCTTAAGAGGATCTATTGGAACAATGAATGAAATCAAAAAATCTAATTACGTTTTGCTTGCAGCTTTACTGCGTAAAAAATACAAAAGAAAATTCATCTTTGTTGTGGTTCAGATTTCCTCATCCTGTTCAAATCTGCTCTTAATTTAGAATGATGTTGGTTTCCACTTTCAAATTTTCGTAAAATATTACTTAGACTTCCTGGATCCAGTGTAAGCCTGAGGATTGACTAAGAGTGCAAATGTCCACTGACACTTAGAGCCAGAGCCAACTGGAACACATGGGACCAAATTTGCTCCTGGTGCTATTACAAAGGAAATTAACGGATCAGTTTGAACCCTTCCTGTGTTCTGCTACTGAAAGCATTTGTGTGCTTAGGATATATAAACTACTGGGGCTCCATAACTCAGATGTTTCCCCTCACTCCTGAGTCTCTTCGTCAAAGGAGGTGCATCTACACAGACTCTGACTGTGCGGTAGTGTCACATGGCAAAAACTGTGATGCGACGCTACTGCACAATAACGTCACAAAAAAGGTGTTTGCCAGTGCCATTGTGCAGTAACTTGGGTTAGTGCACATTTATTTAGTACTTGTTTTTACTTAAACAAGTATAAACAAGTACTAAATAAATGCACAGTAACCATTTCACAGTAGCGTCTCATGTAAATGCAGTCAGGCGCTCTCTCTCATTTTCTGTATTTCTCTTGCAGTAATATTTCTTGCTTCTCTTCCACTATTATTTTGATTCCCTGCCCCACTATCCCTTGTACTCTCCTTTCCTTTTTGTTTTATTCCTCCCCTCCATTTTTACCCTCCATTTTCTGCCTTGACTGACATCTTTCCTCCATTATTCTCCAGTCATTTTTCTTTTTCACGAAGTAGTTACATGCAGAATGCTGGCTCTCTGCCTCACTTTCCCCTTGCTCTCTCTCTTTTCCTGTCTCCACTTTGTTGTGTTTCTTTCTTTCTTTCTGTGTCTGAGCTTCACTTCTCTTCCCTAATCCTCTCCCCAACTTGTTCCATTCTTCTCTGACCCCTTGTTTCTTTGTCTTCCACTTTACCACTACACTCTTTTTTTTCTCATTTTCTCTTGCAGAAAAAAGGCACTAGTTAAACCACAGCATCAATGGGTGCATCTACACAAGATGCTACATCACCATAGCAATGAGCTACAGCAATGGAGCTCATCACTAGACAATGTAGCATCGGTGGGCGGGCACTAACCATGACACCACAGCTACTGCATAGTAGCAACAAGCTACTGCACAGTAGTTCATTGTTCCTGTGCATTGTTGTTGAACACGACCCATGCACTGCCAAGACTGTGCGGTACTGGCAGGTATTGTGCGATCATTTAGTACTTGCTAAAGTACTAAATTCAATCTGCTAAAGCAAGTACTAAATGGCTGCCCAGTACCAACTGTACAGTCAGGGGCATCTGTAGATGTATCTAGAGCAATTAAGCAGGAGGATGCCTTGGACTAGGTAGTGAGCTCCCTCTCCTTACTTTCCATGCTGATTCTGTCATACCAGAAAACATATCATAGTATGTCCTTCACTGCACACCTTCCATCTGTAGAACTGGGTTTTCTTTAGGAGCTGGTGTTCTATCATGTGCTTCTGGGAAGATAGAGGAATTGTTACTAGAATGGTTTGGCACTTGACATAATAGCATTCATTCACTGATGGACCAACAGAACTTTAAGGCTAGGGACAGAAGTTACACATAAAGCAGTACAAGTGCTCAGAAACTGATTTAAACTAGACTCACTCGGGGCCGGGGC
>NW_017728943.1:104392259-104393818 GCF_001723895.1 Crocodylus porosus
AAACATGGTGGGATTCATCCCATGACTGGGCAGTTAGCATTAGGGGCTATAGGCTTTACAGGCAGGATAGAGAAGGAAGGAAAGGTGGGGGTGTGATGCTCTATGTCAAGGAGCAAAACACATCCTCTGCCAGCAAAATGGGGTCAGAGGGGCAAGTGGAAGTGCTCTGGGTCAAGATAGAAGGGGGCCGTGGGGAGAAGGATCTAATGGTGGGGGTCTACTACAGACCCCCTGAACCGAGGGAAGGAGCTGGACCAGGAATTTTCAGGCCAGCTTGCAGAGGCACTTAAGACAAGGGATGTAGTTGTCTTGGGTGATTTACATTACCCGGATATCTGCTGGGAGGAACAGTCAGCCAGGTTGGATCGTTCCAGGGAATTCCTGGCTGAGATACAGGACCTTCACTTAATTCAGGAGGTGCACAGTCCCACCAGAGGAAATGCCCTGTTGGACCTGGTCTTGGCCACAGGCCAGGACCTGGTAAGGGGCCTCCAGGTTCTTGACCACTTGGGTGGTAGCGATCATTGCTTGCTGAAATTCACCATCCAGCACAGGGTGTCAAGGGCCTACAGCAAGGCAGTAGCCCTAGACTTCAAGAGGGCCAACTTCAATGAGTTGAGGATATTAGTGGGAGAGGCACTGGGGTTCTCGAGAGCAGGGGAACTCAGTGCCCAAGATGAGTGGTCGTTCCTTAAGGAGACTATACTCAGGGCCCAAGGGGTGACCATCCCAGCAAGAAGCAAGGGGGGCAGGAGTGCCTGAGAGCCCCCCTGGCTCACCAAGGGCATCTGGGAATGCCTGATTGCCAAAAAGGTGGTGTATAACTGGTGGAAGGGGGGTGCTAGCTCCATAGAGGAGTATACCTCCTCTGCTTGGGCCTGTAGGGGGGCTGTCAGGAAAGCTAAGGAGGACATAGAGCTAGGACTAGCATCCAAAATCAAAGTTAATAAAAAGTCATTTTTCAAATACATAGAGAGGATGAAAAAAGCACCGGGAAATGTGGGGCCCCTGCAAGATTCTCTGGGCAGAGGAGAAAGCAGACCTCTTTAATCAATTCTTAACCTCCATTTTCTTGGGCAGGGACCAGGACTTCCCCACCATGATGCAAGACAGACTGGAGGGGAACGTTTCCAGACCTCAGGTTGTGGAGGACCAGGTTAGAGAGCTTCTGGAGGGGCTGGACGTGTTCAAATCAGCGGGTCCAGATGCTCTCCACCCCCAGGTGTTGAGCAAGCTAGCAGGAGTTATTGCAGGGCCCTTGGCACGACTTTACGAGCACTCATGGTGCTTGTGCCAGGTGCCAGATGATTGGAAGATAGCCAACGTGGTCCCCATCTTTTAAAAAAGGGAGGAGGGAGGACCCAGGCAACTGTAGACCCATCAGTCTTACCTCAAATCCAGGGAAATTCTTTGAGAAGATCATCATGGAGCACATCTGCAGTGGGCCGGCCTCAGGGATGATGCTCAAGGGCAACCAGCATGGTTTCATTAGGGGCAGGTCATGTCAGACCAACCTGATTGCCTTTTATGATCAGGTCACAAAAGCCTTGGATGCAGGT
>NW_017728943.1:104394454-104401804 GCF_001723895.1 Crocodylus porosus
GGACCTGAACCTGTTCAGCCTTCACAAGAGAAGGCTGCGGGGGGGACCTGGTGACCATCTATAAACCCACTAGGGGGGACCAGAAGGGTTTGGGAGAGGCCGTGTTTCCCCTAGGGCCCCCTGGCATAACAAGGAATAACGGCCATAAGTTGTTGGAGAGTAGGTTTAGATTAGACATCCTTAAGAACTACTTCACAGTGAGGGTGGCTAGGATCTGGAAGCAACTTCCGATGGAAGTGGTGCTGGCTCATACCCTGGGGATCTTTAATAAGAGGCTTGATGCCTACCTGGCTGGAATCATTTGAGCCCAGTTTTTCTCCTGCTCAGGCAGAGAGTCGGACTTGAAGATCTATATGGTCCCTTCCAACTGTACTTCTATGATTCTATGAAATTTGTAATATAACAGAAGTTCAATGCACATAAACTGGTTTAAAATTGCCAAAAACTGGTTTAAGATAGATCCGGATGGATGTAATACAGGGGTGGACAATTATTTCAGGTGGAGGGCCACTTACTGAGTTTTGGCAAGCCGTTGAGGGCCACATGACAGGCAACCAGGGGCAGATAAATATTAATTTTCTAAATTTTTAGTGGCCCCATGGGCTAGCTAGAATGGCCTGGTGGGCCGCATCTGGCCTGTGGGCTGCATTTTGTCCACCAATGATGTAATATCAGACTTCACTGATTTAGGTTAAACAAGTCTATCAAACTTCACTCCCAGACCCATTCCTGACACAAGGTAGGTCTCAGTCCCTCTGCATCTCAGGATGCATTGCAGCCCCTGCTAACCTTCCCTTGCAGGTCAGGTGGTCTAGCCTCTGCCCAGCTTGTCTGCTCCCATAAGTGGAGGAATAAAAAATTATTGGAGGGGGGCTGAGCCCATGTCCCCCTTCCTGCTCAGCAGGTAAGTCTGTGGGGCAAGGGGAAGGGGGAAGGGAAGGGGCTGTGGGACAAGGGTGCAGATTGAGGCCCCAGCGGTGAGGGAGGGAGTGGGGCAAAAGCAGGGGCACAGACAGGGACTGGGGTGAATAGGGCCCTGGCCAGGATGGGTGGTGGGACAGTCAGAGCCCAGGCAGCTCATCCAGGAGCACAGGGGGATTCCTGCTGCTGTGTGCACCCTGGTGGAGGCCCAGGGGGCATGGACTCCCCCAATCTGCATTCAGGGTGGAGGTGGCTGCCACTTCACACTGGGCTTTGTGCCCCACTGCCTTGAGAGCTGCATAATGCAATGTGTGTCCTGCCACCGCGTGGGCAGGGGTGTGGTACAGCCCAGCAGACACAGGCATGTTGTGTTGTGCCATTCCTGGAGCAGCTGGAGCAGCATGCAGAGCTCAACCTGCAGTGGCAGGTCCCTCTGCCCCATGCACAGATCAGGGGGGCATGTGCTACCCAGGACTCTGCTGGGCTACGCACAATAGTGGGAGCCCCTTCCCCCCTCCCCCCCAATCCATTGATGAGCAGCCCGGGCTCCGATTGTCCCACCACCAAGCCCAGCTGAGGACCCATTCATTCCAGCTCCTACCCCTGTCTTTGCTCCACTCCCTTCTTCACTGCAGCGGCATCGATCTAGTCTCACAACCCCTTCCCTTCACAGAACTGACTGGTACTTGCCAGCCATGCTGGGCAGCCAGTGATCCATGTGCTGGGCTGCAAACCTGGCTTCATGTGCATCCCTCCTCACCCCTGCTGCAGCCAACTGGAACTCACAACCGGGCTGCCTTGCAGCCCTACCCACTGCCCCACCTTTGTGGAGGCTGAGTCCCATTAGCCCTGGCCTTCTGTTGCCTATGTCTGCTCCAGTCCAGGTAGGCAGCCTCACCAATGACTATTATGGAGTTGAGGCAGCCTCCCCAACCCCACTGGCAGCAGATGGGCGTGGGCAAGGGAAGGGATGGATATTTGCCCCAGATCCAGGTCCTCCCAACCAAGGTTTGCACAGTGGGGAGATGGAGGGACCACAGAGGTGTGGTCTTTCCCCTCATGCAGCATGGATCTGCTGCCCTGGCCCCACCCACTTGCTGTCGTGCCCAGCCTCTCAGCCATGGTTGGTGGCTGGGGCAGAGGAAGGAATGGATTCCTGCTCTGGTCCATGCCCCCAAGCCCAGGTTTGCACTGCAGGTGATGGTAGAAGCATGTTTCTGTCAGGCTCAGAATGCCCCAGCCCTTCCTCCGCACCAGCTCCCTGCCTGTCAGCCATGGGGGGAGTAGGGGGAGCGGGGAACAGACCTCCTCCCCAACCCCCTAGTGCGTGGAGTGGAAACCCCTGAGGTGAGGCTTTCTCCCCCAACAGCATGGCTCTGCCAAACTGTGAACACCCCAGCTCCACCCTGTCACCATCCCCCTACCTCCTGTCAGCCTTGGGGGCTCCCCTCCCTCACTGTGCAGACCCCAGTTTGGGGGCCAGAATGGAGAGTCTATTCCTTCCCTGTCCCACCCCCAGAGCTGATAGAGGGGGGTTCTGGTGAGGAGGTGGGGCTGGGACATTCACAGCATACCAGAGCCATGCTGTGAGGGAGAAAGACCCTACATTGAGGGCTTTCCCCCTGACCCACTGTGCAGACCCCAGCTGGGGGGTCAGGACTGGAGAAGGGTCTATTCACCACCTGTGGCTGACAAGCAGGGGGCCAGTGAGCAGGCGGAGCTGGGGCATTTGCACCCAGAATAACTGGGAGGTGTGTGCAAGTGCCCCCTTAGCCAGTGCAAGTGCCTGCCTTTCTTGGCCCACTGATGAGTGAACAGGTATTCTGTTTCTCAGTGGTCCAATCTATGCAGTTTAGAGAAAGCCACATAGATTGAATCGATTCTACCTCAGGCTTTCTGACTTTCTGTACTTAACCTAACGGTGTCTCTCTCTCAAAAAACCCTTATTTGAAACTCACAGTTACTTTCACCTCACTTGAGCATCAAGTTCTATCACTCTTCGTGTAAAGTTGGTGGATCAGAATTAAGGGCCAGATCCTATTTTATCTTATATACCTAACCTGTGTGCACATGAAAGCCACTTGTACTGCAGGAGAGAAATTTTCAAAATGTGTTGATCTTGGAAAGGTCAGTGAGACCCTCTTGGCATGCTTGGTGGTGGTTGGTGGCCATGCTGGCAGTGCCACTGAGGTCAAGGGGGATAAAGCACAATCCTAGTGACCAGGTTGGTATGTGTAGTAGTTGGGAGACCTCTCTGTGAAAAAGGTCAGGGTCTAGTCTACTGAAATGGACTGTCCTATTGAAAATACTGACTGATTAGGGCTGGGTGAGTTCTGGCTTCTGCTGGCAGGGGGGTGACAAATGTATCCAGTGTCCCAGAAACTGAAGGAGGTTGAGGGAATTTGGATGACTTTCCTCTCAACCAATGAGGTGTGTATCCTGCTCTGAGCACCTGATGGGAAGAAGAAATAAAACACTAGCACATTGGATCTATCCAAGGGCTCCAGAGGAGGTGGATTCAATCTGTGTTGAGAGCAGCTCTCAGACGTATGCATGTATGAATATATATGTATATATACAGTGATTTTTTAAAAGTTTTCTTTGTACATTTTCATGTAGTTTGTTATCCATTTGTTTTAATATTTGTTATTGTAGTAAAAAGATAAATGCAGACATTTTTAAAATTCACTAGTATTATTCAGTAAGACAAATATAATGTCAAGTACCCTGCACTAGATGCTGCTGGTTTATATATATATATAAATCTATAGTCAACCCAGAGGGGCTATGCAATGAATACTGCATAATCCTTGAAGCTCGCCCACTGGGCAGGCAGAGAGGAAGATACACGGTGCCAGAAGGTAGTGTATGAACCAAAGGCTTTGTGGCTAAGTGAGATAGATGTGGCCCTGGATGGGAGGTTGTCCTGAATACTATGTTTGGCCTCTGCTGTAAGTTGGGCAAAAACTGTTCCAGTGCTTCTTATCCATTTCATTCAATAAATAGCTCTAGGTGTTCTTTACGTGATCAGTGGACCTTAGTATAGGAGATGTTGTTCTTAAAGAATCAAAAGAGGTGGTGAGTGGACTTTAACGACAGCACAAGAAGTAGTTCAACACACAAAGCCCAGCAAAAAACTTGTATAGATCTCTAGTATTAAGAACCAGTATGATCTCTGATGAAAAGATGCCTACACATTTGACTTTATTTTAGTAGGAAAATATCCATGTAGACATAACAGATTGCTCCTGTCACTATACACCACTTATATGAGCTGGGCTGTATTTTAGCATTAATAATAGTCATAGCACAAGATCTGTGACAAAAGGTGGAGGCAGGAACTAGAGAGAGGGTCACTGTTTAAATGTTTTTGTTACTGGTACAACTAAAAAATGAGGGCTATGCCATCCCACCATTATTCTATTACCTGAGGCAGGCAAATATGGCATTCCCTTTGCTGAGTGCTTTCCACATAAGCTTTTGTTTAAGGGAACAAATACCATAAAATAGTTATTCTTTTTAATTAAAGGACATACTTCCACTTATAAAATTTGAATTGAAACACTTAAGCAGGACAGAGTACAGTTTGTATCAGTAATTCACTATAATCAATCTAATGTTTCAGACATCAATAAATTTAATTGGTTGCCATTTAATGTCAAAGTAATTACTCCAAAATGACATCAATTTGCCATCCTAAAGAAAACAAAAGTAATAAACCTTTCACTTTCCACATTAAAGAGTCTTTCACACTAGCTCATAATATAAAACCTATTTATATAATACTCTAGTGTAATTATTTAAAATGGACATTAAATTATCTATGTCAGGGATGATTTCTTACCCTCTGCTAATCCACATTTTATTACTTTACTGTAAAATACAAACATTAACTAAATTGTTTTTGTTTCAATCTGTCAAACCCAAATCAGACTTAAATGTCTTTAATACATTTAATACTACTTCTCCCATCTCCAGCCATCTAGGAATCCCCACTCTCTCTCTCATTCTCATTTACCTTGCGGTGAAATCCTGGCATCAGTGATATCTTAGCATGTGCGCTTCTTTCAATGAGGACAGGATTGCATGATTGATTTTTGTCTTAAAGCTTCCTATACACTAAATGGATCTTCTTTTTCTCTGGTCCCCATTCCTTTTGTAACCTTATTGCATTAGCAACCCCGCCCCACAACATTCCACCCACCCCAGACACAGTGCTTGCAAAAAGATTGGTGAAGGCAGACACATCTTTGTGGACTCCCATGGAAATCAGTGGTGCTCCGAATGGGCCTAATAGTTCATCCACATGGAGAATTTTGTAGGATCAGGATAATGTTTATTAATGTTTTATATGCTATGTTTGAATTTCTTCAGTTTCTGAATGTATAGATGTAGGGCCCAGATTTGTTTTCTAGCAGATATAGAGGCCAGAGTTGAATTTTACCAGCATTCAGGTGTGTTCCTATCATGGCTTTTGTTTTCTGCTCATCTCCAATTACAACTGTAAGAATTGTGCAATATTTATAATAGTTCATTTGCAGGAAGTTCAGGGCATATCATAATGGTGACAGGGAAATATTTACATGGATATAATCCTTTATACTCTCAAACAGCTTCCTGAGGATTTAGTCTCTGATTTTCTTAAGAGTTGCATGACTAGATCCCATACTATCCTTCAGATATTTAATAGAATGGTCATAACATTTATTTAAAACTTAAAAAGCACCTAGGACTACTCTATAAACAGCCAGAACAAATGACTAACCAAAAATTCCCATCCCTCTATGTTTGAAAAAGGATGTCATTTTGCATCATGGAAAATTTACAAATTGTTCCAGTACACACATTGTAAAATCTCTTTTAAAGGGAAAAGTGATGTAGGTACAGATTCCTGCCTACAAAATTTGATGTTAATCATATGGGCCCCAAACTTGCAAGATGCTGAGGGGGTTGTAAGAGGTTCTGAGCATTCTTAATACCCTTTTTTCTCATACAGCTGATATGTAGCTGAGGGTGGGTCAGCTCCTCTACTCATTTTTAGTATCTTACAGCACTGAGAAAATTAATATTTATAAACTACCTTAAGTGTATTCATGGCACTTTCCAGAAAGAAAATAGCTAGGCTGAAGTCAATGGAAACTATCCCAGTCGACAATCTAACAGAGTTTTCACATGTGCTCTGGGGGTGGTGAGGGCCCTCTAACTAAAGTGTTTCCAGCATCTTGTGTATTAGTGTCCCCGAGCTTCAAAATGATAGCACGGCACTTTAACTAAAGCTTGTCAAATAAGCTTTAGTTAAAGTGCCCCTGCTGCCATTTTGAAGCGTAGGAATGCTGATACACAAGATATGAAGGCTGGCTGGAGTGCACTAATTACCACACTCCATCCAAGTCGATTAATCGAGTCTGCTCCAATGCACTGTAATTACAATGCATTGGAGCAGTCTCTGGGCATGTCTACAGGCACCATAAGTTCATACCCCTATCTGAGCAACTTACATTGTAACTAATTTAAGCGATGTATGACAATAGGCAAGGAGCTTGAAAGCAGAAGAGAAGTTGACACAGTATAAGATCATGAGTTTGCTTGTTGAGTCACTGTAAGCAAAATCCCATTCTATATTTTTGTGGTTTGTGTAATTCAATCCTAACTAGCTTTTTAGTATGCGGCCTCAAAAAGTTCCTAAAAGCAGAATGATGACGTCCCAATAAGAGCTTGGATAGCATGGATCAGTGCTGGGGACGGGGGGGGAAGTCAGAAGAAATAGGTTCTAAAGAAAAGTTTGGAATCATTTACTTCATTGTCCCTCTTAATATGAAAGGTAGACATGGCATAGAAAAGAATCCACCAGACCAGGTTTGCTAGAGTACTGAGCTTTAATCTAAGAAGATGAATAAATTCAAAGTTTAGCACTGCAAAAGGATATCAAATTAAGTTTGAATCAAAAATGCTTTTACAAAGATAACATTTGCATCTTGGTTCCTGTCCCACCCTGCTAAAGCTTAGAGTACTAAATTCCTTTTTGTACAATTCCAATGCATATACAGTCTTCTAACAGCACGATGGTGTGTGTGGCATTTAAATGAATAATTCTTATTTGCGACAAAGATTTCCTAGGTATGAGTTTGAGCCAGGACACCATTATGATTAGTAAGTCTACTCATTCTTCACATATCAGGTCCCATGCATTATTTTAAGCAAATGGAATAACATTGCTGCTCACTGTAATATCCTCTTCATACATGACAGCTTTAAATACCAGCAGATTATTTGTCACTGCATTGATCTGTTTAACTGCTTATAATTCATTTGTGTTCAAGGGCTGAACCTTTTATTTAAGTCCCCTGCTATGAAGCTCACAGCTGCAAGCTGATGTTCCCTTAAGGCACTCCACACAAAAAAAAAAAAAAAAAAAAAAAAAAAAAAAAA
>NW_017728943.1:104401904-104513128 GCF_001723895.1 Crocodylus porosus
AGAAGGTATGAAAACATGTAGGAACTTCTCCCAGACAGCAAAAACAATGCCCAAGGCAGGGGTTATGCTGACTGCACCTCCTTATGGCAACTGTTCATAATTTGTTCCATGATAGCTTTACCTTCTAGTAGACCCTGGGGCATCCCAAGGAGCAGATGGGACCTCAGCCAGGTGTAGGGGAAAGAACAGACAAATCTGTTAAACTTTTCTTGTCTCTTCATAATTAGATTTACAATCCTGAACAAATATGCCCCTTTAGTGCTTTATGCTGATTGCAAGAACATCGTCTCAGGCTCAGTAGAGCTGAATTTGAATGACACAATAATCTATCCTATTCCTTCTCAGTTTGTTTTATTAATCATTCAAACAAAACCAAAACAAAACAACCCCCTAACAAAACCTATAAAAGAAGACACCCCAGAAACAGAAGTGTAAAAAAAAAAAAAAAAAAAAAGTTTTTCAAGAGACCTAATCATAGAAGAACTGTTTGAATCTACTAGTGGTTGCATTTTTATTACATGATCTTTGGAAGCCACAATAACAAGAAGAACAAGACAAAATAAAACATCACCAACAGTGAAAAATCCATTTACTTAGAAGCTGCAAAAAATAAGTCAGCAGCAATTTATGCACTTTCCTTAGCCTTGAAAACATCAAACCTCCAACACTGCTTGGACAAAATTGTGAATACAGTAGATTTTTAAGTATAGCTACATTTAAATGACTGTACTGGTTAGGAAAAATAAGGCATATGATTGAAACCAAATTAGTTAGAGTTCAGGTTTCTATCGCAATGTTTGCCAGAAAGCTATTTTTTTTTAAAAATAAAAAAGGTTAAAATGCAAACTTTTACAACTCCAACACGTACAGGTTTCAAACAACAGAGGAAGGCACATACATTGTATGTGATAATTTTTCAAAACTAGCTTTTACATTTTCACAGATTAAAAAAAAAGTCTGTTTAAATATTTTATTTCTACAAAGTGAATTTACATTTTAAAGTACAAAGTGCAAATACTACGGTTGTTTTTATTGCCTTTTGGTGAGGAAATCTCCCACATGTCAAAGGGATCTGCCTTGGATATGTAAACTGTTCATCCTTGCTTCTTAGAAGCCTGCTAAAAAAGAGATATTTTAAAAAGCCACATTACTAGTGATGCTTTCAAGTAAATTCATTAAAATACAAAGATGTATCATTTACATTACACAGGGGTTTATAGGCCACTATCAGGATAAGACCCCATAGTGCTAAGGGCTGTACAAATACACATGAAGAACTGACCTGAAGAGACAAAATGCTGTTCATGTAGAAGGGCATAAACATTTTTAACACCTTCTCCCTCTGACTTCCTTGAGTCTGTACTTAGGTTGGTTTCTACTAAACTTAGAAGTCCATGCAATAGCGGCTTTCACATGAGTGGGGAGCCAAGAAAGGTTACCTCAGCATCCTATATATGCCTATCTTGGCTCCCCACTCACATGAGAGATGCTATCACATGGAATTATATATATATATAATATATGTGTGTGTGTGTGTGTGTGTGTATGTTTTATGGCATTTGCTGCATAGGAAATGGGTCACTGACTAATGCAACATGTACAAACAATAGGGTTTTTGTAACTTTTTTCCAAGGTCAAGGTTTTTCTATTATGGATCTAATTGATACTGTGTGTGTGCATGTACATATGCATGGTGGAAACAGGAAATTGAATAAGGGAATTATTTGTAGCTACTTACCTACCTTTTGGAGATCTGCTATAAATTTTACCTCACAGAAATTACATATGAGACAGCACGGGATGGTGAATTGGTAAATATGTTTACATTTTCTTCCTGCCCGCCTGCCTTCCTCCAACCCTTCCTTTCAATGTACAGAATGTACTGAAGTGCTTGATAACTCGTCCATTTAAAACAAGAAAAGAAAAATAATGTGGTCCCTCCTGTGTTCAGTTGCCCATCTCCAAAATGGTGCTGACTTGATTGTTTCTTTTTAGGTGTGTGGTTTATTTTGAGTAGCCTCTTCTCAGGCTAGTTCATTTCCAATGGCTTACTTCCAAGTGAAAGCCTTTGTAATGAAAGCCACCACTTGCATTTGTGAGGTACATTTGTAGCCATGCATTGTAATAGTATGTAACTGCCAACACAGGGTTTGCACTACTGGCCTTAATTCAAGGCTCTCATTTCTCAGCAACAGCTTTTAAAAATAATTGATACTGAGTCAGCAAAAATACTAAAAGTTTTGGGTTTTTTTTAAATGGAACCATTAGGGCTCTTTTATGATAGATCCTACATGTAAGAATCAGATTACAGGAAAAGGAGAGAGGAAGGCATATTATGCTTTGAGTGTAATGCACGTGTGCCAGTAATTGCTATTATGTAATTAAAATAAACCTTTGAATATTTTTTGGGTTCCGCCATAGTAATTGTTTTCAGGCTGCCTTGTAAGTGATTTGGGGGGGGGATTTGAAAAGTTAAGACCATAAACATTTGTTTAGACTAAAAGAAACTTATCGCATCTCTTTACTTATGAGAACATTTTACATTTCATCAAAGGTGTGTAGGAGGTCTCTGGTTAAAACCCACAACAAATGTAGAGCTTGCCCTAGGAAGTGTGAACCTCACATCAAACAAATCTAGAGATACAGTAAGTAACAAATTCACTAGCAGCAAACAGACAAATATTTTTTCTTGACTTTTGGGGATGCTGTATCAATTTCACTTTGTGTTTTGTTTTTTGACAAGTAATCTGACTTTCTGATGGATGGGAAGGTGATAAATAATTAACCACAATTATGTCCTTTTTCAATGAGAACTCATTCTCTCTTTAATACTACTGTATAATCTCTTGAACCATTACTTTAATGTAACAAATTGCCACTGTGGAGGGAAGGACCAGGGCAGCTCACAGCTCAGGGGCCACTCAGCCCACCAGCAGCTCCCCCCCCAGGCTGCAGGCAGGATCTGCCAAAAATGAAAAAAAGGACCAGACCCCAAAAAAGGACCAGACCCCTCACTGCTTCTGCCTTCAGCAGATGCCAGTGAGGGACCTGGTCCTTTTTTTCTGTGGAGCTTGCCTGCCTCCCACATGGCCAAGGGGCAAGCTGACTAACAGCTGCAATGCATATACTACATCAGTAAGTAGTGTAGTTTGCAATGATGCAAACTCATCTAAAACCCTCAAAACTCACATACATATAATGTATGATGCCATGAAGCATCACAAAAGTAAATTTTCATCATGTGTACATCATAACATTGTCACATGTACAAGTGCCCTTGGATACATAATGGTTGAAGTGCTTCTGCTAGTGGAGTGCCTGGCATCAGAGTAACAGGAAGTTATCCCCATGATGCCTGATGAAGAGAACTGTTAGCATTAAGAATATAGAAGTATAAAGCCATTCAGACAAAAATAGGGTCCATACAAAATGCACAGTCTTTTAAACCTTCTCTGGAGCTTTCTTAGTGCATCCTGTGTATTGGGTGCCCATCTTGTCTTAATTATAACATACCCTGTTAGAATTGTGTATGTTGTACAGAACCAAGCAGGCTGTCAGTACTTTCCAAATAACGTAAGGTGGTGTTATTCAGAACACTAGGAGTAAAATCCTGGCCTACTCAGCATTTAGGATCTCTACAGCCGTGTGTTTACCAGAAAAATAAAGATGGCCTGCTCTAAAGATTATAAAATGTAGTTGTAACACATCTGCTAGTCAAAGTAAAACCTAAATTCCCCTCTTCCTGCATAAGGTTTACATCTATCAGTCAATAGGTGTTAAGCTACAATTGCTTTGTCTGCACCAGGGTTGCAACATGTTAAAAACACGTATTTCTGATTGTTAAAAGAATGTTTCAAGAGATACGTAAACTTTGTGTGGGTCCTCTGCATAAGAAAGCTGGTCGACCAGCCTGAGATCATGTGTACTTGGGGACTGTCTGGAATATCATGGCCAATCAGCCAAAGTCAGCGACCTGATAGCATAAATCAGGGGTGTCAAGCATCCAGTTGGTGGAGACATTCTCCCCAGCTTGCTGCACTACCAGCAGGCGAGGGAAAGTTCAGGGTGTGGCAGTGTGGAGGTCTGCTGCAGCTTTTGGGGCTCCTCTACCCTGGGGGCATAGCCCTCAGAGACAGAAGGATGAGCAAAGGCTGCGCCAACACAGCCCTGCTTGTCCTGTCACTGCCCTGAGCCCCAGGCTGGATCTACCACTGCTGTGTCCTGTGCCAGATCTGGCCTGTAAAGGCCCCTATGTCACAGGTTCAGTCCAGGGTGAGTTTGACAACCCCAGCATAAATTAAAACCTATGTAAATCTCTGTGTTGGGCCCCGCTTTCACATGCAAAGCATCACCATATCTTAACGATTTCCATAAGAGGGTTTAATTACAATGATCCCAGGTCACTTTATTCTTGAATGGAATTGTCCATATGTGTGTTTTATGTGGTTTAAATGTGCACTTTGACTTCGCACCTTCAGTCGACTTGCTTAGTTTTCCTGAGACAGCCTATGTGGAGAATCCCTTAGTAATAAGGCTGTTTGCTGAGTATCTGCATGTGGAAATTCTTCCCTCACTTTCAGCCACAGAGAAGTGAATACATATCATCTGTGAACGCAGCCTCAAAGCTGCAACAATAGTAGTTGGGAAATTTCATATGGTGAGAAAGAAGAGAAGAGGCTGTGCCCAGTACTCACCTGCCTGTTGGAAGAAGTGCTTTCAGCATTAGATTTAGGGGCTGATAAAGAGAGGGGGGAAAAAAGGGGGAAAAGTGTTATGACAATGGCTTACATGTTGTTATGAGTCACATTCCCCAGAACAGGAAGCCCCAGTTGTGAAATGCCATTCTACAAAGCACCGCATACTTTCTTCATAAATGAGCATTTTGTTCTGAGTATCTAACTGAAATGTGAATTTTCTTCTTCCCCCCTCTCAGTAACACAGCTGCCCACTCACTGGACTGACTTGAAAGCTGACTAACAGGATCCTTCCCAGTAAATAAGTTAGGCTTGTTTAATGAATGTTGTCATGTCCTGTGTGAATGCTAGACATTGCAAACTCATTTATTCCTTGGAATTTAATTCTAATCTCCCTCAAGAACAAAGAGCATGGAAACGTGGTAAAATGTCCGAAGGCATTTCCTTCACTTTGCTTATAGACACTGCAAAAGAGCATTAACCTTGCCAGTTGAAAGGCATCCTTAAAATTCAATATAAGAATGGGAAGACTGTCATTTACATTTAGATGGCTAGTAAGGAGCATTAACCCAGATTGCTACTCTGAATCCAGGGTGGGAAGCAGGTCCATGAGGCTATTACTCCACCTGATCTCACAAGTGAGTTAGTTGGTGGACAAAGGTAGGGTGTCATGATTAGAGCACTTTGCTGGAAAGTCAAGCAAATGATGTTTCATCTCTCCTCTGAGTGACAGTGGGGCCTAGAAACCTGCTTTTTTGGTAAATGCTCCACTCACCTGGCTGTTGAGGCTAGAACATGAGAGAGTCCTTCTCCATCTAACACCCATTAATCATAGGTTTCTGGCTAGCTATACTTTCGTGAATGAGACACATGTATGCATCTGCAAAGGGTGTGCACAAGTAGCTGTTTACCTGCCCAGTGAGTATATGTATAGTCTATTGCAGAAGTTGGCAACCTATGGCCCACAAAGGTCTGATTAGGCCTGCGTTCTGCTAATTTGTGCCAATCCCCTAATGCTGCCCAGCTCTCCAATTTAGCCCACAATCTGCATTCCATGGTTTGCTAAGGGAAGGCTGACCCCCCTGACACTATCCCAGCTTTCTCTGCTCTGCGCAAGGGGCTGCTCTCTTGCTTCTGCACTGCATCCTCTGCTTTCTGTTGCTGCAGAATAGGTAATCCAAATTGTCACTTGCCACGCTTTTTGGCGGCATGTTTTTGCCATGGCTCCATTAGGAGAGTGAGAGAGCAGCCCCCAGCACAGAGCAAAGGCTATTGAACTCCTGGTCTATTGCATACAGTCAGTCTACACATTTGTGTCCACAGGCAGGGCAGTGGCAATGTGTAGGGGGTGCACAGGGGTGCACGTACACCCTCTGAGAGTGCTGGTGCACCCCCTGACGGGCCACACTCCCCACTTAGGTGACGGGCGGTGGGGAGCCCTGCAAGCTCTGGCTGGGGAGTGGGAGTGCCAGATGAAGTGCTGCAGCCACTTCCGGGAGCACCATGGCTGCTTCCCGGTCAGACCCCCCCCCATTCGTCGGCAAGATTAGCCATGGGGAACACTCCCTCCTCCAGTCGCTGACTGGTCGCTGGGTGGCACCAGTTGCCCATGAGGCAGGGCATGTTGCTCTCTGCGCCTAAGTGCAATGGACAAAGGGAAACAGAATTCTGCCTCAGGAGCCTGATTTTGCTTTACACTAAGACAACTGTAAATGGCTCCTGTGGTGCAAAGTTGCCTTAATATGTCTGTAAATGGGTAAAGCCATTACATTTACACCCAAGCCTCTCTGCTCCGACTCAGTGTTTTAAAGGAGATGCAGGCTGTTAAACATATTTCAGTTTCCTCATTTGTAAGATAGGGTTAATGACATCTATCCCTCTATTTTCCATTAAGTGTTTTTCCCTTTTTCTCTTCTCACACTTGTAATATCTTTTTGTAATATCCTATGTGTATGTGCCCTATGAAATATAATATCTTGGTCTGGTTTTAAAAAATCTAGTTAAAGAATAGAAAAAAGGTTCTTACTATGACGTTTCTTTGTATCTGCTTTACCTTCTTCTTTTGTTACTCCCAGGCAGCCCATTAGTTCTTGAACTGACAGAGATTTGTCATTGTTCACATCACAGTATTCCACAAACTTCTTCACACATTTTTTTGGTTTTGACTTCTTTCGCAGAAATCTCTTAAATGGCTTGATTTCCTTCTTTCCAATGTCACCACTGGAATTTTTATCAAGTTGCTTGAAATACCAGTGGACAACCCTCTCTTCCAGAGTGTGATTCGGATCAGGTTCTGAAACCCTGAAATAGAAACAGAACATTATGCTTCACTTCTAGTCACAGAATCCTGTTTATACTCTTGCACAGGAACTATTAGATCATTACCAGTGACAAGGGTATTTCTTCTTGTGGGTTTTTGAGTGAACTGGGGTAGTTTGAGAAATCATTAGGAACTAATCTTTTCTATCTTTTGAAGCCTGAGTGAAGCAGACCAGTGTGCTCCAAACAAACACAGGTCCTTTGAAAAGAGCCAGATCCAGAGAGACAAAACACAGAAAGATAAAGGGAGCAGTGAGAATCTCTCTCAGGGGAGGCAAGGATGCCAAATTATCTTTCTACCATAAAATAGTGGATATATAGAAATAGCTCCATCTTTTATGATTTAATGACATAATTAGAAAGGAGGCATAGTTAATAATGAAAAATACCAAGTGATTTAGTGTGTAGCAGAACTGAGGGTCTGGAAGCTGGGTGGTTTTCTTGCTAATAGCATCAGCACCTCTAGGAAAGGTTTCACTGCAACAGGCATGTTCATACAATGTATGATTATACAACATAGTATTTAAAAGAAGGAAAGGAAACAGTGCTCCACTTGACATAGAATCTATTTCTAAGATTAATTAATGGCAACATCTCATTACGAATTCTACAATGAGAAGTGGAAACTATTATTTTCCTTTCAATGTGCTGTTTAAAACTCCCTGTTGCAGAAATTGAGCTACTTTACTGGATGACTCTACTGCTTTTGCCCGCTATTTAAATATAGCTCTCCCTCTCTGCTAGCTTGATATGCTACATGTTAAATTTCAGATTAAAGGCTAAATTATGGCTTTAAACTATTGTTTTATGATGAAGCATAGAAAGGAAATATTTTATTACAGAAATTAAAGCAAAAGGACATTTCTTTATATGGAAGAGAAATATTTCAGCTTATGTAACTGCATTTTCTATAAAACCAGGAACAGGGCCCACTTCCTTCAAGTGAAATGCAAGAAGTATGAAAACAAATGAAGACTGGGATGACTTCAGTTTACCTGTAACTGTATTACTGCCATGGCTTTTTGTAGTTTTAGTTTATGGATACAGCCTATCATAATAATTCTTCAGGAAACATTTCTTAACTGTTCTAATGTTTATCTGGTGTGAAAGTGGAAATAGAACTGCTACTGGAAAGCAATTCTATTACAAATTACAAATGTAACCACAACTCTTTTAAAGGTCCCTGGTACAGATCCATTTCCCATCAGCCACCTTAAACATACCTGCTAGAAGACAATGATGGATCAGAGACTGCATGTACCATATCTGTGGAAAGTGCATCTAGAACACTGGTCAGGAACTCATTCTTCTTGGCCCCTGGACAACCTAGAAAGACAACAGATTTTCTTTTTTCCCCCCATTTCGGTTTTTTTTTTTTGTATAATATCATAATTTGAGTTCCAGAAAATATTTCATTCTCAGCAATAGACCTGAACCAGAATCCAGTCTCCCATGAACTTTGGAGAAGTTCAGAACCTGATCTATAGCCAAACTCCTAGATGCAGGCTTACTTCTAGAATGGGAGAACAGATCAAATATCCTTTAAAACTGGAGTGGTCTTGATACAGCTCTAGACTCCATGACTTGGTTCCATCTCCTATGGATTCTAGATTTTTCTCTGATTTGTAAAATAATTACACTGTTGGTATCACGTTTTGAAAATAAATCATTTGAATTGTGCATATTACACAGATAATTTGACAGTGCCAAGTGCAACACCATGCCTTTGTGCTTAGATTTTCTCCTTTATCACTTGTAAGTATTGTTTGTTGAGCACCACCAGCATGCAGCACATAATCCCTCTGGCTAGGGACAGATATTACACATAAGCCGGTTTAAGTGATCAGAAATTGGTTTAAATCTGTAACAAAACAGATGTTCACTGCTCATAAACCAGTTTGAAATGCTGAAACTGGTTTGAGATAAACTTGGTTGAACGTAGCATCAGACTTAACTGTTTTTGGTCACACCAGTTTAAGCAATATCTGTCTCAGAACTGTTGCTTGTTTAAGTTAAATCAGACTCCCCCAGCATCCTGGCATGCTCTCTGGGCTAGGTGGGCTCTCTGCTCCACAGCAGGGCTCGCCCCTCCCCTCTGCTCCCTGGATGCAGCTCTGGCAGAGACTTGTAGACACAGCAGCATCTGCTTGGTTTCCTCCCGCTCTATCCTCCCATCACCACCCCCTGCTAAGCAAGAATTCCTCATCCCCTCTGCCTTATACAGACACCTCAGCATTAGCTAGCAGACCACATGCTGGCTACAGTCCTGTGCTATGGCAGACAGCAGTGTTGGCTTAGGGCTTTGTGGAGCTGATCAACAGCTCAGCTGTTAATATCCCCTGGTTCCTTCTTTGTTCAAGAAGAGCTTGAACTAATGAGAAAGGCTGTTTGTTTTCTGATGGGGTGATGAATGCTGATAAGAGAGCTGATAAATGCTCTGTTATCAAGGGGGAACCAGTTCCTAATCCTGCTGAGGCCTGGCCACATCCTCTTCAGTGGAAAGGAAGGGAGGACTGCTCTAGCGCCCCCCACCCCCCAGCTTCTAGCCTGAGCCACTGCAGGCATGTGCCTAAATGTCTGGGATGTTTGTCCAGTTACAGAGTGATTTACACTAACCTGCAAAGATTAAATCAATTCAGGCTTAGGCTTTCTAAATGTTGGTCCCTAGCCTCTGTGGCTCTCTTCCCCTTTGTTAAATAGGGATAATAAGCCCTTCTCCCACCATTTGCTTATCTTGTGAATTTCAGCTGTAAACATTGTGGGACAACGAGTCCCACAACTTGGTTGGTACCTTTAGGACCACAGTGAAACTGAATAATCAAAAAATGATCGCTGCTCTTAGAAGTTAATATTCTAAAAGGAGTTGACAGCATACATGATACATTAGATAAAAATGCACTGAAAGATCCAGTTTCCAAGCAATGCAGCCTGGATACAAGGATTCATTTGATTTTCACATAGCTCTTGACAAGAAGATCCAATTGTTAAATTCTCCTATACCTATAAATGGCTGAACTAAATTCCAGGATGATCCAAATACCCAGTAACTTTGTATATGGGAAGGGGCCTGTAGCAGGGCACCAAGGTGCCTGCTACTGAAAAGCAGCAGTATGGGCTCAGGTGTTGGTTGCTAGGGGCAACCAGGAGGAGCTATGGGCCGACACCTGGTGAGTCAGCTGACTGGAAGGGGCAGGGTTGACCACTGTAAGACCCAGACAGGAGGCTGTGAGTGCGCTCTCTCTCTCAACTGGCAGCCAGACAGAAGAAGCACTGTTTGACCAAGCAAAAAAGCTTGGCCCTGAAAGGGGAAAAGTGAAAGGCCTGGATGTACAAGCCACTAGTTACACAGGTGAGAGATGTTGCGTGGTTTGGAGAAAGTTTTAGCCAGGAGGCTTAGATTTCCGTCATAGCTGATTGGCTGGTGGTATTGCTTTTGTTGTTGTTGTGAGGCTATTAGGGGTTGGAGGAGGCCCCCGGGTGCGGCTGTTAGGGGTTGGAGGAGGCCTTGTAGGGGTTCCATGGTAGCATGGGGGCCCCAGTGCCAAAGAGGGCACATCATTCAGGGATGCACTGACCCCAGTGCAGAGGACTGGGGGCCAGGTAATTTAATTTATGAGCCCCACAGGAAATTTAAGACCCGAGGAGGGGATTTGGGGGCTGGGCACAGCTATGGCCACCTGAGCCCCAATTGTGAAAAACCCCAGTGCGGGCTGTTGCGAGAAGCCCCAGTGTGGGCCGTTGCAAGACATGCCAGAGAGTATCCGCGGGGCGTAGGCTGCGAGACAAGTCAGAGAGCGCCAGTGAGGGTGCAGGCTGCGAGACAAGCCAGAGAGCGTCCATGGGGGTGTAGAGTGTGGGATTGACCAAACAACATCTGGTACATCTGTGAGGCTTGGGGCATGGTACAGGGGTGGTTGGAGCCACACATAGCCCATAAGGCTGGGGTGCACCGAGTCACCCAAAAGAGAACTAAGACTGGGATACAACAGGGCACTATGTCAAAGAAGACTAAGGGCAGCCTCCCTTAAACTGTTAACATCAAAGACGTGGTGGGCGAGATTGTGAGGGTGCTTTTAATATCACCTTGGCACGGTAGGGGGCACTAGGGGAGTTCACGGCCACCACTACAACGACGCCCTGTTACAGGGCCACTAGGGACTGGAAGCAAGAGTAGATTTTGGCAGTTCAAAGCTATTTCTAGAATATTAGTGGAAAATTCTTCCATGAAGCCTAGTTACTCAGGCATTGGCGATGTGTAGAGGGGGTGCACACAGATGCATGTGTATCCCCTGAGCATGACGGCGCACCCCCTGTGAAAAGGCACCACTGACATTGCCAGCAGCACCTGTGGGCAGTCACCACAAAGCCCCTCCCCCGCTACTGACAGTGCCAGTACCAGGAGCCCCACCACCAGGAGCTCGCCCTGCCCCCTCCCCCAGCCTCTGAGGGTATGCAGCATTCATGTACTCAGGTGTTCCTCCACTAAGTTGAAGAGGAAAATGTTTAGAACTCTTGTGGAGAAGGAAGATTAGTCAGTCAGTAGGGATTCATTATTTTATTAGACTTCAGAATGACCCTTGGAGCAGAAGATGGAGTTATCTGAAACTAAACAGCCTAGTCTTGCCTGGAAAGTTGTTCTTTAATATGCCCCATGTTGATCCAAGGAAATGAACTGCTGTTATGTTACCCCTGAGCTGTGGTCCAGTAAGAATGGGCTAAGCTGATCAGTTACTGTGTGTAGCAACAGCAGCAGCCACTGCACATTATTATGTCTAACACATTTATGCAGTTATGGGTTCCCAATCTATTTTTCCCTCTGGCACAGGGGAGATTTTATTCATATAACTGTAAGAGGCATATCACAGGAACTCATTGAAGCAAGTTCCACTGTACTGCATGCACATATCTGAAGGCAGATGTGATTCTCTCAAAAATGTCCCTGTTTTCTTTAAGATCTCTTGACTTCCCTTCAGTTATGTTTGTTTCCTATACAAACCATAATCCAAAGCTCAGTACATAAAGGCAGTGAGGCAAGCACTTTAACAGAAATCACATAATCATAGAAAAGTAGGGTTGGATGAGACCTTGAGAGGTCATTTAGCCTGAACTGTCCTATAAAAATCAATTGTTTAGCCCATAAGCAAAACTACACAATCAACCCTGACACAACCACAAGACATAACACCCTAACTTGCCAAAGGTAAAGCAAAGGGACCACAGTAGCCAACATCAAGATGCCACAAAGGTTGTTAAAATATGCTCTGGAGAACCAAAGAAGAGGGCCATTCTCCTCTCTACACAAGAAGGTAAAAATACCCACAGTTCATACCAATCTGAACCTTGGGTAAAACTGCTTCCTGACCCTAAATATAGTGATTGGTATGACCCAGGGGGGACAAGACCCTCTAACAAGGAATCTCCAGGTTTAAGTCCAAATCAGTCAAAATCTCCAGTTTTGGCTGCAGCCAACACCCAGTGCTTCTGAGAAAGTCTCAAAAAAGAACTCCCCCCCCACCCCAACATGTGGAAGAACAGGGGGGGAAATTCCCTCCTGACCCCATTTGGTAACCAGCAAAGCCTAGAAGATTGGAAAGCATCAACAAATACTATACATTCTGCTCTGTGACCTGTACACAGCAAGCACAACTCCACACATCATACCCTTTTACTGGGCAGCCATAACTCCTCTTTCTGTATCCCCTCCATACACTTATCCCAGCTTCTTTGATCTTCTTTCACAACTAAGCCAGTTATGGAGCACTACTTCATTCTCCTGCTACTGAGTGTGATTCACTCCAATACCCACCAGCTTTAGACTGCAGAGTTCTTCCCAAGCTCTTCTTATCATCTCTCATACTAGTCTATTCTAAATCCCAGCTATTTTAAAGGAGTATAAAAACTGAAGGCATACTGTTCTGAATGATTCATAACACTGTTCATTGGGGTTTCAGCAGTGCTGGTATTCTCCAAAGCAAAATGACTATTGGTAATTTAGAGCCATGCACTTTAGATCATGTAACTATTTCACACTGCTGTAGGTGAAGCCAGAAATTAGACACACAACGTAACTGAGTGATGAAGGCAGGAAAACCTTCTTCATTTGTGATGTGAACTCTGACAATGAGATCCAAGATAAAAGTGAAAACTGTTCCTTGAGAAATCATATTTTAAGTATTTCTTCAAATATCCAAAAGCAGTTTTGCATTCTCTGGGGATGGAATCCAGTTCAGTTACATTGGGCTCTTATACACATTCAGGGAGGCTTCAGGGAGGTAATTACCGCACTCCAGCAGACTCCAATATCACTTGTATCACCATCCCTGCACTAAAAATGGCAGCGGAGGCATTTTAACTAAAGCTCATTTGACAAGCTTTAGTTAGAGCACCCTGCTGCCATTTTCCAGCGTGAGGGTACTGATACACATGACAACACTCTGGGTGCTTTAATTAGTATGCCTTTCAGAGCCCTGCTAATTAAAGCCCCCCCCCACACACACACACACATACATACTTCCTGGAGCACATCTATAAATGCAATAAAATCTAAGTGTGCTCTAAGAATGAGGCAGGTAGATTGGAGTGGTAAAATCAACTCCCAACTTTGGGTGAGAGGGGTGGGACTCCGGTGCAGTTTATCCCACTTTGCTTCTCCTCACTTCTACCACCATTCCTCAAACTATTGTTTAGGACAACGCCGCAGATAGCTGAAGTTACTGAATTCACAGGGCTTCAAATCTGTTGCCTCTTCCTCACTGAAGCTTTCTTTACTGCCCAGGAACTATAGGGGGGCATACCTGCCTGGCTGCTCTGTCCTTGGATCTTTACAGATCCTTCATTCAGGACTAATGGTAGGTCCATGTGCTCATTCTGTACTGCAAGGGGGAGTATCTAAAGGAGTGTCAGTGAGGAGAGCCTACTATTGGATGTTGGATTTCTCTCTCTTAAGCCATTTGTCTCTCTTTTGACTCAAAATGTATCAGGCTTGTTCTGAAACTCAAAACAAATATTAGCCTGAACTTTTTATGATGTTGAAAAAAGTACTCATATTTTTTTTTATTAGTCTTCTCTCTCTCACTCTGTTTTTATACTGTGTTTCTGCATTTCCAAGTTCCATTTGGGCTTGGAAGCAGAAATATCCAAATGCTAAAAGAAGAGTTGTTTCTCTAAGAATTCCAGCACAGTTCTGCAGACACAAAAGGTTCCAATACTGTTCTGATAGCCTGCCAAATTTATCAATGTTGATCAAATGATTGCAAGCTTAATTAAACAAAAGCAAACTATAAAACTGAGATACAAAGGCTTAAGCTGTTTAAATTAACTTGTGATTTTTAGGTACCTGATGTATGGGCTGCAATTTTCTGAAGGGGAGCACTCAGCACTTTCTGAAATTTGGGTTCTTTTTCAAATTTATCAAGTTGAGCATTCACTGGCACTGGCCAATTCTGAAAACATGAGTGTAGATTCTCATAGATCTTCCTAATGAGAACCTTGTATTTTAAGTACAGCATAGGTTTAAAAAAAGCATGATAGACCTGATAATCCGTTATACTTACCATGCTTTTAAATAGAACTTCAGGAAAATATCTTTCCATTATAAAAAGGTCAAATGTATTTTTCAAAATGTTTTGACATGTCTACATGTCTTCCGCCCAACCCTAAGTGTGCTGCCAGCAAAAGAAGCACAAGAGACAAGCAATTAGACAGAATAGATGGCTTGTAGCAGCCCTGAGTTACCTGCTCAAGTTCTCTCCCTCAGGAGAGCCTGTGAACAGCACAGGAAGTTGGCAGGGGGCATTCAGGTCTGTTTTATACTGCTTAAGGCCAATCTAGGCCTCGATGTGTTATATAGTTGTCAGACTCCAGTGTGCCTGGGCAGGAGTGAATTGGCTGGTCTTATATTGTTGATGACAGAAGCAGGATTGGGAGGGAAGTTGTATTGATATAGTTAAGACAGCCTTTTCCTCAGTTTCTTACAGTTACTCATTGGGTGCTGACAGACACTCAGGCCCCAACTCTAAATCATGGCACTTTACATAAAGCACCATGAGTAAGAGTGCTCCCCCCGCAACCGAACAAATGCTTGCCTGTTGTGTGGGGTGGGGGGGTGAGCCTGCCCAGCGAGCTGAGTAGCCACCCCTCTCTCCAGCTGAGAAACTGCCTCTCTCCTCAGCCCCACTCCACCCCAGTACCCCCTCCCAGCTCTGGGGCTCTCACCATGGAGGGAGTGGGGAGGAGGAAGAGGCAAGTAAGCAGCAGTGATTTGCTCCCTACATGATCTACCAGCTTGCTCAGCCTGAGCTGAAGGGGTGCAGGGGTGGGTTGGAGCCACATACCCCCACTTGGTGCACCTGGCCTAGCCCCACCCCCCCGGTACCCCAGTCAGGAGGTTGGGGGTGACCACGAGGTGTGGAGAGGCTTGATTCCCCCCCGACACACACACACACACAGGTTGTGATGCAATGGGGTGTTTGGGCTGGGCAGCATCAGCCCAGCCCATATCACATGAAAAATTAACTCCAGGGAATACATGTTACCTAAGGCATTCTAAAGCAGAGCACATTCATCTGATCCCTTTCTGTCAGCCACTTTAGAAGTGCTCTGCAGCCATGCATGTGTGTCAGTACTTTCAGGGACCCAATCGTGTGAAAAATGTAACTTCTGTCCGTGCCCATTGTTGAAAAGCTGAAAGTGAAATCTGCCTGTATAAAGTAATATTTTTTTCTCTCTTTCTTTCCTTTGGCCTGCATGATGCACCCATCACTACTGCACTCATGCATAATTGAATACACTATTATCTTTCACCAGAAAAGTAGGTAAAACTGCAGATTGCCAGCTTTATCAGGAAGAAACTTAAATCATCCCCCAAGACCCACACCAACCAAATCTCCACCTAAACCTGGGATCCAACCTGTGTGTTTGGGTTTGGAGCTGATTCAAAAGTACTGGAACTCCATTTTAGATCATTTATTCTTAGAGAGACTTTTTATTGCTTTTGCTTTTGTTTACTTACTGAATCTGTGAGCTTTTGGCTTTCACTGAACACTCTACTGAACACAAGCTAAAAATGGCTATAGTGCTTTGGATAACCTAGAGAATAGTATCATTGAAGAAAGAAATGAACGGTAAATCATTGCTTATGGTGATCTAACTTTTCTCTTTTTCCTGAAGGAGATACTTTTGCTATGTTAATTTAGGAGCTACATCTCAATTTGTCATGTCAATTAGTAACATCTTTCAGGCACATCTGGAAGAAACAAAGGGTATGGTTTGGATGTTTACCACTGGTTGTTCTTCTAGCCACCGGGTGTACATAATGTGGATGCAGATATAAATATCAGAAATTGGCCAGTCACTTGTGGGGCAATGCCAGATAAGAAAATAAATCAATTCACAACCAAGTACAGAACATAAATGTACTAGTTAAAGCTCATTCAAGGCAATTTTCTTTAAAATCAGCTAGAGTTTCTAAATGTGTGTTCCATACAGTTGCAATGGCAGTTGACAGGACGAGAAATCTTGTAAGGGGAAAAAATAAAAAAGCTTTGCTGTTAAGCCAAATAAACTTTTGCTGTGAAACAGTTTCTGTTCTAAATTGACTATTCACTTAACGTGAAACAAAACCCCCACAAGATCCTCACCCATTTAAGCACAAAGCCAATACTCAGTTTCTCCCAATTATAAAATATGCCGATGTGTGGACAGTTATGTGGTAATTACTACATAGTGAAATCTCTGTCCTTTGCAGGTGTTATGAACTCAAACTAATTCTCTGGAGCCTTCAAGCTGAACTTTAATTCTCAACAACTCTGTGGATGAAATGGCAGAAGGTGCAGAGCTTGCATTTGATTGTACTGAATAATTCACTCTCAGTGGACTAGGTACAGAAAAGGAAAGACTAGTTTGTTATGAAGTGCTTATGCTTCTCACTATGGCATACTTGCTTCAATTTCTTCTTGTACAGCTGCCTATATTGTGTGGCTTTGACAGCTTACATAAATAATTTGTTGGTAAAGGGCTGAAGTTGAAACCACATGGTGTTACACTGTAGGTTCAGAGATGTAACACAGAGTTAAATGTTTACTTTAGGGATAGTTTTACCCACAGTATGTTCTCCATTCAAACACAGAATAGGCCTTAGAAACCTTAGACCAACAAATATATACCACAAATGACAGGAAAATACACAAACACCTCACTTCAGTTAGAAGCACAACAGTATAAAAGTAATCAAGCAAATTTTATTCTATTATGTAATTTTGACTTATTTCTGGACACACATAAATGTGCACATGCATATAAACATCTCTATATAAATATTTCTTCCATTAGACCAAGGTCCTCATTTTCAAAGGTAATTGGGTGTCTAATTCCCTGAGATTAAGTGCCCAAATACCTTTACAAATTTGGGCCCTCATTCTTTAAGTCTCCAGACTAAGTCTCCATGTTATCAACTTCTGGAGTCTGCTTACATTAATTAGCGAAAAAGGTTTTTCATCATTTCAGTAAAGAATAGCCACAATAGATAAGAAGGTATTGCTCAGCCTATCTGTGTTTATTCTAGTTTTTCCTATGCTTCAGCAGCACAAGAAAATGTCTCTTGAATTGTTTGAAAGTTGACAATCCTTACTTAGTATGATTTCCCTCCCCACCCCTTCCCCTGCAGTGTCTTCTTCTATTTGTGGAGAGGAAGGTAGGGCTCCTGTTGCCCTTATTCACAAAAATCCTTATTCCCTTTGAACATAAGTCACCTGCCAGTATACACAAGGACAATCTTCTGTATCTAGCCTTACAGGGACTAAATAAATGTCTGCTGGAAGTGTGTTTGCACAGTGAAGCTTCCATTTCCCTTGACCAAGCTAAAAGAGTCTGTCCCAGGACTACATGGTTCAGTGCAAAAAGATACAATGGAGTAAGATGATTATGAATAAAAAAGGGCTTCACACCAGTGGATCTACAGTAACATGAACTATTGGCCCCAGAATTCTGCATACAAGTCAGGGTGGTACAGATTTCAACTCTCCATGTATGTCAGTATCTATTAAGCCTATTTTTTTCCCTTCTTTTCTAATTGAAATTAAGAAATCCAGAAACAATATGGTAGTTAAAAAAGACCTCTTTCAGGGCTATATATCAGTGCAAGATACCTAGAGTATACAAAAATGTATATATTTGAAGTCTAATTTTGCAGGTTCAACTCATTTCAGAATACTGTGCTATTTATATTTGTAAATACACTAAAATAAGGGGATAATGCTCTTAGCAGAAGAACATACGAGCTATTAAATGGCTTTTACAGGTGACTGAATGCTGAAATTAAGCTAAGGCATTTGGGGATGGTAAAAGCAGTTCCCTTAAGAGTAATTTACAATTCTGTTGCTATCTGGCTGTATAATAAAAGAAGAAATAATAAACCACAATATAAAAGAAAGAGTGTGAAAAACAGGCTGGCTATACAATAAAAGAAAATTAAACCAACCAAAACCTAAAACAAAGCATAGAAAAACAGAGGGATCTTTTGCCTTCTAAGAATTTGAAAGTACAGTGATGCTGTTATTCTAACTTTTCAAGGATCTTACTTTAAAACTAGCATATAGATCAATTGGATTGGATATCACAATCCTCTCAAACTTCTCACAAAACTTAAAATAAACCTTGGAAAAGTGTCTGCTTTTTACTTTATACTTTTTCATTTTTTCTTTTGTGCCTTTGTGTCTTTCTGGTTCAAGCTGGGAGTCGGCACAAGGGACTGAAAAACTCGAAGGAAAACAGTTCTCACTTCACTTTCTGCTTGATTGGAAGTAGGGCAAACTGCTCACTGTTGCAGAGTCAGGAAGTCTGAATATTTTGAACTACGCTTCTGAACTTTTGAGCGCTTAGGTTTAGCTAAATTAATGCATGTGCATAATTTTTGGAGGTTCTTCTAGTACGAAACAGAATATAGGGAGCTGATAGATGTGACAGTTTGTCATAAGATCAGCCACTGAAAGCACTCTACAGCTGGGCACAGACAGAAGTGCACATCTGTAGAACACTAAAAATGTCTGATTGTCAAGCAGTCTGAAACCTCATAATGTGAGGGTTCAGACGAAGGTGTTCCAAAGCACCGTGCCTTCATTAACATCTGTCAGTGCTTTCTGGGAGCAGGGTGGGCTGATGAAGCCCAGGCCTGCTCCCAGAGCTGTCTTCAGAATGGCAGGGGGAGAAGAAAGGGAAATGAGTTTGGTCTGGGGTTTGCCCAGCCAGTAATGGAAGGTAGAGTGGGTAGATTACAGCTCCCCCCCACCAAGGTTGGGGGAGGCTCTGATCTACCTGCCCCTCCCCTCACTCCAGCACTGGCTGGGGAACTCCCAGAATGGACTTCTCTCACATGTCTTCCCCCTCCCATCCTGCGATAGCACCAGCGCTTGGAGAGAGGGGGCAAGACTAGAAGAGAGAGGCTCCAAAGTGGAGCTCAATCACCCACCTTCTTGATCCAACAGCAAATGTCTGTTGGGTTGGAGGGTTGGTCTAACTCATGTTGCTTTCTGTAAATCACCATGAGTTAGACCGGGAATCTGCATGTCTATCAGCATCCATAAACTGCAGTCTACCCACTTGATGTTCATTTGCAGGACCAGAGTTTACTGTTCTAAACTTACCAGCATGGTAAGTTAGGTCAGTAAGGTAGAAAAGGAAACATTAAAGAAAATTAAGACCCAGAAAAGCAAAACAAGGAAATGCCAATTTTATTGGATTATATTTTTGTTTCATACACCACATTTCAAACTCACCTATCACTGAGGTATATAACTCCTATTTCTGATCAAAACAACAGTTTCTTAAATAGCTTGTTAAATTAGATGGTTATAAATTCAGTTTGATATAAGCACCCTAGAAGTCATTGAACCTCCACATTGTTACATTGACATTCATAACAATTTGCCCCCAATGTTATTTTGATATTTACAATGCATCATTTTTAATTGAAAAGTACTACTTTCAGTTCAATTAGGTATTTTCATTAGGCTCTTCTGTTTCCTTTTGGGAGCTAGTTATGAAATAACCACACTAACTTAATTTAAATCTCCATTATAAATAAAAAAAACCCAATTACACAAAACTGTGTTATTGCAGTTATAAAAATGAACTCACTAGTAAGGTGTGCAATGCTGGTCTCCTGCTGGAAAATATTAAACAGCTAGGAGATGTTTAGTGGGGATGTTTTTCACATTACTTAATTAGATGGAGCAGCCTACTTCTTGGAGGCCATAAAAGACATATGAAACTTTTTACCTTTTTTGCCCCACTCCTTGATCCTGTGAATGGCAGATTTGGAAATTGGATTTCAATCATATATCTTGAGGGAGGCAGACGGTTCCCAGAACAATAAGTTATATTCCAAATTTAAAACCAAGTCAGTTTGCACAGCACTGATTAAAATAGAGGTTTATAAAATGGAAATACTGGCAGAAACTGAACTGGAGCAGAAGCTAACAGGAACCACTACAACATGACTTTAACACTATGGAATGAACTAATCCTTGGAAAGCTGGCATGACAAAAATCTGTCTATATATAAAGCTTTAATTTGGGACTGGTACTTGTGTTACCTTCATGGATATGAGCCATTAAATATGACAGATTTCCACTGTAAATACAAATTCAATTCTCAGTGGTCACCCCTTACCTAAAGAAATGAAGCTATGAAATGACTAATAATAATACAAAGGAATATAACATTCTGACAATGGCTCAACACAGTGCTTTTTGGGACCTAATCCCACACGCTGTACTGAAACACTAACCTTTTATAGAGTATAGAGGAAGTGATGGGTTCCTTGGCACACTGTGGGTTTGAGCCTCTACTCTAACTCATCTACTCGAGGGCACTAACACTGAAGTCTGTTGACTATAGGAACAACTACTATAGAGTTGTATTAGATTCCACTCACAATGTCAATAAACCTTAAATTGCAAGGGCAAAAAAAGGTGAACATAAGCCCCATATAAACCACTATAAGAGTGTTCACATACAAGACTGTGAACTCTCAAAGAGCAAATTGCTTGCCTGATCAGAAATTGAAACTACAACAAGCTATAGAAGGCTAAAAAAGGTCTACAAACCTCTAAACATATAAAAATGTGGCTTATATGTTTTACTTTATGCCTCTAAATTGATGTAAACCATATTTAAACCAACTTTTTGAAGATAAGCCCAAAAAATGTAATGGAAAAAGAGAGAATAATATGCAGTTCATAAGGGTGAGCACAGGTGAAGGCAGGAGACCCAGGAAAGAGAAAGGTATACACAGAAACCAGGAAGAGAAGAATTAGAGAAGTGCTCTAAAGCTAGGCACAGAGTCAAAAAGCCACAGGCTGAATTGATTCAATCTTTGCAGGTTTCTCTAAATTGTGTAGATTGAACCAATAAACAAATGGACTCACGTTCACTTTTGCAACAGGAAAGACAGCCAGACCCCTGCAGTGGCCCACATCAGTAGCTGGAGGGGATCTGGGACAGAAGTTTAATAAATGGGTTTGAGTTAAATCACTTATGTCTGATAGTACATCCATCCAAGTTTATCTGAAACCAATTTTGGCCATTTTGAAAGCAGTTCACTGAATTTCTGTTCTGTTACTACAGGTTTAAACCACTTTTTGATCACTTAAACCAGTTTATGTGTAACTTCTGTCCCTGGCCCAAGATTCAAGCAAAATCTGCAGATACCCATGACATTAGTCATCGATAAAATAGTAATCCCTTCATCTGTTCTCCATTTTCCTCCAAACAAAACAGGAGTTTACTGAGCCAGTCTGTTCCTGCCAAAGCCAAGTAAACAACATGACAGCATTTTTTCATCTATAGCTTTCAGGTAGCACACTGGGCACATCTACATGTGCTATTACTGCACATAAATAAACTGCAGAGCTTATCACTCTGTAGTTAATTGTTCTTGAGTGCATCATTTGAATGTGCACCTGAGAGCAATTAACTCCTGAGCAATAAACTCCACAGTTCATTCATGCACAGCATGTGGAGCCAGGCTGGAGCAGCCCCAGCTGGCAGAAGGTTCTGGGGGTCAGCCTGCCAGCTCAGAGCTGCTCCCCTGGCTCCACATGCTGCAAAGGAGTTGACTGGGGCATGAGGGAATTTCAGTGCGAGGGCTAGTTATTTACTCCACAGCAGGGTAGTACTTGTATTTATAAGGATTATTCTGCTGCAGAGTAAATTAGTTTTTCTCCAGCCTAATATGGGCACATGTGTAGACCCCAAGACATTTTACTACACAGCTAATTAGTGAACTGCACAAGAAATGTGTCACGTAGATGTGCCCACAGAGAAGTTTTCTGTAACTTACTGTGTTTTCTGCCTCATCAGTATGTCATGAAAGGATAGATCTGCTTAGGCTTATCTGGAAAACAGGAATTTCAGACAATCTTGCAAAATGTCTTAGCTGTTTGTTTTGTTTTGTTTTGTTTTGTTTTTATGGAGAATGAAATTGAGGCTTTTGGGGGAAAAAAAGGTTTCATCAAGAGCAAGAAAAAGCAACCTAGCCCAGACTAGCCAATAGCGCAGTGTTTAAGATGCTCAGCTGGCAGATGGGTGACCCAGACACAAGATCCTACTCTGTCTAATTTTGGAACAAGGATGAATGCTCCAGACTCGGTCACTTACTAATCTGTCATATACACCTCTCTCTCAGTCACTTTCTTAAATAAAAAAAAAAACCTAGAAAACAAACACTTGATCAAAAGTTTAAATATTTTTCTTTAAAAAAATAATATCAAACACACTAGCTAGCATATCCTTTTTCAAATTGGTTAAATCCTGGAAAGAATTGAATATTCTAGCCCAAAGCAGCCATCACTTGTGGACGATACTGGAAAATCATCCAGTTTATGACAAGGATATGAGAAGAAGAAAAAGAAGAAGTTCTAGCAAAGCGTTAAAGTGCATATTTAACATACCAAAGTAGTTTCAGTAAAGTCAATGGATTTACGCAGGTGCTTCAAGATAAGCATGTTTCATTGGTTTGCTGGATCAGGGTCTTACTCCATAACACAGCAGTGAATTTGTCTATTCATTTTAACATTTTGTACTCTATTTTTTGTGCTTTCCCAGACATCTAGGGGAGGATGCCATAGCATTTAAAACAGTGCTGCTTTGTAAGGTACTATTTAAAGAACATTTTCACCAATGTGTAAACTTAAGGGAAGAACCACTGATGGATGCAGCACTCCTTGGCTTGTGGGGACTCCTCTCTCCCTACTTTAACAACTTTGAAAATTTAATTAGTTATATTAACCTTGCACCAAGGAGAGAAAGATGGGGTAGAAATGAAGCAAAAACAAAAACATATAGAGGGACAGTAGGGGGGAAATCAGGCAGAAGGAAGAGATAAAAATAGTGAAATATTAAATATATGTGCAATATATGTTCTCAGGTATCCACTTGGACAAGCCTTAATGTTGTAGGGATGTTTCCATGCCTATTGCATAGTGCAGGTTTTCCTTTAACTAAATTATGAAGTTTTATTTAGTTTAATTCATTTTAGGATAAAATATTCCTGGGATTAAATTTCCGGGGAAAGTGATTTCCAAACATTAACTCCATAAACTTTATCCAACTTGACATTAAAAGGCTTCTCATCCAACATACAACTCAGTATATGCCTAATTTTTAGTACACGAGTATTCCCAATTTATGTGTCTAATCACTTTGCTTAATTAGTAAGCCAATATATTTTAGTGGCATAAATGTAGTGGCAGCATGATCCAAAGATGTGAGTACAGGGAAGAGACCAAGATTCCAAATCTAAGTTGCCCAGTGCTTTCCAATACCACATGAGGCTGTGCTGTGCTGTGCTGTCCCATGTTGGAACACAACATTGTGCCAGTTCTCCATGTACTAGCTCCCAAGCTAGAAGCAAAGTAGCCGCAGCAGTGTGCTGCTGTCTGCATGCCAGTAAGCACTCCCCCTCAGTAAACTCTGAACTTTGTACTGGATAGACCTATCAACAGTTAGAAGACAAATACCCTTATATTTTGTCTTCTATCTAAGGATTTCAAAGCACTTACAAGTATCACTTGAACTTCTTATGTTCTTGCAAAGTAGGCCAATAATACAGGATGTATCTACATGAGATCCTACCATGTAGCATGCATTTAGTACTTGTATAAGCAAGTACTAAATAAATGTACAGTAACTGGAGTTACTCCGCAGTAGCACCAGCAAACACCTTTTTTCTGACACTATTGTGCAGTAGTATTCAGCTACTGAAAGTCAGTGTTTCGTGTAGATGTACCTCCCTAGAAGGCAAATGAGGCAGGAACAGATTAAATTACTTTACCCAAGGTCTAAATCTACATCCTGGACTCATTTCTAGGCTTGGGGCTACCTTGCATGATACAGATATTCCCTTAAGCATAAATTTAAAACTTTGCGACACACTTTTTACTGTTTTGCCTCTAGACCCATTGGTAATACAGTGGTATCTAATGGGACTGCCTGATGTCAGCTAGGTGAAAGTGCTTTCCTTGATTTAACTTTAAAGGAAATGGCAATAATGGAGAATGATTTTGAGTGGTTAGTAGTTGATGAAGGAGATTCACTCCTGAAAAACAGAGCTCAAATGTTGGTTTAATCATAAATAGAGTTCTCTTCATTCCCATTTGTCTGGATCTGACAAACACAAAATCTGATATGAATGGCAAAAAGTGCTCCAGAAAAATCTGGGAGCTGAAGAGCAGACAAGGATATTTGCAGGCTAGGTATGAAAGCTAGGATTGGAAGTTTTCTTTGTGCTGGCCTGTACCAAGCATGGTAGGAAACAACAATATGAATGCTTGTTATAATAAAAAAATATTTACCAAAATATTCAAGTTAGATATATTCAGAAACACTGGAGATGACAGGAATTTGTACCCCTTCAGAATTTTCCTCGTTTTTGCTAAAGTCTTGGTGTATTCTAGGTTCTCTACTATTTTTATGTGGTTGCACATCTATGTTCTTTAAACATATTGATACTGGAAGAGAAAACATGAGCATTAAAGGCATCTACTGTGTCTTATCGACTGTACAGTGAGATAGCTTTCTATGTGTAAGCGCAATTCTTTTGCGTGAACTTGTCCAGCTTTATACAGTCAAGCCCAATAGTCACATTTTTCAGGAAGTTTGGCCTTCATGTGAAAAGCTTTTGAATGCCGAGTTCATATTTAATAGACTCAATTCAGATGACAGTATTATGATAAGAAAAAAATACATGCCTCTCTTCTCAAATACACTGAAGGTTTATTCTCTGATTTTCAGGGGTGATGTTGCATGAGCTGACCTTAGAGAATCAAACCAGTGTGCATCTGTGCACATTCCTTCTGCCCACTCCAACCTTCCACATGAAGTGACTATTAAGCAAAGCATGCCCACAAGACACCCCACAGCTAGAGATGAACGAGAGCGAGCAACAATAAAGCATTCACCCAAATGCTTAGCGAGGCCTCCCAGCCAAAAGCTGAAGCAGCTGAGGAATTCAACAAAACAAGGTCTCACTGTAGAATAAGCAGCAAGTTTTTATTCTCCCAGAACACTTCTTCTTCCCAAGTGACCCCGGTTTCACTAAGCCACCTGCCTGTGTCAGGGAAATTAATGGACTTCAAAAGTAAATAGAACTCAAAATGAACAGCAAGTCCTATTTTTATGGACATTGGAAAGGCCAGCACCACAGTGGTGCACTTTTTTAACAAGCCATAAAGGGAGCTATAAGTGAAAATATGGCTTTTGGACCTTATATGCCCTGCCACTGTAACATCCATTAATCTTATAATAAATTCAGCTGTCAAATTAGCAGTATGTCTATGTAATACAAGACTTGAACCAGCAGATTTACTTACTCAGTACTGTTAATATTGGGGTCAAAATCTATATTTGGAGAGAGCCATGCTTATGGGAACTTCAAACAAGTAATCTATATAATCCCTAGAGGTTTAAACATTTCCTCATGACAATGACAATACATTTACTGAGGAGAATACTCAATCTCCACGCTGCTAATGCAACAAAGTCCTGGCCAAAGAAATATGTGTAGATCCTTTCTAAAGCATCCACATAGGTTAGACCTGCACTATGCTAGCAGGTACTAAACTGGCCCCTTAAATATGTGATAGATGGATGTGATGGCTCCTGATTTTTTTAAGAGAACTAGGTGAGAAAGAACAAGGGATAACAATTACTGACAGAAAAATGGAAACAAGTAAAACTTAAATGTACACCAATAGTTCTCAATACACTGGCATTTTATTGTCCAGCATGAGATAACATGAGGTTTTCTTGAAGAGAAGGAAGGAATTAAAGGAACAGAGGCTGATTACAATGGGAAAGCTGACTTATTGGACTTAATCTTGGCTTCAACGGGAGCTGGATCAAACCCAACACTACAAGCTCTCCCCTTCACAACTTGACATCAGGTTGCGTATGTAATGCTAATTATTCTAATCCATGACTCTGGTTCAAACTGATAAGGCAATGTCAGTGACATCTAGAGCATCAACTCTCCCTAGGTGCTGTTTATGTAGTTTAGATAGTCTTAGTCTCTAAGGTCCCAACTGACACTCTAATTACACTGAAACATGCCTTGTGCAAACAGTTCTGAAAACTTTGATTTCATTAAATAAGCAAGAAGGGGGATACATTTATGATAGCATCTTACTTAATTAAGTGCCATGGCTGACCAAGGAAAAGGCTTAAATCTGTACATGTCAATTCCTTCAGAAATACAACCTTTGAATTTTTTGCAAGAGTTGTCTCCCTGGCTTGTGACCCAACACAAAGTTGAAACATGACAGTAATAGCTGGAAAGCAAAATTAACCCTCACATATAAATGTGTCTGAATTTAATAATGGGTCTCTACAAACAAGGTGCAGTCTGAGGAATATAAGCAGCATTAGGATAGATTAGTCCCTGCAAAAAGCAAGGGGCTCCAATTCATACTCAGTTTTGCCAATAGGAAAGTTGTAATAGCAAAGGGATTCCCACAGCTTCTCAGGTTGGGGAGCAGCTTAAAATCCCATCAGTCCTATTGGCAGAGGTTCCCAGGGACATACAGAGAGCACCTCTCTCTCAATCAGCCTAGCCTCACTCATTCCCATGCTAAACTCAGACATATTTAGGACAAGGACTGGGTGGTAACAAGCCCTCCTGGAACTGGAAACCTGAATAGTTTACAGAAACACACCCCACTCCAAACAGACTTCGCAGTGCCAGGGGCTTTTCAAGCATTTTTTGTTAGAATAAAGTACAGAAGCCACCAAGGGAGTCCAGATTAATGTAGTTAAAACTTGGAAAACCCAATCTCTGCGTTCTAAACTGTATTACTATCATAACTTCCCCAAAATGGCATCCATCTTCAGCTTCCTCTGTACAAAATGAAGTTCATTTTTCTACCTATGGGGGCTTGTACCATCTTTAATTTTCCCTAAGCCTGAGGAAGCGCACATGAGCCCAAAAGCTTGCAAAGAAAGCTTTTTTTCCCCCCCGGCGATTTCTTAGTTGGTCTAATAAAAAGTATCATCTCTGAACCAAGAATTTTAGAGTTTTGCATTCCAGAATATCACTGGCATTTCAGAAACAGCCGATGCCTATGCACGTGCTCCCGGGTGCGGGGAGAGGCATTTTAATTAGAGTGGCTCTCAGGAGCTGCTCTAATTAAAACACCCGCAGCATCTCATGTATTCAGCATCCTGCATTTCAAAATGGCAGCAGGGCAAAATGGCAAGAGCTCGTTTGATGAGCTTTAGTTAAAGCACCCCTGCCACCATTTTAAAACACAGGATGTTGAATACACAAGACCCTGCAGTACACTGGAGCATTCTGATGAGAACGCTCCAGCAGACTTGATTAATTGTACTAATCAGAATAGGTCAGAGCACATGTAAAAGTGCCCCTTGTTTATTTTGTAACTTTAAATTCTTGACATCCTTAGCCAAGTGCTGACATTGAATGTGCACAAACAGATCCTATTTATCCCAGATCTTCTCTGAATAAGTAGAATGTACAACAGATGCGGATATTAATAAATAAAGTTTTTTCTGTTTCTTCCTGGCTCTTTGTGCTGATTAATGCATTTACTGGCCAAATTTCTGCTGTCAGTTATACTAGTGTAAATCCCGATTAAATTCACCACCTACAATGGAGTTACTCTTAATTCAAAACAGTATAAGTGAAAACAGAATTTAGTTTGTACTTTTTTATGGATTATAGAAAATAAGGTAAATTTGTTCAAGACAAATAACTACCACGCAAACCAGTAGGCCAGTATCTCGTGAGTTCAGTACAAAGCTGCTGTTAAGCATATATACATTTTTATCATCTGGATTATATTATGTAAAGTTAAAGGAGGTATTTTCTTTTTTCTTTTTACAAAATAAAGCTTGACAAGGGAAAATTTCTGACAGCAAAACCACTGTTACTATAAATCTGGCTAGTTACAATCAACTATCATTAACTTCAGCATGGTTAAACATTCTGTGGATTGTTTCTGTAAAATATGTCACTATAAACCTTGATAAAGAAAAAGAATAGCATACAGTACATAAACTCATAGGGCCGAATGAATTCAGTCTAATGCAGTTCTGTTTTGAGAAGCTTTCAATTGGTAGATTATTAGAATAGGTTTAAGACTTTGCGGGTCTGTCCATATGGGCATGAATTTAAATGTACAAAAGGCTGTGCATGTGTGCATTTATGTTTGTGTATACATGATTATAAATCCATATGAACATACACACATACACAATGGAGTGTAGCGTGTGGTACAAAGCTTTTAGTTGCATCATTCCTACAATACTCATGAAAAATGAAATTACACGTGCAGGTTATCCCCCAAAATGCTAATAAAAACTTTATACCACACAAAATCCTTACACACACTCGACATGGCACATGTTTTTCACGAAACAAAAAATCTCACATAAATGTTTTAGAGAGTGTTAAACTGGTTTATTGGGCTCATTTATTTGTCCTGCCAACTGCTTGTTTATTCATTTATAATTGCTGTGAGCTCTGTTGTGCAGACCAGAGAAACATATAGCTAATAAATGCAAGATGGCTGTAAAACTAACCTAAAATGGCTATTTAATTTTGTGTCCCCTCCACTCCCTACTTCTCCCTTCCCATTCCCTCTTCCCATGCCTGCTGCAGCTGGTATCCCCACTGTCCATGCTGTCCTGGGAGGTAAGGGGAGCTCCTGTTCCACTCCAGCCAGCCTGCATGGATGCTGAGCACAGGTCAGGATGGCAACAGCAGGCATGTGGGTTCCCCTTCCCTTTGTCTGCATCTGGGCTGGCAGGGAACACCTGAGGGGAGCAGGCAGGGAAGGGGAACCTGCCCTCCCAGTGCTTCTGCCAACTTGAAGCAGGACAGGAGCTCCCTTACCCCCAAGGGACACTGGCAGGCAAGAGAAAGAAGGAATGGAAGAGGAGGGCATGACAAGGGGATGTGCCTCTCAGCAGGGAGGAGAAGGGAGGGAGGAATACTTATCTTCTTCAAGACTTAAAAAAGTCCTGGGCTGCTGCTCCTGTTGCATGGTCAGAAAGGGGGGTGTGACTGCATCACCCCTCTGGATCCACCCCTGCTTGCCACTCTTGCAGGATCCACTATTTTCTGTTCTCAATTACAGATCATAATTTGTGAGTAGGGAAGAAGAATGTTATAGGAAGAGGCTTGTTTTTTTGTTTTTTTTCATTAAAGTCAATTCTGTTAAGTTTCTGTCAGAAAGCTGCAGGTTGAATCGATTCAATGTTTGGAATGAGCTCTGCTGTCAACACCTATACAAACAGGGAATTTCTAAATTAGGCAACTGCATAAAAACAGCACCTCATTCTTGCAAGGGCAGGGTGAGTTCTGTGAGGCATTTTAAAATCATGGCAAATCAACAGACAACAACTGGATGTAAGAGGCAACCTTGTATGCTGTAACATATTTTTATTATCTTAGTCCACCTGAAAAAGGTATGAAAATCTCTTTTTCTTTTGTAATCATCTAGCAACGGATAACAAAAATTGAATGCCCATTTCTGGTGGTGTATAAGAGAAAAAGAGAGATCCACACCTATCCACACGAATTAAAAATGGATAAGAATATTGTAATCATTTCAGGGTGATATAGATTAATAACTGGCAAATTGCAAGTGAGACAGTCAGACCTGTTTGACTAATACAGTTTATCGTGACTCCACAATTTATTTCATTCATATTGCCTGCACTGTATGATATATATAAATATGTAAACATAAATAATAGTTAAGGTTTGAGTTAAAGTTTTGGTCAAATATTTCTAAGGTATTGCCTGTGAACAAATTTGGTCAGATCTAGTTCCTATTCCTAAGCATAACTGCACACTGCTTTAAAATCTAGAAGTAGTATATTCACTGGTACTTTCCCCCTGAGTACAAATTACTGCATAATTGGCCCTATACAAATAAATACATAAGTAAATAAGCCTTGTGAATTTCCTTTGCAAATTTTAAACAAATTTAATTTAACAGCATTTGCTTTTCAGTTGAATATTTGCCAAAAGCTAATTTCAAATTGCAAATAACCAGCAAACATGAATTACGCAGTCAAACGAATAATTCAGACTGCTTTTGGCTGGTTATATGAGTCACCAATCAGGGAGTGAAATTAATATCATGTCTTTAAGTAAGCCTAACTATTCACAGGTGCTGAACACCTGTATCTCACATGGCAGTTAAGAACCATAGAGTACTCATGAAAAATCAGGCTCTGTGTAACAAAGCTGCTTACATACTCATACCCAAGCCATGTGTAAAAGTCATATTCATTTTAGTGGGACTTTTCACAGCAATAAATTTAAGCATGTGTGTAGGCACTTGCAGAATCAAGGATCAACGAGTCATGAATTTTGATGTGCAAATATTCATAATGAGCTGCTTATGGATGACTTGCAGAACAGGAACTTTCAGTGGGAGAAATTTCTAGCAAATGAACAAATTCAAGAACTTCCTAAATGGAAAAGGGTATAATTCATGGAATAATTTACTTCTTCTGATTTATCCATGGATTCCTGCCATACATGAACATTGGGAAGCTATTAACAGTAACACTCCTACAGAGATATAAAGTAGTGAAAAATTCTGTATCCTTTCAGAGAGTTCCCAGATGTTTGTCTTGAGCAAATGCTCTTGCTCCTCTAGGGCTCTCAATTGTGGAGTCCTATAGAGTATACTGAACAAGAGGAATAAAATCATCTATTTGAAACCACTGAGGGAGATTGTGAAAGTCTAACAGTGATTGGATTCCCTAGTGTAACATAAAAACCCCCAAGAATAATTCATATAACAAAATAACAACAACAATAATAGTAACAATAGTAATAATGCTGATAAAATAACATCAGTCTTCCTAAACCCTTCTTGAATACAAATTTCCAATAGTGACTCAACGTGCTTTCTTATTTCTTTGGCTGTCCAAAGGACTGCATATCCTGTACAGATGCAGACCTTGCATGGTCAACCATACATTTGTCACCATATGGCTGGACAAGCATTACCTGGAACTACATTTCATTTTCCATGTGGAAATTTTAATTGATATGAAATGATTGTCTGAATATGGCCAGCCATGGTGAGAACCTGTTAAACCTATGCTTTGCTCTCCGCCCTGGCTCCCACTTTCTACAGAAATTAAACATACTGGTTATTATCTGAAAATCCCTAAACTGGTCTAGGTCCCAGTTAACTATAATCAATCTCTCCATGCTCTGTCACCATACCTGCAATTTGCAGGGATGTTTTAGGGGAGAATTTGTAGCATCATTGATTCAGAGCTTTCTCAGTATAGGTTTTTCCCCATGATATTGCTTCCTGCTGGAAATATATTTCAGCCTCTGGATGGGGATTTTTGGAGTTAAATGTAAAAAGATATAATTTTGTTCAAATTGCCCATGCTTAGACAAGACACTGACTAAGCAGTAGCTCATTATCACTGTTCAATAGCTCTTTACTACTGCTCGGTAGTGTCATGTGGCACAAAACATGATGTGATGCTACTGAGCAGTAGTAATGAAATACTGTGCAGTAGTAACAAGCTACTGAGCTATAGTAATGAACTACTGCACAATCAGCATCACCAAAAAGCCATTCAGAGATGCTACTGCGCAGTAATTCCAGTAACTCCAGTTACTATGCAGTCATTTAGTACTTGTGTATGCAAGTACTAAATGACTGTGCAGTACCAACTGCACAGCCAGTGTTTCTTGTAGATATGGACACTCTGTAGCAATGCAGCTGTTGGTATCTCTGGATCTCTGATCTCCTGTCTGGTTTCCTCCCTCACAAACCACCCCTAGTCTACTCAGAACTAAAGAGAGTCAGCATGTCTGAAAATGGGGACACTGATACAGGTACCAGATGCAAGTTTAAGTTTAGAGCACCCCCTCTCTTAAAAAGAATCCATTTATTTCCAAATTCAAATATTTCCCCCTGCCCATAAATTAGGTAGAGGATAATTGTTTTTTATAGGCTAATAGAAGGAGAAATTCATATCAAAGTATGAAAACTTTAGGTTTACAAAAAATGAACTAACAAAGCAATGAATTTTTGTTAAGCAGTATATTCAAATGACCTAGTAGATATACTAAAAGAAGCCCCAATCATCTTAAAAAGTAATAACATCTGACTGTGTAACTCTGGGTAACTTCTGCAACAAACTTTAGGTGTCATTTTTCATGACAATTTCAGCTCTGGCTGATTAAAATGTTTGTCTTCCTTTTGGTCAAAACAGCTTTTCCTGGCTTCCCACAGACGGAGATAATAATCATTGTAGTGATTTTGGCCACGAGTATTCAACTTAGACTTCTTTACCTTTCCTACTTTCTCTGTTTTTTTCTGCACCTCACCCACAAACTCCAGTCCAGTTACCCCTTCTTATTATGAGACATCTCTCCCACATTTGCACTGTAGCAGAAATTTCAACATTTGTTATGCATTTCTTGAAGCTTAACAGCTTAAGGGGGAGAGTGTCAAAGTTTGTTCAGTGAAAGGAAGTATTTTAATCTCCTCTGGGTTCCAATAAGATCAAAGGTTCATTCTGATTACATTAGGATTTTATGCCCAGCACAGGCAAGAGCTCAGTATCTACAGTCATGTATTTACAGGCAGGCATTTTAAAATGCTTCATGGTACCTTAAATTATAGATCTCTGCTAAAAGAATGAAGTGATCTTGATTTTCCTAGCAGCCACAGATGTCCTCTCCTGTGTACTTCTTAAAAGACAAACTGCTTAGCACAAATCCCTTTACCCACTCTCTTGCATGCCTTATTCATTTTTAGATTCCCTTACAGAAACATTTTGCACAAGTTCTCTGACTCCTTTTTCTCTTCTGTCCTACAAACAAACTGATGATAAATTTAACATTTAGAACAAATGATGAGATCACTGACCTGAATTCTAAAGCTTCTCTGTTTATCCCCAGTGGGTGCATCTACCCATGTGCTTTGATGCACATTAGCCTATTTTAATGAGCATTAAAACATCACTGAAAAAACCATGCTATTTAGTTAATGTACATTAAAATTGACTAATGTGCATTAGGCATCACTTAAAAACTATAGGCACTTATACGTGAGTGTGGAGGCTGCTCCAGCATGCTAGAATTCCAGCACATTGAAGCAGACTTAATAAATCAGGCCTGCTGGAACGTGGCAATTGCCATGCTCTAGCAGCCTCATGCATCTTATGCATCAGCATCACCCTGCTTAAAAATGGCAATGGGGGCACTTGAACTAAAATGAGCTTTAGTTCAAATGTCCCTGCTGCCATTTTTAAGCGTAGGGACACTGATACAGGAGATGTGGTGGCACTTTAATTAGAGAAGCTCTTGATGTGCTCCAATTGTGTAAAAGTGCCCCATGCTCTGTAGTTAATGCACATTAAGATGGGCTAATATGCATTTCCCTAGTACTTCACAATGGAGGTACTAGATTTAACACGCATTAACTAAAGTGTGTTAATACATGTGTAGTAGGCCTTTGTGAAGCAGCTGGAATTTGCTTCGGATTCAGATTCAGCCAATTCAAGGGACAGTGATTTGATTCAATGATTCAAAACACTGTCCAGAATCAATTCAGCTGAATCTGATTCGGAGATTCTGCCAAATCTCTGAATCAGCCATGCCCATCCCAGCCAGCCTGGCAATGACTGCCCTGCCCACCCCAACTCCCAGCTCTTTGGGGAAAAAAAGCCCCAGCTCACTGGGTGCTGCCAGGTGGGGGGGCAACCCCCACTGCCCCCCCCCCACTGCCCCACGCTGCATGGGGGGCTCTGCATACTGAATCAAGCCAAATCTCCTCTGAATTGAATCGGCACCCAAAGCTTTACACAGCCCTAATGTGTAGATGTGCTCAGGTAATGATATATGCTTTTTGGCAGCTGAGTGTTGACCAACAGGAATTTCTCAGAGCTGAGAGAATTTCTACATACATAGTGGCTCAGGGCTTGCTATCAGCAAGCACTGCCAAGTTTTCAACATGAAATGCTGGCTTACTGAGAGTTAAATTCAAGATTTTATTAGACTAAATCACATGTTGAGGCCATTATTCATTTGTTTTCCCCTTTCATGCTTCTAGTACAGTGGTTCTCAACCTTTTTAGACTCAAGGCACCCCTTGGGAGCATGCAAACTCTAAGCTTTCACTCATTTTTTTGACCATGGAAATATACAGCAATTCTGTTGTAAAGAACTCAAAAAGATCACAACAGGTCAGAAATGTGTTTGACACTATGGATTCCTATTCAAAATATCTGGGTTTATTTTCATCTCCCAGCTGCCACAATACCCTGGTTGAGAACTACTATCCAACTAGTCTGAGAGAGAACTTTTTAAAGTATAACATATGCAGTAGTATATTTCAGACAGAATCTAGGGTCCTCAGGGTCACCGGAATTACTTCTCCTCTGAATGCTCTGTAAGAAGAGGTGTTGGGTTCAATTCCACACTTTTTGAAAGCCATGGACCTTGGTAGGAGCAGCACCAAGCTGTGACTCATTGCTTGTGGAATAAAATGGAAAGTGGTCCTGGTGATCCCCACTTGTGGAGATCATCCATTAAACAAATCAAAAGTGACTTTTTATCCATTTTTAATTAATATAGATAGGTGTGGATCTCTCTCCTTCTCTTATACACTACCAGAAATGGGCATTCAATTTTTAATATCAGTTGCTAGATGATTATAAAAGAAAAGGAGATTTTCATACCCTTTTCAGGCTGTCTAAGATAATAACAACATGTTATAGCATACAAAGTTGCCTGTTCCATTCAGTTACTGCCTATTGATTTGCCACGATTTTAAAATGCCTCACAGAACTCACCCTGCCCTTGCAAGAATAAGGTGCTGTTTTTATACAGTTGTCTAATTTAGAAATTTCCTGTTTGTATAGGTGTTGACAGCAGAGCTCATTCCAATGTTGCAGTTAAACACAGCTTGCCCAAATATGATTATGTTCTAGGTATATAGACAAGTACTGAACACAAGGGAAGAAATAACAGACCTTGTTAAAAATACCATTTTTTTTCATTTTAAAGAAGGAATTTTAAAAATAACCCATTTTTCAAAGAGCTTTCGAAACTAATATCAAGAAATCTGTTTCGGTATTCATTTCAAGTTGGTAGGCTTAATGCATTGCATCCAGGGAGAAGAACTAACATTTTTCAGCTTGTTTACTCTCCTAGTTACCTCTTTTTTTCATTCTGTTTTGGTTTCATAGAGTAATGGACTTCATTTGGTTTGATCTTGGCCTCACTGAAGTCAATAGCAAAATTTTCATTAACTTCAGTGTGGCCAGGATTTCTGTCTCCATCCGGATTCTGTATTGATATAAATCACCACTGCTTCATTAATTTTAACAGAGGTTCGTTAACATATAGTTGGATTTCTCCAGTAATGTTTCTGGAGAAAACCACTCTCTCAGTTAACCATAGTTCAGCCAGCATGCCAAAAATGCAATCAGAATGTCATTTGGCAGGAGCTGAGAGATATGCTGGTGGGAGGCATAACTACAGAGGTACTGTCTACTGTCCAGGAGACGGTTCAGCAAGACGATCTTGTTCCAAGGACAAATAAATGACTGAGAGAGTTTCCTGCCTCACAGCACTCATCCATTTGAGATGCCACTTCTCTGAGTATGTTTTAGTTATATAGAACAGACAGAGTAGCCATGGGCCAGAACGGTACACTTGGAAAGACTGCTCTATTTAGAAAGCAATTTAGTTGGAAAACGGGAAGGAGGGATGGAACAGGTGGGAAAAGAGAATTTAAAAGCTTCTACTTCACTCCATCCAAGTTTAATTGAATTGAAAAAATGCAGTCAGTGTTTATTGTTCCAATTCAGCCCTTTAAATATACATAAAATTACAGTTAATATTAACAGCGTGGTAAATGGAATGCTATCACCGAGCCAGAAGCATCACCTTTAATTAGCCAGTGTTTCTATTTTACTAGTTTTGGCTAAGCTCTGAGCTCCAGTAGTGCTTTACTGGTAACTGAATTGCTTTTACTGTAAATTTCCCTTTGTTTTATTTAACAAACTCTCATTAAATTGAAAGCATTAAATGGCTCTTGAGTTGGGTACGTTTTCAAAAAAAAGAAGTGAATGTAAATGGAGGCTGAAATGAAGCAATCTTGAGGGTTGAGTCCAGTTCAGTGCTGAGTAAGAAGGTCAGAACAGGACATCCAAGAAAAAGAGAATAGTGAACAAGGATTTCAGAATCTTACCAAGATTGCCCAAACCCTATTTAATATATATAGAAAAAATAATTCAGAAGAATAGCAATGCTTCTTTCTGCCTCCCTTTGCCACTATATTTGCTTTTTTTAAACGTATTCCTTCTTGAACTGGGTACTGAGAGGTTCTATTACACAATAATGGGTGGCCAGTGGGATTACAGCTTTCAAGCAGTTTCAAGCCATCTCCTCTTCCCAGCATGCCTGTAAACTAGCAGGGATAGAATCCTCTCCACAGGTTCAATTGTTCTCTAGCTACTGTTGGGATACCAGGAAGAGCTAATCTTACCCACTACTTATTCTCTAGGAAGTCTTGGGACAAATGAATCCATGTTGCCTTGGATTTAGCCTCAGCTATATTTCTGCTGAAGCCTACTTCTGGGGTTCTTCCAAATAGCCATCCCTGACAGGGTTTATGGAGCTGTGCTGAACCAGTGCTCATATCATCCATATAAAGGCTCTGTGTAGTCTCCCCTCATCTCGCCCACTGTATGCATATAATTACATTTGATGCATTCAGAACTCTCCCCACAGCCCCATTTGCCTCTGCATATAGGTCATGTATCTCCTGCCTCCTGCCCCTATTGTATTTGGCTTCCTGATTTGTATAACCAGTTTTAAATATGTTCAAAAGGTTTGGATGCACAATGAACGTTCTTTAAAGCACTGTCACTTCATATCACTAAATCCTGCATACATGGATTCAGTTGCCTGGTTTTACAGAGCCTTTACCATTTGTGCAATATGTCCCTTCTCCTCTGACTAGAAAAGTAGCTAGAGAGCTTGAACAAAACAAGGATCAATTTCAATGCTTGCTTTGCTGGGGACTTCAGCACTGGGCTGCTCTGAGTGCAAGAGTCAGTGACAGAGGGATATTTTAAATGGTAGATCATTCCAGTGAAGAAGTCTGTTACATCATAAAAATATAATTCTCCTAAATTGACAACTCAATGGAGGGAGAATTGAGCAACTGCCCCAAAAATCTGAGGTTCATGGGAATACAGTAATATTCAGTATTGCATTCAAAAATATATAATTACTTAATTCCTTTAAAATAGTAATAGTTTTACACCACAAAACATTGCAGAATCTGTATTAAGATAAGATCAGTTGCTTCTCCATGCTGGCATCCCACTGCACTGAGAGGAAGAAAAGCTCATCCCTATGAAAGTACAGGAAGAAATGTTCAGAAGACAAGGTCCCTTAGAATTTCGTCCAAGAATCAGGTCCTAATGCCTTCTGAATGGTGATGAAATCACGGTCCCAAGCTGGGATGACTAAAATGGTATGATGGGAAATACCTCAGAAAGAAATTCAGTTAAACTCTCATCTCATTTGTACTGTGCCCTTGCTCCTACCCAACAGAAACATAATGTGAGACACTCAATTATTCTACATGAAGGTTGTTTGACTGAGGATCTTGTATCAACTGCTTTCGTGCGTTTCTGATTTTTTTTTCTACTGGAAAAAAATGCATTGCCAACAATGAAAAATAAGCTGTATTTCTCTATATGGCATTTCTATAAAACTTAAATCATGAGGGGTTTTTTATGCACAGTATAAGCTGTTCAAGCTTGAAATAATACCACAGAGACGAGGAAAAATGTTAAGTAAATTAAACCATTAAAATGTTAAGAAAATTAAGCCTTTGGAGTCACTTTTGCTTTGTTAAATAACAAGCTAACATGAAACATACAGCATGACTTAAACAGATTTAATCAATGAGCATATAGAGAAATATTAACCCTTGGATACCAGAGCTACAGCCCAGATAGGATTAAGGTGAACAACTAATAATCTTTGGAACAAAAGATGGGCGACTGGTGCCACCTTAGTTGGGGGGGGGGGCATGTGCCCCCCAGTGACCAGTCAGTAACCGGGGGAGAGCCAATCTCACCAACTGGGGGGAGCTCCCACCCCTGGAGCCAATCACCCCGACCAGGAAGAGGCCATGGCACTCCCAGAAGCGGCTGCAGTGCTTCATTTGGCGCTCCCACTCCCTGGCTGGCGCTCACAGTGGGGGGCACCTGTGCTCCGCCATGCCCCTCCACCTTCCCCCTTGCCAATGAAGCTACTTCTGCTTGAAGAGAAATATTGATCTTTCTTAAGAAGTGTCATATAATTCTTCCTTCCTGCTAACCTCATGCCACATCAGGATGCAACAGTCTAGTGACTTGGCCTTCAAGAGCACTATGGAATAGCCAGGAAGGGCAGAAATACTGAGTGAAATTCTCTTGTCTACAGCAACATAAATCTAGAGTAATTCCAGTAATGTTAACAAGTTACTCTGGATTTCTTCTGGTATAACTGAGAGCAGCATCTGGCCCGATGGCAATATTTAGAAATGAAGAATTAAATTAAAATATTAAGGGAGAATTCAAAGGGTTACTTTTGAGATTTTTAGCACAGGGATTTACCATATCTACACACGTTTAAGCCAGTAGATTGTATTACAACTTCAGTGTACTATGAAAAGTGATTTTCAAACAAAAATCTCCTCCCAAATTAACCCTGGATTTGAGAAAAAGTATCATGTCTACAGGAGCTTTAAAAACATACTGTATTAAAGAGAAGAAAAATTTAAACAAACCAAAATTAAATGTAAACAACATTAATGCTCTGAACTAAAGCCACAAAACCATAGGCACTCAAATTTAAGACTGCAAATCCATTTTGACATGGTGTCCCTAGTTCATGCCAGTCAGCGTATTTCTGCCTTGCATCAAAATAATGGCACTTCCAGCTAAGAAATACAGTTCTGAGGAAAATGATGTATCCTGTGATGCACCCAATTGCTTTTCATGTTTCTGCTGTTCACCACTTTATGACAGGGGGTCTCAACCTTCGTAGAATCAAGGCACCCCTTGTTTGGCTTGAAGTACACCTCAATAAACTCAACACAGTCCTTGGAAAATGCCAGCTCTTCACTCCTTTTTTACTACAGAAAAATACTAGTACAATTCTTCTGTTACAAAGAACTCAGAAAGACCATGACAGCTCTGAATATTTTTAATGCTATGAATCCCTATTTGAAATCTGTGGGCTCATTTTGTGAATCTTTTTTGTACATCTTAGGCCACTCGGACCCTTCTATGGTGCCACACACCACACATCCAAACTTTCCCTGCACTGCTACCTTGCAGCTGGGTGCATTTTCTTGATCCTGGGAGATCCTGGGGTCAAAAAACCCATGCCAAAAAAAAAGTGGGATGGTACATGTAGCAGCAGCCCATGCCACCCAAAACTAGAGCCTGGACTGTTGGAGCTATCCTCCGGCTGCTGGCCAGGCATCCTGCCACAGCTGGAGCCCCAGAAGGCCCCCAGGCTCCCAGGTAAGGCTGCCAGAGCCAGCACAGTTGCTGGCCCCAGCCTCCCCTACCCTATCTGGGGTAACCTGATGCACACGGGAGAACGCATGGCACAGGCGTTCCCAGAGGACAAGTGGCAGCAGCACAAGGCATGTTGCTGCTACTTGTTCCCGGGAAGACAAACGTGCATGCTCATCTAGATGCACCCCTACAATGCTAACATGGAGTGGCGTCTTGTGAAATCCCTGGAAAGATCTCAAAGTATCCCAGGGAGCCGGGGCACCCTGGTTTAAAATCATAGTTTTATGAGAAGTCAAACTTCCTCACAGAAAGCAGAAGCATTGATGTTTTCTGTTCTCATGGAAAATTTTTGACCAGCTATGTTTAGACATGTCTTTCATACCGCTGTGTATTGCATTTCTAGCTACTGAGTGCCTGGCTGGGGTACAGTGTCAGTGGTCAAGGTGTCATGCTATGGCTTCAGAGACGTGAACTCAAGCTGTGCTCTAGATATGCTGAAGGCTTCCCTCCTTCTTGCTTCCTCAACTCTAAATGGATATCTGATTTTTAGGCTGGGGAGTCAAAAGAGGCTGTATGTGATCCTAGCCACATCATGGCCTTGAGTGCCTTCACCATGCTAGGCCTGAGAGGCCATGCGATGTTTTCACACAAAGCAAAATGCTCTCCTGTATAGAGGACCACTATAAAGGCTACATATATATCACATTAGTGATACAGAATGTGTAACAAGATAAAACTGACATAAGATTAAGCCTGGCATATAAAAAAAACCTATGCATTTCAAATTTGGATTTTTTATAAAGTTCTTTAAAATAAAAAGTCACCCCCACCTTGGCAATGACCATGGCATTGCTATGAAAAATGAACATTCAGTAGCCATGTGAACAGGTTACATCCTGACCCGGCTAGGAAATGCTTCAGTGCATGCAGGGGTAGCATGTGTGAAGCCTAACTGCTTCACACATGCTACCCCTTGAGTCGGGTGTAACATAGCCAACTGAGAGCATTACTTTGTAATTCTGCACTTCATTGCTGAAGTTTTTCTTGGATGTTTGTCCATGTAAGCATGCACAATGTCACAAACATTTCCCTGTTTTAAAAGCCCAGAATGTCTGGAGTGACAGAATATCATACAATGTGTTCACAGCAGCTCAAACCATTCAGCTGTCTCTGTGTCCCAGCCCTGTTCTCTCAGCCATGAATGTTTTGATGCATGTCTAGCTACCCAGAGGCAGGTCCTGCTTTGCAACACAGAGACAACAGGGAAGTCAGCAGGTGACAGGCACCTGAAGGAAACCTCAAAGCTAGTTAAAATAATTTACCAATTCTCTATTTTTCAATCCATCAATACTTTAAAGATAAATATTAAGTGCACGTTCCTCATTTTCCAGTGTCTATCAAAATATGTATATGGGATTCCTACTTCTGCACAGCTAAACAGAAAATAATCTAAATGTAAAATCAACGTTATGCCTGCATAAACTTCTAAGTGAATGGGGGTCTAGAGTCTAATTATCTAGCTCCCCGGAGAACTGTCCTAATCATTCAGCTATGGAGGCTAAAATAAAGTAGGGACCTTTGCCTCAGTGTAATATCCATTATTTGTGGGTTTCTGGTTGGCTGTGTGTTGGGGACTTAGGCACAGTGTATCTACAATAGGCATGTGTATATAGCTCTGTAACCACCTAGCCAATGCACAGCCTACTGCACATGTTTACATGTCCACAATGCATTGGAAGTTGAATTGCTTGCTACCTTCTTTTATGTCCAAAAACTACCATATAGATACACAAAGGGAAGCAGTACCCCATCCTGAGTTTTTGATGTAGTCTCAAAAATATTTAGCATTCGAGACTCTTCCAACAGAAGCACATATTCATTCCTGATATTAAAATATTGGGCCAGATGTTCTTCTTTGCTGAACAGCATTGATTAGAACAAAGGATCATACAAAATGAAACACCTAGAAAGACTATCTTGGTGACTGGAGAGGGGATGAGGAAAAGAGTAGATAGTAGAACATGAAGCTTAGGGCACTGAGTAACTCTGCCTTTAGGCCAGTAGAAGTTCACATTTATTCCAAGAAGTTGGGGTTCACTTTCAGGAATGTTAACATAAGTAACAAGAAAAGCAGTATGGGAAAAGCAAAAATAAATTAAAAAGCCAGAAAGCCGTAAATCAAAATAGTATAAAGTATTTGGAAATCAAAGGGCATTTAAGGGTAAGCAGCATAAATATAGGGAACAAATTAGTGTCACTTGTAATAATTCTTAATAATTATGAGCTCATACTTCAGCTGTGGTTTGCTGGATTAAAGCTGATATAATATAAAATCTTGTAGAGGGGAAAGAGAAAAATCAAAAAAGCATTAGCTTACTAACCCCAAATTAAATTACCAGGTGGGAGTTTACAGCATGGAAAGCTCTATTTAATGATTTTACTGGCATAACATTCCCAACTGGTCAACTCTTTATTTCAGCACTACATAAAAACACTACTAGTTTGGGTGCAGAAAACAAGTGTGAAAGCTGGCAGCTTCTTTTCCCTGCCTCACACCATCCACCAGAAGTTTCTTCAAAAATGTTTGCAGCAGGTAAGAATGAGAAGAGGCCGTGATGCTTAGAAGTAAATAGGAGAAAAGTGGCAGTCAGTTGTGTCAGGCTGAAGTCAAGCAGAACACAGGACAGGGTGGCACTTTAAGGGCACTTACACATGCGAGGAGCCTCCTCCAGTGTGCTGGCAATCCAGTGTGTTGGAGCAGACTTGATTAATCAAGTCTGCTGGAGCATGTAAATTGATGCACTCTGACAGCCTTGTGTGCCACGTGTATCAGTGGCACAGTTTGCCTCCACACTGAGAAAAAGGCAATGGTGCGCTTTGAACTAAAATGTATTCAATGCGCTTTAGTTCAAAGTGCACCGCTGCCATTTTCTCAGCACGGAGGCACACTGCGCCGCTGATACATGTGCTCCCACCCAGTGCAATGCTGGGTGCTTTTAATTAGAACAGTTTGCTAACTGAAAGCGCTGGGCACTAGGTCAGGGGCACATGTAAAAATGCTCTTAGGGATTAACTGGTTCAGGAAGCTTACATAGGTAACAACCTACTTAGTCAGACACTATGAAACTGTCATAGCACTGATGAGGTAGGTTGTTGCCTATGAAAGCTCATGGCTTTATGAACTGGATAGTTTTTAAGTGTCACCCTGCTCCACATTCTGCTGGAACTAAATAGGAAATCATTTTCTTCAGCCACAGCCATCCAGAAATAAATTCTTTACACGTGGACACATATACTAACACCAACCCCTCCACCCCCCCACCTACCCATTCAAGTTTTACTCTGAGAAGCAGAAAAATGTGAGAGAATATTACGTCTTGTTTAATTGATTGATAGTTATATACACATTATGGTTATGGGTAGTAAATATATTTGCATATTTGATCACATTCCCATTAAAATCAATGGCTAATCTCCTTTGCCTTTGAGAAGAGCACAATTTATTCCTGGCAAAATCACTGACTGCAGTGGGATTCTATTAGGGTGAATTTGGAACTATGAGTAAAATTCACCACTCTGAGGGTCAGCTCCAGGCCAGTGTATCACTTCAGTTGCATATGAGTCCTATTTGAGAACTTGGGCTGAATTTCACCTTATATGATCAGCTAAATTCCACAGCTGCAAAACAGGCATGTGGGATTCATTTTATAAAGAGCAAGTGTTCTCTTATGAGTTAGGAACTTCCTACTCTTAGCTCAGTTTTCAGTGCACGTCAATTCTTGTACCCTGTGTCTATTGCACGTGTGTTAAAAGAGCATACATTACAGTTAGGAACACGGAATTGGAAAGGATCTCTTGATTGCTTGAGTCCAGTCTTACGTGCTTGCAGGCACCCATAATCATATAATCCCTCTCATAAACTAAGCAAGCACCATCTACAACAGTGGTTCTCAACATTTTTAGATGTAAAGCACCCCTTGATATACTCAGGACTCCTGTCACGCGACTCAAAACACTCCTTGCAAAATGTCGACTCTTAGTTTTTTCTGGATTTTTGACTACAGAAAAATAATAAAGCAATTCTTCTGTCGCAAAGTACTCAGAAAGACCATGGCAGGTAAGGGTGTTTTTAACATGGATTCCTATCTGAAATCTCCAGGTTTACCTTGTGAATCATGTTTGCACACCTACAGTGCTAATATGGTATGGTACCCTGTAGCATCCTTGAAAGGATCTCAAGGCACCCCAGGGGGCACCCCATGTGGCACCCTGGGTGAGAATCAGAGATCTAAAAGCTAGTCAGTGATTTGCCCCATTATTCTTAATAGGAAGGATATTGCAGAACCACATTGGTTAGAAAACTTCTTCTGTTTTCCAGATGAAGTCTGTTCATGGATAGTTTATACCCACCTGTTCTTTGGTCAATATTGTCACCTAGCTTCAATAGTTCTTTCACTGCCCTGGTATTTTGCTTTCTAATATATTTATTAAAAGCAACCATATCCCTTCTCACCCCTAATTTTCCTAGGCTAAATAAACCAAGTTCTTTTAACATCATCTTGTAAGACAGGCTTTCCATTCTCTTGCTCATCCTGGCAGTCCTTCTATACACTTGTTCCAGCTCAGCATCTTTCTTGATCACAGGTAAGTAGAATTGTACACAATATTCCAGATAAAGTCTCACCAGAGATGTGCTGAATGGCACTACTACTTCCTTATCTTTGCCAGAAATACTTCTAATATATCCTAGGATTACATTTGGCTTTTTTATGGCCACACCACATTGGTGATTCACGTGCATCTGGTGACTGACTTTTTTCCATAAAGAACATATCATATAATTATATATAGTACAATAATATAGTTTGCATTTTTTGTTTCTATTTCTTTTCAAATTATACTTTGCAATTAAATCTGCTTTATAGACAGGCAGTATTAATATATTCCTTACTCAGGAAAAGCTTCAAAGCTGCATGTCATGCTTAGGTCAGAAGTTCCTAGAAATTCTCTGTATTCCTGAGCTGAAACATTTCCCACAGGACATAAAAATTCCCCATATTATTTGCTTATTTCTGATTCTCACTTTTCACAATTTCTTTCAGCTGTAATTGAAATTACTAAACCCTTTGTGTAGATCTTGCATTATACAACTACAATAAAGCACTGATCCTGAATTAATGGCAAAGCTTCTGATGATTTTGATGTTGGTAGGATCAGAACCTGAGAAATTAAGTCTCACTACTTTTTACAACATGATCACACCCTTATTTAAAGAGTGTGGAATTCAAAATTTTACTGTATGACTTCAATCAATAGCAAACAAACCTAGCAACGTCCAAGTCTTTTTGCTTTTAGCTGTGAGCAAAATTATTCTTTTCCAAGTTATTGTAGTGAATAAACAAAACACTGGAACATATGAAGCAAAATTTATCTATTATTCTGACCTTGAAGCTGGCGTCCCTTGTACAAATCCTTTGTTTTGGTTGGATGTGCTCTGGCAGTGTTATCACACTGAGGTTGTTCATACCTGCAGGGCAAACAGAGGGAAAAGATAAAAGGAAGTGAAGTCAACTTAACTGAAAATTCTCTCTCTCAAACCCTTTATGGTCACACTGAAATTATATCTCTTTTACTCAGGGCGGCTACATAAGGTTGTCCTTAATACACTTATACTCAAAAATGAACAGATACAAAACAATATGCATTTTTTTAAAGATACCAAACTTTATTGCAACCATTAACAGATTAAGCAACAGGAAAGCATTCCTGAGCACACTGTACAGATAATAACCAAGGAACAAGGAAACTGAAAAAAAATGTTGAAAAACCAATAAAAAAAATTTGAAATTTACATTCCTCCCACCTAACAAAATTTTGAGGTAAAAAGCTATAATAAACCATGTATCATTGTAGTCATGAAGCTCTTGACAAACAACCCCACCCAAACTGATACTGTATTGAGTTAATATTACAGTACCAAAATTGTATATTACTGTATCATTGCTGGAACAAATATTAGCTTATGTAAGAAAGTCTAACCACTAACAACTAACATTTTGACTACAGCAAAAGCTGGATGGGGATTCTGGAGGAACAGGAGACAGATGATTTGTACTGGGGAGTGGAAGAGACCAAGCTTTCATGTGTTGCTTGATTCATTCAAGTCACTATCTTTATTCTTTGCTTCTTTCTACCTACAAACAGATGCTGTCTTTGTCGCAGGATCAGCTGTGCCAGAATGTTTCTCAGCACAGCTGATCTGGTTGATTAACAGATACAGAAGTTGCCTAGGGCCATATTCCCACAGGATCATGCCCCTGCCACTCCTGGGGGTTCAGAAGTTTGAACCTGAAGAACAATGGCTCCAGATACCATGCCCTGATCTGGGGAACCCTATAGGGGTCATTTGTTCTGCACTGTGAAACACACACCCTGAAGTTGCCTGCTCAGGGCAGCTGGAGATCGTGGACAGCCCTGAGCTGTGGGGATCACACCATAAGTGAACATGGTTTTGGCAATAATGTGCAACAAACTTTTAGCAGGCATGTTTGTGCAAACATTTTTGGACACTTGGGGCATGATAAGGGGCAAGGATGTCTGTTTGCTTGCATTTAATGCTGCCATCAATTTTTTTCTGGTGCAACAAGGCAGTGGTTGTTTCCAGCCTGCAAGAAATGTAATTAAGCCAAGTCTGTTAGTCACAACTGGTAACAAGAAGCCCTGCTTTGCTTGGATCTCTGCTGCAAGTAGCTCTAGCCAATGACACTGACTGCTCTATACCTCCCACTCTGTCTCATAAGGGATGCCATCTGCAAGATAATCTATTTTGTGTCTAGCAACGTAATCTCTAATGTTAATTGCAATGTAAGGTTGATTTTGTTACCTCCTGCTTTTATTGTCAAATTATTGGCACAGTAACAGTATACATGGCCTGCACTGTAGGGTATATGTTGATGTTTTGGATACCAAGAATATTTTGACCAACTATATAGTTGGAAGAGCTGTTAGACAAGCTTTTGAGAAACAATGCCCTCCCTCATTTGTTCCCCCAAACTTGTCTAACAGCTCTCTTTCAGGTCCAATAAAAGATATTACCAAACAAATCTTGGTTCTTGCATATTCTCTGGACCATCACAACTACAACAGCATTGCAACACTACTGCAATGATATTTGAGTCATGAAAGTGCTTGCTTCATTGTATTCATCATAGCTGTATTAGGTATCTCCCCCTAACACCAAACCACCTTGGTATAGGGAGTGGGGAATGTGTAACAGTGCTGTGAAGAAGGAGGGCAAAGTAAATGTAGTGAAGATCCCTTGGCCACTGCCATCTCTAAGTGTAGATGACAGAGAAGTAAATCTCAACTGGTTGAGCATTAGGGGTGTGAAAAATGGTCCATATTTGGTTTGGATTTGGCCCAAATCAGGGGACAGTGATTCTATTCATTGATTTAGATCACTGTCCCGATTTGATTCAGCCGAATCCAAATCTCTAGATTCAATGCTGATTTGGAGAATCAGTGATTTGGCTATAGACACAGCTTTTATTGTTTTTTCTGTACAACTTGACATACCAGGCATGGCTCGTGAATGCTGCAAGAGTAGGGCAGATGGAGCATCTCACTGGAGCATGGGGGGTCCCCGTGTGCTCAGTGGTGGACCCAGAAGTGGACCAGAAGTATTTCTGGTCCGCTGCTGAGCCCCAGGTGCCCCTCCCCTCCACACCCAGCAGAGGGCACCAATCACCAAGCCAGGAAGGTGGGGGAAAGGTCCCTGCATGCTCCACAGCAGTCCTAGAAGGGGACTGGAGGTACTTCTGGTCCACTTCTGGGAACATCACCGAGCGCGCTGGGGACCGCCCCCCCTTGTAGGACGCTCCATCCACCCCACCATCTCAGCATTCATGAGCTGCCTGGTACCTTGAGGTATGTAGAAAAAACATTTAAAGCTTTGTCTATGTCCAAATCACTGAATTTCTCTGAATGATTCAGAGGGTTCCAATTCGATTCAAAGAGATTAAAGGGTCTCCTGATTCAATTTGGATTTGGAGATTTGGCTGCTGAATTTGCCAAATCTGTGGCCGAATCTGTGCCAAATTGAATCATCGACCAAAGCTTTGCACAGCCCTATTGAGTGTAGAGATGCCCCAGTGGGCAAATAAAATTGGGGTCATGGGGAGCAAGTGACACCTTGTCCCTCCCTGAAAAAACATTCCTGCAATGCCAGTGTTGTGCTGAGACAACAAGCTCCTCCCCTCATGCTTTAGTACAGCAGTAAGAACAGATTAATTAGGCTGGCTAAGAGATAAATCTAACTAACTGACAGGCAGTATTGTGTGGCTGTAACTATGCTACTAGAGGGAGCATGTACAGAGCTAGCTCAGGTACCTCTGCCGCATACCTGAGTAAAGGAAAGCTTGGCTCTGGGGCTGTGCTTAAAGCTAGGTGAGGCTGGGGGAAGATGAGAGCCATAGGGATGGGTGACTAGAAGATCAAAAGCACTGAAAACCAGTGACTTGGTAGAATTTATTACGCTAGGAACCATTTACAGGCCTAATTAGCCCAGGAGCAGCAGAGCAGAATGCCATGCTCTCAATCCTTCATTCCCAGCTGTATTGAATTAAACCAGGTATAGTGAGGGACTGAGCACACCTGACTTGATCAGTTCTCTCCTTAACTCTGCCTACGAGATATTTACATTCTTAAATCCTTACATTCAGTCTAAAGGCCTGCCTGGGGGAAACCTCTCAAGATTCTTAACCAAAATTCTGGGATAACATATTTCTGCATTATCCCTTTTGATCCTCCTTTTAGTTTATTAACTTTTTATACCTACTTGCACTTACTTTGCCCAGGTATGCATCACAGCACAGGGGACATAGTAATCAACCATTAGCAAAACTACTCCCAATAAATCCCTTCCAGGTTTTGCACTCAGGCCAGATTAGGGAGTTGTGCTGTGACAATATTCATCCAACAGTTATGATCAACAATAAATCTGCTATATGAATCTTACTACTGAGTCCTGGGCTAGGGACAGACATTACACATAAACCAGTTTAAGTGATCAGAAACTGATTTAAACCAGTAACAGAACAGATGCTTAGTGCATATAAACCAGTCTGAAAATGGCTGAAACCAGTTTGAGATAAAACTGGGACCGCCTGGTGCGGGCCATCCCGGCCGGGGCAGGGGAGATCTCCGTGAACCGCACCGTCCTGGGCTGCACCGTCCTGGGCTGCGAGAGCCAGCTGCGCCCCGACATCGTCATCACGGACCACGAGGCCAAGAAGATTGTGATGGTGGATGTCACCATCCCCTTCGAGAACTGGCGCCAAGCCTTCACCGAGGCCTGGGCTCGCAAGCGGGAGAAGTACGCCCCGCTGGCTGACACCCTGAGGAGCCGCGGCTACGACGTGACAGTGGACGTGCTCATCGTGGGGATGCTCGGAGCCTGCGACCCCAGCAACGAAAGCGTCCTTGGCGCCTGCTGCATTTCCCGCCACTACGCCAAGCTGATGTGCTGCCTCATGGTGTCCGACACCATCCGCAACATCTACGTGGAGCACATCACGGGCCACCGCCAGTACATCGACCCCTCCAGACCAGCCGCCGCCGGACCGGACCCGGAGGACACCGCCGCCTGAACCGCCCCCCCACCGCTTCGCTCTGCATCGAAAGGACTTCGCCACCACGGACGACCCCGCCCCACCCGAAGAGGACCCCTGCAATCGGACTCTATGGACTGACATGCTCACTCCGAGCCACTTCCTTCAACATCGCGGACCACTGTAACGGGTATGTGTGTATCTGTCTCCTTTCCCTCTCAGCGTCGCGACCCCCCCCTTTCCCATCCCCCCCCCCCCCGGCTTAGTTGGCTAACATTGTATGGTATGTAACCTAGTCGCGTTCCCCTCCTCTCCCCCATCCCTCGATTGTTAGTCCCTCGCTCAGGCGCTTTGTATTTCCATCTCAACTTTGTCATCTTTTTCCTGGATTCCCCATCCAAAACATCTACTAATAAAAGTCAATCTGAGTTAACTGATTTGGGTCAAACTGGTTTATGCACTGTCTGTCCCAGACCCCTTGTTGGTTTAAAAAAAATCAGACTCCCCCAGCATCCCAGCATGCTCTCTGGGCTGGGCAGGGCTCTCTGATTCACAGCAGGCTGGCCCCTCCCCTCTGCCTCCTGGATGCAGCTCCAGCAGCGACTGCAGGCTGTTCAGCCCTCTGCCCCTTACCACCCCCTGCTAAGCAGGAATTTCCCCTCCCCTCTGCCTTGTGGAGAGGTGTCTGTCTATTAGCTATTAGACCACATGCTGGCTAGGGTCCCTGCTGAATCAACAGGCAAAATCAACAGGTAGCTGGTAATGTCCCTGTGTTGTTTTCTTAATGGGGTGATAAACACTGTGTTAGCGGTGATAAACACTGTTTTCAATTCCCTGCTGAGCTAAGGGAGCCTGGCCATGAACTGCCCCGCCTCAGTTTAGTGCTATGCAAGGGAAGGGAGGGCTGCTTTAGCACTCCCTGACTTCTAGCCTGAGCCACTGCAGGCATGTCTGTCTGGTTACAAAACTGATTTAGCCTAGCCAGGTTAAAACTAACCTGCAAAGTTCGAATTAATTCAGGCCTAGGCTTTTTGAATGTCTGTCCCTAGCCTTGATGTCTATATTTGAGAAGCAATGAGGACCTGTTTAGGAATACACCTAGTCAGCTAAATACTAAACAAGGAAAGAAAGCTGCATGTGCTGGGGGTGCCTAACAATATATTTCAGTCTACACATCTGACCAGATACACTGCAAGAATCGAATATTCAAAGTTCGTGCTGTTGTTACTTTTTGGTTTGAAGGAAAGGTTGGCTATACTGTGGACTTCACAAAAAAAGTTACTTTATTTGCAGTTTCATAGTAAATATATTCCTAGCAGAGCATTCTTCAGGCTTCAGTTACAGTTTCTTGTTTTTTTCATAACAAAATTGGCCTGAATCTCATTGCCTTGCACATTGTATAGTTAATTATACATGTGGAAAGTGGACAGTAAAGCACTAATAATACAAAATACTTGTATCTTAAATTTCTTTTGGATTGGGGTACAAATTTGCAAATTGCAAGGCAGAGGAAAGTCAGGTCTTCTGCCACTCTGCTTTAAGAATGTGATTTCATCACTGTAATATATTTTCATTAAAGATGAAATACAGCCAAGAAGCTCATCCATAGGCTTTTTTACAAAAGCTGATCTTTCTCTTCTTCTCTCTCACCACTCTTTAACTGTTTAAGTGCCCTTGAAATTGTAACAAGGAAAAGCTCACATATACTTATCACACTACATCTACCTTGTTCATATGCTCTTCCTGAAAGCATCTAGTGCTGCCACTGTTGGAGACAAACTACAGAACCAGATGCCATGGACCACTGGTCTGACCCAGTACAGCACTTTTTATATTCTTACGTTCTTACATAATGTAAGGAAATGGGGTTCTGAGCATGACATTGGCTGTAGATTTTGTACTGATATCAGATTTGATTCACCATAAGTTGATGTGAGATTTAGAATCTCTTCAAAAATGACAATCCAAGAAATGTGAGCTGAGACAAAAAAGACAGCTCCTTTACTGCTGAGTTTTTACTAATTAATCATGTGGAATGATGCCTGGCAGACAGTAACAATGCAAGCTCCCCTGGGACCAAAATTGCTCCAAGAGTTTAAAAAGACAGCTTTTCACAAACATGCAGTACATATGGAAGGGGACTTCAGATCTATGTGGTGTAACATAGCACACAAAAAATGAACACTGCCTATTTGATGATACTGTTACAACTGCTTAGCTTCCCACTTGTATTGGTTTTCATAGGTGGCTGAAAAGGGGACGAAGGGTGATAGGGGCTATACCAATGCAATCTGGTCTAATAATTTTATTTTAGGCCATTCAACAGTTTGCTTCTCATGCAAATTCTACTAAAATCATATCATTCTGATGTCAAAGGTTTCTGGCTGTTTTATTACAAAACTGCATAAGCATATCTGATGGAAAGCAATAACTCTTGCCTTTAACTAAGCCACACACCCCAAAATAAACTGGCACCTTGTTTTTGGAAGGTAGAACATAGACAAAGAGATTTTTTTCAAGAGTCGTGGCTGATTCCTTCAGCCAGTTCACTGGCTGCTTTGGGCACAAACTACAGTGTTAACCTCTGACAACTGCTGAGGAATTAGTATCAGTTTTTGTCTAATTAACCAGGTCCTTAGTGGTTGTGAGAGGGCTAATACTGGATTCCGCTCCAGCCCAGCAAACAGCAGGGGTGATGTGGCATTTAACCACAGTGTCTCCATGCTTCTATTCCTCCTTGCTTCTATTCCAGCAAAGAAAAAATCATTTTTTTCACACATAGGACTTATGTCCAAATTCTGTGTCCCAATTTTGTGAGTGTGGTATGTGAGTAAATATAATAATAACAGATTACTTTTTTCTATTTTTATTTGTATAACCCTATAGAATTGAATAAAGATACATAACTCTGTTATGCCATTCTATAGGATGCCCCACAGGGGCATTTAATTTTCTATTAAATGTTACAGGATTTTAGAATAATCTCAGTAGATTTTCACTACATTTCCATATAGTCATAATGGCTTCACTGCTACAACATTCTGTAGAACTGTAGGCCTGTTTTTTCATTTTCTTGCTCTACTCCATCCCTTGGTTTTGACTGGCACTTGGAAGAAGAGCAATAGTGGCCATGATTTAAAAAAAAACACCAAACAAACAGCATTTGTAGCAGTCACCCAGTGCATATGAGAACATCTCAGTTTTTTACCCCCATCCAATACGTGTGTGGCGAGTGGCTTACATTAATAATTTCATGGCTCCAGCTGTGCTTAACTGCAGTAAAATTGGGGGGAAACATCTTTTTGTGCTACTTTCAACATGTTCTTAGATTTTTCAGCACCATTTATTGATTAAAAACTTCTCTGTGCTTTTCTGATTTGAATTTACAAAACCTACATAACTTCATCCAACTGTAATATAGTTGTAAGAACTGCTTATAACAAGCTACAATAAGCAAAAACAGTTTATGCTGTTAGAACCTAAAAATCATAAGCAGGCCTCATTCTTGCAACACCTTTCCATGCAAGTAGTTCCATGGACTTCAATGGGGATCTGAGTAAATTTAAGCACACATGTAAGTGCTTTCAGGATTAATGCCAAAGGTTGCAATGCCAAGGCATAATGAAGCTATATATAAGAGCTGCTCTGCCTTCACTTGAAATCTCTGTTATTTTTGACAATGTATATCCCATTCATCTCCTTCTTCTTCTGTTTTTAAAGGGAACATAGTAAAGTTAAAAGTCCAAAAACCATTATTTGTGCCACCAATAATACCTTAAGAGGCAAAGTTAAAGAGGTTTTACATTGCCCCACCCCTGCAAATCTAGCATGGTTTCTGTCTTTTGTTGGGCTATCTGTTTAATTATTGCATTTCACTCAGCTTGACAGAGAAATAAGATTAGGGTTGGTCTCTGGGAAATTTTACTTTCTGGTTCTCTTGGCCTAGCTCAAAGTTGCTTTGTTTGAATTTACAGCACTTTGGGAAAAAAAACTTAGATTGTAAAGAGTAAGCAAGCATGCCATTTCATATTGAGCATGTCCTTACACACTTACCACTCCTAAAACTGGAACTCTTTAATATTATATAAGGTTGCTCACAATTTTGGGAATACCAAGTTAACGGCTCCTATGATTCCACAAAAAATGCTGTATTAGAAACATCAAAATCCTGCTATACCCTACTGTTATTCTACTCATAAGAACAATTAATATCTTTTGACCCTTAATTACAGGGCAGAAGGGTTTTTTTTCCCCTTTGGTGCTTAATTTATCTTCACCTCGTCTAATGAAAATGGTTTGAGCTGTCCAATGGCCTATCATATATTGTCCCGGAAGCTGCAATGAAGTTTCATTGTCATGTAAGTGTGTGTATCCTGTGAATGAGAGAGGAAACTTTTCCTAGAACAATAGGAATAGAAGTTGCTTTGATAGCAAGGTTAGGATTCAGATACCTGATGGATGACCTCTTCAACCAGCCAAGAAAACAGTGAAAGAGAAATCTCTGAGCAGTGCACACTAATGCAGTATCTGGCAACCAGCCTGATCCCTGATTAATCTGATACCCCATTCTGCATTTTCCCCTGGTTATTATTAGTGCTCTGTGCCTAAACTTTCTCGTTTGGCATCCAGACTTTTAGCCTATTGGCTCAGGTTTATAGTAAATACAGATGTAGCACATCATATATAATCTAAATGTACTGAAGCAAAATAAGTGTTAAAATACTGCAATTGGAAGTGTCCAAATTTAACCCTGTAAATGCAAGAAAACTGGCAAAAAGTGAAGACAGAGTCATCACCGGCTTTACCAGCTGAGCCTACAGAGACCAAACTTAGGAGGAAAGATATTTGGTACAACATCTGGGTACAAAGAATGTGGCAGAGGTACAGAATGGAAAGGGACATTGCCAGGTTAAACATAACAAACATAATAAATTAAAAAGATTAAACATGTTATTCATGTATAAGACCTCAGATTCTTAAAATAGAAAGAATCCTGAAAATTGAATTTCGGCCTCCAGTCTTCAAATGCTTATGTTAGTGTTTAATATTGGGACTGAAATCAGTGTGAATTACTTAGGGCATTTGAAGACAACACAGGGGTTTAAACTGAATCAGTGTTTTTTTAAAAACACCGCTTCAGTTTAAGGTGAAGTAAACTGCCATGTTGCATGCACCCATGTCCTTACCTGCCTCGCCGGTGGCAGGGAGGGGGAAGCAAGCTGCTGGCAGGCCAAGCAGTCCCTGAGCTGTGGAGCAGGGTGGGGGACTGGTGCTTCCCTCTGTGGCAGCAGCACCCCCTCACCAGGCAGCACCTGGCCACAGGCACCCAGCTCGGGTGGTCCCAGCGGGCACCATAGCTGCAGAGGAAGTATCAGGCCCCCGCACAGCTCAGGCAGGCAGGCTCCAGGGGGAGGGGTGGGGGGAAATATATATATGTAGTTATCCCCTGCCCTAAGGGTAGGAAGTCAGCTAGGGTCAAAGGTTCCCAGCAAGATAAGCATCCAAACACTTCTTAAAGGAGTCTGGAGTAGATGCTTGAACCACCTCTGGAGGGAGTCTATTCCAGGCCTTGGGGGCTTGGACAGTAAAGAAGTTTTTCCTTATGTCCAGCCTAAAACAGTCTTGGAAGAATTTGTGACCATTGGACCTTGTCATCCTCTGGGGTGCTGTGGTGAATAGACGTTCCCCCAGATCCTGATGTACACCCCTTATGTACTTATAGGCTGCCACCAGGTCACCCCTGAGCCTGTGCTTTTCCAAGCTGAAAAGTCCACTGGCTCGCAGCTGCTCTTCATGAGGCCTGTTCTCTTGTCCTCTGATCATGCGCATGGTGCTCCTCTGCACTCTCATGCAAACAGCAACACCATTAAAACAGTGCAAAAGGGCATTTAACCCACGTTAATGTGTCATCTACAAATGCCCTTAAACACTTAACTGTTTGTAGGATCAAAGCCTCATCCTTCACTATTAATGATACCTATTTTGTTTCATATGACTTTCCCTTCATGTAAGAGAATATAAGAAGATAGTAATTTGTACATTTGCTCACAGTCTTCTTTTTTTCATTCCACGTTTCCATTGGTTAGCACAATATTTAAGCATTTGAATTATAAGAACTTTCTGGGAATGTCTGATGTATTACACCAGGTTTATTCTTCTTCTTAATAAAAGAGATATTCCCATGGGTCTTAATTTTTGTAAAACTCAGCATTTTACAAAATCTAAAAGTTAGGATATATTTGACCTTATTTGGATATCTATGGATATGACTGTTATTAATGGTATTTCTTGGCTTTCTCTTGGGAATTGTTGACTTTCATTTCCTTTATTCAACCACTCAACCATTTTTTTTTTTTCTATTTCAACAGCCATGTCTGTCTTTTAGAATACATTCTCTGACATGCAACTTTTTCTTGGCTTCAAATGGCAGGCCAATCAGATGGGGAGAAGGTGACGTGCACACACCCTTCATTCATTTTGTCTATATTTTCATTTTATAAATATAGAATAAAATGGATTTAAAATTTAAAAGCAATATGAATACATTTTAAAGGCTACCGTACATAAGAGAAGCATTACCCAAAAGATTCTCAGGCTTGGCTAATCCAAGATGAAACTGTGTAGAAGAAACTTCAGCTTCTGACCAAAGGAAGCAGAACCTACAGTCATGTGAAAGGCATAGAGAATATAAGATATGCCAAATAAAGCTATATTAGCCCCAAAGCTTAATAAACAAATGAGCAATGGCACCCAGAAACAGAGAATTGTTAAAGGCAAAAGGACTTTTATGAAGAGAAAGAAACAATGAAAAAGGTAAGATGGAGAAAAGAGAGAGCAGGAGCAGGGTTACTGCTAAGCTTCAAAAAAGAATATTTATTTACAACCTAAGTGCTGATATCACAATTTCAGAACCAGTCTTATGGTATTTTGGTTTGACATTTCAAAGACATTAGTATCCTAGAGATGAGAAACAAGAGATTGCCAGTGACTGATCCATTCCCACATAGACTAAGAGGCTGTACTGTGCAGGGTCCTGCCTATCGAATGAACCACCATCCAAACAATGCTGCTTTACTGAGAGTTTATTGCAATCAAAGAATATGCACAGATTGCTCCCAGGAATGCAATGCACAGCACTGTGCTTCTTAACTGTTTATCTCCCAAATATAACATTAGGGTCAAAATAATGTTTGACTGAACTATGAAAAGATTTATGCTGACATCAAGCTGTTTGCATGAGCTTCTAGAGTGTTCTTTCAGGAGCCAAACCTCAATGACTGGCCTAAATAACATGCTTTGGAATCTGATATTTGCCTTGCATGCATACTCAATGTGGCCCGGGATGCTTTACCATGTATCCAGCTCAGCTGCAATGAGTGAACTGAAGACTTCTATTAATAACACACGAAAATGACATCTTCTCTTTCTATGGGTTCCAAGGGAATTGTTCCATAGAAGTTAGTCATATAAAAATGGCTTAGGAGGTTGCTGGAAAAAAACCCCAACTGAACATTTCTGAGGTCGGGCTGTGTTTCTTACACGGACAATGTTGACTGGTCCTTTCATATACAATGCTGTAGGGGCACAGGACTTCTTCTGTGCTGACCCATTCCCAGCTTCTACCCCGTAGCTTCTCAGTATGAAATAAGAGAAAAGCAGGAGAAAGGAGGACTGGAGATGCCCACATGGCTCATAGCATGTAAAGTCTTCATGTCTAATCTCTCTCAGAGTTGATTTAATTATTTTTCACAGTCCAAAGTCAACATCCCCAGCTGGCATGCATCAGCCTGCTTTTATTGGCAAAGAAGCTAAGTCTTATATACACCAACTTTAAAAGAAAATGGCAGCCCCTATTTACTTACCTTGTTGATGTACCAGGGATAGGACGCCCTGTGTCCACAAGAACACACCAGCAATATCCCGTGGAAGGATGACATTGCACAGGCTTGTAAAGGCCACCCTGGGCACACTCTGGAATAAACACATTGTCTTTCTGGGGTTGTTTAGCTTCCTCCAGTGCTGATTGAAGCTCTTGATCACAGGATGAGGCTTTTGGAGAGAGAGGAGAGGAAACAAAATGCTGACAAATATTTGGGAAGTATCTTCTGAATCAACTGAATGAAAGTAAGATAACACCCTAGCTATATCCTGTCGTAATTAAAGACTGTCTTTAATGAGATACATTGTAGTATTACTTTGCACTTACTGGGCTCAAATCTCTTTAGCCTGAGTTTACATTATGTGTTCCACCTTTCTTCTTCCATCTCTCTCCCCATCTTAAGCCCTGTTACAGGTTTGCACCAGTCACAGATTCCCCTGTCCCCCCCCGCCCTTTTTTTTTTGCACTTTTAAATGGTTTAATGTTGGTAGAATTGTTTCTCTGGATCCATAGGCAATGAATCAGAATCTAATTAAAAACATTTCAAGACAATTAATCCTTAACTTTTTTAGGACATTTTATTATTCCAGTTTCAGCTTAGGACTGGAAGAAAACTTTGAAATACAGTGCAGACTTTATTTCTTTTGTGACACTGGCATTTTTGAAAAGTAGTGTATTAATTGCACTGGAGCCCAAACACCCTCGTCTATATACTGAAAGAAGAGAAGCAATACAAGTCTCCCTCACAGCCCCACCTAGCTTTAGTTTTCCTTAGAAGCAACACATACCAGAGTACGAACACAGCTCGTTCTTTATGTCCTCACAGTCCTTGGCCTTTCTACTGAAACTCTGAACCAAAAGACTAAACATAGGTGTGGTTCATGGGAAGCCGGTCATTATGAACTGGACGGAGATCACCCATTGCTTTTATTTTGGCCACTACAGAGGAACTTCATGTTAATGATTTTTCATCAATACCATTTTGGACTGGATTCAGAGTGGCAATGACAACAAAGACAATGCAATAGCTTACTGCTTGTACCTTGGATCATTCCATTCTTTAGGAATTTAAAAGTTGCACTGTGTTTGAAGGCCTAGATCCCACAAACTTTAAAGATTTAACAAAAGTATTAGCTCTATGTTGTTCAGGACTTAATTCAATACACAAAAACGAAATGCTTAAGTAAACATATTGAAAAAGCCAAAATGCTAATAATATTTAGAAAAAGCACTACATACATAGGACTTCCTGACAAGGTAACTGTATTTAAGCTTCTCAGAATGTGAACCTAACTCATTATTCTGCCCAGTGAAAGATGCCATCACTATTACAGGTGACGCCAAAATATCATCGTAAGTCGTTTCCCCTCCATTTTCCTAGTACATTAAAAGAATGGGGAACACATCTCTTTTTCTCAATCTAGGACAAATTTTACCATCTGAAGCTGACCATTTAGCCTGCAGCAGGTACCATTACATCCTTGACTATATTATTGAGCCTATCTACAATGAGTTACACCTGCAGCCTAATCTCATGGAGTTTTAGCCACTGCAGGGATAAAACACTGCACAAACTGGAGGCATAATCCAGCAGAAAGTTGATACCTCTAGCTCAGAATGCTTACTGACTATCAGTACTCAGAGGAAAGTGACCAGACACTATCAAAGAAGACTTTGTTACAGCAAAAAAGCCAGCAAATGCTGTTTATACCTCACCTTCATACTCAAAACAACAGGCAAATGCTGCTGTGAGATGGCCACATTCCAAAAACAGTGAGCTTCATTTCCAGTAAATGGGAAAGTTTAAATTTGATGACTTGATTATAGACTACTGATGTTTTTTTCAGTCCTATGGTTAAGACCCTTTGGTGCCCCTTTTTCTGTCTATGGCATGGGGACAGGAGGGCAGGAGTCTCCTGATGCTCTGATTAATTTCGCATGCCCTTCACTAGGTGTAAGCATCAGCATAATATGATATTAAATAGTTTTAAAAGCAATGAAATCCAAATAGCACGCTATAATTAGAGGATCTGCATAATGCGAATAGAGACGTTCTGTTTAAAAATGTCTCCGTAGGTAATAACTTCCACTTTTAGAATGTTTATTGAACTAGCTACTGTTTCACTGACTTGAAATTTGTTACCGGCATATGCCTTGGAGAAATCACAATAAGGCTTTTCCTGAATGAATCTCAACCATGATGATTATTGCCTTACAAGATGGTGCTCTGCTGGAAAAAACATTGCTGGGTCATCACTTCTGTCTACATGTTTTAAACACTGCTGATGATAATGTAAAAAGAAGAAAAGAGGTTGAGGCTGCTGCAGTCAGAAAAAGCAAAAACACCCCCTCATAAATAGCAAGCTAAATTCTTCCTTCACTTGTACTACTGTATGTATGAAATGAGTCCATCATCTTCTTTTCATTTTTACCAGTGTAACAAATAGCAGTATCTATACATATATCTCATTTAAGGATTATTTTCTGCAAGCTCATTGACAGCATCTGACAAAGTAGGCAGTTGCCTATGAAAATTTGTGCTTCACTGAACCAGTTACTCTCTAACATGCTAGCCTGCCTTCTGCCTTCATTTAAAACTAGAAGAGTAATACCTTTAAATAATCTCAACTTGTTCAGAACACAACCTAGAGTACCCCTGATATGAACACAGAGCCAGCTTGGTGTAAAGGGGGAGTGTCTGAGAGCAGAGCAGTGATTCCATCACTAGCACCAGGTGGAAAACACAGGCTGTTTCAGCTCCAAGCAAAGCAATTCCATGGTTGCTTCAACTTCTACTGGCTGAAATGGCCCTCTATGCACCACTGATATAAGACTACTTGAATGCCATGTACTCTGGCATACCACCTCTCATCCCTAAAATGACACTGCATCCTGAAGTTCAGGATGTCCAAAATTAGCATCACTTCCTTTTCTCTGTCAGTGGCATATTGCGCAGGAGATATCCCAACTAGCCATTTAAGTCAGCATTCTGGCACCTTTGCACTGAGCAGGAGTTAAGGTTAAGGAACTGCAGAAATGCCAAAAAAAGCTATAATGTGGCTTGAAGAAATAGACACTTCCTATACAGGGGCAGATGAGGGAACAATTATCTTTTGCTTGGAAGAGAGACAAGAAAAGAAGGAACAGAACAGTATAAATTTCCTTCAAAGACCATAACAAAAAGTAGTGGGGTAGGAAAGCTGGGTAGTTGAACACAGGAAATGAGAAGGAGCAGTAATCTGAGGAAAGGAAATGCAGAATTCATGTTGGGTGTTCAGAGATGATTCCTGCCAGTGAGAAGACTCTGGCAATGGAATAACCTGGTCATCAAAGGCATGATTACAGGAATATAGGACAGAAGGGGGCTTGCTGTGACATCAAATCCAGTCCTCTGCAGTTTTATGAGATTGGATTTGATGACCCAGGAGATCCCTTGTATTCAACCTTTCCCCAAATGGGTCCACAAACACATCCACTCCAGCCCTTCTCATACACCACAGCCAGAAAGTACTTAATAATCAAGTGAAAATTAACTCAGTGTGAACCAAAAGGGAACAAGAGAGGCTAGTCAACCACCTTTGAGTTTCAATAGGGCCCTGCAATAACAGGGAATTTGAAAGATGGGTGCATTAAATAAATACATTAGAAAGCCTGCACCTGGTTAAGGGCTGGAATAACTGTCCCATGAGGAATTTTCCAGTCCTAAATCTATTAATCATCTGAAAAACATAAAGATGAGAGATGGTTGGAAGAGGAAGAATTAATAGTCATCCCTGAAGGATTTGGGGGACAAGCTGAAATATAATAGAAACATTAGATGAAAGGAGGATCTGGGGGTATCAGTTCTGTTTCTCACAAGCAATGAGACCAGACTGCAAATCAACTGCACAGAATGAATTTGTTTTCTGTCCCCAAAGTGCTGGAAACAGTATTTCCTCTCTTCGTACTAAGGTCAGTCATGCTCAGACTCATCAAAAGCATGAAGCAATTTGGGGAGTGACTGTCCCACAGAGAGATTTTTTTTTTAGTCTAGCATTATTGCCTGTGCAGCTTTGATAGATCAAGGAAACTGTCTGCCAACATTATTTCCTCCTAGTTTGCCTTCCCTACTCTTCTCTCCCATACTCAACAGTGGCTTTGCAGAAATTAAATCAATGGTGCTGTGAAGTTTTTATTCATTGCCTCATTCCCCCAGACCATTCTTTTAGTCCTCCACGTAACCTTCTCTGTGAGAGTGGTTTTCATTTTCCTTCCAAATTCACTCTTCAGTTACAATCATAGTTAGAGCAGGAAGATCCAGAGGATTCCACTCCACTCCAAAGGACAGTAAAAGCTCTTATCACATAATTGGTCAACAAACTTGAGTTTACTAACTGAATCAGGGGCAATGTCAACAGCTTAGCTCCTGATAGTTTATCCAAAAAAGCAGACAACCACCAGGATTTGTCACTTTGACAGATGGATCCCAGAGGCTGCGTCTACATATGATGCTACTGAGCAGTCTTTACTACGCATTTATTTAGTACTTGTCTAAACAAGTACTAAATAAATGAGCAGTAATCAGAGTTACTGTGCAGTATTGCCAGTGAATGCCTTACTATTGCACAGTAGTGTTGTGTCATGGTTTTTGCCACATGATGCTACTGCACAGTAGTACTGGGTTACTGCAGTCAGCATCTCATGTAGACGCACCCAGTCAGTCATAAAGTGAATGGCTCAAAAAGAGTTCTCACTACAGTAAAAACTGAACAGCTATCTAAACATTAGGATGTCAACACACATGCTCCAGGGTGGGGGTGCAATTTAATTAGAGCAGCTCTAAGGACTGCTCTAATTTAAGTGCCTGCAGCGTCATGTGTATTCAGCATCCTAGACTTCAAAATGTCGGCAGGGGCACTTTAACTGAAGCTTGTTCAACACACTTTAGTTAAAGCACCTCTGCCACCATTTTCAGGTGCAGGAATACTGAATACCCATGATGTGGAGGCTACTGGAGCATGCTAAATAGCATTCTCCAGAAGACTCACAGCAGACTCAGTTAATCAAGCCTGTCCCAATGCGTGCTAATTGGCACATGTTGGAGTGGAGTTGGTCTGTCATGTGTATTGGTTCCCTTAGAGTATGATGCACATTTGAATGTAATACATTCCTGCAACAGTGTTTCATTTGGGGGGAAAATGTACTAATGTTTTATCTGCCTTTCAGAGAAGGTGTTTATGCTACTGTAGTTTAGTTTTATTCTTTTAGGTGTTGTCTTGATGGGCAAAATAATGTATATGATCCATGTTAGTTTGATCAAATTAATTTAACATGATTCAAAAGCCCCCTCAAGAGAAAGACTATTGTGTTTGAAACCATGTCAGCTGACCCCATTTTAGCCAAGTGGGCAACATGGATGCAGGTTAATTAATATTTCACTGAATTTCTGCTCATAGCCATCACTCTGACAATATTCGTGACCATTAGCAATTCTGCACCCATATTTCTTGTGTAAAGAAATAGGTGTATTTTGCTGCTATTGCCTAATGTCCTTAAAAAAGCCTTGCATCATTCTTTGATTCCTTACTTAGTTTAGATAAACTTAAATAACTTTCAAATGGTAAAGTTAAAATCCTGTACATTGTCCACATTTCATTTTTAAAATTCGCATTAAAATGTAATATATGGTATTCTCATTTTTTTCTATTTTATCTTTCCATTGTTTTCTTCTTCTTTTACTATTAATAGCTACCTGCATTTGTTTTTCTTTTATTATTAAATATAGTTCATGGGAAGTGTCTAAGTCAGAATGCCTCACCGTCTGTGTTTGTAGGATATTTCAACCAGGGACAAGCTGTGAGGATTTGGTTCATGTTTAGGATAAAGTTTGGAGTCAATTATTTTTGCTAATTATTCATTTAAAAACACAAAATCAGACAGCAATCAGCTGAATTCAGCCAACATAATAGGCAACATCTCTGGTGTTAGGGTGTGACCCTGCAAAATCTTTACATATATAAGTAGTGATTTTGAAGTCACTTAGGCTATTTCTTCAAAGTAAGAATTACTCATGCTAGTAAAGGTCTAGAGGATCAGATCCTAAAACTGGAAGAGAGTCATGTGGTTTCTGAGAACCAACCTCAGAAAAACTGCTTATCTGTCTGCCCCTCTGGTATTTCTACTGCATACATCACTACATTATTTAGGATTAACCATCAAACAACACGTTTCTTTTGCAACACAGGATACTTCCATCCATCATTTGAGAAGCTCTCATGGGAGATGAGCCATATCTGATCAGAATTTTCTCCCAGAACATGGAGTTCTCATAATTATAAATAAACATAACTTAATTTGTTCATCTGGGGTTCGCTGAACGTACATGTGCCTAAAATTTTGTGTCCTGCAGAAACTTGTTGTCAAATCTGCAGCAAATTACAAAGGTGCCTACATGCTACTTCAACATTTCCTACCACTGCATACACATTTCCTCTTGATTTCCTCTCCTCCCATACTGCATTCATGATAAACAGTATCCACTCCAAAAAAAGTCTATTTTCAGCTGGCCCCTCCTCCCTCCTTTTCTCATTACCGTAATGGACCAAGAAAAGACACTTAGACAAGGCTGGTTTCTAAAGCAAAGGGATCTTTTATTGGGCCTTGAAGCTCAATGTCCTCTACAGAAAGCCAGTAACAAGAAACCTATGAATAAAAATAACCTGAAAAGTGATACATGCTAACTACTTTAGAGGACTGCACTATTAGAATGTGTAGCATTCAAGGAAGTAAATTCTGCAGTTTTCTTGTACTTCTGTGGAGATGTCTTATATTTTTAGGCCCAGAATTTCAGTCTACAAAGACTCAAACTGCAGGCCAAATATATTCTGGTAATCAAAGGCCATTAGAATAATAAAGGTATCTGAGTTCACTAAATCCAATTTCATGTGAACATTTTCAGCATATCTGTTGTGTTTTTTAAAGCCTTGAGTATAGCAAGTGAAGTTGTCTCAGTTACACCAGTGCAAACACCCTTGCAGTCAGCTCTGACTGGGACAAGAATAATAATTAACCTTCCCTGAACCAACATCTCAACATACATAGCAAGGTTATATTATAGTGTATTGTTATTATGAATTTACTGTGTTTTTTCACAAAATGAATTCCTATTTGTGTTTTATACTCAAATCTCATTTCCATCCTTCATCAATATGTTCAGTTCAGTAAGGTAATTGGAAGTTGGTATATTTTATACAGTAGCCATACTCCTCTCTTAAAGGGACTTGTTCCTGTAGTATAATTGCCTTGATTCTTATTCCTGCCTTCAGCAAACATCTCTGTTCAAGGTGGGTAGGAGAGTCACATGTTGCTGTTGTGTCATGTGCATATCCTAAAGCCCATGCCCCTTGGTCTTGGCAAATGATAGCATAGTTGATGAACTGCCATAGCTTAGAGAACTGGGTCCCAGAAGCTAGGGACAGACATTACACATAAACTGGTTTAAGTGATCAGAAACTGGTTTAAATCTTTAACAGAACAGATGTTCATGTTCAGTTCACACAAACCAATTTGAAAATGGCTGAAGCTGGTTTGAGATAAATCTGTTTGAATATAGTATCAGACTTAACTGATTTGGGTCAAACCAGTTTATTTAATGTCTGTCCCAGACCCTTTGCTAGTTTAAATTAAACCAGACTCCCCCAGCATCCCAGCATGCTCTCTGGGCTGGGTGGGGCTTTCTGTTTCACAGCAGAGCTTGCCCTTCCCTTCTGTGCCCTGGCTGGAGCTCAGCAAAGATTGCAGGCACCTGCCAGGCTTCCCGCTGCCCTCCAACCCCACTCCCTGCTAAGAAGGGATTATTTTTGCATCCTCTCTGCCTTACATAGATTCCTCTCAGCATTAGCTAGCAAACCACATGCTGGCTACAGTCCCTGCTGTGGCAGACAGGACAAAGGCAGAATCATCAGATAGCTGGTCATGTCCCTCTGTTACATTCTTAATAGGGTGATAAACATTGAATTAGGGGTGATAAATACTGTGTTATCAATTCCTTGCTGGGCTGGTCAGAAGGTGGGGGGGAACCCCTCCCTAATCAAAGCATCCTGCCGGGGTCTGGCCATGCCCCCCTCAGCTCAGCACAGTAGAAGGGAAGGGAGGACTCCTCTAGTGTACACCAGCTTCTAGCCTGAGCCACTGTAGGCTTATGCCTACATTCCTTCAGTTAAGAGATGTCTGTATGGTTACAAACTGGTTCAGCCTAGCCCAGTTAGACTAACCTGCAATGATTGAATCAATTCAGGCTCAGGCTTTTTTGAATGTCTGTCCCTAGCCTGAATGATCCCATACCAACTATGGAGGAAAATATCACCATTATCCCAGACCTCTTTCTTGTCCCCAGTTTGCCCACAGCATATCCTTTCTTTCCTCTGACAAGCCTGTATGGGGAAGCTGGTATGGGGGGAGTTATAATTCTTCTGCCAGCTTTTTGTGTATAACTTTTTGTCTTTTTTATCCAGGGAAAACTTTCTGCTTGCTACGTTTATTCAGGGTATGGACATTCTTCTCCATCTCCTCTATAAAAACTATGGCTTTAATTCTTTTGCTTTTGCAGGGACTCTTCTGCCCACATAAAACACAACTTCATCCCATGATTCTCAGCACAACACAGTGCTGGAAATCCATGCATGAAGAACTGTGCTAATGTAAGTAGTTCCTACTGAGGATGCTTTCAAGCCTCAGATTCCAAGGTGAATGGTGATTACTTCTGGGCCCAATCTATTACCCACAGAAAGCAATGGAGAAGTTTCTGTTAACTTCCCTGGATATTGAATCCAGGCTTAAGTAAATAAAATTATATGAATGCATGTTTGTATCCAGGTTGCCCTGTATTTGTTTATGGATCAAATGCCAGCTGTGATGGATATGTTATTTTGTTCAATATAAAGGGGAGGAAAAGGTAAAATTAATAAATAATCAGACTCAGTTGCAGTATCTGAATGATGACCAAATCCAAAGACTAAATTATAGTATCAATACCCAGATGGCACCACATGTTTTAATTTAAATCACATTTAGATATGCATCAGCAATAGGATTCTACTGGCTTGGCAAAAGTTGGTAACACCCAGGCTGTTTACTGTTCATGAAAATTTGTGGGACTCAATTATTAAAGGATCTTTTGTGTATGTGTGCATGTCTTTTCAGAGAATTCCCAGTGTACAGTTCATCACTATTTGCACTGCTGGAGTGTGGGTGCATGCTTGTGGCCAAACACAAAGCTCGTGGCTTCAACACAGCCCTGAAGATAAATTTATGTACTTCTTCACCCCAATGAATGAAGCAAACTAAATTACTTACAGATGTTGTCATTTATCTATGCGGTTTCATATGCAATGATACTGCAGAACATACAGGCTGATCATCTGGAAATGCACTGAGCCCATACAAACAATGGGCTAGAAATAGGATACTCATAACCCACATTTACCTCTAGTTGGCAGTAGCATGAACACAACCATAATGTACCATCCTATACAAACTATGTTCGTCTCCGGTTACCTTTGTGGGCTGAACACATTAGATGGTCAAGTCAAAATTTTCACATTGTATGAATCACTCTACTGCCTACAGACAAAGCTTTGACTAAGCAAACATGTCCTTTGCCTTAAATTTAAGCCCATACCTCTACAGAAATTTAAAGGGTTCACCTAACTGAATGAGGGATTACTATTATTACTTTTTCACAAATCACTGTAATTCTTATGTTCATTAGGAAACCCAAGAAATTCTAGAAATACTGTGAGAAAAGCTTAAACTATAGCATTTCCAAGCTAGATAGAACTTTCATGCAAAACCCCTGTTTTTTGTGCATTCTTTCCAGCTCCATTTCTAGATCAAAGAGGTTAAGAAATGTATCTAAAAATTATGGGCCAGATCCAGATTAGTCTTGGAGGCACTTACAGTTAGATTTTCCAAGCTTAACATCTAGGCACCGAAGCCTGTAATAGCAATGCAATGTGACTGTGTTTTGTATTTAAGCTCCCTTATAGTCTCTATATAGGTGATTCCAAAGTGCAATATACTTTGACTGGATGTAAGTGCCAAAATATGCATTTTTGGGGCCAACAACTAAGTACACAACAGTCAGTATAATGAAGCCATTAGGTGCTACTGCTATACAAGTTTAATGACAGTAACAAATGATGCTAGGCTCGTGATCAATAAAGTTACATCAGGCTTAACAGCCATCCAGGATAGATTTAAAAAAAAAAATTCTTCTCAAGGAGTTACTCCTGTGGGGAAATGAACATCCTCAGCCACCTTCACTCAGTAAGAAATAGGGAAACCCATAGCTTTACAGAATCAGGTAAAGAATAAGACAGACTAGAATTAAAATCTTATGTACCTGAGCACCTAGGTTTCCTTGCCAGTCTAAATGTATGGAAAGTTACTGAGCAAAAGTCAATCTACTCCTCTCATTTGTATGGATATAATTGTATCGTTATATCAATGGATATAATATTTGTCTGATTCAGAGAAAGCCATTTACCCATTGAACAGAAAACAAGGATAGCTTCTATTTCTTGCTTGATATAACTGCATAAAGTTTGCCAATTTAATTTGTTCCACATCTTTAAAATTGAAAGATGACCCCAAACTTTAGAACAAATGAAAATGATTAACTTTCCAAACACAATAGCTAACAGTTGGTCAGTTGCCCAAAGTAACCTAAAAGCTCATTCCTTAACTAGAACTGTGCAAAGCTGCCATTTTTGCTTTGCATGTACACTGACCAGAAATCACTGGATTTTTCTGCCAGTGGAAAACGTCTTCAATTTTCAAGAAATATTTGAGGTGAAAATAGATGTTTCACTTTTTCCATAAAGCTGTGAAAATGGAATTTTTTGCCAGGTGAGCGGGTGGCAAGAATATACTCAAGTAGCTCTATTAAAAACTAAAGCCAGAATGTTCAAAATTGAGTATCCAAATCCATATTTAGGTATCGAAGTACCTGAACCAACTTACAGGAATGCTAAACTACCAGGACTTCCATTCAACACAACAGGAGTTGTTTCTGCTCAGCTTCTATAAGAACAGGTCACTTACTTCAGTTTCTGCCAATAGATTTTGGTGCCTAGCTTTAGGCAAAAAGTTGTTTGAAATTTCCAAGGTAGCCAGAAGCATTATGTAACTATAGGCCCACACTCCTGCCACTGAGACACATTTCTGGCACCATCCTGTTTTTTCCAGCCTTCTTGATTAACTCTAATCCAAGGTGGTATCTTTTCATTTACACTTTTAACCACTAGCAACTTGCCGAATCTTTTGAGACAACACTTTCAGGTGGCCAGTTACTGATTCAGCCTGTGAGACAGGACTAAAACTCTAATCAATTAATCACCGTGGGTGCATCTACACATGATGCTATACCACTGTAGGAATGTGTTATGGTGACATATCGTCCATGGACATCTACATGTGACCAGCAGTTACTTAACCACAGCAATGTGCTCCCTAGGTATAGGGTGCTGCTACAGCAAAGTAGCTGATAAAAATAACCATGCGCTGCACATACAGTGCAGTACAGGCTGCTTCTGTACCATGTTTTAGTACTTCCTTTTGGAAGTAATGGTGCAGTATCAATATCACCATAGCAACACATGTAGATCTGCCCAGTGTCCTTTTTTTTGTAATTTCAGGACATTTTTTGTATCAGTTTAGCACTTTGTGACAAAGACTGGGCTGTCAAGTGAGTGAGTTAAAGAGCTTCAGTTGGTGCTAGCATAGGAGATACACATTCCAATCCCCTGCTCCAACTGGAGCATCTCCACTTCAAGATGAGCCCTTGGGAGGATAAAGAGGGGAGCATCTACACGTCACTCTGGTGACATCCTTACTGTGCCATGATTTATTACTTCCAAAAGGACACAGTAACAGCCTGTACTACACCATAAGCTCAGCACACAGTTATTTTTAACAGCTACTTTGCTGTAGCGGCTCACTGTAATCAGGGGAGCATGTTGCTATGGTGAAGTAGCTGCTGGTCACGTGTACACGTGTGTGAATGCTACATCACTGTAGCACGGTGCTACAGTGATGTAACATCACGTGTAGACATGCCTGAGGGCTTGCAGTGCAATTCTTTATTATGAGTTTCCCAGGTAGAAGGCAGTTTCACTGATACAGTGTTCAGTTTCATTGATACAGTGCCACTGATAGTGGCTTGTCAGCACCCACCTTAGCACCTTGCCACACTTTCTGCCCAAAGTGCCTCATGCTCACCAGCTGAAAGCCCTCACAGAGTGGGTGCTCTGAGTGCTATATTTCATAAGTCCTCTTTGGAAATACTTTAGGTCCCTAGAGAATACAAACCCTGGGTACTTTCAAGAGAAGACCTAGGAGGGACCACACCCTATGTTTTGAGGGTGGGTTTGGTGATGTACCCAGAGGTCCACACATTTTAAAATACAGATACATATTCAATTGAAAGTATACTTCTGCATTTTTATGAGAGCTCTAAACTACAGCTTTCAAAGCTCTTTACAAAATCATCAGGTGACCTGCGACCCAACTAGCTCATAGCAGACATGGCATGTGCACTAGAGAAACTAGAGAAACAGCACTGATTTGGCACCATTGGCTGGCAGCTTCATCAGAGAGAATCAAGATTAAATGGGCCATGAAGACTCAACTTCTCTTTCATCCTTGATCTCAGCATTTTGGGGATCAGCCATATTGGCAAGTCAGAGCAGGGAAATTTATATTGCAACAGTTTGCACTATAAATCCTCTATGGGAAAAGAGTGATTCAGTCTCTGGGGCTGTCAAACTTACACTAAATTCCCAGAACCCATCATCTTAAAAACATCCCAGTGGTGAGAATAAAACTGAATCGGTATCAGCTAATTGATTACACAGAAATGGTGGTTATCCTTTATACTGCCTCCACATTGCTCCTCCATGTTCCTGTGTAGGGCTCAACTTACTAGACAGCAGCCAAGAAGGGGCAGGAAGTAGGTGAAGCCACGGCTTCTCCCCTGGCCTCACTCAGAGGGATCAGACGTTGCACAACAGAAGATGTTGCAAATGATTACCTCCTTTCACAATGCAACCAATGAGTTCTGAGAGCCACTGCCATTCCCTACACCACAAAATGTAGGGGTATCCAAACAAGCTCATTCAGAGAGCTGCATTATATCACATAGACATATCTTCTGAGGCACAATGCTTCCCAGCCCTTACCCAGGAGGCACTGAAATTTCACACAAAGCACCACATTGTCCCCAATATGGAATTCTATATATAGGTTGAATTTCACCTTGTTCAGACGGCTGCACAAGGTCTATGTATGGTTTAAGCTTTATTAAAGCCTACTTTGAGGGTTTATTTGAGATTAAATAGTGCATAAACCTTGTGCTCTGCTCAGAGATTAATTTCACCTAATTCATTATCTAGCCCATGAGAAGTCAATGATCTTAACTGTAGAGGTAGGAAAAACAATACAACCTGGACTCAGATTAAAGATGAGTGACTGATCTTGGCCAAGTTTCATGTGCAGGAATGAGAGGATAACCCAAAGAAGAGCAAAGCCAGCAAGACTATTCTAAGATTATTTCTTTTACGTTCCAGCAACTTTTTAATATCATTTTATGCAATTATTTTTTTATGTGTTTATAGTCAGCTTAAAAGGCTCGACTTATGTTTTGGTTTCTAGAGCAAAGCCAGAACCTTGGGTTGGCTCTACCTTTGAACTTTGGAGAAAAATAAGGGCAACATGAAAAAAAAATATGTGCCCCACCTTCAACTCAGATGAACAAAAGGGATAATTCCTTGCTGTCTGAGTAATGTTGAATATGGTGCATCAGTAAAACTCCCACACCTTTTTGAAAAATAGCAGGTCTCTAAGCTGTTGAAGATAGGTGGATCACATTTTCTGCTGGTATAAATAGACACAAGTACACTGACTACAGTGGAACTGCACCCAGTCACACCAGCAGAAAAACTGGCTCCTGGCATAGACATAACTATATTTCAAAGTTGTCTTGGGTTAGACATAGTGGCAAGGTTAACAGCTTCATGAATCAATAAAATTGGAGCTATAAAGGGTGCATAACTGCTATCCTTAATCTTTTACAACCCAGTATTTCATATGATTACACTAACCGCTCAGAGCATAATTACTTTTAAGTGTTTAACCAGCCACGGAAATAACTTATATCAATGGAAAAAGCCCGACATAAATAAATACTTCTTAATAATCCATGGTGTGTGAGGGTAGAGAACATATTTCAGAAAGTGCTGTGTTTCTGTAAGTGTTTGCTTAGCATATTTCCCACAAATATTTTCATCTCCCTACCCTCACCCCCCACCAAATACCCCAGACCTCAGAATCACATGTTTAGTTTGAAGCCCTCTATGACAAGGAGAGAAAATCCAAAGAGCTGTTTTTGGCAGAACTATTCAAGTAAAACAGATTCTAAATATTTAACTTTTCCAGATAACCAGCATCACAGGAAACAGTGATGCTGGAATTCAGGCACCTAATAAGGCAACATTTTATTATAGTTTACGTGAAGACAGCTTTGTTGTTCTTTCTATATATTATACTTTTTGTGCTTTGTTTTCTCTCTGATTTTGGAAGATTAAAGGTTGACTGTTGAAAATACTACAAAAAGCAGCAGAGTGCATGATGCTCTGAAGAAGCGAGGGAGTTCTAAAACCTGAACTGTTGGAGATGAAATCTGTGCATTGTTAAAGTAAACTGTGCCAGACCAATCAGACATTGATATAATTAATGGAGCTTGCACGACTGTAACTCTGGGACTGTTTCCATCATCAAAAATAAGCAACATAGGCCAAAATAGAATGGAAAAGCTTGTGCATTTGCAGACCTGCTTGCCCATGGTCATGCCTGTGGGTACTGCAGTACAGTACCGTAGCAAGTGCCATGGAATTATGGCACTTCTTCTTCTCGTTTTATCCAGATGGGGATAGCACAGAAGTGAGTCTTAGTAAAGCTATGTCTTTTACCACAGTCACATGAATCCTACATTTGATTTATCCCTGGCTCTGGAAGTAAAGTTCTCTGAACTGCCTGCTCAGCATCATAATTTATATGACTGCAATGAAATATTCAGTACAAAAAAGGAGATATGGCAGTGGAAGAAGATGAGACTGAAGGACAAGAAGAGACAAAGAAAAGGTATAAACCTCTGTGTTAATATGAAATTATACCACAATCGAAATCCAATTATTTTTTTTCTGAGAAGATACCACTTTCTTCTTTACTGACAGCAACCTCAGTATTTCACTCAAACTCTCTATTTTGCCTCCTATATCATTCAGAACTTAAAATCTGCTTACTCTCATATTTGATACATCCCAAACAGATATTATCTTAACCACCCCTCTGCTAAAGCTTTGACTCATGCCTCCGTCAATCTGTCCAAACTCCAGCAGCCCTCCCAGAAGTAGAGCCAGGATTTGATTTTAGGAGTTTCTGGCAAACAGCCACAAATTTGAGCCAGTAGACCACACTGTCTCTCTCCAGTAGCTGATGTCAGATACGCTCACATACTATGTTTTGAGGGCCACTTACACTTTCCCATCAATGCCTTTCCAAGCAAACAAAAAAAAATTGGCATGGGATATCTGTCAAGGATATGATAGCACTGAGCCTTTTGACTAATTTTATTATTTCTACTAATAAAGATTTGCATAACACTTTATAGGAATAAACAAAGAGGGGGCATCGCTCCCAGCTTACATCTGAGGGTCCTGATGAAGAAAAGCATTCCTTCCTGGAAGAACTGTTACATATCTGCTTAAGATTAGGCCGTTGTTCCACTGACTTCCATAGAACATTGGTACAAGACTGAGAACTTCCCCGAGCTGGAGTCTTTATTAGCCAGTCAACAATAGCAGAGGGCAGGACAGGGAGGGGTAGGTGGGGGAAGCATAGAGATACTTCAGTAATGAGCAGAGATCCTCTATTTTACTGATAAAAAAAAAATCCCCAATTTTCAGATTTAAAAAAGTAACCCAAAATCTACATTTTTCTCTGATCAAAATGAAACACCACACATACACATGCACACACACATATACACACACAGAAATATACATACATACATACATATACACATATATATAGCGACGTTTTGTTTTAATCATGGGTAAATGTGGATTTTGGGTTACTGTTTTAAATCCAAAAATTGGGATTTTTTTTTTTTATCAGAGAAAACCAGGATCCCTGGTAATGAGCCTCTGTAGGTAGATTCATAGATTTTAAAGCTGAAGTGGACAACTGGGATCATCCAACCTGATATTCTATATAGCATGGACCACAGAACTCCTGGATCAAGCCCAGAACTTCTATTTGAGTTACAGCATAATTTTTATAAAGACATTCAGCACTGATTTAAAGTACTCCAGGGATAGATAATTCATCTCATCCATAGGTAGGTTGTTTTAGTGATTCATTGCATTTACTTTTTTAAAATTCTACTTTATTTGTCATCTAAATTTCCTAGCTTCAGCTGCTAGTTCTTGGATTTCCTAATGTCTTTATTTGCTAAGTTAAAGTGCCTTTTTCTACCAGAAGTTTTCTTCCTGTGTTGTTAGAATGCAATCAACTGAGCTCTTAAAATTCTCTTGAATAAAATAAATAAATTCACATGTGTTTTTACACAGGCCTTCCAGTCACTTTTCTGAACACTTTCCAATTTTTCGACATTTTTTAAAGGATAGATACCAGAACTGTACATGGTATTCCTCTTAATACTTCATGCAGAGGTACTACCTATTCCCTACTCCTACTTAATATCTTCCTCATTATATGACTGAAAAATAAGTTAACTCTTAGCCACTGACACACACTATAACTTCAAGCTCAGGTGTTTATCCATCATAATACTTCAGTTCCATTTGAAGTCATCACTTGCAGAATACAGCCCCTTGTCTTATAAGTGCAACCTCCCCTTTTTCTTGCTATATGATCCTGCATTTAAGAAAGGCAGAAAGAAGGGCAACAACATCAACAAGGATATGAAACACATGTGAGGAAAGCTTGAAAGAACAATATTTTAAATCTGAGAACATGGCATATCCAAAACAGGACAAATACAGTTAAAGTCATTTATGAAAGGTTTGCTGAAAAAGTGGGGTTTAAACAAGGTGTGAAAGTTGAGACTAAAGAGTCTGTGCACAGGAGGGGATAACACTCGCTCAGACAGCATGAAAAAAAATGTAAGGCCTGAATGGGAATGAGTGACAAGGGGTGAATAATAGAGAAAAAAATATCCATATAAAGAGAACAGTACAGCTTGTAAAATTCCTATTCAACTCCAAGGAGAAAAGACCTAAGCAAAGCATTTTTTCTACACAAGTTCAAATTGTTCTACACATGAGAGGCTTCATAAAAACTCTCATGCTCATTTTGACAGGCACATAGAAGACCATTATCCTCACTTCTGCAGAAGCTGTGTTGTTAGTTATGTGATATTATTTATATAGCGCTAATGGTTAACAGTCAGGAAGCAGCAAAATGTAATAGCTGCACCCGAGCAAGATACCTCCACATAACGTCCAAAGAGCTGAAACCAAGCACCAGTCGTCAGTGCTCCAAGCCACAGCCATGCTTGTTAGAATCTGCCAGCCTAGACCCTTAGATTGTGATCATCACTGAAGTGCCTGAGATCCCTCCTCCAAGAGGTTCACGTTGGGTTTTTGCACACTGCAAGTCAGGAGCAAACTACGTGTGTCTAGCACAAGAAAGCTGCATCCTTGCTTGGTCCCTAGGTATCTGCATAACAAACATTATTTATTAGTATTATTATTATCATTATTCACGTGTATACAGATCTTATTTTCCTCACCAAACATAGCACACAACATAAATCCAATTCTACTACCTTTAATCATGTTGACTTTAACAGCACTGCTCAGAACGTGGCAAACCTGAGTCAGTGGCAGAATGAGACTCCTTGAACAAAAGCAGCAGTGTGGATTCCAGACCCCTTAGGTCTGGCTGCACAGGACACATAGCACATATTTTATTTAGATCATACTAAGTATTAATACGAGGTAAAACTTATAGTTTCACAGTTGGTAGGGTAGGGTCAGAAGGGACCTGAGCAGGTCATCAAGTCCGACCCCCTGCCATGGCAGGAAAGAGTACTGGGGTCAAACGACCCCAGCAAGGTGTTCATCTAGCCTCCTCTTAAAGACCCCCAGGGTAGGAGCCAGCACCACTTCTCTTGGAAGTTGGTTCCAGATCCTAGCCGCCCTGACCGTGAAGTAGCGCCTCCTGATGTCGTCTGAATCTACCCTCTGCCAGCTTGTGACTGTTATTTCTAGTCACTCCTGGTAGCGCTCGGAGGAACAGGGACTCCCCCAATGCCTGCTGGTCCCCTCTGACTAGTTTGTAAACCTGCTCTGAGTAGTAGCACGGCAATGCTTACTATGATCTGGACAGGGCTCAAGCCAACAGTTCTATTGACAAACAGTTATTTCTTGGTCCTAGACCCCACCAGAGTCTTGAAATGGTACTGGTGCATTTGTCAATCCCAGCCTACCCCAGACTCTTGAACTGTCTGCAGTAGGATCCCAGGGCTAGGAACAACAAACGGCTGTTTGTTAGTCCCAACCCCAGCAGCTCAGTGGAGCATGTGATGACCACTCCTATTATGTCTGTGGGGAGCAGTCCCACAACAACTGAACATGTGTTACTTAATGCCATCTAGAGATACTCCTCCTTGTGAAAAGTACTACCTTTGCTTTGCTACAAACCCAGGGTGAAGAACTGCTTCTTCTTCTGTGGCTACTGGCACCGGAAAGCTGGACTCTTGTCCAACCCACACAAACCACTCAGGATAAATCCCATTTCTTACTGCTGGAGCTGAACCCCAAGAGCAGGGGAAATCTGCCCCAGCTGGCCCAAAATTTACCCCTCAGCTAGCTGATGCTGGTGAACCAAACTCCCCTAACCCAGGCTCCAAAGGTGCAGACCAGAAGCAAAGCAGAGACTGAGAAGTTCTGGCTCATGAAATCATGGTCCCTAAGACAGCTTGAGTTGAAAGAAACCTCAGAGAACCCACTGAGCAGGAAGCGCCTTCAGGGCATGATGCTGACAGCCCCAACGGAGAGGTGACTCTACCCAAGTCTCATCCCACACTCCCTCCCAAGACTCCAAACCCTTCCTGCTCTGAACAAGACACTAACTCAGAGACCAAGGATGAGGAGAAAGAAGGAAAAACCATGCACTCTGGTGACCCTGACACATCCAAGATGTGCCCCCACTCCTGCTGCTCAAAGGAAAAAATGATCACCCCATACTGAGGGATGGCGTTCCCTTGCAGTAGAACCACTAATCCTCAGATTCTTCCTTTGGGGATGAGTTTGGAGAAGGGTACTCACTTAAGAGCATTGTTAGGTTCCTTGATGAGACTGACAGACCTGGAAGACCAAGAATGAAATTCCTGAATGGTTCCCTGACAAAAAACTTTTTCTGGGCTCAGCTCATAGTGTAACAAACAGACTGCTAGCCAAGGAGATAACAACAGACTATGCATACAGACTAAAAAAGTTAACAAAACACATTCATGAGAAAATCAAAAACAAACCCAAGAGAGCAGTTCAACAGAGCAGCTTGTTATTAAAGAACAAGTTCTTTGCCTGCCAAGGAAAAACTTTCTGGGCTGTCCTAGATGACACGTTGCCCTTCCTTCCTTCTCTATCTTGTCTCTCTGCCTTTTCTGTTACCTTCTCAAACCTCCCACATTGCTGACTTTTACTCTTGGCTCACTCAATTGTAAATGGATGCAGGGACCCAGGAAAATAACTACTGTCTTTGAGTTCATAAATCATAAATGGTAAGACTTCACCTTTTGGCAATAGACAAATGGGACCAATGATGCAGAATGGTGTGCTGCTTGGAGGTGAAAAGCTCTACCACCAGCATTACTATTCTTCCCTTCCAAAAACTGAGACAAATTTTAGTGGTTACTGAAGAAGTCATCTCTGGTTGCCTGCTAACTCTTGGAGCCACTTTGGAGCAGCACCACCTCATCATTGCCTCCTAATTAACAGCTATGCACCCAATGAAGGATGAGAGTGGGTGCACTTTTTCAGGATGCTGGCTGACCTCCTACACATTGTATCTGATTACAGTGACCTCTTCATCCTAGGGAGTGATTTAAATGCACTCTTCAGGAAACGCTTGACTGGAATGGACCAGTGCCCCAGCCACCCTCCATTTGACAGTTACAGACCACCCTACAGACAGAAGACCTATCCAACATGTAGTAGCATCACCATCTTAGCATGAGGCAGTATACCTGGTGAAGGTAAGCACTAATGGGTTCTTCCTGACTTGTGCGGACTCGCACTACATTACTGAAAACCACCTACTCCTGCTTTGCTTTAGCCATACTATTCTATCAGGATGCTCAGACCACAGCCTAATTTGGTATGAACTGGGATTTCTTGACTTGACTTGCAGCTGTGCACCCTCATGGTGCCTCAGCACTAGCCTCATGCAGCCTCCTGAAGGATGTCCACTTCTGGGACTGCTTCACTTAACTCAAGCAGACCTGAGTGACCTTGAGAAGTGACTCTACATCCTAGAAACAGTGGTGGAAATGGGGAAAGCATAAATTAAGATTTTCTACATCAGTACACATATCAGGCAATCTAAGACTCCCACCACAGTTTGCAAGAACTTAAGAAAGACATTATGGAGCTTGAGACTGCCCTGAGAGATCCCAGTAATGACTATAGGCTGTAGGAGAGCCCCAAACTCCAGAAAAAGGAATTGAGAGACTTGGTACAGGATGTAGCCTAAGGTGCAAGAACTCAAGCATGCTTCCAAGAACTCACAGAGGCTGATGCCTTAACCCAGTTCTTTTTCAACCTAGAGAAAAAGTAGGCAGAATAAAAGATCATCAGCTACGTTAAAATCCTGGCAGGCCAAGTGCTCTCAGACTCTGCCAAAATCCAAGAGCAGGCCATTAGTTTTTACACAATGCTGTTTGCACCTGAGCCTGCCTGCCCAGAGGCCATTCAACATCTGCATGAAGACCTCCCCAAACGCTCCACATCTGAAGCTGACAAGCCCAAACAGTAGCTATCCTTGGCAGAGCTGATCACTGCTGTTGAGGTTGTCACCATGGAAAAGGTGTCATGTGTTCATGGATTACCCACTAAATTCAGCAAGAATTTTTGCCCCCGCCCATTGACACAAACTTCCTATGTGTCTTCCTATTAGTCTCAAAGATGGGATCCTATTGGTCAGCTGCCAGCAAGTGGTCCTGTTGCTGCTGCCCAGAAAGGGGGATTTTGGTGACACTAAGAACTGGCAACTAGTATCATCACTATTGTGCATTGATTATAAAATTCTCACCAAAGACTTGGTCAAAATGGTCATGGCCTCAGTCCTAGGTCCCAAACAGAGCTAAGTTTGATGGATTGTCTAGAAAAGAAATGGGAAGGCTTCACTGAGAAAACTGAGGCATGACTACAACAGTAATGCTGGTGCCTGCCCAGCCTCTTCTATCATGGCCAGATCCTGGTCACCAACAACCTGGTATATGCTACTCCAGCATAGGTGTGCCACCCTGGACCTACCAATGACTTTTTCCAAAAGACTCCAGAAGCTCCTTGTGTTCTGGAACAGGCACCACTGCCTCCAGCAGCTGCCTTCTGCCTGTCCACCTATGAGTGGGGGTCAGGGTTTGATCCAGCCAGTGAGCAGAGTGGCTGCCTTCTGACTACAAGCCCTTCAATGCCTGCTCTTGAACCCTTCTCCTGGCAATGGCTGGCCTTTGATTTCCTGCACCAGGTGGGGGACCTCAATCAGGAACTTTTCCTCTGTAATCCTGATCTCCTTGACTGGGATGTCCTCCCACCCTTCTGCTGTAGCCCTGCCTGGTATGCTTCCTTCCAACTAAGACCCCCAGGGCAGGAATCTGCAATTTCCAGAGCTGCTGTAACCTGGCTTTCCAGCAGGGGACATTAAGCCTCACCTTTAGAAACCTCTTTGCTTCCCTGGTCTAGTTGTATACCATCAAGCTGATCCACCTCTTTGACTCAGCTTGGTTTGCCTGGCTCTCAGCAAAAGCACTGACTAACCTATTGAGCCTGCACTCTTTCTTTTTTTCTTCACACTTCTTGCCTAGAGTGAAAGCTGCCCTCCCTGCAGATGTACTTGCTGTCCTGGAGGACCACCTCCACACATGATGGCAGCTCCTTCTCTGGAGGACCACCTCCCTCTCTGCTGGCAGCTCATTAAACAGACCCCCACCCCCTCACCAATGCTGCTTTTTTTTCCAGTCATGGACATCAATGAAAGTGCAGGCCTAGTACCCTGTCATCCCTCCCCCTGGACTCCTGCTATATTTTTACAAGAATAGGGTACATATCCTCACAACAGACTTAGGACTGGCCTAAAAAAAATCCATTTATTAAAACTTTTAAAGTTTCAAAAGTAGTTTACAATTTGATACAAAACAAAAATGAGATATTTGATTTTTTTTTTTTTTTTGGTAGGCGAAAATAAAGACCACCACATCCAGTAACTGACACTCAGTGGGAAAGTTGGAGTTCCAGCTTCATTTACCCTAGCTGGCTAATTAAGATCATGAATTTCAATCTGGCACTTTCACACTTCCAAGGAGTTCCTTGTCCTGGAAGACCACTTTTACAAACAACAAGCCCTCCCCAATGGCAGTTCACTAGACAGGCCACCCCACCACTGTGCAATATTAGAGGAAGTGGTGTGGACTCTATCTCAAAATGTCATCCTGCACCTGAGAAACCTGTCTCTCAAAACCATTATGTTTTGTGAAACATTCTGAAAAAAATTTTTTTTTTCATCAACAGAAGTTTTTTTATAGATTTTTTTACTGGCTTCTATTCATATTGGCAAGTGCAGGAGGCAAATATGCAGCAGCAAAATATGCTACATATGGTAATTAAAAAAGAATCCTATCATCACTAATTTGGGGGGAAAAGTATCTAAGGATATAATTTGCTCAATGTGCTTTTCCGTTATTATACCACAGAGGAAAGGGTTGCCCAGTGAGGCAATACGAAGAAAAAGAGTGGGCTTTTTCTCTCTTTCTATTGGAGGAAAAAGCTAAAGATCAGGCAGAAATCTTTGTGTTGGCAATACTTCCGCTAGAGACAAAAGCAATTTTATCTATACAATGACTGCAGGATTAGGGCTTCCTTATGCACCAGTACTGAGGTAGAAGAATGAATGTCACATACTGGTTGCTAGACTGAGGAACCTGGAAAGAAGGTGCAACAAAGAATTACAGCATCATAAAAATACTCCCCTGCTCCCCCCACCTTCTGGGCCTCTTCTTGTCATTTACAGTTGTGCTTAAGGTCAATTTCTTCTTTATCTGAATGCCAAATGCTTCTTAACTGTTCATTATAATATGGAAGCTGCAGCTCTAAGTTGCACCTTCATAAACATCTTTAGAATATTACATCTAGCCAGGAAACTAAACGCATTCTCAGACTGGAAAGTAATCACATCAGACAATGCACATTTTTTTTCATGTACATTGTAAAAAAAATGTACATGTACAAAAAACCCCACAGAAATACTCATAATGGGTTGAAGATTTTTAATACTCAGCACCTAATATCCTCAGTGTCATATTCAATGGAAAAGTAGAGAAACCTACAAAAACCTTGGGTCTGATGGTCCTCTTACTTCACCATATTTATAGTAGAGTAACTCCATTAATTTCAGTACTGTTACTCCTGACTTATGCTGCTGGGAGGAAGAAGAATATAATATCTGCTGAAATTAAGCAATCCCCTCCCACAGCTGTTTGCTCTTATTAAATTGTGGGCATGTCTACACGTACTGCTATGGCACCATTGTTACTGCGCAATCATTTAGTATTTCCTTTTGGAAGTACTAAATGAAGGTGCAGTTAAAGCCCTGTACTTCACCATGTGCACCGCACACAGTTATTTTTAGGCACTTCAAATGGAAAAAGTGAACTCTTGAACAACTGATATTTGTACTGATATTTTTGGTTTTAAGGTGCCTCTATTGCTTCTGCACAGAGAAAAATTGCATTTTTAAAGTGACTTTAAATGACTTTTTAAATGCAATTTTAAAATTAAAAAAGCTAAGATCCCAAACTCATCAAAATCAGGTTGCCTCTGGCCTTCGTGCAGTTAAATAGGGGAGCAATGGGAGATTAGATCTCCTTAGGATTTGATGGCCCAGGCTATCAACCACAGCCAAGAACTATAGGGTACACTGTACAGTTCAGGATAAAAAGTGCAAAAGCTTTAGTTTACCTTTACACTTCTCTGTATCTGGCCTGGTCATGTTCCAGTCTACTGCCTCAGCTGTGTATCTTCAAAATTAGGCTGGCTTCCAATAGATCCCATGGGGTAGTTATGGCTGCCAGGAATCAACGGAACACAAGGACATCCTGGCTGCACACTTTCCTCCCAAAATATCCTCTGTGCCAACTACAAGGAATGGAAATACTTTAAGAGGACACTATGCCAGCTATATAGCAATGGCAGGTTGCCTGTATTGGCTTCCAGGCTGTTTTTGGACCAGTGGAACAGTCCCAATGCAGTGAATCCCAGCCTCCATACAGGGCAGATTCAGAGACTATTTCTCTTCTAAAAGAGCTGATAGATGTCAGAAAACCTGGAAGCAGCATAACCTTTCATGCTGCTTCAGTTGCTTGTGAGTCACTATCACATCTTCAGGAAGAAGAAGGGCCCTCATTGTGTTAATTATTAAAAATTAAACCATTTGACTTTCCTGTATAAAGAAAAAGAGCCAAATTTGGTAAGTTCCACAAAGTAATGTGTCCAAATATATTCTGTTAATGTTGTAAGAGCTTACACATTTTTATTCTTAGTTGTTTTTTTTTTAACCATTTCCTTTTCCTTGTATCTCAGCATCTGTTCAGCTACGTCAGCTAAGAGCTTATAATGCCCAGCATGGGAACTTTTTTATTTTGAAAAATTACCTTTTTTTAAGGAAAGGCAAGGGAAGTGGAAAACAATCCTAGAGTTTAAAGAATATTAAGTGTCTCATTAGAACTCACAAAAGCATGCAAATTTGCTACTTCAATTTAATCAGTTCTACATACCTCAAAACCCATTTGAGGTTACTGTAGGGCTGACTGAAGAAGTGCTTGAAACAGGTGGTTGTTTGCTGGAAAACTGGATTTTCAGAGAACAATATTTTCTTTGTGCAACACATTGTGATTTTGTCAAAATAAATAAATAAATAAAAGCACCAAAAATGAAAACTTTTTGGTAGGGGCTCCTCATGGAACATAATGCAGGACACAGAAGCAGAGAGTTGCGCTTTGTGACTGCTATAATGTATGATGGTGCCTCAGCAAGAGAGGATTAAGGTACCTCACAGAGGTGGAGTTTCTGTAAGTAGCACACCCCATAGAAAAAAATAGGGCCATGCTTCCAAATGACAAATCCCATGAAGCACTACAGTAATATTTCCAATTCATATTTGCTTTAGTTCATGACTTTTAGAACATATTGGATGCATCCAGATGAGCACAGTTGTACAGTATGAAGCACCGCAGACTCATCTATGGCACTACATACCACACACACTGCTCTGCTAATTTGTGGAGATCGCAGAAGTATCAAAAAACCTGCATCTTAAAAAAGCAGGGCAGCGCACATGGTGGCAGTGTGTACCACTGGAAACCAGAGCCTGGCTAGCCAGAGCCATGCTCCAGCTGCTGGCCAGTCTCCATGCTGCTGAATTCCCACAGCTGCAGCCCACAGAGGCCCTCAGACCCCAGATAAGTCTACTGGGGCCAGCCAGGCATCTTCCAGGGACACATGCAACATGCGTGGGTGTCTTCCAGGGACAAGCTGCGGTGGCACATATTGTGCTGTTTGTCCCTGGGGAAACATACGTTCCTGCTCATGGGGACATGCCATTAAGTATTTTCAACAGCAAGCATGCTGTTTTCAATTTTTTTTAAGAAGTCAGAAATTTTCAAAAGATTTTTAAAAAGCCAAACAGTTCAAGGCATTATGCTCTTTCCTCCCTCTTTTCCTGTACATTTTGTACTACACCAGAAAATTTAAGACCCCAAATTTAATTGACAACCTTAATCTTATTTAAACACAACTGTATTTGTGGCTAAATGTAGACATTTAGAGAGCCCTTAAACTAAACAGGTACTAGAAACAGTTTAATGAAAAACACTGGCTGTTTTCTTCAGCTACTGTTTCTTCTCCAGTAACACTAAAATCTATGGCATTATGGCAACAGAAGTTAATGTTATTTTCAGGGAATGCAAAGAGAAGGAAAACACTCAATACCTATCATTTATCTGGAACATAATTGTAAGGGAGAAAGGGTGATGGAGTGACTGTGGTGGAAAAGGAAGCAAGCCAATAATAATATAATACTTAGCACTTATACATTATCTTCCAGCTGAAGATCTCAAAGCAGTTTCATGTATGTTAGAAGTGAAATTTGCCTGGCACAAGGTCCTTCATACCACTGAAAACCTGCAGTGCAGCTGTTCAGAAAAAAAAAGGCGGGGTGGGCTCTACACCAACCCAAACAGACATAAAAGGCTTGAGGACAAGTTAGGGAAAAGATCATGACACTGGTGAGTATGTTAACGGAGAGATTTTAACGCCCCAGAAAATGGGTGTTGAATGTAATTTTTATAACAGCAAATGGGCTGATGAAACGGGAGCTCTGCAGACTTGTAGTTGGCTTGTAGGTTTTGGGGTGAATTCCATTCCCACCACAGGGGATCCCATAGGAGTCTAATTACTCTTGTTTTTGTACGGAATGGGAGAATTACACAAAAATCCTTTATGACACTGAATACTATAAGATGCAAAAATTAGGAAAGATGATTTCACTTGAAATATAATGAAGCAAGATGTGATATCCAGCATGAGATTGTCCATCTTTTGGAAAGTCTGTTCACAGACAAGCTAACTGGAAGGCAAGAAATGTAATGCACGACCCCACCCCCTGCACTCCTGTGGGACACTCCATCCATCCCAGCATCTCAGCCTCAAGATATGTAGAAAAAACTTTTAAAGCTCTATGTCCAAATTGCTGATTCTCCGAATCAGCATGGAATCTTCAGATTTGGATTTGGCTGAATTGAATCAGGGACAGTGATCCAAATCAACGAATTGAATCACTGTCCCTGATTAGGCTGAATCCAAATCCGAATCAAATAGGGCCCACTTTGCAAATCCCTAATATATAGCTCTTTTCTCCCACCTGCATTGTGAATTTACACTGCTCAGTGAACAAACTTTCTGTGGGCAATGTTTCTGTCAACATCAATCAGAGTTCCATGTGCAGAACTCCTACAGAAGATGCAATAGAAATCTATAGTTCACAAGAGGGGTTAGTAGTATTGGTCACAAAGTAAAATTTGACTCCAGTAATCATTTTTGAACTATTATTATTCAGTTAATGGATAGTTGGATCGTCAGTTGGCTGATTCTAGTAAAACCAATGGAAAAGTATAGTTTTTGTCCAAGACACAGTTGGCATGTCTACATGGCATGGCCCACACTACTGGGAGCACTTGTTCCCAAACATACCTCATCCACCTGCTTCTACTCATATCCGCCAATCCCAGAAATGCAGTGATTAGCAGGGATCCTAGTTTTCTCTGATTTAAAAAAATCCCTAATTTTCAGTTAAAAAAAAAAGTAACCCCAATTCCACATGTTTCCTGACTGAAATGTTTCATTTTAATCATGGAAAAAATGTGGATTTGGGGTCACTTTTTTAAACTGAAAATTGGAGATTTTTTTTTAAATCAGAGAAAACCAGGATCCTTGTTGATTAGGCTGCTGTAGGCAGTGGCTACTCTCCAGCACAATGGAAATTGAGGTCTTGAGAATGGCTGCAGTAGTTAGGCTGCCCCATTGTTGTATTTCTGAGTTGGACATGGAAGAAGAAACATTTTGTGGACATGCACTCGGACTGCCTCTCAAACCAGAACAATCCCACTAAAATAGTTCATATGATAATTTGAATTACAATCCATACCTGGGAGAACTTGCTACCATTCAGACCACACAGCTAATTCTGCAAATGCTCTGTGGCAGGGAGCAGGGAACAAGGGACAGGACCCTGAAACTTAGCCCTGACAGCAAGGCCACAGGGTCAGGTTGCTATGGGAATTAACAGGTTGGAGGGAGAAGGTGGCCAAGAGGCTAGCTGTGAAAATGAGGAACACCTGGGGAGAGTAATTAGCAGTCAGTCCTTGGCTGGTAAAGGCAGACACAGGAACCCAGAAAGGAGGAAGGGGGAAAGCTTCAGAGAGTACAGGAAATGGCTATTGGAGAAAGTGTCCCTCCTGCAGTGAGGGAGCAGCTAGGATTCCAGCAAGAAGAGGCTTAAGGAGTTACCCCGAAGCCAGTAGGCTGGTGAAAAGTGGAGAAGACTTACAGCCTTAAAGAGATGGACGGTAAGCCCAGGAACACGGTTTAGAGAAACAGGGCATTCTAGTTACTCCAAGGAGGAGAATGTATTTTCATTTGTTGTAAGAGTTGAGGTGGCCTGATTTTGTTTTGTTAACCCAGAGGACTGGGGGGCGGGGGGACTATAAAAGGGGAGAAAAGGAGGTCCCCACAAAAGCCAGAGCAGGTTCAGATATAAACAGTGGTGACACATAGGGGGTGCATGTGCACCCCCTGAGAGCGCTGGTGTACCCCTTGGCAGGCTACACTCCCCGCTTAAGCAACAGGCGGGGATGCTGGTGGGAGCACTGGTACCCCCCCTGCGAATGCCAGTGGGTGAGTGGGAGTGCCACAGCCACTTCCAAAAGCACTGCAGCCACTTCTGGAAGCTGGTGAGTGAAATCAGCCATTAGGGACCCCCTCCCCCCGGTTGCTGACTGGTTGCTAGGGGGACACATGCCCTCCCTGAGTAAGGTGGCACCAGTTGCCCATGGATATAAAGAGAGAAGGCAACAGAGCATGGAGAGGCTCAAGCAGGCTCAGTGAGCAAGAAAGCCAGAGTGAGCCCAGAAAGGTGCAGGGCATGCCAAGGTCATGTGGAGAGAGGCAAGAAGGCAGGAGACAGTGGAGTAGATCACATGTCTGAATGGATGACAAGAGAGCAGACCTTGAGAGACAACAGAGCACCACATTAACATCCTCATAAGCTGTAAGCAGCCTCCCCTCTTAAATAACATTTAACAGGAATTATATTGCATGGTGGGCTCTATAAAAGAGGTGAACTATATGTGAGATGAGCTCCAAGGCGGGAAGAAAACATAGAGTGCCACCTGTCCTGTGACACAGTCCCACTTTCTCACATCCAAAAATATTTTTCTCTCAGGTAGACATTTTTTAGGCCTGGTCTGCCTACAGAAGAAGCCTAAAGGGGACCCTAACTCTTGTGAAGAGAGGGAGAGATAACCATAAAGATACTTTGGGTAATGATGCTGGTATACTCCCAATTGCTGTGTCGTAAAGGACTTCTTTCCACCCAAAGAAAATAATCACAGATATCTTGAAGGAACAGGGACTATTCAAGGGTGGGAGTCATCAAACCACATGACAGATCTTACCATTTTAGGATGGCTCTCTTATCTATACAATCTTCTAGTAATATTCTGGTCTCTACTCACCCCACAGGGCTCAACTTCACTAATACCTCAGAAAAGTAAGTCATTCATTTAGAAGCCTAGATATAGATTTAGGTGCCTGATTTTAAGCATTCAAAATACTGACCTATGTCCCTTGGCCAGGAATAAGCAGGAAGTTTAACAGCATGGCCTGAATGAAACTCTCTGTACTGGGAAACTAAACTATCTTCTACTAAAATAATGTATTTGATTATTACATATGTTTTATGAGTAAAATACATCTTTGCATTAACATGCACCTTTTGTATTACTCTGTGAAATCATAAACTGCTACTATGATATTCAGCTTTGGATATATGAAGCTTAATGATGTTTTTATGACTGTGCAATCTGAGGTCTGGTGAACTGTGGAGGGCCAGGGATGACAGGGGTTGGGTTATGTATGTCTGAAAATCAAAGAGTTAAAACATGGCTGGTGTGACATTAGTTCCTGCAAAAAAATAATATGATGTAATTAAAAATAGTTCAGGAAAGATTAGTATCTGTTGGCACCAAATGTTCACATATGCAGTAAAACAGAAATTATCAACCTTGCACAAAGCAGACAGTTTTTTCCACTCTGGGGGTCTAATAAAACTGTAAAACATCCTGAACATAAAGGATATCAACTGGATATAAAACAGAACTCTTTTTATGGTTTAGGATGGGAGGATCTTTCTCCTTGGTGGGAGGAAGAAGTTGGAGATGCCAGAACTTGGGGCTTGCAAGTGTTTTTGAACTAATATGTAAAATTAAAATGAAGATAAATGAAAATGCTTGTAAAAAGGATTATTAAAGCTAAAGCAATACTATAATTAGTATAATCCAACAGACTGCAATTTAAGAATCCGTTGTAATACACAAGTGCTCTGGGAGGTCTGGAAAGGTTTATCTTCTTGGAAGAGGCTGAAAGATGAAGAAAGAAAACACTGATTTTCCTTTACCAGTTAAGGACTTCAAAAAACGAACAGAAAAAGGATGAAGAATAATTGTCTTTTGCTGATCAGGAAGCTGGAGAACATTATGTCCTATTTGTGTAATAGTTAAATGAAAGCTAGGATTACCTTAAAAATCACCGGGGACAACCAAAGCAACTGTGCCATGCTGACCAATTTACTGCCTGTCTTTAATGGTATAGCTGTCAGAAGTTTCCTCTGACCAGTTCCCAAGCCTTCAGCAAGCAGCTTGTCTTTCAGCTGGATGGAAATGCCTTAGGCTTGTTCTTTTATTCTGGAACCATTCTGATTCTTGACAGGAAGTAACATAGCAACAAAAATGAAAAAAAAAAAAATTAAGAACTCCAGCTCTTCAATGTAACCTACTTTAAAACTTGATAATAAGGGACTAGGTACAATCAGATAGGAGAGTGGATCCAGCACATCACTGCACTTTCTTAGCAATGCTGAATGTACAGTTAGAAAAAAATTCAGTGTGGCCCAACTGGATCAGTTCATTCAAAGAAACTGAAGTGGACAGTTGCTGAGTATGACAAGAGTCAGGACCATGCAAAGTATTTTGAGAGGCCTGAGTGCTTTGCCTCTTGGATCTCCCCATGTCAAGCTCTCTCTCTTTTAACCTCTGCAGTTATTTTGCTCAGCTAAATCCCAAAAGCTAGATCTGTGGCAATCATAAGATGTTCACATTTCAGCCAGCTTGTAAGGAAAATGCTAACGCTTCTTTCCCTTGTGGTTTAAATTAGAATTGGACCCAAACCACCAAGTTCAGGTCTCTATCCATATTTAAAATTTGCCATAAATTTTACCTAGTGGTTTAGGTGCATCTCAAATTGACTGAGATCTCACTAACAGGATGCATCTGGAAAATGACAAATAATTATATTTTTCAAGTAAATTATTTCAAATCAGTGTTTCTTCCCTCTACTTATAAGACATCAGTATAGGCCCCTTAGGATTCTAAGTTTTTCCTGTTTTGATGGTTGGAGTATCTAACAGAAATGGTGTATAGGGACTACAGGTCCCTGCTTTGAGTGTCAGTAATATCCTCAGTATCATCTCCTACCCAAAGGTCCTAAATTAAGGTAATGGCAAAACGAGGGAAATCCAATCTATTTTAGATTTACAGTACATTTCTGTGCAATTAGTGAACCAAATTTGCCAGTTCACTGTTTTGTATTGCTCCAATGATATAAAGTTTCATCAAGCTCAAATTACCTTGTTTTATGGCTGCATAGTGTCCATGTAATCAGCACAATGTAGCTGAAGTAAACTTGGTCCTTTAAATTTACATGTATAATCTGGTAAGCTTAAAATTGTGCATCCCTTAGCTAAAAGAAGCATATTCAAGGCAAGTTACAATCTGGACGCACACTTGGAGCATTGGCCTGAGTTTACACATTTAAAACCCTAATTTTTTAAAATAATGCATTGCTTTTTAAAACATTCCATTTCACCTTTATTAAACATGTTCTCTTCTTAGGACATTAGGATGTGCACATCTAGTTATAGGGTTTACAAGGGTTAAACACCTGAACTGTCCACATTACTAAATGAGTACTAATATTTTGAATTCCAAACAGATCAAGAATACTCCCAATTAATTTTAAAGGCATCTGTAGCTTGAAATGCTCAGCTGCTCTGGATGTTAATTTTCTTTTACTAATTCACACATCTTTCATTACACAGAACTGCCTTTGAATGACTATTAAGACAAACATCCTGAAAATGCAAAAATATTTGTGAAAGGTAAAAAAGCTATAGAATTGTTACTCATTTTCCTGTCTTTTAGTTATATACATTTTTGTGTTTCTATTGTGTTTCATTGGCCACTGGACAGTATTAAATTGAAGAGAGTTATAAGCTCTTAATGAATTTTGAAGGAAAGACAGTGTTAGCTTGGATCTTATCTTGTTTTCTTGACCAAGGTAGGACACCTTCAACTTTCTGCCAGCAAACAGCAGTGGAGCTCACTTAGAGAGAGAGGCTGCATCTACATGAGATACTTATTGAATAGTAGCTCATTACTACTGTGCAGTAGTATCTCTGGGGACAACCCATGATGTGATGCTACTACACAGTAGTAAATACCTACAGCACAGTAAGCTTCAATAGGTAACCATGCTGGGATGCTACTGCACAGTAACACTGGTTACTGTGCAATCATTTAGTACTTGGTTATGCAAGTACTAAATGACTGTGCCATAACAACTGCGCAGTGGATGTCTTATGTAGATGTGCCCACAGTTTAAGGACTTAAGTGAAGAATAAATTTTGTGACCAGGACCTTGGGACAGTACTGTAATAATAAACATCATGAAAGAAAAGGAAGGAAGGACCCACTTCAGTGACCAATGGTCCAAACTGTACAAGTAAAAAACTGCCACACTAACTCGTTAAGATAGAGAAATGAGAAATTAAAGGAAGCTTTGTTTCCATACTGCCAGAGCCGACCCAAGCAGTGTGCAGGGCCCAGGCCCAGGGCAAATCAGCTCGTGTGAGGTCCTGCCCCCACCCCGATCCCGCACACTTCAGATCCAAAAAAGCTGCTGCAGCCATTGGCAGTGGCGGCTTCGGTGGCAGGGGAAGAGGGGTACTGAGTGGCTGGATGCAGCTGCTCCACCTGACTCCATGGGGCCCCCAAAGCGTGGGGCCTGGGGCAGTCACCCCAATTCACCCCCTCCAGGGACAACCCTGCATATTGCAGCACCCTTCTGTCACATGAATCCTCTCAATGGCAAACTCTCCTGACAGTCTCAAACTGTAAAACCAGATAAAGTGTAAAAGCAGATAAAACTATATATAGCTGCATTTCTTGAAGATAAATGTACATGCTTTTTAAATCCCACTTTAAATTTTTTTTCCAGATTAAGCATTATGCACAACTAAAAAATTATCTTATTTTTTAGCTGTGCATAATAACTTGTATTTAATTACAATACACACATTTATATGTGATGGAGGTTTTTGAAAAAACTGCTGTAGGACTAAACCCTCACTTAGGAACTGGTCTAACCTCATAAACAACAGATTTCTACAGGTTTGAATTTGACAGCATAGCATGATGGTAAACAGCATGGATAAGTACCAGTGCATTGCTTCAAGAAATAAAATGTCAAGCATATGTTATTTTCCTCAAGGTACATATGAACAAGTAACAATAACCCCAAGCCAGCAAGGTACCTAAGCAACAGTAGTGTAATTAGGAGGGGCAAGTAGAGTACTAGCCCTGGGCACCAACCTAGGGGGAGCACTGGACTAGTACCCAGGGGAGCTTTGTCAAGGCACGAGCTGCACCGTGGTGGCTGGCTATAGGCGACAAGTTTGAGGACACAACAACAGCCAGCCAGTTAGTTAGTTCTAGTTGACCCCAGTCTTTGAGGCTAGGAATAGACATTCAAAAAGACTGAGCGTCAATTGATTCAGTCTTTGCAGGTTAGTCTAACCTGGCTAGGCTGAACTGGTTTGTAACTGTACAGACAACCCCTCTCGATTGACCAAATGCAGGCACATGCCTACAGTGGCTCAGGCTCAAAGCTGGGGGGTGCTAGAGCAGCTCTCCCTTCCCTTCCGGAGTGCTGACCTCAGGGGGGTGGCAGGATGCTCTGATTGGGGTGGGGTTCCCCCCAACCCTGCTGCTCCTGACCAGCAAGGAAGCCAACAGGGAGTTACAAAGCGTTTACTTACACAACAGGGAGTTAGTGTTTATCAACCCATCAAGAAAACAAAAGCCTGTCTCATTATCTCAAGATCTTCTTTTAGCTCCCAAAAGTGCTAAGCAGATACTGGCCTGTGTGCCTTTGTCCTGTCTGCCTTACACGGACACCTTTCAGCATTAGCTAGCATACCACATGCTGGCTATGCTCTGTGTGGAAGAAGGGACGGGGAGGGATCCCTGATTGAGGGGGAGTGGTGCCGGGCAAAGAGGGAAGGGGCAGGGGAAATGATGCAAACACTGCTGTGCCTGCCATCTCTTCTGGAGCTTCAGCCAGGAAGCAGAGGGGAGGGGCCAGCCCAGCTCTCTGGAGCAGAGGGCCCCACTCAGGGCTGCAAAGCATCTGGGATTCTGGGGGACTCTGGTTTAAGTTAAACCAGGAAGGGGTCTGGGACAGACATTGCATAAACCAGTTTGACCCAAATCATTTAAGTGTGATAATACATTTAATCAGGTTTAACTCAAACCTGTTTCATCCATTTTCAAACTGGTGTGTGTGCACTGAATGTCTGTTCTGTTACAGGTTTAAACCAGTTTCTGATTACTTAAACCAGTTTGTGTGTAATGTCTGTCCCTAGTCCGAGTCTTCAGGGCAACTAGAACTAACCACCTTCCCCTCCCCTGCTGTCTAGTACTCATCACCCCCACCCTCTACTGCTGACAGCATAGTGGGGTTTTGCTCAGGGTCCAAAACTTGTTAGTTACACCTTTGCTAAGTACAGTGGGTGATAATTTGGCCTCAGTGAAGTCACTGAAAATTCTGCCATTGATTTGAAAGGTCCCAGCTCCATCATCCATTGACTTTGTTGGAACTTCTCACATGCTTGAAGTTAGACACAGAAATCAAGGTCTGTTTCATTAACTGATAAAGAAGTATTAAAACTTTTGTTTTCTTCCAGTTTGTTGGTAGTACCAGATGACCAGGAAAGCCAAATTTAAAATAACTTTGACGTATCTTTATAAAACATCTCTGCTTAGACAGACACGTTAAACAAATTACAGAATTGGCCTATGCCTATGCTAAGAATAAAGTACCATTTCATTCCTAAAGAAACCAAATGAAATTTTGTTAATATTGACAGCTAAATAAAAGTCAATCAAAAATTTTATAAGACTGTAATTTTCGTATTCATAGTTTCCCATGACAAATTTGATTTATGATACAGTTACCAGAGCCTCTTGGTGGCCTGGGTTCAGAGGAGCACTTAAGCATGTCCGTTAAGTGCATTCCTGACTAGGGATGCTTCCCCGAATAGGGGCACATGAACTCTCATACAGTTGGGTACTATTTACACTCATTTTTGTCTATGTATGTTACAGGATATTTAAACTACCTATTAATGGGAGGATGTTGTTTTCTAGACACTAATAGTATTCTTAGCTAAGTCTACCTTAGTCTTCCTATGAAAAGCTGTCACAAAACAGACTATGAGAAATCTTTTCTTGCAATAAAGAAGAAAAAAGAAAAATCGCAACAAAAATTATGAAGCTGACACTTAGCAAAAGTCTCTGCCAAACTACAAAAGGCTCAGTCACCCTTCCCCTCTTGTACTTGAACACACAAAAACAAACACTTCATACACTACGAAATTTGACTCAAAAGAACAACAATTCCTCCACTGATGTAAACTAGCATAGTTCTATTAAAGTCACATTAAACTAGCAAAGTTCTATTAAAGGTACATTGGGCACAGCTACATATGAAATTAATGTGACACAATCAACTTCAGTGCATATCACACCTGAGTTTATTGATCCCGGGTGCTGTGTTTACTCCCAAGGGGTCAGCCTGTCAGCCTGCAGTTGCTCCAGCCTGGCTCAATGTGCTGCAGAATGGCTGCCTGGGGACTGAGGGTGCTCTAATGTGGGGCTAGCTGGTGGGCAGCCCCTGCACTGAAGCACCCTTATGCCTCTGCCAGCCAAGTCAGCATCAACACATGCACTGCTGTGCACTAAATAATACCACCGTAGGACAGTACTGGTGTTTACAGGTACTAACCTATGGCAGAGTTAATTAGTTTCCTGTGGCCTAATAAGATATATATATATGCTGAGACTTCACTGTGAAGCTAATTCGGTATCTCTGCAATAAGCGTCTCATATCGATATACCCACTGAGTTATCCCAACTGAGCATCTGGGCTGGAAAGTCTAATTTCTTGAAAGGAATATACTTTATTTCTTCATATATAGAACACCATGGAATATAATATGTATACTGTTTGTGAAAAGTAGCTTGAAGAAAAAAAAAATCCTAACCTTTCACTGCAGGTAAGTAGCTGAGTAGCAGCAGTTAGGGAGCCAAGCCTGCTGAGCCCACTGCCAGCCCCACACACCAGGTGAAGCCTGTGGACTTTTCTGTGTGCCAGCTTGAACCAAAGCATGGGGCCACATCTTCCAGCCAGGGGGCTCTACAACAGTCCAGAAATTTGGTACCAGGGGAGCAGTGACAGGGTTAAATATGTCTCTGGGTGCCGCAGCAATTAACGCTGCTACCGCTTTCCCTCTGCCACATTTCCATGTCCAATTTCCCCCAGGTAGTTTGTGAGGGTAATAGCACATGTTTTAGCCAAAACAATATTGTGTTGGGATAGCAACTAAACTTTACAGAATATGAATAGCTGTAGCACAATACTGTCCACTAAGTTCTAAACTTCTGAACTGTTTGCCAATGGCACTATCTGTATGTACACCAGAAAATGAGCTGATACTTCAGTATTTGGTGAATATCGCATAAAGGAAAATAGGATTTTTACAAACAAAGAATAAAACAGAAGAAAAGACTTTTTCTATGCATAATGAAAAGGACATAGTGCTCTGAAAAAATATAATCCTGGAACAGACAAGAAAGATAAATGTTTTCTGCCTCCAAAAATCATTATTAAAATCATTTTCAACATATAAACACAACTAAAAACACAATGTCAGCTGTTTCTAACTACAGTAATGATCCTAATCATGGTCATCATAACAGGACCTGATGTTGATGATTTTCTGCCAGGAGTAACATTTTGTCATCAAAATTTAATAGATTAAACACTACTCTGCAAACGCCTTTTTTAACCAGCTGAGGTCTATTTCTCCAAACCAACAAACAGAACATCCACCAGAAACCATTATGTAGCCTTAAAATTTAATCCAGTAATTTCATGCCCTGCATATGTACATCTCCCAAATGCCATCTTTCTGTGCTAAATTAATTTAGTATGATTTAAATCAAATTATATAGCATTGAGTAACTAATGTAAACTATAATTTCCTAAAACATTATTTTCTGCCCCCCAGATATTAAAAGCCCACACTACTTTATTGGTTAATTATAATTGGCAGGTAATTTACAGAACAGCAAAAACAAGCCAGTCAGCGGCAACTATCATGAATGGCATGTATTCGTTTTTGGTCCTTATCCCATCAAAACTATAAGTGCTTGCACGCAGAGAATAGCACATAATTTTAAAAAAGCATGTGTCCTTCCAACAACCAAATTAATGAGCATTTCCAAATCATACCAAGTTATTTACTGCCATACATCTTCTATAATAATATATTAATATGTACAAGGAAACACAAGACATAAGCAAGGCCAAACAATACAAGCTTTGCTGGTGAGTTGAACGTCTGGGTTCCATCAGCTATTTATTAGTATCAAATAGTAGAATTCTGTTGCTCTTTTGCATGCAGGACTAGATTATTCCTTCATTAACCCTTATACTGCTGTTATTAGTTTACATCTGTTTAGAATAAATTGTTTGGCAATATACCCCTCCCATTCAAAAATCGAGAGACAAGTACCACCTGGACATACCTGACATTATTGTAGTAATGAATGGGCAAGTCTACATGTGCATTAAGTTTAGTGCCTGTAATAGCAGGTACTAATTTAATGCGCTGTAATTGGCATTATTATGCAGTAGCACTGGCACACATCTTTTACGTGATGCTAATGTGCAGTAGACTAGTTCTACTGTGCACTAGCATGGCTTTCTCTGTGACACATTCAGCCACAGTAGACTTAGTCTACTGTGCTTTTAGTGCCTCATGTAGAAACGCTCAGTGGGATTCATATCTTTTGGGAATAAATTCAACAACATCTCTAAGGATTCAAAAAAATCTTGCTCCTGGAATTTACCAAGGGACCAACCTTTAAAACAAAGCATAAAGATTTGGGTCATTGGTAATACAATGCACTACCAGCGGTAGAACAATAGTGACACTTTGTATGGCTAATAAGGATGCTAATTTTAAGCACGCAAAGATACTTTACTATCAGCACAAGTCATAGTATATATAAACAGTGGAAGCAGCAGGAGAGATATGTACAGCTTTTTATAAATGATACATCTACATAGCAAAATGAATGTGTAGGGTCAGTATTGTAAGGGTCAGTATTGTAACTAGGAATGGGTGAGAGAGGCACCAGCCCTAGGCATTGGCTTAGGAGGGGGCCCAAAATCATCCTCCACCTCCATGGAGTCCACAGCAAGAGAGGGTGTTGCCCTTGCAGCAGTGTTGCTCAGTGTGCCCACAGTGTTGCTCTTGCAGCAGCAGTCAGTGCACAGACACCATGCTTCTGCTGCTTTAAGAACAAGGGCCGGGGTAGGCAGAGTGTATGGTGCTGGCGGCAGTAGTAGCAGCCAGGGGCTGGGTGAGAGTCCTGTGCCTTCCCTCACCCCCACTCTCAGAACCCACATGTGTGCCCTCCCTCCCCCTACAACTCCCCCAACAAACTTGACTTGTCACATCACTGTGTAGGGTATGCCAACTGTATTCAGCTGTACTAGATGAATACAGTTACCCTGGCAAAAAACAGCCATGAAGACTGTTTGGCTCAACCATGTTTTATCCACAAGAGTACGAACTCTCCAGAACTGCAACCCCTACAGTTCATGAAGGCTTTTCAGTAACACTGACCAGCTTCTGTTTTTTCAGGCTTCCTATATCTCTACATTGACTTCTACGCTGAATCACTACAGTTTGTTCCAAACCCAATAACACTTTTGCACAGGTCCTAGAGTGTCTTCAATATCGTAAAAATAAAATAAATATCCCTAAAAATGAAGCATTCCTCCAGAATGTTTTAACACCCTCAGAAGATTTCTTTTCTCTCTCTCTCTCTTTCTCTCTCTGATACTAGAAAGAAAAACAATAAAATAAATCCCCAACCCAGAAAGCAATTTTAAACACCCCTTCAAGTTTTCTTGAAGAGAGCCCTTTCTAAGTTCATAGGATCACAGGATAGTTGGACTAGAAGGGACCTCATGAGGTCATCTAGCCCATTCCCCTGCTCAGGGATGCAGCCAGATATTCAGTTGCATTGATCCTTTGATTGGTGAAGTGGTGAAATATTGGGAGATATTGCTTTGGTGCTATGAATATACAATGTGAAGTACATAATTAACATGAGTATTGGTAGAATCCAATAAGGGTATTTTTTATGCACACTATTCACCTTTTATACCCATTCAGATCAATATTTGAACATTTACTTAATTTTAAGCATCTCCTTAACTTCTATTGGGACTTAAGTTTGTGCTTAAGTGTTTTGTTGAACCACAGCCTTATGAATAAATACCCAAGTTTCATCTATTTGGGAGAGAAGAGATAGCAGTTAATGGGTCACAGCTCCAGAGATGTGAGTTAAAGTTTCATTCTAGAATCGTGATGAAGTTGCATCAGCTGTGAGCAGATAGCTAGTCATCTGGACTGAGCAGTCGAAGGTACCTGGATGTATTGCTAGCTACATCCCCTTTTGTGCCATTTGCTACAAAAATTTCCTTAGCCAAACCAGTTCAATGGGCCACTAGGCTCAGGAGGATATTTGACCTTCATATAAATAGTCTGAATCTAGCCAAACAGCCTTTGATGTTATCTCTTATTTATGCAAAGGGCATTATCTGGTACAAAAGCTTAGATAAAAATGTATGTAGGACAATACTAAGTAGCATAACTAGGGTACCCGGCTGCTTAGTCATCCCTCTGACAATACCACATTAAATCCAGAAATTCTATGTTTGGCAAGTTTTCTGTGTGTCATAGAAGCAGAATTTGTAACCCTCCAAAGATACCAATATCTAAGTATTTGGAAGCTTTCATTGCAGCCCTTGGATTTTGCATGGCAACCTATAGGGTTCCATGCTTTGAAAAGTTCACTTGTGAAAACTAAGAAAAAGTCAAAACTATTCTTGAAAATCCAATTTAATCAAGTCCACATAAAACCACTCACTAACTAACAAACAATCATAACTCACCAGATGACACATTTCTAAAACAAAAGGCAAGCACAGAAATTTCTCCTTCCAATTTTCCCTGAGCTGCCAAGTAATTTTAATGGCATCTTTATTCCATTTCAGATCCATCTATTCCAACATTTTTTCCCAAAAAACACACTTACTAGATTTAGGTAAGAATGCATGTTCAAAAGAAAAAAGAGAAAGTTTTGATGTAGGTGAGAAAATGAAGTGTCAGGCCCTTAATTAAAGCCAACTGGTATCTGTCCAATGACTTTAGGTGACAGATTCCAGTTTATACTGACTGAGGATCTGCCCCCAGATTTTTAACATACGAAAAAAAGATACAAAAATCACAGTGCTAATGTCTGCATTAATTAAACTACGTAGAAGAATAAAAGTACAACCTCTAATGTATTAAAATGGCTTTCACTTACATGGCTGGAACTGAACATAGCTTAAACACATTTCTTCATATAGCTGTGCAAAACAAAGATAGTCCAAATTCTTACCTGTGCTTTTATTAGTTTTGTTTTGTCTACTCTTTACTTGCTCAGTCCATAATGTAGGGTAACGAGAAGCTATATCTGGAAATACAGCAAAGCACATTTGACTTATTATAATTTTTTTAGAAGAGTATAGTAAATAAACAGTGACTGGCCAATGAACAAAGGTGACAACAACAACCTTTTAGAGGACTGTCTAACAACATAAAGGACTATAATAAATTAGAATAGATAAAATCTCAATTCATAGATCTAGCAAAGGGAAGCATTGAGACAAATACACAATAACATATAGGTGGCTCTGATATCCCTACTCAGGGATATCTACCTCTGCTAGAATTTGAAGTCAAAGAAAACACTTGCAGAGTCAAGTTTCATTTAACTTGGTTGAAGGTCTTACAGTTTGGCTCCATGATAGTCTATAACTTCACACCACACTCTGCAAGAATTATTATAATGTTGTAATCCCAATGACAGAAAAGAAAATCTGAAATAGTTTGTAGCTTGTATTATACCTCTGCACACAAGGCTGAATATTACTCACTGTAAGCAAGCATGTCAGAATTTGGGCCTCAGTGTTTCTAGTTGGAAGGCATGGGGTTTACTGGAGAGAGATTGCAGCCTTTAACTACCTAGTTTGACTTACAACACTTTTAAAAAAAATGAATCTCAAGTTACAAGTGCCTCTCTACTCTGAAAAACACCAGGAAAAACATCATTGAAGGATTCTACAATGATGGTGTCTCCATGAAATTTCTATAAGGAATTTCCAAATTTGTTCACTTAATAAAGACAGCTTTACTCGGAGCAGTGCCATTTAGAAACAGGAATGGCAATTTTCACACTTGGGGATACCATGAAATGTATGCTCTACTGTTCTGGTGTCCTTGTTCTCAGGTGACGCTTACATTGTGACACATGGACTATAGTATATACTTTTAATATTACTCTTTTACTATTCCTAAAGGTGCTCACCTTCTTCATCACCTTGAGGCTGAGTCTCCAGCGCGGGAGCTGAGGCATCATCTGAATTCAGAATGGAAAAGATTTGCAAGGAGACTACAATTATGAGAGTAAGCTAAATAAGTGTACATATATGGTTGATGCTAATGATTTGCACATAGCCCCGGACGGTTAACAAACAATTATGCAAGTATTATCATTAATATACAGTATATAGATATAGCATACACAATACATATACAATTATGTATGTAAACTACAGATGGGTGGCATTTCTGGTTATAAGTGATTATATAAATGAACTGAATATATGGAGTTTTGATGAGACACCAAGTTTAGAAGCAGTTAGTTCACTGCCTGGCTAAAAATATGCTATGCCCTGTAGAACCTAATTGATTAGATAAATATGCAAATAAATACATTAAATAAAATAAATGCGCATAGGCATGGAAAAGGCAAAGAAATCAGTCTGGGAAGGGTGAACAGATAGGAGAGATGATGTAGTCCTTCTGACACCCTACAACAAAATAACAGTTTCTTTTGGCTTTAGCAAAATCCATAATTTAAAGGGCCAGGACATTGTTTGCATTATTCTCATCTTTTTGTCAGCTATTCCCACAACCAATCACCCCTGCAAGAGAAGAGGAAGCACAGTGTTCCAGAAATGATAAAATAAGGATAAGAACAAATCTTCAACACACTGAACTACAGCTCAAGCACTGCATATCTAGAAAACCTTAATACTGAAAAATAGTTCAGTTCAGCAAGATTTGGGAATCAGTAGATACAGTTCAGTTTCTATCCGAAAAACAATTTTTACTTATTAGTATAGGTCTGTGTTGTTTACCTGGTTTAACACACCAAATAAGCTACAGTATCTAATAGAACTTAATGGTATATATTTGCCAGTTGCTTGCATTTCTTGGGAGAGAAACTGACCCTACGATTGTGGTAATCCCCACTAAAAATATCTTCTGTGCATGCATATTCTTATAATTTCTTGAAGTCGTTTTTGAATCCCAATCTTGTTCCCCAACTTTTGGATTAAAGCTATAACAAAACTTAACTACAAAACTTTCACTTGCATAAAAACCAACCAACAAACAAACATACAACAGTGGAAGTATAATTTACTTTTCATTTCACTTCTCCCGAGGCAGTGCAACCCAGTAGAGACCTGTTCCCTCTTCTATCTCCACCACAAAGGCTGCAAATATGTGCTGCCTTTATGGAGATCATGAAGAGAAGTAGGAAGCATTCTTTGCTTCTCACTTCATGACTTCATTTTACTCTTCACTGAGTGTGCTGTTCATGAATAACAGATTTATGGCTATTAGATACTTAAATCCTTTTTTCAAAGAAAAAGGAAGCCAGCAGCAGCACTGGAGGATTCCTTATTCTGTCCAACTAATATATTTGTACTCAAACTTGCAGGGGGATGACTTCTTTTTAAGAAGACAAAGTCATTCATTCAGTGCTCAAGTATTATAATGAGATAACTAACAAGAATGTTAGATTTGCTGGGGGTTTTTGTAATGTCCTCTGGGAAGTGGGCTGAAACCACCAACTTATCTTAGAAAAGTTATTAAATAAATATAATGACATTTGAATTCAAAGCCTACTATAAGCTCATCAACCAGCCAAAAACAAGAATGAAACTCCTTTCCTGTGCCTATGTAGCTTTATTTATATGGCTATTGCAAGCTATTACATTGCCACAGGAAAGGAATTCATTCTTTTGGTGCTGAGAAATGCCATTTCCTGCTGGCCTGTTATGTATGGCAGGCCAGCTTCTCTTATCATCTCATCTTTTCTCTTCTTGCTCCACAAGGATCTCCTGGAGCACAGGACTCTCTGAGGTTTCATTCCTACAGTGTTGTTATAAAATATTTCAGCTGTATGGATTGTGAAACCAAAGCATGCCTCTTAAAATTATGGAACTGATCTATGCGGGGGCATGACAAGGAGCTAGGGCACCAGGGCTCTGTATCTCCTCAGTGGGAGGGGTGCGGGGGGGGGGGGGGGGGGCGTCGGGGGGGGGGGTGCATCCTGGGATTATGGAGGGCTGCAGATTGTCCATTTTATCTGCGTGGAGCAGTCTGAAATTATCCTAACAAGAGCTAGCTAGCACTGCCCAGAGTTAACCCTTGCCTGAAGTGGGGTGATTTTTAGGCTTAGAGGGTGCTTAGCATGAGTTAACAAGCTTTGCTGTGTAGCCACTTGTGTTTTAAGTATGGTCTAAGTGTAATATGTAACTTCACTCTGCATTATATCAAATCTACTTGAGGGAAGCAACCTAATGGATGCACTCTGTTCTTTTAAGTCTTCTGGTTATATAAGTGCTGCTCTTTCTGGTTTCACAAGCAAATCAGCACACACCACAACCCTAGCAATCACTGTCCTGTTCCTGGCCTTCTACAGATTTCCCCTTTACTACATGATGGACATGTCTATACAAGACACTATGTTGAAGTAGTGATGAGCTGCAGTGATGTAACTCATTAGTATGGCAACATCGCATCAGCAGGCACTAACCATGATGCCACTGCTACTGCGCAGTAGCAATGAGCAACTGTGCAGTATGGTCAGAAATGACCCATGAGCCACCAGGACTGTGCAGTACCAGCGGCTACTGAGCAGTCATTTAGTACTTGGTTGAATTAATATGTGTGTGGCAGGTGGGGGTCCCAGGGTTGGCTGTGATGTTCCCTGGTGCCCTGTGACTGGGCCTGATGTGCCCCAAGGGTGCCTTCTTATTTTGCCCACCATGCCTTGTTGGTAAAATGATAAATGGGGAGGCTGCCCATGAGCCTTTGCACAGCTTCCAGTCCCACTAAACTGTGCTTGACCATACTGGCCTTCGGACCCCTCCTTGAGCCCCTGTCCCAGACAGTGCCTCATAGGATATGTTGAACCTCATGGGCTAATTGCATGGATCCAAATCCTCCCCTTTACTATGCCCTATGCCTCACAGATGTAATATGAACAGTTGACTCACTTATCCCTTTCCAGGGGCCGAACTCTGCCCTTGTGCTGGGCCTCTTTCACTTCTCTGTTTGTCACACTCCTCTGGTGCTAGGCTGTCTGGCCCCGGTATCTGCTACCCGCTTCTGGTGCTGGGCTCTCTAGCCCCAGTCCCTGTGCCCCTCTGGCCCCTGTAGCTATGCCCCTCTGGCACTGGGCTCTACACCAGAGGTGGGCAATTATTTGCAGAGGGCCGTTTAGCAAGTTTTGCTAAGCTGTCAAGGGCTGCATGGGTAAGTCCCACCCCTGACCTGTGACCCTTACCACTGGAAGTCCCTCCCCTTGCCCCTGGAAGTACTCCTTTGGAGAAGAGGGTTTTTGCTATCTTAGAACCGGGAAAAAAAAAAAAATTATGTACTAAAAATCAAATACCCATAATATTATATTTTAATTCAATTAAAAAAATACATTTTCATGATACCTGTGTGTTTGTGCTTTATATGTAGAAGTGATTGCATAATAGCTCAACTGTAGTCTTACTCTTGTATAGAGTGTGAGGTGTGCAACGGTGTTGGGGGGTATGGCTGGGTGCGTGGATGTGGGGTTTATGGGAAGCTGTGGATGTCTGTATATGTGTGTGGTATCTGTGGGATGTGAGATTGTGTCTGGAGGAGGGTGTGCCAGTGGGGTTTGCAGGAAGGGTTGTAAGGGGGGACTGTTTGCGCTCCAGCAGCTTCTGCTGCTGCCAGGAGGCTGGGGGCTGCCAGAGAAGGGCCTGTCAGGCTTAGGGGGCAGTGTGCGGGGCTCCTGCAGCCACTGGGGGTGGCAGGAGTTGGTGGAGGCATGGCCTGAGACATGGGAAGTCCAAGGAAGTGGTGCAGAACTTGCATCATGCACCTGAGGCTAGGGGTAGCAAAGGCTTGGTTGCCACACCCCCACAGGTGGCCTGGGGGTTGCCACCAACCCGGGGGGAGGGACCAGACCCCCCCCACCCTGCAGGAGCCCAGCAGCCTGACAGAACCTTGCCCCCCAGCCCTGAGACAGGCAGGGAGGCTGCGCCAGAAGCCAGAGCAAAGCAGTGGCTGTTTTTCCGCTTCAGAAGCTCCTGCAGCTTCCAGGAGGCCAAGGATACTGGGGAAGCTCCTATCCAGCCACAGGGGCAGTGCAGGAAGCCACCTGAGGCCACTGGTGGCGGCACGTGGCCCAGGACGGAGGAAGTCCAGGGATGCGGAATGGAAGTTGCATCTTGCACCTGAGGCTTGGGACGGCAACAGCCTGGCTGCCCCCACCCACAGGCATCCCCACCCAAGGCCCAGTCCCCCCTGCCCCACAGAGGTCCAGCAGCCTGGCAGCAGCTCGCCCCCCAAGCCCCAGGACAGGTGGGAGCCTACGCCAGGAGCTGGATCAGAGCTGGGGCTGCTTTTTTCCTCTGAAAGCTCCTGAGGGCTCCCCAAGCTTCTTGTGCCCTGGACCAGGACCCTGCCAGGTTGTTCCACCCCCAGCAGCCTTGGGAGGTGAGCTGGCCAGTAGCTTCCCCAGGGTCCCTAAGCACCTTGCAGCCACAGGAACTTCTGAAGTAGAAAAGCATATGTGGTTCTACACCCACTCCTGGCGCAGCCTCCCTGCTCATCCTAGGTCCAGAAAGTGAGCTGTTGCTGGGCCTCCGAGGCAGGGGGGCCCGGGGCCTTCCCCCCAGGGTGGCAGCACCCACCAGAGTCTCCCACTGGGGGCAGCTAGGCTGTTGCTGCCCCAAGCCTCAGGTGCAGGATGGAAGTTCCCCACTGCCTCCCCATGCCTCATCCCCACTTGGTCATGCCACCCCCAGCAGCCCCAGGCAGCCCCAGGTCCAGACAAGGGTGTTGGGAGCTAGCGACAGCCAGGCAGTGCCCCAAGGCCAGTACCAGCGGGGCACAGAGCAGGCTGGGCTCTATGGAGCTGGGCTGGGCTGCCCCAGCAGGGAGAGAGAGGAGCCAGTGCTGGCTCCCGTGCGCCGCCTCTCTCCCAGCCCCCTGCCCCAGTCCTGTGGCTAGGTGGGGACTAGCGTGCTCCCTACCCACTGTTACCTGAGCTTCCCGCTCCAGCACAGGCGGGAACAGCTGCATGGTCCCTGGCTGGAGGGGCAGGGCGGCCCTGATCTTCCAGGGGCCTGGCTTCCACTGGGTCCTAATGCCCCTGGCTCCTGTCACTTTTGACTAGAGCCAGAGGCAAATAAATATTAATTTTTAAAAAATTTCTCAGGGCCCAGTGGGCTGGACAGAATGGCCTCACAGGCCAGATCCAGCTGAAAAGTCATATTTTGCCTACCCCTGCTCTACATAATAGGGTGCCCCACCTGCTGGGCATTAATGGGCTTCCTCCTCCCATTATAGCCTCATCCCAAAACCACCAGTACAAACAACAGCACAAGCATGAGCCTCTGGGCTATAACACAACAATAACAATGGAAGCAGTGTGCTGCCCCTTTAAGATGGCAAACTTCCACCCTCCAGGTAGCATAGCCTTGAGTACCTTGTGATCTCTCAGTCATACTGCACTTGGAGGTAGCAAAGTAGGCAGCACAATGCCTCGGGTAGCTCTCTTGTGCAGGAGCTTCTTCCTCTGGCCGTTGCCAGAGAGAAAAGTTACCTGCTAGCCCCAGCCCTGAGCTTATATGTTCACTGGGCCCTACCTGCTTCCGGTCATCTGACTGCCTGCATCCCCAGGGGTGGGCAGGGCATGGTATGTGCAAGGCCGGGGCAGGGGTGGCAGCGAGCAGCTGGAGCCGGTGGCACTCAACAGCTGCGGTGCATGGTGCCTGAAGAGAGGGGCCCCCCAAAGCCTGGGGAGGTTGCCCCAATTCACCACCCACCAGGGATGGCCCTGCCTGCAGGTGCTGGCTAATTACCCCATTAAGTTGTTGCTCAGGCAACCTGCAGCTGTGGAGCTCTGCCTAGCCTGCAGGCTCCCCAGGCTAGGGTGCTTCTGCCCTTAAAGGAGCAGGCATCTCTTAGTGCCCTGCTACAATGTGCTTTAGCAAGTACTAAATGACTGCACAGTACCAACTGCACATTGTGATACACATGTAGACGTGCCTGATATGTCCCGAAGAATGACAATATCCATATGCATATTAAGTTTGTGAGAGAAGTACACAAAAATATATTTAGAACAAAGGTAAATCAGAAGGTCAAAACCCACTGAAGATGAAGACACACTTTTCTATCTCTGTACTTCCTTAAAAGGATTATAAAGAGAGTAAGTTTCTTGCTGAGACTAAAAGGAAACTTCAGTCACATATACCTAGAGGACTTTCCAGATTTTGTTGGCTCTATGCCATGGACAGCCTTAAAAGCTGTCTCACACAACAATTTAAAATATGATAAATGCTGATCAAGAGCATATTGGCCCAACCTGAGAAACAAGATTCCAAGATAGGTGTGTGTGTGCACGTATGTAGCTATCAGAAGCAAAAAAGGAGTCAGCCACGTTTATGCATGATAAGTGCTGGCTGCTAGTTGGCCTCAACATCATATTACATAGCCAGATGGTAGGATGTTATAAAGCATTTGCCTTCCCACCTGATTTTGACCCAGTATATCAAGTAGACCTGGATGTAGAGGTGAAGGCTCATTAACTATCTTCACACTACTGAGCACTCTGCAGAAAAGTTCACAGACAATAGCACAGATTTCCAAGGTCAAGTCAGGATTTATATATGTTACAATTCATGTAGTTCAAAGCCAAGAATGAAATTCCTGACCCATAGCAAGCTCCCCAGAAGGCTATGGATAATTCAGGGGTCAGTAGAACCCAGAAATCATCTGGAAAATATATGAAGGAAATATTTTCCTTTGTTGATTAAATATCTTTTAAGAACTAGTTTTTAAACAGCTACTAGTTTTCTTAAAGTAATAACTCAGCTTATAGTAGAAGAGCTAAACACTGAGCATAATAAAAATTGCTAAAATTCTTACAAACACCATAAATCAAACAGATTTACATTAGACCAAACTGCTTTTTCATTTCAATGGTGCAAATATGAAATAACTCTTTTGAAGTCACTTTACCCAGTATAACTAAGAGCAGCATTTTATCAAATATGCCCACTTACCTGAAGATTAACTTTTCCCCTGCTTTTTTTCCATCTTAAATAAAGTCTAAAGCACTAGTCCATCTCTCAGAGGGCTCCACTAGCTAAATGGAGTCACATTAGGTATGGATTTGCTGTAATGGCATCTATTATTAGAATAAAGATACCTAAGGATATATCTCTAATAACAACAGCCATCTGGTTATGAAAGTGAGCCATCAGTTGAACTCATCACAATACAGAAAAAAATGCCAGGTTTAAGATGAGTCAAGTCCTGGTTGCAGTGGAAATGAAGCTATGACATCAATTTCCTGGATCTTGGGTATAGACAGAACTGGCTCTATCAAATAGACAGAATAGTGTCTCTTCCACAGCAAGGAATATTAGGGGAAATAAAACACTTAATAACAGTATATTGGAATGATAGCTATGGGCTGGGAAGATAATTTATACTGCACTTAACTCTAAGTAAAAAACCATCTAGATCTGGGAATGGACAAATACATATACATATATAAAAATTCACATAAACAGATGCCCACAGATGTATACATATATGTTTGTGTGTATAGAAGTATGTATATATACATATATGTATATGTATATACTTACATATGCATATGCATTGATACAGCGTGTGCCTGTGTATATATATGCATACTGATTCATAAAGCATGTGTGCAAGTGCCCACACATGTATATAATTTCAAAAATGTAAAAGTAGTGGGAAAAAAAGGCCTCAAAGCCCACAAAGATACTAGTTTCCACATTAAAAAAAATACACTTCTAAGATATTTACCTGTTTTTCCTGCACCTTCTCGTGGTGGCAATTTCTCAGTTACAGAACCTGGAGTGGAAAAAAAAAGTTAACAGCTTGGCTTCTCACTGACACCCTCTGGTGTTAATGATTTCTTTTCAGTCAGAAATGCTAGACACATCCTCTTTCATATACCAATAGATTTCAGCTTGGCCTGGTACCAGCATTTGTTCACCGTTAAGTTACAGTAAGGTGTTTCTTTTTGGATATCAATAGACATAAAAAGGAGAGAACTGTGAGTAGGAAAGAATACACGTGCAAGCACACATTTATGTGCAGCACAATCATATACCCACCATCATACAATCAGGTCCATGTAGCGGATCCTTCTACCCATCCAAAACTCTGTTGACTTCACTGGGACTCTGCATGAGTATAAGTGTTTTCTCATGCATAGCTCAAATTGAAGAATACAACACCTTGTTTACACAGTTTGCTCACTGCACTAGTCACAGTTTCCTGATTCTCAGTCAGCTAGCACCAGTGCAGGTTAAAGAAGCATCTGTTGAGCATAACACATGGCATGCCAAGGAGCCTTATGCTAGTGGAGAAACAAGCATAGCAAAGTCTAACTTCTCCAAAATCTCTCCCCTCCCCTTCGCAATGCTTCATTCCCACCTTCAGTATGAGCTTGTCCTGCTTTTGCAATAGAGACAAAAAAGCGACTTTCACTAGCTTTTTGCCAGTACATAACAGCTAAGCTTTCAAATACCAATGCATTTAGATGGTATCTGCAAGTGATGTTGTTCATGGATCAAAAAGTAATTCATTGTGGAGCAGAAGGTGGAGGAATACTAAACTGTAAGCTACATTGCACTATCTGTCTTATCTTGTAACAACTTTTCTTTGTTTCCATTTACACTTAAGTTTATTGAGTACAAGTCTTCATTTTTTCATGAAATTTTTGGAGGAAGTATTATGATAGCAAAAATTTAGTGAAACTGAAAACTGCTGGGCCAAAAACTTTCTTGAGTACTTTTGTTCAACCACCCATGTTATAAAAAGTAGCAGAAATCCTGCCGGTGGAAATGATATATGAGTAGTGAATGTCTTGAGAAACTGATTCCTCATGAGATAGAGAAACTTTTGATTATCAGAGTGACCCTTCTAGGCTTTAAAATCTATGAATTTATGAATCTGCAAATCTTTTTCCCTAGACTAATGCTTGAAATGTATCCCAGATGAGTAGTAGCAAAATATCACTGGCAGCAAATGAGGCAAAGATCCTGTGCAAAAATAAGGAACTGTAGGTTATCCCTTAATTTCAGATGAATGTAAATGGGACCAAAGTAAGTTTGCATGGAAAGCTTTAATGCTTTCTTTTTTCATTTTTGAATGTTTGATATTGCAATCTAAATAATGTTCTCTTAACATGATTCTTGTAATAATATTGCAATATGTGAAGAGAAAAACTCAAAATTTAAAATCTAAAATTTTAAATGATATATAAAAGGAAACATAATCATCCTGTCATGACATAAATTTATAACCAATACCATTATACTGGAGTGGGTGGGCTAAAATAAATATATTTCATGCTGCAGAATGCTATCTGATTGCTCAAGTATAACGTTTTAGACTTAGGCTCATGTTGGGGTTCCTCTGAAATGTCATATAATAGCTACTGCTAGAGACAGGGTATACCAATGCTTGGATGTACTCTAGTATGGCAAATCTTGGCATTCCAATTTAAATACAACAATATGGACAGTTAATGAGACAACTGGAAATCATAACTGCTACACTTCAGTTAGTGTGGTATTATCACCAAATATGACTTCAACAAGAACAGAACATAGCTCAAAGAAGACTCAAGGGCTGTGTCTACACATGCAAATGCTCCGGAGTGGGTTTACTGTAAGTAAACCCACTCTGGGCAGGGGTCTATGATGTGGGGAAGCGAGAGCAGATTTACTGCTCACGGCAGCAATCTGGTCCCACCCCTGCTGGCCCAGCACTGGGCCCCCTACAGCATCCAGGGGGAGCTATAGGCTTCCCCTGGGTGCTAGCCCAGAGGCTGGCAGGGAGCACAGGGCCAGGGGACAGTTGTTTCCTAGAGAAGGCTGGGAGATTGCTCCCTGCCCCCCCACCAGAGCTGCCCGATACCAGGGCGGGCTCTGGTGGTGGAGCCCAGGTGCGGACAATGTCCCCCTGCCCTGGCAACAGGGAGCTCCTAGCCAGAGCTCCCCGACTGGGGGCAGGGGGCTTGTAAACAGCTGCAGGGAAGGGGCAGTTCCCAGCCCCCTGCTCTAAACTGCCTGTGGGGCAGCTAGCAGTGAGCCCCTGGCTGAGGCACAGGGTTGGGACCTGCCCCTGACTTGGACCATTTCTAGGCAGACCTGGGCTGTACAGAGAAGTTTCCATATGCAGCCTACAGATGGCTGGGGACTGCCCGAAACAGGAAAGTCCCCAGCACATCCAGGCTACATGTGAAAACTTCCCCATGCAATCCAGGGAAGGCTGGGAACTGCCCTGGCCAGGGTAGGCCCCTGCTAGCTCCAGGCTGGGCAGAGAACTCTCCCTGTGCAAGGAGCTCCCAGACCCCACTCTGTGATAGGAGGTATATTGTTATACCTTTCTGTGCAAGGTAAAGAATCTCTTTATTTCCCAGTATATTTCCCTGCAAATAAATATATGCAAGACATACCACAACCTCTGCACTAAAGAAACATAAATCAATTCTTGCCAGTTAAAATGTTATTATCCAGGCCAGTAGTAATGGAAAAATATTACCCTCCAAGTGGTTCGGCAGTGTATGTGAAATGATTTAGTTGTCTCAGGTCAGCTATCCTCAGAAGAACTAACTTCAATGAGAATTAAAAACAAATTCTTACAGCATACTATTTTTGTGGATTGAAAATGTGGGTTTTAATAAGAGAACTCATCATGTCAGAACTCTTGTTTACCATGCTAAATTGATGGCCTCTTGAGCATGAAGTTTAGACAAGGAAGTTCGCCAAAGAAAAAACAGCTGACATCACAAAGCTGGCATGCAGATTTGAAAGCCTCCAAAAAGAACACATGAGTGTACAGCAAACTGGTACAAGATTGTCAAGTAGTATAATTTTTATATGTTCATGTTGAGAATATTCTATTTTTTTCTGGTACCATATTTTTCAAACATAATAGCCAACAAATTGCCGTAAAATGAATATAATTAATGGTAGTTTTATCAGTAAAAAATGAATGAAGGAAAAAATCCTCCCTCAGGCTAGCAAACATAGGTAAGAGTGGGCACATCTACACATGCATGAATGCACTGTAATTATAGCACTTAAGTTGAGTAACTGTAATAACAGGTACTAACTTAATGCACCATAACTGGCACACGTGTCAAGGACCCCTCGACACGCAAGGTCTACTGCCTACCCGGAGCAAAGATTCAGGATGTGAAGAGGGTGATTCAGGCCATAATCAAGCCCATCACTTACTACCCCATGGTCCTAATCCACGTGGGTACTAATGATGCGGCCAGGAGAAGCCCTGATCACCTGATGGCGGACTACCATACTCTGGGGGGTATGCTGAAGAAGATAAGAGCACAGGTGGTTTTCTCTTCTGTCCTACCAGTGAGCTGACATGGAAGATGGCAGGCAAAGTGCATCACAGAGACCAACTGGTGGCTTTGGGAATGGTGTCTCAAGGTGGGCTTTGGTTTCCTCGACAAACACCTGCACATCACAACTGCACATCGCCAACTGGTTAGAGGGCCGCATCCAGAGGGTGGTAGTGGATGGGTTCTTCTCGACCTGGAAGGACGTGGGCAGTGGGGTTCCGCAGGGCTCG
>NW_017728943.1:104513139-104526717 GCF_001723895.1 Crocodylus porosus
GATGAACACCTTGCTGGGGTCATTTGACCCCAGTACTCTTTCCTGCCATGGCAGGGGGTCAGACTCGATGATCTGCTCAGGTCCCTTTTGACCTTACAAATGATGAAATGTTACATGTAATGTTAATGTGCAGTAGACTAATTCTACCATGCATTAGTGCATTAGCATGGCTTTCATTGTGACACACTATTACACAGTACAATTAGTCAATTGCACTTTTAGTGTCTCATGTAAAAGAGTGTAGAAATGTCTACTCTGAGTAGGATGGACCAAAACTCATGACCTTACTATCTTATTTCTTTAGACAGGCACTTGCAACCATGATAAGAACTATTAAAGTCGTAACAGCTGAAGTCAATGGATCTTTACATAGGAACATAAATCTACCTGCATTACTATAATTATAAAATCTGGACCTTCCCAAGACTCAAGTCGGATGCCTCAGATTGTTCCCCCTTTGAATGACCAAAGTTGTGGTGCTCAGAAGTGTTACATTTAGACTGTTGTAACCAAGGTTAGGCTGATCTAAATGCCAGGACATGAAGGTGTTCACAGGTCTTAAATTCACCAATAAATTGTGCTCCAGGAGATGAATTAACTTTAGATAGACCTTGATTAACTGATCTAAAATGGAATCTAAAATGGAATAACCTGGTCTAGTGAATGTTTGCACATATTCACAGCACAGCCCTGGGGCTAGGAAAATCTTGCTACTCACCCCAACCCCAGGACTATGCTGTTTTTAACCCTCCCCCCCAACCCTGACTGGGTTATTTTTAGCACCAAATACCCCCCTCAGACTGGGCAACCCCTTCCTTCCCCCTCGCAGACTCACAACCCACCCCCAGCCCTGCCAGCCCCCTGGACTTGCCAATATCCCCATGTCTCCTCAGTCCCCCTGCAGACATGCCAGGCCCCTGCAATCTATCCAGCCACTCCCACCTCCCCCGACAATTTATATGTGTCAAACTGCCCACACCACTCCTGGCTTCAATGAACACTTGCATGCATCACTCCTGATATAAGTGTTAGGCAATGTAAAGCAAGCAATCTAAACTTAAACCAGGTCCCACAAATGCTTAGAGGCCAACTTTGAATTATCCAGATGAAATGGAAGAGTTATTCTATTACCAAATCTGGGTGTGTAAGTGTCCCCATCACAGGAATAGGGAGACATCTGTACTCCTCCAGAATCACCCACTAAATTAAGTAGAATTCTGCCTTCCACTTTTTCTGACCACAGCAAAGACCACTACTCATGAGAGCAGGAAATGGTGGTCTTAGATCAGGTTTCAAAAAATTGCAGTTGGCTTTGTAGTCCCCAAATTTAATCTTGATACATAGGATTATAATAGTAAATATACTTGTAACCATAGAGGCCTCATTTCCATTTATGTTGAAACCTGAATATGCCCTTCTGTCAATAACAAGAAGTCTTGGTATAGGTTTAAATTCAATAAATGCCCATTTTATGGCACCTTTACCTTGTGATTGATGTAGATGGGCTTTGATGTAAATGAGAAACAGATCCTTGGTCTAGTTCTTACTTGTACCTTAACCAGAAATGTAACTGGAACAGAAACTTGGATTCAAATCTGCTTTAAAACATTTTGTGAAACTTGCAAAACTATTGCACACCCCTAACAACAGCATTTCTATAGACTAAATCAGAGATTCTGAATCAGGGTGCCCTTACATCTTGGGGTACCTTAAATTCCTTTCAAAGGCACCATAGCACCTGTTATGTGTGCTAACATAATTCACATGATAAATACAGATATTTCAGAGGAATCCATAGTGTTAAAACCATTCTGACCTGTTGTGATTTTTCTAAGTTCTTAGCAACAGAAGAATTGTTCTATTAATTTTCTGTAGTCAAAACTAAGAGCTGTAATTTTCCAAGAGGTGCTTTGAGTCTATTAAGGCATGCCTTTAATCCAAAAAAACTGAGGAACACTGGAATAAATGCTCATAAACACCCAAACATCAACACTGGCCAAGTGAAATCATTAAGATTCACTCATCTCCACTTAAGTTATTCAGCTAATTACAATTAATATTGGTTTTTAAAAAGTTGCAGCTACTAGCTTTTACTCAGATTTAATCTTTTTCAGCCATGCTTATGTAATTTTTGTTCATCTTCTAAAAACATTTGAGCAACATAAATATTCTTGTACATAAAAGAAAGTCATGGGTGCACATAATTGGGAAACCATTTTTTTAATTATCCACAGATAAAATGTTTACACACTAATCTGTCATGGAAGAGAGATATTATCATATGATATAAATGACAAATCTTAATTAGGCAGCACCTAGATCGGAAGAGCTTGTACATAAAAGAAAGTCATGGGTGCACATAATTGGGAAACCATTTTTTTAATTATCCACAGATAAAATGTTTACACACTAATCTGTCATGGAAGAGAGATATTATCATATGATATAAATGACAAATCTTAATTAGGCAGCACCTATCATCTTCCAGTTTTTCAGACCTGTAAACAACTGAGTAAATAAATCTGGAGAAAATAAGTTAAGTTCAAAATACTATTTTAGTACATAACATTTGGAACCATTCTACCTACTATGTACAAAATCTCTTTAGGCTCAAAAAAGTAAAGTGAAACTATAAAAGAATTAGATTGTTTCTTTCATCTGATTAGCTATCTATCTACTAATGATTTGGATGATGTTTTATATATGGCAGAAACAGACTGTGCCCATCTGGCCTCAAACATCCGGTCACGTGCTGCTTGGGCCCGGATGTTCAGTGGTGTTTGTCTGTCCGTCCCCAGTGTTCCGCTAAGTGGGTGTCTCCTTCCGGTATAGCCTTTCCCCAAACTCTCCTGCCATGACTTCAGATCTTGTTCCAGTGGTGGGTGTCCGACTACGGGAGGTCTCTCATCTATGGGACGTCTGTCTGGTGATCTTCTGTGAGGCTCCACCTCCCCTCTACCTCGCCCTTACACCTTGCCTTGACGGGCTCCAGATGTCCTTTGGCCAGTTCCCCGACTGTTGAGGCTCTGCATATGCTTACAGAGACGGGCTATAGGTCTTCTGGACCAACCCTAACTCCACCCACTGTGTCTCACAGCTGTCTAGCCTTCCCTGAGACTGTAAACCCCCTTTAGGTTTAAACAACACTCAGGCTCCATATACCCTTTCTCAGCAACCCCTCCAAAAATGGGAAAGATAAAAAAAGAAAAAATACCAACAACAGAGAAATACAAAGATACCAAGAGAGGCCCTCTGCCCCCTTTTATCACCTGTTCCCACGGCCTGCCCTACAACAACCGGCCCCAGGCACCTAAGCCTCCTAGCTGGCCCTAAACTGGGTCCTGGCTAGACTGCAGGTTACTGCATCCTCCTTCACCCAGCCTGTCGGTTCGCTGGACCTTCGGTGGTCCTTCTCAGTATGCCTTCCCTATGTCCCACGTCCCACGTCCCCCGTCGGGGCGGCTCTATACCGCTGGGGCCCATCTTCCACCGCCCCTCACGCTGCTTATGCCCTTCATCCCCCACCTGGGGCACCTCCTTGAGCCCTCCCAAGCTCACAATGGTCCCACCTGGTCTGGCATTTTGGCATCTGCTGGCCCTTTCGGCTCTTTAGTGGTAACCCTGGGCGTCAAGCTCCTCCTGCTCTTCCCAGTCTTCTAATCCAGGTCCCTGGTCTGGATGAGGTGCCTCTGATCCCTCGTTCCCTGTGCTGCCGCCGGCAGCATCTTTCCTGTGGCGGGCTTCACTGCATCCTCCCATGCTGCAAGAGGCAGTTTCCCACTTTTCCCCCCTGTGGGGGCTCCAGGAGAGACTTCCCTGCTAGCGCTCCTGAAGGTCTCTCCCCCACCTCTTTGCCAGCTGCTCCTTTTATCCCTCCCAGTCGGCTCCCGCAGCTGCCCTTATCAGCTGGCCACAGCTGTGTAAATATGTGGCTAATGAGCCATGCATGTCCCGCCTCCATCTCCAGCTCCGCCATGGATCCTGCTGCAGGTAAAAAGATTTTCTTTTTTTTTTCTTTTACTTTTGTTTTCTTTTGAGGGTTCCTGACCTCAGGGATCCCCCTTGGCTCTTCAGGGTCTTCCCCTCTGTTCCTCCCCATGACACAGACCTATCCCTAATCTGAATGCAAAAAAAATGACAGCTCAAGTTTGTTCAAAAGATTTTTGAACCACAGCACATTTTTCAGTAAATGTGATGTAAGTTTTGTGGTTTCTAATTTCAATGAGTGCATTTTGCACTGGTCTGATTATATGTCATTGGCCTTTAAAGCAGATAAGAAATATTTATATAATCTGTTTTACATAGTGACTTCTGATCTCCTGCTTAAGAGACATTCAGCAAGCTAAGTATTAACTCTTAAGACAATATATGATGAACTCAAATAAAACTTGAGTCATGAGCCTGTGAAGTAGAATGCTCATACTGCCTCATGTAACAGACACTTTTCTTTGAAGTGACAGCATTTTTTTAAAGAGATAATGACATGGAGGGCTCAGAAGAGAATGGAGAGAGGATGAGGTAGAAAGAGATTTCCTACCCATTGTAGGGAACCAAGCAGAATAGAACCTTTCTCCAATTGTCTTCCCAAATTAATTTAATTTTCATTGTTTTAGCTGAAACTTAATAAGAAGTCAGAATATCTAAAGATGATAGTGGATGTATCCCTGTAATCCCACATATATGGAAGTTAACTTCCAGGTGTAAATTTTAAAATTTTCAAATGTGGTTAAAGCCTGCAACAGAGGAAGACTTTCTTTTCCAATAATAATTTAATATCCGCCTTTAAATGTTTGCTTCATTCCCCAGGGCTGTGGGGCTATGGAATTTCTTTAGTCCCCTGCATTGCTAATAATGGACACAGGGAGCTGTAAAAATGTCTATATTACATATGGTGTTCTTTAGCGGACAGAATGGGGGCAATTCATCATTTTTAAGGAGGCTTCTTCTTTGTGCTGTCATGGGAATCTATTTAATTTGCTCTCCATGTCTCATGTTGTCCATTTCCCTTGCAATAATGTTTTCATGGAGGGTTGTCACATGTGTCTTAGGGAAAACAAATATGAGGGTAGATGGTTGGCACCACAAGATAGGCTTGTACTGATTTATGTGAAGGTTTTATTTGAGTCAATTGAAAACAGCATTGCATTTTGGAATACTACCTAGCACTTTCATCCTTCTGCATCTTCTGCTCATAAAAAATGACACAGCCATAATGTGAAGTAGCTAAGCCACATAACATCAAGTACGTAAAAATGTTCAGGTGAATATTGTGACTTTTACATATCACTTTTTACTCAAAGAATCTAATTGCTTTACAGTGATTGAAGCTAACCACACAGTTTTTTAAATTAATGTTACGCAGAGTGAAACCTGCTCAAATCACTAATAGCCATTAAGCCCTGCTCTGTTTCCTCTACTAACAGCCACCTTCTTTCAGGTCTCTGTACTCATCTCTCTTCTTTCTATGCAGCTATCTATACTAAAGGAAGTTCAAGTGGAGAAGAGATTAAACATTCAAAATAAATGAATGCAAGAAATTGCAGGGATCATATAATTTACTATACAGGATATTTCTAACGCACTTTTTAAAAAGTTCCAAAGAAATAATCCTCATTTTTCCAACCTTTCTTCATATCTCCTAGAGCTCCAGTCATTTATGTTGCTCTCCACTACAGTCTTTCCAATTTGTCTGTCTGTCTTGAAGTGTAAAGTCCACAACTGGATACATGACTCCAGGTAAAGCCTCACCAATGCTGAACAGAATGGAACAATCACTTCCCTTGACTTGGAAGTGACACCTTTATTAATGCAGCCTAGTAAACTACTGAGGGTTTTTTGCAAACAAAGTACACTGATAACTCATATTTTTCTTGGAGTCCATGAAAGCTTCCAGGCCCTCTCTGCAGTACTGCAGTCTTGCCAGTCATTCCCTAGTCTGAATGTGTGCATACAATTATTCCATCCTAAGTGTAGTATTTTGCACTTGTCCTTACTGAATTTCATTAGATGAATTTCAGACCATTTCTCCAGTTTATCCAGGTCATTTTGAATTCTAGTCCTACCTTCCAAATTGCCTGCAACTCCACCTATCTTGGTATCATCTGCAGATTTGTTAAGAGTACAGTGAATCTCATTCTCCAAATCATTAATAAAAATACTAAACAGTACCAAATCCAGAACAGACCCAAAATAATCTTTAACCTGGTCTTCCACTACTTTAAAGTAATGGTGCCCAGACTTCCAGGCCCTAAAGCCACATGAGTGGCATAAGGCTTGTCTACAGACCAGATTCCACGCATTAGAGCAGAGATCAGTGGGTGCCATCTGGCCTGATGGATCAGGCCCTCCATGCTGGCCCGATCCCATGCACCAGATTTGGCCACATGCTGATCTGGTCATATATGCTGGCCCAACTCCATGCACCAGATCCAGCTGCACACGAGCCAACCCCATGCACTACATTCAGTCATAGGCCAGGCCAACCCTAGATGGTTGAATCCAGCCATGTACCAACCCAACCGTTTGCACCTGATCCTGCTATGAAGTGACCCTGCATACTGACCCCACCATGTGCCACAGTAATCTAGTGTGCCAGTCCTTGTCATCCAGCCTGCAGGGCTTCTCACAGAACCAAAAATTTGGCAGCAGAAGAGTAACATATAACACTACTACCTCTGCCCTACCACCAAATTTCTGAATCCACGGGGAGAACCATTGCATGGGCCAGATCTGGCCTGTGGCTGGAGGTTACATACCACTGCTCTAGGCTACTTATCTCCTCCCCTATCCTTGCTGCTACCTGTACTTGTCACCCAACAGATGATCTTATTTGTAAAAAATGAAGTACTTCAGCCTTCTCTGCATCATTGATTATTAGATTGCCCTTTGTGCTCTGTAAAGGATTCACACTTTTCTTGCTTTTCCTCTTACTTCTGACATATTTATAGAACTTTTTTTTGTTGTTGCCTTTTATGTCCCTTGCTAGCTGCATGTCAAATCATGCCTTGGCCTTCCTGACTTTTTTCCTTCATGCCCACGTGATACTTTTATGCTCATCTCTAGTAGCATGGCCAAGTTTCCATGGTTTGTACGATTATTTTCGGCGCTTCAGCTTACTGAACAATTGACTGGTCTCTTGCTGCACTTACCATTTCTTTGCATAAGAAAAGCCTGCTCTTGTTCCCTTAAAATGGAGCTTCTTCCTCTTTCATTTTCCGTTACCTCCTTAAAATTCTTTCTTCCTCCTTTACCTGCTAGAGGTGCTCAGGAAGCATACAGTAAAGGATGAGTAAAACACAGCCATGGCAAAATGCCTCTGGCAAACTCCCCTGCTAGCTGTCCTGTTGAGTTGGCTCCTGGTGCCACTAATCCTTGATGTCAGATTTCCATTCATTTCTATATATCAATCTGATATTGTGCCTGGTTCTACCTGATTGGAGGGCAAAGTCAATCTGGTTTCTTCTCCAACCCCAAAACAGAACAGTGCTCCAGGAGGAGAGGAGGAATGATGAAAACGATTCTTAAAGAATGGCAATGAGAAGTAAAATAATTAAGTATTAACAGGAAGACTCCTTGAACTTTTAATAACAGTTACACATTTTCAGAGTAAGAAGAAACAAGCCCAGAATTAATCCCAATTTACATACTTATTGTATATTTAGTAAATTAAATTGGTTGCATTCATTATTGTTGTGTGTTAACTGTTGATATAACAGTCTTGTGAACTGTGTGTGGTGGGGGGAGTCCTCATAGAAGAATATCGACTACTGCTGCTGTCAGATGGTACAGTTCTGTAACTTGATGCTCCAAATCCTACCATCAAAACCTGGCACTTGCATATGGTTGCATGTGGTAGAAATGATCACATAAGCAGTATGGTCAGCACTGGATAAAAAAATTGAAGGAAAAAAAGAGCAGTAGTAGCTGCTCCAAGAAATGTAGAATCAAGGAAACAAGGATCAGATAAGAGCCTATGAAGATAATAAACTTTTTTTGTAGACTGTAGAGGGGAATGTTGACAGTGGTACAGTGATGTGTGTATCAGTGCTTGTTGATCCGATGAAAAAAGAGTAATTTTTCAGGAACACTTCACACACAGATTTCAAACCTGGAGTCCTGGTATAGGAAAGTCATCCAGGGATGATTGGTGATATTGAAAAATGCATGAAGAAGAAAGCAAAGGAAGGTATTAAAGGGGGTCAATGAGGCTGGAATAATTTCCAGAGTGATGGAGAAAGGGATGTGAAAGAAGCAAAGACATTGTTGGAGACAGGGAAGGAGTTGTTGGGACACCTTCAAGCCAAGTGGAAAAATTACCTTTAAAGTAGGAAATAAGGAGGCACATCTGAGAAGAACCAAGAAAATCCAAATAGACCTGAGTGAAATAAGACAGAAGAAAAGGTGCAAGGTGTGGTGTTGAGGAATGTCTTACAAATAAGGCCACATGGATAAATCCAAGACTGCCACTTGGTAGTTAGGCTGTATAAAGAGCAAATAATCTCAGGGCATTAATGACACCTGTTAGTAACTTGGGGGAGGGGGTGAGTGGAGCACTAGCTCCAGGCACTGATTCAGAGGAGGCACCAGAATGACAGCCACTAGACCTGCACTGTCACTGCAGTAGTAACAGCCCATGTTCAGAGGGTGTGCACTTAGGCAACAGCACATTTTAAGTTGCACCTGTGCATGGCACCTGAGGAAAATATCTAGAATATCATAAGCTAAATGAGGTCTTCAGGGAACTGTTATTTAATGAAGGATCTAAGGATATAAATAGAAACAGCATGAGATTTATCAGTGTGAAAAACCAACAGTCAAGCCCTCTGTAATCCACATGAAGAAATACAAATGCAAACAAGAACACTGGACTTTTTCTAATATTTTTTTAAAGTTCACTTTTTAAGAGCTCATTATTAAATATCCTATTAGAAAAGGTCAAATCATGGGAGACATTTTTGAGTAGCGTTTAGCATTTTGGTCTGGAAGGCTAAAATATCAATATGGAACTGAATTACCGTGTTTAAAAAAGCCACTTTCAAAGAGACCTGTCTAACAGTAAAAGTTCCATGACATACGAAACATCAGGAAACAATCATGTGATAGACGCAATTGCTTAAGCAGGAAAAATGATGAGGTTGTATATGTAACTGTCAAAATGATCCAAGACCTCCTTGTAGCTGACTATACAGTATGTTCAGAGAAACAAGTAGAGGCAATTGAAGAACACTTGAAAATTCAGTTCTCAGATTCCATTGCTGCAAGGTTTCTATTTGCAATATCAATTAATATCAAGGGAATTCTTGAGAAAAGACTAAAAACTACAAAATTGATTAAATTGGCTATAAAGGTGAGTCTGGACATCAATGATATACCACAAACATTAACTCATACAGGAGCAAGAGTGTATAACTGTGTATACCTAGAGAAAGATATTTGGGGCATGATTTCTGTGCTTAATGTTACAAGAGAAAAAATAGAAAATTAAATGGTAGACATTCTGGAAAATGTCAACACTCTGTCTGGAAAACGTCTTTGCTATCATGATAGATGGCAATTCTGCAAACATACATCAAAATAAAATAAAGTCACAACTCTGCTTCAGTGAGACTTTCCTTCTACAGACTTAACAAAAGGGGATTGTAGGTGTTTTTGCATTACTTTTCATAAAATTTGTAGCTGCCTCCTCTACTTAGGTAGGTGGGTTCCCAAGTCCTTTTGAAGATTGTACTTTTAAATCCCTACTATTTCAAAATCTCCTGAAAAAGTCTGCCTGTTCTGCCATGTTGCCAGTGAGGCTGGATCATTCTCAGAGTGGTGACTGGGAAGAGGAAAGTGATAAGGAGCAAAACAAGGTTCTTTGGGTAAATGTGATATCTTTTATTAGACTAACTAAGGAGTTGGAAAATTGTTCTTTGTAAGCTTTTGGGCACAAGCGCTATTCTTCAGGCATATAGAGAGTCACAAGAATCACAGATGGAGGGTGGGAAGGAGCTGTGCAAAGTCATAGAATCATAGAAAGTTCAGTTTAGAAGGGACCTCAGGAGGTCATCTAGTCCAACCCAGGCTCAAAGCAGGACCAGCCCCAACTAGATCATCCCAGCCAAAGCTTAGTTTAGCTGGGTTTTGAAAACCCTGTAAGATGGAGCTTCCACCACCTCTCTGGATAACTTATTGAAGTGTTTTACTACCCTTCTAGTGAGAAAATTCTTCTTCATCTCTAACCTAAACATCCCTTGCTGCAACTTGAGACCATTGCTCCTTGTTCTGTCATCTGCCACCACTGAGAGCAGTCTAGCTCCATCCTCTTTTGACCCCACCTTCAGGTAGTTGAAGGATGCTATTAAGTGTCCTCTCAGTCATCTCTTCTCTAAACTAAATAAACCCAGTTCCCCCAGTATTCCCTCATAAATCATGTCCCCCAGGCTCCTCACCATTTCTATTGCCCTGTGCTGGAATCTCTCTAATTTGTCCATGTTCTTTCTGTAGTGGGGGACCCAAAACTGAACACAGTACACCAGATGTGGCCTCACTAGTGCTGAATAGCAGGGAATAATCCCTGCCTTGGACCTAGCAGCAACACATCTACCAATAAAGGCCAGTATGCCATTAGCTTTGGCAACAAGAGCACACTGCTGGCTCATATTCAGCTTATTTTCCACTGTAACCCTCAGGTCCTTTTCTGCAGAGCTGCTGCCCAGCCAGTCAGCCCCCAGCCTGTAGTGGTGCAAGGGATTGTTCCATCCTATGTGCAGAACTGTGCAGTTGTCCTTGTTGAACCTCATGAGGTTTCTTTTGGTCCAATCCTTCAATTTGTTTAGCTGTCTCTGAATCCTAGCCCTACCCTACAGCACATCTACTACTCCCTCCAGCTTGGTGTCATCTGTAGACTTGCTGAGGGTGCACTCTGTGCCATCTTGCAGTGATGAAGATGTTGAACAAAACTGGGCCCAGGACTAACCCCTGGGGCACTCTACTTCATACTGACTGCCAACTAGGCATTGAGCCATTGATTACTACTCTCTCAGCCCAATGCTCCAGCCAGTTTTCTATCCACCTTGCAGTCCATTCATCCAGACCATACTTCCTTAGCTTGCCTGCAAGACTGTTGTAAGAGACTGTATCAAAAGCCTTGTTAAAATCAAGGTACATCACATCCACTGGTCTCCCTGCATCCACAGAGCCAGTCACCTTGTCATTGAAGGTTGGTCAGGCATGACTGGCTCTTGGTGAATCCATGCTGACTGTTCCTAATCACCCTTTCCCCCTACAGGTGCTTAGAAATCAATTCCTTGAAGATGTGCTTTATGGTTTTTCCAGGGACTGAGGTGTAGCTGACTGGTCTGTAGTTCTCTGGATCCTTCTTTTTCCGTTTTTTAGATATGGGTGTAAAAAAGGCATTGAGTACTTCTCTGCATCCTCTGTCACAAGGTTGCCTCCCCCATTCAGTAAGGAATCCACACTTTCCCTGATCCTCCTCTTCCTACTGACATACTTGTAGAAACCCTTCTTGTTACCCTTCACGTCCCTTGCTAGCTGCAACTCCAATTGTGCTTTGGCCTCCCTGACTTCACCCCTGCATGCATAAGCCTTGCTCTTACATCCTTTCCTAGTTATTTCTTCAAGTTTCCATTTCTTAGAAGCTTCCTTTTAGTGATTTAGTTTACTGAAGAGTTCCCTGCTAAGCCAAGGTGATCTTCTGCCATACTTGTTATTTTTCCTGCGCATCAGGATGGTTTGTTCCTGCACTCTCAGTAAGGCTTCCTTAAAGTATAGCCAGCTCTTCTAGACGCCTCTCCCCCTCAGACAGGCTTCCTAAAGGATCCTTCCATGAGTTCCCCAAGAGAATCGAAGTCTGATTTTCTTAAGTCAGCTGCTCTTCATTCTTCTTTTCATCAGGACCTGAACTCAATCATCTTGTGGCTGGTGCTGTCCATGTTGCCATCCACTACTACATTCCCCACCAATTCTTCCCTGTTTGTGAACAGCAAATCAGATGAGCACGGTCCCTAGTTGGCCACTCTAGCACTTGCACCAAGAAGTTGTCCCCAGTACTCTTCAAAAACTTTGTGGATTGCTGTGCACTGTATTGCCCTCTCAGCAGAAGTCAGGATGATTGAAGCCCCCCATGAGAACCAGGGCCTGTGATCTGAAAACTTCCAGTAGTTGTCTGAAGAAAGCCTCATCTACCTCATTCGCCTGATCTGGTGGACTATAGCAGACCTCCACTACAACATCTCTCCTGTTTCTTTCTCCTCTGACCCTAACCCAGAAGCTTTCAACAGGCCAATCTTCAGTTTCATACTGGAGCTCTGAGCAATCATATGACTCTTTCACATAAAATGCAACCCCTCCTTCTCTTCTGCCCTGCCTGTCCTTCCTGAACAGTTTGTATCCATCCAGGATAGTGCTCCAGTCATGCGAGCTTCCACCAAGTCTCTGTTATCCAGCCAGTGCCGTGACTGTGTGAGGACTTCCAATTCTTCCTGCTTGTTTCCCAGGCTCCGTGCATTCATGTACAGGCACCTGAGGTAACTAGTCGATCGCCCTGATTTCTTAGGATGAATGAGGACACCTCCCCTGTTATCGTCTCCTGCTTGTTCTTCTTCCAGGTCACCCACTTCCCCACTTACCTCAGGGCTTTGGTCTCCATTGCCTGGCGAACCTAGTTAAAGCCCTCCTTACTAAGTTAGTAAGCCTGTCTGAAAAGATTGCTTTTCCCTCTCTTCAGCAGGTAGATCCCATCTCTACCCAGCAATCCTTCTTGGAACATCGTCCCATGGTCAAAGAAGCCAAAGCCCTGCTGGCAATACCACATGCACAGCCAGATCTTGATCTGCAGGATGCACCTGTTCCTGCCCAAGCCCTTTCCCTTGACCAGAAGGATGGAAAAGAACACCACCTGAGCTCCAATCCCCTTCACCCTTGTACCCAGAGCTCTGTAGTCACTTTGATCTCCTTAGGGTCTCCCCTGGCAGTATCATTGGTGCCCACATGGATGGCCAGCATGGGGTGGTAGTCAGAGGGCTGGATGAGTCTCAGTAAACCCTCTGTGACATTTTGAATCTGGGCTCCAGGCAAGCAGTAGAATTCCCGAGGCAACAGGTCAGGTCCCCCAGCAGAAGGGAGTCTCCAACCACCACCACCCATCACTTCTTCTTGGTGATGGTGGTCTCAATCCTTCCCACCTTGGTGCAGCCTGGCCTGTCTTTCTCCATCAGTGGAACATGCTCCTCGCCCTCTGTTGCTAGGACTCCATATCTATTCTCCAGACAAACTGCTGCAGGTGGAGATGGGGATTTCCACTTGCTGCCAGAGGTCACAAGCTTCCAGCTTCCAGCTTCCACCTTTCTGGGAGTCTACATCTTCTCCCTTCTGTAGTGCTGCCTCTGGCAGTTCTTCTTCCACAGTCCCAGAGATTTCTTCCAGCACTGAATCAATGAATTCCTCATGGTAGAGGATGCTTCGGAGTCTTACAACCATCTCCTGTAGTTCATAGATTTCATAGACATTAGGGCTGGAAGGGACCTCGGGAGATCATCGAGTCCGGCCCCCTGCCCGAAGGTCAGGAAGTCAGCTGGG
>NW_017728943.1:104527672-104531336 GCF_001723895.1 Crocodylus porosus
ACCTATTTAATAGGTTGGCTTTTTCCTGGGCGTCAGTTGTCAGTTGCCCCATCTGGTTTAGCAGGGGTCCAACATTGCCCTTGCTTTTCCTCTGGCTCCCCACATACCTGAAAAAGAACTTTTTGTTGTTCTTGATGCCTGAAGCTAGTTGGAGTTCAGTTGCAGCCTTGGCTTTCCTGGTTTGGTCCCTGCAGGTCCCTTGCCTGTTCCCTGAGAGGCACCACTAGGAGGCAATGTTCACACTGTAGGCACTTCTCAACCTGACCATCACCAGAAGAAACCTGGAAGCAGCAGTTTCAACAGCGCCAAACCTGGACCTGGGTAGAAGTCTTGATTGTGAATGGTCCTGCCTGGCCAGAAACCTCACAGGTGCAAGCAGAGGCAATGGCAATGGCTCTGGCATTGCAAAGTCCTCCAGCCATTTCCATGGGTCTTTTAATCTGTCCCTTCTCTCTTACTGCCCTTCTTCCAACCACACCTTCCCTAGTGAACTCACCTGGAAGCTGTCCTGTTTACTGTTTCTTGGCCCCCCCCGCCACAAAAGTCCTTTTTTTCCTGCTTCCTCACTAGGTTGGCCATTCATCCAGTTTTATAGAGGACAGTCTGGTTTTCTGGTCCTCTGTCCTCTATTGATATGAAACTGAACACATTTATGTCCTCTATTTTTCACTGCTTGGCACCCCTCCCCGCCTCCTGCTGCTGACACCTCTACGGCTGCCTGTGGGAGTTCCCTGCTCAGCCTGCCCCTGCCACTGCCACTGCTGACACTGCCAGGGCTGTCTGCAGGAGCTCTCCACTCACCATTGCCATGCTCCTGCCGCTGACACTGTCACTGCCACCTGCAGGAGCTCATCATGCCCCCTCTGCCCACCCCCACCCCCAGCCTCTGGAGGCATGTGATGTTCATGGTGGTGGGGACAGTTGCACTAAATACAACTGTCCTGTATTCTTGAGGTACATAGATGGCCACCTTATTTATCACACCAAGCTGAAAGTCTCTTCCCTTAAAGGTGGGGCAGGACAGCAATCTGAAATGCAAAACTGACCAGTGAACTGCCTGAAAACTGCTTGCACTGTTTGCTGCCCCTGTTCACTGGTTCCCTGGTTTCTTGGGGAGTCTCCTTTTATACCCTGCTGGGCCTTGACTGGCTGTGCCCCCTTGTTACTTCTTCTGTCAGGCACAGGCAGCAATCACTTAGCAATCAGCAATCACTCATCTAGCAACACTCCCAGCTTCTCCAAACACACACAACCAGCAACACTCCCAGCACATACCCCAAACACACAAAGCCCACCAAACAACATTCAGCAAACCAAAGGTCAGGATTTGGTGCCTGGTTCCTGGCTTCTCTTCCCCTTCCTCTTGCTCCCAGCAAACTGCCTGCAAACTGCTTGCCTTGTTTGCTGCCCCTGTTCACTGGCTTGAACAGGAGAACCTCTATGTATTTAAATCGTATCCCAAATAGATAAGACCACTGTTCTGAGCTAGGATCTTAACTTGTATCAACAATTGCATTAAGGCATAGTGCATACAATCCCATTCCCTGGAATGCAGGACACTTGACTATATAGCCTATCTTTGCATCATAGTTTATAAATTTTACATTATGCAGTCACTGTTTAAAATGAGAAATAAACATGGCAGCAATGGACAGAACCCATGATACCTACTTTCAGAAGAGGGCCCTAAGCACTAGGCTAGAGGCAGTTTCTCTCTCATTCGTTCTCCATTTTACCACTTGCATTCTTGAGTACCCAGTGGGCCAAATTTAACAGGAAAGATACAGCATGCCTACATTAAGCCTATATCATTGCCAGATAGTTAGGGCACTCTTTTGGGAAATAGAAGCTCTGGGCTTAAATCTCATTAGGGCAACCAGGGATCAAAAAGCCAGTTGTCCAATGTCCTGATGAAATATTTTACCTACTAGGTAAAAAAATGGCCAGTACCAGCACTACACACATCTTGAATCACCTGCCTTCAGGAACTCAGCATGCAGCGATCTGTACACGGATGTCTAATCAAAATACCTGGAAGCATTAACTTGACTCATGCTTAGATGTATATGACATCTCACCATTGATTCTAAGGAGATGCTAAATGCCTAATTGAGTCATGTTGACTCATGCTCCTTGTTCAAACATTTAGAAGTCAGGCCCTGTCCTGCCTAATTTTAGACATATGCTGAGGAAATTTGAATCCATCCTTTATAGTTTATCATATATAGTTTAATGCATTTTTAATAAAGCTAAGAGGGAGTCCCTAAAGTATATTTAATTTGTTTATAGGCACCAGTGTGAGGTGAAAACCTGTAGGACTAGAAGAGATCTGTTGTTCATTTTTTCCAGAAACACTGGTTTAACTTTTTTTAATGATGCTTTTCACTGCTATTGGAAAAAAGGAGCTTTCCCATGACTTTGGCCACCAGTGTGTGTGCGTTTTTTTTAATACCCCTATGCCCTCAAATATCACGTTTTTCTTAAATTACTCTAATTCCTTAATGTATCTGAAAAGTAAAGCTTTCAGGAATGTTTTCACTTAATTTACAAGAAAGAAAATGGGAATATATACAAATGATTATCTAAGCAATGCTGTTGCACGGCAGCATATGTCAGTATGTTAGTGTCAGGCAGATTAGCACCATATAAAAACATAAAAATCAAGGTTGTAACACAAATAAAAGAGATGGATGCCACAAATAAACCAAATAGTTATTACTACAACAGCATTTTAACCTGACCAGTTACATTAATCGTACCTGGGCACCGTGGAGTTTTATGTGCTACAGCTGTTCCACTGATTGGACGCCCATTGGGTGTGACACACCAACAGTATCCGGTGTAACTATGGCACTGAACCTGTCAGGAAATGACATTAAGTGTGTGAAATCTATGTTAAATATGGTTACCATTTCATAATGTTCATGACACCTACTCTACTTATCAAGACATTTCTGCCTAGTACAATGAGGCCCTCCAGCAGAATATTTTTTCTGAAGTGACCAAACCTTTTTTTTTGGTTGCATCTAGTAAAATTATCAGTCATGGGACCATAATTCAAGTCTTATCGTAAGATCCTTTAGCATAAAAACAGAGTCCCTTTAACCACTGTGTAGTATGTGTTTCTTTGAAGAAATGAAGAGAAAACAGTTAAAATGAGCTTGCCTGTGTTGTCCCCTATACCAAAAGGATAAATTAGTGTTATGGAAAGCTCATAAAAGTTTCTCAGAGGACAAATGGGCTGATTGTTCCTGAAATAAGCCACCACTAGCTTTTTTCCAGACAGACAACTTGTCTCCCACCCATGGGAACAACAGGAGCAATGCTTCTTCCAGTGTTATTCATGCCCCACACTGTCAGAAGACAAATTCTCAGAATACAGCATTTAAATTCATAGAATCATAGAAGTTGGGTCGGAAGGGACCTTGTAGATCTTCAAGTCCGACCCCCCACCTGGGCGGGAGAAAAGACTGGAGTCAAATGACTCCAGCCAGGTAGTCATCAAGCCTCTTCTTAAAGAACCCCAGGGTAGAAGCCAGCACCACTTCCCTCGGAAGTTGGTTCCAGCTCCTAGCCGCCCTGACTGTGAAGTAGTTCTTGCAGATGTCTAATCTAAATCTCCTCTCTAATAATTTGTGTCCATTGTTCCTTGTCATGCCAGGGG
>NW_017728943.1:104531872-104563493 GCF_001723895.1 Crocodylus porosus
CTGCCCACTTCCCCCCAGGTCGAATATGACCCTTCCACCACACCCTCTGAGTATGACCCTTGAGCCAATCTGCAATCCATCTGACTGTGTAGGCGTCAATGCCACAGTCGCCTAGTTTTTTAATGAGGATGGGGTGGGAGATGGTGTCAAAGGCCTTGCTGAAGTCTAGAAAAACTACATCCACGGCAATACCTGCATACATTGCCTTTGTGACCTGATCATAAAAGGCAATCAGGTTGGTCTGACATGACCTGCCGCTAATGAAACTGTGCTGGTTGCCCTTAAGCATCATCCTTGAAGCTGGCCCATCACAGATGTGCTCCTTGAGGATCTTATCAAAGAGTTTCCCAAGGATAGAGGTAAGACTGATGGGCCTATAGTTGCCCGGGTCCTCTCTCTTCCCTTTTTTGAAGATGGGGACCATGTTAGCTATCTTCCAGTCATCTGGCACCTGGCCTGAGCACCACGAGTGCTCATAAAGCCGTGCCAAGGGACCTGCAATAATTGTTTTGTATTCCTAGCATCTTAGCATTACCCATAAAGTCCACTGTCATTTTCTCTACCATAGTAGTATTTATTTAAATGAATAATACCGAAGCACTGAAAATGAATCAGGCCAACGTTCAACATGATTCAACAAATTAAATATATGACAATGTTTCATTTATATTATATCATGTTAAGCCTCTAATTATATCCCCTTGGATTCTAAGTCCTAGCCTAAGTCCCAAGATGCCCATGAAGAGATTCAGCTGAGGATAAGGAAGACTCCTGCATGACTCCCAATATTGGTAATAAGACACAAACTTTTTCACAGCAGGGCATAAATGACACACAACAGATAACTATTCTGTGAGCTATGAGAAGTGATTTAGTAGTCAACCTAGTACATAGATAAGTACATACTTCTCAAGAACTTCTATCATATTCAGCTCTTTTATTGGCAGCTTCTGAACAAAGAACAAGGATTCAAATGTCACAAAATGTGAATTCTTCTCCTTCTTCTGTACTTCAGCATTAGCGTAATGTCTTCAGATAAGCCAGGGTATTTCTCACACATACACCACACATACATATTCTGGGCATGGAAGTACTGAAATAAAAGTTTTCAACCTGGCTGTATGTGCCATCATCATTGCACTCTGGAATAAACACTTGCTGTAACTCCTTGCGGGCTTGTTCCTGGGTATACTTCCTCTCAGCCACACACCTGGAAACATCTGAAAAAGAGAAAACAAGCAAGTTAGGACTTCACCTTTCTAGACTTGCCGCCTTTGCCAATATCTGGTAGAACTATGCATGGAACCAATGTGGAAGCTCTGTGAATGTGTGGGATCCCAAAGTCTTTCACTGGCACCATCTACAAGGTTTAGGACAGTTTAGGCTGGGATTCTAGCAAAAAAACCTGTTCTAAATGACCACAGCAGCTAAAGTGCTATATTAGTGCAGAGTACTAGTAGTAACCATCATCTGAGTGATGGATTAGAAATTAAGAGCTCGTTTATTCTAAACTTAGCTCTCATATTAATTCCATTTGTGAAGATGAACAAGTCACTTCTGAGCATTAGTTTGCCCATATATAAAGTGGGATTTATAAAACTTCCCTCAAAGGAATGTTGTGAGAATGAATCGGTCCATGTTTGTAAAATGATGTGAAGTACAAAACATTGCAACTTTGACATACTGATAAGATTAAATAAATTAAATTATTATGATGTTTCAGGCCCGATATGTCATCTAACATGTTCAGAAGCATTCAGCCATCCACAAAGACATGGAAGAAGTAAGCTAATATAAGGTGAAATTGTTTTGTACCGGGACTTTAATACCTTGTTAGATTTTCACCAAGGGAAATTATAGTTAATGTACTGTGCAGTGGAGGTAGAGGTTGTTAGTTTATCCAGTGTCACAGCTACAAAATAAAAAAAGTGTTTAAGCTAGCTTCAATGTCTGAGGCCTTATTCTGAGTCTTGGTTTGGTTATAGAGTGCTTAATAACATGTGGTTTTAATACAGTCAGTGTTTTAACTGAAAATAAATCACTCTTTTGGTGGACCTTTCTCCTCATTTTTTGTGTAGAATGGCATGTGGTTTAAGTGTCCAAAATGAAAAGTGATATAAATTCTAGCATATAAGGGCTCTCCTACAATACTGATAGAGTTATAAATTATCTCTAATAGTTGTATTATCACAGAGGCATGCCAAAGGCAGATAAATTCTCCAAACAACTTGCCTACCACATTATTCTTGTACATCTCCAATTTCTAAGGCTACATATTTGCAGCCAGTCTAATACTTCTAGAATCTACAGTGATCGAATTAAATGGAATATGAAATTCAAGATTAAAGTGTAGTATTTCTTGAGTTTTTTAGCCGTAGGAAGCATTTAAAAGTTAGTAGCATGGAATTACAGGTCCCCTTTAAACCACAAAACAAACCTGATAGAAAGTTGTCTTATCAACCTTAGTAGCTGAAACAATGAACAGTTAAAATACTATTTCTGATATAGCCTTGTGAATTATTCAGCTTTATTCCTTTGTCAAGATATCACTATAACACACGGAAGAAGACTGATACATTTAAAGTTAGGGGTGCAGTAGAAACTGATAAAAGCAAAAAAATGTAAAAGCATGGTCAAGATAAAGAAACATATTAAATATCCTGTTTTAACATTGACACATTAGATTAGTAATTTAAATTTAGGCTAAATTTATCACAAATAAAACTTCATTGGATTTAAAGGGGTTATTATTGATTGGTTTTTGTTTGTTTGTTTGTTTGTTTTTTTACCGTACAGCTTAGAGATCCCAGTCAAATGCAAGGACCTAATTGTAAAAGGCTGGATCTTTATTTCCGTTTCCCCGGATGGGTAACTGATGTCCAGAAAAAACAACTTGCCCAGAATCAAACCAAATGTTTGTCACAAAAAGGATCACACAAAGGGATCCCATTTCTTCAGATCACACACAACCATCCTTTCTGTTAAGTAATAACAAGGATGATTTTGTACTTAAGCACTTTATTATTTTAGGCTGCAAGCCTAGATTAAAATATTCTGATACCTACCCTGCAGATTTATGCTGAGTATTAATTAGTTCATGTCCCTGATTGTAATATTTTTTTACTTCAATATAAATCAGAAACAATTCTTCTGAAATGATTGGTCTCACAATGGTACCAAAGAGTATGAGATCAGAAAAGAGGAAATGTCCAAGAGTTATTCTGAAGATAAAAAGCACTGTACAACTCTAAGCATTGTTGTTAGAACAACCGTGTACCATCATAGAGCTGCTATATTTGGGTTTCCAGCTCCACAAAGAAGGTTTGATATTTTTAAATAACAAAATCTGTTTTCATTCCATTAAAAAAAAAATGGAAAAAAATTATCTCTTTATATTAAAGGTCTGGATTTGTTGGTAGCTTGTGAATGGAATTTCCACTGAACCCAATCTTTCTCTTCAACAAGTATTAATGGGGGGGGGAAATTACTGGTAATCTACAGGTCTGAACTAAAGTAATATCTGAAGAATGGCTAAAAGACTTGTTCTAGTACATATCAAAAGGTTGAGGTCTTATTTATTCAGACTTAGACAGCAGAGTATCTGACTCTGCGCACACGCGCAGACACATAATTTTAAATCATGTGAGTGGCATCTCTGAGTTCTGTACTCTGGGAAAATGGGCTGGAGCAACATAAGGGATTCCTAAAATTCTGCTTCTGTCTGGGAGGGAATTCCCCTGGCACAAAAATTGACTGGGATATTTCTATACTGCAGTCAAGACTCTGAGCACAATCTTTAAAGGTTCTTGCTTAGGAATCAACAGAGCTGTGGCTATTTCTTGAGGACATTGCCTCAAGCTTTGGTACAGGGATGTATGTGGCAGGTAGCAGGAGAGGTGGGATAGGATTGAATAGCAGTTCATAATATACAGGGAGTGTCTACATGGGACATCTACCATGCAGTTGATTAATTAACTGCACAGTAAACGTCTCAGTATGTACATGTGTGCCCCTATCAGGGCACAAAAGAACCAATAAACTCTGCAGCAAGATAGTACTTGTAAATACTTCCCTGTAAATACAAGCACTACCCTGCTGCAGAGTTTTTTCTTGCATAGCAGCACAAGTGTAGGCACTGCCTGCTGGTTAGCCCCCTTACTGAAGCACCCTTATGCCCCAGCCAGCTCATCCACAGGACATTGAGCCCAGTCAGAGCAGCCCTGAGCTGCTGCTAATATTAAAAGTGATCTAAATTCTAGCATATAAGGGCTCTACTACAATACTGATAGAGTTATAAAGTATCTCTAATAGTTGTATTATCACAGAGGCATGCCAAAGGCAGATAAATTTATTGCAGATAAATGTAAACAGTGTGCCTGGGAGCTTCCAGGGAACACGCTGCACATTAATGGCGTGTGTTGGTACACTCACACAGCTGTAGATATTACACAAAGTAAAGGAAATCCAGAGGAACTGTTGCAATTCAGACAGGACCATAGGACTGTTTAAATCACAGTGGTGACCACTAGCCCCTGGAAGGCACACGTTAAGCTTAGCCATATTAACACTGTGGTAAACCTCTAACAGGGCTAGTGCCCTGAGTGAAACGTATATTTGCAAGATCTAGAACCAAGTTCTATTGCCCGATAAAATTAGGGGCATGGCACTTTATATTTCACTCCTTAGACGCCCAAAATTTGAAATATGCAAAAGGATGCTTAAAGCAAGAGTAGTTTTATAGCTACCAGAGGAATTACATGTACTGGAGAGTCTTTCTCCAGTTGATCAAGTGTTTGGTATCCCACACTACATTGACCAATACTTAAAGCTTCAGAGGAAAGGGAAAATTATCAACTTTAATTCAGCTGGCTAAGTCTGCAAGGGTGTATCATAGGGAGAAAAGTTTCTGCCTGAAAAACCTTGAGCTTTATTATGGAAACAATGACACAATCTTTGCATGGATGCAAACACCATTTCTAAAATGACATCCCAGTGTGAATTGAATTTATAGCAAGTTTTGGATTCCCTAGGAACCCCAGTTCTCAAATGGAAAAGTAAATAGAGTGCCAAGAAAATGCATAAATCTTCTGCAAGATTTTTTATTTAGTTCATCCTGCATTTTTTTCTTTAAGGTTGTATATAAAGATATATAATTTCAAGAAGAAGAAAAAAAACCACATTCCCTAATCCACTAAGTAACCTTTACTTGGTTCAGGGGAAATGAGTATGTTTGTCATGGAGCTGTTATGCATTTATACACAAAATGCTCTAAGTGTTTCTTTAGCTATTTATTTCATTAAAGATGGAAAATCCCATGGAACAGATCAGAAACATTTATCACTTTGTTAAAATGATTTACGAGGTCTCCCATGGTTGTTCACATATGCTTAGCTGTTCTTATGCTGAACAAAAAGCTGAACAGACGTCCATGCAAATTTGAACAAGCCAGTCTAAAATAAATATACATAATCTAGACACTTTCTGGGCCTGCTACCTCTTACGGTGAAATTACACATTAGAGTTAGCGGGTGATAAGTCTAAGGAATGTTAGTCTGTGTTAAGGTTAGCCAGTGCTAGGGATCAGTCAAAAATTTGGGGTTAATACCCTCCCTAATATGAACTGCTCAGGCCTGATGATAGAGGGGCTGGAGAACAGGGGCATGGATAGGAGTTGCAAGTCTGCTTCATGTCTGCCCCACTTGCTGGCTCTCTAGCTACAGTATAGGACTGGGAGGAAGAAGTGAAGGGGTCCCCTGGACTGTTTGGAAGGGCCAGACTTAGGGAAAATGGTGCCCTGGGCAAATTTGCATTCTGGTTCCCCCCCAAGACAGTGGAGCTGCTGCAGGTAGAGGAAGAGGCAGGTGGGCAGGGGTGCAGGGCCACAGGGTGAAGTCCAGCAGGGAGGCAGCATGGCATGGTGTGCTAGGCAGGCAGGCAGGTGGGCAGGCATCACAGCTGCTGTGCAGGAGCAAGGTGGGCGGACTGGAGTAGGCATCACCCTGCCCACACATGCCCTGCCCAACTCCTCCTTAGCAGTGGCTATAGGTGGGGCTCAGACTGGGCTGGGTACTGCTCCTCCTGCCTGGTGTGGGGATCGGCCGGGGTGGGACAGGGCAGGACCCATGGGAGAGTGCTGCTGTGAGTGATGACTACTCATGTGTGTGCGTGTGCGTGTGCATGTGCATGCGTGCGTGCGTGTGTGTGTAGTGCCCTCCTGACCACAGCTCCCTGTGTGGTCGCCCACATCGCCTACCCATAAGGTCAGCCCTGCTGCTTGGATCATCCCTCTTCCCCTTAAATTGCCCCCCTTCTCCCCATGAACCCCTGTAATCCCCCTCCACCACAAATCACTGCTCTGCCACCCCAATCCACCTGAAAACAGTGTGGTGAGGGCAACAGAGGTAAAGGGGGTCCCCTGCTCCCAGGATCTTTGTTGTGTGCATTGCCCCAAACCACCTGGATCCAGCCTCCACTGGGTCCTACAGCTGCCCAGCAGATCCTTGCCCCCACAAGCAGCTCGAAGATAATCCTCACCCCCAAGAGGCATAACTTTAAGATGCCTTGAGGACACTTAGCAGTTGTTAACTAGCCTTAATGTGTGATCATTCCAGTTTTAAGTGCTCTTAACATGGTCTAATTGTAATATGCAATATCACTTTTAGAAGCCCAAATAATTTTACCTGTCCTTAAATCGCCCCCACTCCCCTGGCTTACTATTTGGAATCATACACTCTATCAGCACATTAATAACAGCAACTGTGGCCCTAATTCAACACATTATTTAAGCATACACCTAACTTTAAGCAATTTAGATAATTAAGGTTTGAGGTAAAATAAGAAAAGCTGTGCTTCTCATGCTCCTTGGCTCATAAGAACATTTCTTTCTCTTGTAACAGTTCATATGAACAGAGACAATAAGAGCAGAGGAGCATTAAATATTAGCAGCAAACCCTGAAACAACAATAATCCACCCTTCAGATTTCTAGTTTGCTGCCCACCCAAATTAAAAACAGGGCTTTCTGAAAGGACCACAAGGATTCACAAATCCTTTGAATGAGTCTAATGGGGAGACTACAGATCAATTAATCGATCCAAATTAAATATCCAAGGATAGTCATAACCAGAGGTGTAACTAGGCAGTTCTGGGTGGCTGCAACACACAGGACAGCAACCACAGCTGGGCTGCCCATGGCAATACAGTGACTGAGAGAACAGTGGTGGTAGCTGCTATTTTTGCACCCTTAAAGTCAGTGCCCAAGACTGGTGCCTCAGTTGTCGCCCCTCAGTTATGCCATTGTCAATAGCTGTTTTGTGGTTTCAAGGCCTCCAAGCTGCACTGTGGCTTCAGTCTTCATAGTTCCAATTTAATTTGTTTAAGATCTTCATTTTGTACTAAACTCAAAGTGAAATAGCACGGATGGAACCAAAAGAGTTTTGCCCAGCTCTATTCATGGGGGAAGATACATTTGACTCTAAGGAGAAATTTTCACACGGCCTACTCCTGTGCAACCTGACTGTTTTTTAAATCTCTGCATGCAGATAAGCCATCGTAAAAAAGATGACGCATCTGAAGAAAGGAACAGGCCAGCACCAAGATCCAACTGACATGCTATCAAAGTACAGGAAAATTTGGTGTAACATTTGAAACAGGATCCACATTCTTTACTTTGTCCCCATTTCAAATTCCACCTGCATTTGAATGTTCAGTATTCCCAATGAGAAAGTACTGGTAAAGAGAAGCAAACAACTTTTTTATGAAAAAAAAATCATTTTTTCATTAAAATATACCTTTTCAATAAAATTATATAAATGACTTGGTTTCCATTTTTTGTGATTTTATTTTATAATGAAAAGAATACAAGACAAAGAAATGGAACAATGCAAGATGCAAAGTATATGACATTTTCACTCCATAAACTATGCTGAATTTCACTTTGTGTCCAAGTGAAATGCAAGGTGTTGGCTGTTATCTGGGACCAGTTCTACCTTAATTCACTTCAGTGAAATTAGAAGCATTCATTTAAATATAAAGGTATATTGAGATCTTCCAAGCGTAGTGAAAACACTATCTTAATAGACTTCCAACAAAAGGTGGAGGTTTGGTAGGGTGGAATGGCTCATAATAAGCATATCTTTCATAATGTTAAGGTAGAAGTTTGTGGTAGAGTTAAAGTGAATACTCTAATATAATGCTTTACCAATATGTAGGGTGTCACAGTGGAGCAGTAGCATTTTTCCTTAAAGAAAAGCTTACCTTGGGTCTTAATTGAAGTGTGGACTGTAATTAAGTTTATGTGCTTGCAACTTGTTAACAAATGCATTCTGCAAATAAGCTCAAAAAACAAAAGTGAAAATGTCTTCACCACAGCCATGAACTCTGATTTTCAACGTTACTGAAACACCGCATTTCTTTCTCACAGGGAAAACAGCAAAATATTTTTTATGTGAAATTCCACTCATATTTTGATGTGCTTCAGTTCTTTATGTGAAACTGGGAATGAAGATAGTACCTTTTGTTATGTCTATGACGGCCCGTAAAATGATGGCAATTTTAAACAGAAAGGCTCTTTAAGATACCATAAATCAGTTAAGCTAAACATAAACTGTATAGAGTTTCCCAGTAAGAAAGGGATCTATGTGACTATAGGGTAACAATAACAATATTATGTGCAAAGACGTGCTTGTATTGAGCAGTGAGACCAAGTGGGTATTGCCTTTGCAAAGAATGAATGCATACAATGAGTGTCACATAAGACTGAATGCTAAAGCAGTTAACTAATAAGAAGTGAAACAATACTGACCTGTTTAGAATATGTGATTGCTACTGAGAAGCCAGATGGCAGTGATGGCAGGGATCAGTAATGGTCTACAGTGCCTTGTACTCTTACCTCATCAATGCTTTGCAGAGATAGCTGTTACATGACTGCTAAGTGGCCAGTATTAAATGAGTTGGTGGTTCCACTTTTATGGTGATGGATGTGCTAAGCGTCCATCCCCAGAATGGACATCTTTTTATGCAGTCTCAGCAAAGCCAAGAGCTCAAGAGGCAAGGATCCCAAACTGGCACTTTACCTAAGGTATATTGTGATGTTGAGGTACATTGGCAGGATAGCATAGAGAAGCTTGCCTTACCCACAATGAACTTGTTTAATGGACACAAGGGGCATGTCCCCACGAGCAGGAACATGCGTTTCCCAGGGACAAGTAGCAGTGGCACATATTTGTGCTTGAGACTTCCTGGGGTCCCAGGAGGTTTCCTGGGGCTCCGGCAGCAGTGACCCGGGCTTGTGGAGCCTGGCTGGCAGCTGGAGAGTGGCTCTGGCTAACCAGGCTCTGATTTTGGGTGGCACACACTGCCGCCACACGAGCCACGTTGCTTTTTTCTGATGTGGGTTTTTTTGACACCAGGATCTCCCAATGTAAAAAACCCACCATGCTGCAAATTGGCAGCATCGTGAATATTTGTATGTGTGGTGCGTGCACTTTGCAGCACAGCAAACCACACATGCATGCTCATCTGGACATGCCCAAGGATGCTGTCTCCAAGGTGTCATCACTATATCTGCTATGCTCACTTAAAAATAAATTGAAGAGGAAAAAAGAGATTTTTTTTTTGCTATTACTGGGGCAAAAAGTTAGAGCATAATCCTCATGCCCCTCCAGGCCTTTTGAGGCAAATCTCCTCTTAAAGACAATACAAGCTTTGTCTGAGTAAGCATTACTAGTGCTGACGAACATGGAGCTTTGCAAGCGTTTGTGTAAAGTATTCGACAGCCAAGCTAAAAGTTCCACTGATGTCTAAAAGTCAAAAGCAAACATAGCGTATGTTCTTCAGCCTCCTCACCGTCAGTTTCCCAAACCTCTATAAACATACATACAGAGAAGCCTGAATATTTAAAGAAAGCTAAGTTGACTCGGGCTGAACTAAAGTACCACTTGTTCCAATCCATCCATACAGCATCTTTAATGTTGGGTAATGAGCTGCTGCTGGCAGCTATTCATTGTTCTCTTGATAGTCCACCAGAGACATAAAAATCTGTTTTTCCTCCACTGGACACTTCTGTTATAGATATTGCTCATTTTGAACAAGACACAGTAGTCTGGCAGGATTTACAGACTCGAGAATTGAAGATGCTGGGGTGTAAGATGAAGAAACGCCCATCAAATGCTCAAATGCTCTGTCTCGGGCTACATTAACAGCTTTTGGCCTCTGAAGAATTTCATTGATCCTCTCATAATACAGAAAGTATCCCACTAATCTAATTATGAAAAAAGTTGGTTGCTTGCCCTCTCAAAAAATGGGACAGAGATATGGTTGTATAACAGACTGTTTCAATCTTCAGAGCCCCCAGCCAAAGCTGTCATTTTAGTTAAAAAAACAATTAATATACAATATGTGCTGTTTGTCATGGAAAATAAGAATGGTTTGTAAAGTCTAAATAACATTATAAAATCTTTATATGGAAATATATAAATCTACATTTTCAAAATTCATAGGTAGAGCCTTGTTCAGTAAGTAGCTTAATGGAAAAGTCTTGGCAAAATTAGAAATTGAACCAAGAGGATTCTACAGAAATGACTCTGAAAGCCCTATAAATTAACAGAGTATTTACATATTCTTTATACAGAATTTGAAATCAACCTTCAAAACATTTCATGATCTAAATTTGAACAGAAGGTTCTAAAAGCCTATAGAACAGTTATAATATCCAAAATGATTTTTCCATAAGAAAAAACCATGACTTAAAAAAATCCTGTCACATTGTATCACACATCATCATTTCATATTGCCTCTTATACAGACACAGCCACAAACATACAGCCATATGTGCTGACAGACAATCAACAAAGACAATTCAAATGTTAGGCTGCCGTTAGAGAAGCTATTTAAGTTTACACCCATGAGGAGTCTAATTGAAATCTAACCATGTGCTTATATTTATCAATGGCATAACTAGGGTTGGGCAACAGCCGCATCTGCCCTGGGGGCTGACATGGTAGAGGGAAACAACATGGCTTTTGCCACAGCTGTATGATCACAGTAGCGGCAGCAGCTATAAGCTGCCACTGCCCCTCTGTAGTGGCTGCCCTGGGCACCTGGCTACACTGCTAATAATTACACATGTGCCTCAACTATTAGCTGGTTCTGGGCCTAAATATCCACATTTTGGAGTACTTCCTCAATACTCCCCAAGGTCAAACACTCATTAAAGTATATGGACTCCCTTTGATAAAATTCACTGGAGGCAATGATCATTTGACCCAAGCAATGACAATATACTGGTTATTTTATTACACTATAGGCTCATCTACACATTGCCCTACAAAGACATAGCAATGCACTAAGTTGCCGTATGGAGCACTACGACGATGTAGTGGGTGTATATATGATGGCCAGCTACACTGATGTAGCGGTGTACCCAGACTGTGTCATGCCCTAGTATTTCCAAAAAGAAGTACTAAACCACAGCGCCGTAGCAATGTCACCATACAGCAGCATGGAAACATGTAGACGCACCCTATATCATGCAACATTTTTCATCCAAAAATCTAAAAACATTTTATAAACATGTATGAAGCCCCACAGCAACTCTGTGAAATGCTGATAGCTACTCATTCACAAGTGGGGACGAAGGGCATGGCACAATGAATTGCCCCATATCCAAGCTAAAGCATAGTCACAAACTGAATGCTGAAATCTTTACTCCCCCTCTCTTGCTCCAACTATTAGACCATGGCTGTCCAACTGGCAGCCTATGGCATGAGTCCTGCAAGGGATTAAGTTGCAGCCCCAGGCTCCCACCCAGCTGCTGCTCCAACCACTCTTTGCTCCAACTACAACAGTAGGTAAAATCTCCAGACTCTCCACTCCCTCCTCTGCAGCACTGCTACATGTATGGTAATTATTGTATTTCTACAATAATGTCAACCTTTGTACAATGTACAACAGATAATACAAAAGTGTTCAAAATGTACAATATTTTTTATGCAGCTAATTGATGCAGCATATGCAAAACTCAAGTAACTTTCAAGAAGTCTTAACCAACTTTTAGGTTTCCTGTCAGCACTTTCTTATGACTGCTTGCCTTGAAATAAAGAAATGTTTCAACTTTGATGGCCAGTTCTCATTCACTCACTGGCAAGTTATAGTGAGTAACTGCACAATTAATTACAATACACAGACCTGAACTTCAAAACAAAGAGAAAGGAATAATCATAGTAATAAATCCAGTTTAACCAGTTGGAGAAAGAGTTAAACAAAATCTCAGTGGGCAGTGTCAAGTAGAATGGTGAAGGATGTAATGGTAACAGTATAAGGCAACATAATGTTACTTAAGAAAGAGGAAGATTTATGCTTATATGCATGCTTATTTTTTTCAGTGTATGATAGTTTTTCAAAAACTATGATAATTTTGGGCTTCCAACACAATCATTTCATATTTAAGACATGGCAACACTGTTCCTCTGGCTTCCATTTTTTGCTCCCATTTTTTGCTCCTGCCTCAATGGATGAGGCAGTGCAGGTCAGTGGCTCAGTGTAGGGAAATGAGTGTGAGCCTGTGGCTGTGTAGACCCACAGTGCAGCGGGGGGGCACATGGGCACAGGCATGTGATGTAGCAGTAGGGCATCCACATGGGCACGTGGTACAGAGGTAGTCACTGGGGTGGCCCACAGAGTGTTCAGTCCCTGGCTGTTTAAAAGTTGGACAGTATGATATTAGACATTATTAGATATTATCCTTCCCTTTGAATAGAAAACAGAAACATACAGGAGCCTGATCTGAAAATGCCATTGGAACCCTAGCCTGACGGGTATAATTCCCTGTCTGATCCAGGCTCACTTCTTAGGCAATCATGACATCCAGTCCTGTTATTGAGGCCCAGCTCCTAATGAACTCCCATATGAGCTTTACACACACTTTGTCTAATCTATTTATGTCAGACTATTTGAATATACAATGGACCCTTCTATCAGTTGGTGCCTCTAGGTTTAACTGCAGCTCAAATAAAAATTTTAGCTCTCTCTATTTTTCTTGTACTGATTATATTCTATTTTTTCTTACACAAGCAATGTCTGTTTCTAGTCAGAGACAAACCCCAAGAAGCTCAGAAATCAAGGCTTAGTTTGGCAAAGCATCCAAAAATGTACATGTTCATCTAAAATTATTCAAACTATGAGAACTTCATGAAGCTACAAATGTGGGTTGGAAATTTTACAAGAATAGGATTTCTCATAACATTTCTAGCACTTTGGTATATGAGTCCAGCATTGCCTGGAAGTATATGAGTACAGAAAAAAATGGAACATAGAGAAAAAATTAATCGCATGGATTTTTAACATCACTAAGTTAATTATTAATAAGGTACCAGTTTCATCAGAATCAGGTTTTTGAGAGGGAAAGTTAGGATGCAGCTATTTTCAAACCAGTTTACCCTTCCATAATTTTATTATCTTTGTGTATGCACATCCAAATACACACTCAGGCAAGTCCCCATAATAATTATTTAAGTCTCTGTGGGCATGTCTACACAAGTTGCTTTAATGTGCATTAGATTAATCTAATGCACAATAATATGTCATCACATGCATGTGTGCAGCAATTACTGTGTATTAAATTAGCCTGACACACCATTTGCTAGTACTGATAGATACAGGCAAGGCAGGGAACAGACACACCAAGGCAGAGGGCAAGGAACAGGTAGGCATGGGGACACAGGGGATGGACACACTGGTGGTTGCCTGCCCCTTGCCAAGAGCTCTGCATGTGCACCAAGTGGATCACCACACTGGTGTGGTAACTGCGTGGTGGGGGACAACATGCCCACATGGACCTCTGCTCCACAGAAGCCCCAAAGCTAAGTGAGGCTGCTGACAGGGTGGGCTTGGCTCTGCTGTGATACCAGGTACCACAGGGGAACAGGGGCCCAAACATCCCAGCCAGGGATGGGATAGGCCACTCAGCGGCTCAAGGACAATTCCCAGCCCTGAAGATGCTGTGTTGTCCCTGCTGCCCTGCACCCCAGCACCTCTCCCTCAGCTGCAGGGTATGTACCGTGGGGAAGCTCTAGGCCCCACTGCCACTGTGATTGCAGCTCCTGGGGGAAATCACAGCTCCTGGGGGAAGGCAGGACAGGTATAGTATGGGTGCCAGAGGCCCCATTTTCACAACTGGTGGCTCGGGCTCACATGTGGTCCTCCCAGGAGCACTGGCCACAGCCAACCCCAACCTCCATGCAGCTGGGAGCTGCTCCTAGAGCAAAGGGCAGCTCCTCCTATCCCCCAAAGCCCAGCCTTGACTCCTGTGCCACATGCCAGCCCAGAACTGCCCTCAGTGCCTCCTGTCCACCTGGGGCTGGCATCCAGGGGAGCCTGGATCTGCCCCGGCTGCTGCAGGGGGGCAGAGCAGGTAGGAGTAGCCCTGGAGTAGGCTGCTCCTGTCAGGCTCAATTTGCTCCCAACCGGGGTGCATGTGTTGATGTGTGCCTGGGAGCAATTCAATGAGCAGGTGTAAATGCACCCTGTTACAACTACCCAGGACAGAATGATAGGAGTGGATAAAAGGAGCTGAGGATGAAAGCCCTGTAGATATGTTACTGTTTGGGTTTCAAATAAAAATAAGAGAAAAAAATTAGTCCTAACAGGCAATGAAATTTTTCTGACGTTAGTGTTTTGACTATGTCAAATATATCAAACAGATAACGTTAACATCTGTGTTATTATTCATGAGCAGAGAAGTAGAGAAAGGAATCTGTGAAGAGATTTTGATGTAAATGTGAGTCAAACTTTATTGCCAGGGTTTGAAATAAGGGGGGACTTGGAGGGGCTGAGTCCCCCCTTAAGAGATGAGAGCCCTCCATAAGTTCCCCATAACAGACGAGAGCCCTTGGCCTGCCCAGCACCTTTCTAAGCAGCTCAGGTGCTGGCAGCGGCAGCAGTGACTCTCTCTAGCTGCCACAACTGCAGACCCCCACTAGAGTCAGAGTATAATTTGAACCCTGTTGATTGCATGTGTATAAACCTCTAGACAAATTTAATGAGAAATTACCTATAGGTTAGTCCAAAATCTGTAGGGCATACACTGCCAGGGTGATTAGATTTTTTGTGAGTAAGCTAAAACTGAAAATGAGAGGAGTCTGAAATATTTTCAACTAAATGAAATGTTTTGTAGAAACGTAAGTTTCAACATTGGGAGGGTTTTTACTGTCAGGTGTGGGATCCAGCTGAGAGAGAAAGAGAAAGCAAGACCAAGGTTTAAGTCCCTGCTTAACCTGATTCAGAGTGGCCTCGGCTGAAAAACTCCCATCCTAAATGAAAAGACAAACATTACAAAGCAATTTTTGTTTTGCTGGAAATTGTTCTTCATCCAATGTGGAATGAAAACAATTTTTTAAACCTTGAAAGCTGCCAGGGAAAGGAAAAGTAACCCTTTGACTGGCTAAAGATTTCTGGTCTTTAACTAATCAATCCATCACCAGCAACAGAAATCCCACTCCTCACAAATCTTAATTTGAGGACTTCCTCAGAATAAGGGGGTGCCTGAGTGTGGTTATCAAAGGTGATACTGTCACAGATGGAGATGCAAAGATTAAAACTGCAATGAGATCAGTTGGCCTCCTTTTTTCTGCTATCAAATGTGTTTTCACAGCTTGAATTATTTCAGATGATTGCTGCCATGGGCAGGAGCAAAGGGGTAGGTCATTTGACACTGTAAGGCTGCTTTGATTAAATTAAATACAAAAAACCTATGAAATTGAGAGTGAAAATATCACTAATCTCTCTCTTTCGCTGATACCCACCAGGTGTACAATAGGCAACCATGCATTTAAACAATATCTCATATATCTAAGAAAATAAGATTTAAAATTATCCATAAATGTAGTGCTCACTAAACTGAGGGGCAAACACCATTGTCTTGAGCTTTGTGTTGTGTGTAGCAGTTTGACAATATTAATATTTAAGTCGTCTGAGCAGTGTTGTGGAGTCAGCTATCAGAACTACAATTATGCTAAAGAGCAATTGTTTAAAAGGACATAACACATGATACAAAACATAAATATTGAACAAATGCAGCTCGATTTGCCAACACTGATAAAACTGATCTCCATATAATGCCATACATGCCAAAAAATAGTGAATTTTTATGGAAAAGTATATACACATATATATGCTATCAGTGCATTTGGAAAAAATTAAGAAAAAACTATAAAACTCTGTTTCATAGTGTAAAGCTTTAAATATGTTTAATGCACTAATGCAAAATGTAGAATACTTCTTCCTGTTGTTAGCAGGAGCAACAGAAGTTTTGGATCAGGTAACTCCATTATGTTATCCTTGTTCTTTTAAGGAACTAGATCCATCAGCTAATACAATGGCACATTATGAAAGAAATGAAGAACTAGCATAGTGTTTCATCTAGGAGGAGGATAAGACAAAATGTCTCTTGAAAGCAATCTTGGTGATTTAGAAGTTTGCTGGAGCAAATAGAAAGAGCTGATGTGGAAAACTATCTCCTAGAGATTGAACCTGTGTGGTCTCTGTTTCTTTTCCTCTTTATATATATCTATATGCATTTCATTTTCCTGGAAAGAGAATAAGGGAAGGTAAATCTTTGTGATGACCACTATACTTATGTTTTAAGAAGAAGACTGTTGTGTAGAAACTCAAACCCTACATTTAAGAGTGAAAGCATGTCAACGTTTCCCCAAGCTTGCCAGCTCAGATTCTCTAGAACAAATGTGCAAAGCCTACCGCTAAAGTCAGAAGAGTGTAAATATGATCAGCAGGGATCCTGATTTTCTCTGATTAAAAAAAAAATCCCCAATTACCGGTTTTGAAAAAGTAACCCAAAATCAATATTTTTCCATGATTAAAATGAAACACCACTATATTTAGGGCTGTGCAAAATGGGTTCTATTCGATTCAGATTCAGATTCAGATTCAGCCCAAATCAGGGGCAGTGATTCGATCTGCTGATTTGGATTACTGACCCTGATTCAATTTGGTCGAATCCAAATCTGACGATTTGATGCTGATTTGGCGAATCAGCTATTCGGACACAGGCACAGCTTTAAAAGTTTTTTCTACATACCTTGAGGTAGCAGGCATGGTTTGTGATCGCTGTGGTGCTGGGGTGCATGGAGTGTCCCACGGGAGTGCGGGGGCCTATCCAGCGTGCTCAGCAGCAAATCCAGAAGTAGACCAGAAATACTTCCAGTCCACTTCTGGGTCTGCCAGGGAGCGTGCTGGGGGGACCCCCATACCTCCCCCAGCTCAGCAATCAGCCACAGGGGGACCCCAAGTGCCCCCAGATCCAGGAGGCACCAGTCGCAAGCCAGAGGGGCGCAGGGTGGCCCCCCCAGCATGCTCCCCGGTGGACCAGGAAGTGAACCAGAAGTCCTTCTGGTCCACCTCCAGGTCTGCTGCCGAGCACACTGGGGAGCCACCCCCTGCACCCCCATGCTTCTGTGGGATGCTCCATGTGCCCCAACACTGCAGCATTCAGAGTCCCTGCTACCTAAAGGTATGTAGAAAAAACATTTAAAGCTGTATCTATGTCTGAATCGCTGAATCTGTCCAAATCAATTCGGAGGGTTCTGAACTGATTCAGAGATTAAAGGGTGCTATGATTTGAATTGGGCCGAATCTTTACCAAATCAAATCAGGGACCGAAGCTTCACACAGCCCTACTACCTCTCTATATATTAGTGGTGTTTCATTTTAATTATGGGAAAATGTGGATTTTGAGGGGTTTTTTTAAACTGGAAATTGGGGATTTTTTTTTATCAGAGAAAACCACAATCCCTGATGATAAAGGAGACCAAAACACTGGGAGAATGCATTATCCAGATTTTCTGAAGTAAGAAAAGAAGTAAAGAATAAATGAAGTAGCTTGTTGCAGAGTATGAAGTTTTGCCAACATGTCAAACTACTTTGTTGGATTTCAAACTTGACACAAGTTTACAAATATTTTATTCCTGTAATTTAACCCCATGGATCTACTTCAAGGGTGAGTCAATTTAAGAACCAAAGAAAACAAGCAAACAAACATTTTTTCTAACTAAAAGGATGTAATTAGGAAACAGAACAAGCTTGACCACCCCTAATGGAAAATATGGAGTGAAGCAGGCAAAAAGCCTCAAATAGAAATTTGTTTGGGATCCTATTTCTGAAGTGCAGGCTGTAAAATTTTAATTGTGGGCTTGATCCTTGAAGGGATGGATCATCTCTCAAACTCAGACCTAACGTAGGTGACTTGGGTGCACTTCTCAAAAAAAAACCCAACAAAAAACCCCCCACAACTATGCAGAAGGACTAAAACTACTCACTTAAATGCAAAAATTGGAAGGAAACAAACGAAGGTCTCATTCCTACAACTTCTAGCATGCAAGCAAACAGCTGCCATGCAAAAAGCGTTATTGACGTTTGTAAGGGTCTTTACAAATATTGGTAATCTGAAATAGATGAGGTAGATAATGCATAGTAAGTTGTACAATACTTTGCAGATAGTGGACAAGACATAGTGTCAAGGCCAAAGAGTAACCAAAAAGGCATAAACCAACTCCTCTTGGACAGTAGACTAATTCTACTGCACATTAGTACAATAGCACAGTTTTTGCCATGATGTGCTAATGCACAGTAGAATTAGTCTACTGTGCATTTTAGCATCTCGTGTAGATGTGCCCACTGAAGTCAATAAAAGTTAGAGTAAGGCCTATGAAGATATAACCACATGACTAAACAGGTGATCACAATGGCTGGCTGGGTTATTTTCAAAAGCTCATGTTTGAATTAATAGCAGAAGTTCTAATAATTTTCAGTGGGACTTCTGCTTCTAAGTTATTTAGGCACTTTGAAAAATTTGACTAAATAGCCATTTTGGTCTCTTAATAGTACAGATTTAATAGAGAAATAGCTGAATAAATCTCAGAACCTTGAGTTTTCTCATTAAACAAAAATAGATGCATAGTTTACTACAACCCAGGGCAACCTGACAGGCCAGGGGTCTCCCCAAAACATGAGCATCTAACAAAGTTAGTTTTTCAACTAATGATTTAACCACTCACTAGTGGAAACCATGAGCAATACTTTACAGTTAGGTATTCATAAATGGCCCTTCTTGTTGTTGTTTTTTTGGGGGGGGGGTTACTGTTACACAATTGGCATAAAGATGCATTAATCAAGAAAACACTAAAAAAACACAGCCATGCAATCTGTTTTGTATCTGGCAGATAAATACATCTATTATTATTTTTACTATTACCCTTTGTAGAATCTTTCAGACAAAGATCAAATAACTTTACAGGCACTAATTAAACATTTTTTATAATACATACTGAGTGTGCTACACAAGACACTATACTATACATTAGATTAATCTAATGCAAATAAAGCAACAGCATCTACACATGCATGGCAATTATTGTGCAGTAGATTAGTCTAATTCACCATTTTTTAGTACCTGTAGATGCAGGTACTAGAAATTGGTGCATTAAACTAATGTGCTGAAGTACGCATGTAGATGTTGACCAGGAACAAATTGCTCCCAGTCAGCCTATGCAGCAGTGGGTGACAGGAGGTGGGGAGAACTGTCCTAACTCAGTGGGATGCTGCTTCCCAGCCACAACAGCAGAACTGGTACAGAAATTCAATTCACTAGTCTAACCTAAATCAATTAAGTTTGAGTGTACAACAATCCAGGTCTATTTTAGACTGAGTACCATTTTTATACCAGTGTATATGTATCAAACTTCTGTTGGCTATGGGTATAGGTCAACTTTTGATCACTTAGACCAGTTTATGTTTAACTGTACCTGACCATAGAGTTCAGGCAGTGACACCTAAGCAGTGTGTCACCTTACAGACTAATTCAGAGGGGTATAAGCTTTTGTAAGCAACAGCTTGCTTCATCAGATTAGAGTTTGAATCACCTAGTCCAGGAGTTTTCAACCTTTTAAAATAAATGTACCCCCAGCAGCTGGACACAAAGCAGGGCAGGGGCTGGTGTGTAGCCAGACATGGACTGGTGGGGGGAGAGTTGGTGCATGGCCGGATGCAGAGCAGTGGCAGCACTCAGTGCTGGGTAGTGGTGGAGGCCACTGTGTGCGAGCTTCCCCCTCCTCCATGTCCAGCCAGCTGGGTGGCACCTGTGTGGCCCATAGAGGGGCACTGCTGCCCCCCTCTGGCCCTGCTCCCTGCCCACCCGCAAGTACTCCTGGTTGACAACCCCTGACCTAGTCCTTAACACAGCATAACTTCAAACACTATAGAAAGCTTAATTTTTGGCAGTATGATTATACAAGTCATTAGAATATTTCTGCAGTGCTTACCTTTGCAGTTGCCCCTGTAAGCAATTTCCAGCTGAGGATCTTTGCATTTTGCTCGTTGAAATTCACACCGAGAAAGGAAAGTCCTTCCATCCGAAGCACAGACTGACTTCTGAGGGGATCCTGCACACTCCAGGCTGCATTCTCTGTCCTTGTCTTGGTCCACTCGTAAAAACTAAATTAAAAAAAAAAGCCAGAAACTCTTTAAAAATCACTTCTTCAGCCAACGGTCATCAACATGAAGTGTTTTTCGAGCTGATCAACTACACCAGAGAATGTGTGTCCCTACAAAAATGAAAAGAACACCTGTCTTCCTCCCATACTTTAACAGTAATTAACTGCATATTTCTTGGTTTGGGATCATTCAGTTCCTAATATGAAATTCTTGTAATGAAAATACTTCTGCTATATATACTGGTAGTTTATTTAATATTTTAACATTTTAATTATGGTATCTCTGAGTACAAAAAAAATCCCTATGAAAAGAACAATGATGGTTTGGGTCCTTTTTGGGCAAAATTACTGAGTCTGCAAAAACAGAATCCCTCTTAAATAGAAATTCATGATTAATGTAATCTATTAGCTACTACCTCTGGGTTAAACAGAATTGTAGCACAGCAGTTATGTTATCTTGCTGTGTGTGTCTTAGCCTCCTCCTGTACTTGTGCCAAAGACATAATGCTTAAATGGATACCTTGTTATGCATCTGTCAATTCAGAAGTGGCTGGAAGTCAGTGACCCCCATGGAGGTCTTGTAGACTGAAATGGAACCTACGGCTAAGGACAGACATTACACATAAACTGGTCTAAGTGATCAGAAACTGGTTTAAACCTGTAACAGAACAGATATGTTGAATGTAGTATCAGACTTAACTGATTTGGCTCAAACCAGTTTATACAATGTCTGTCCCAGACACCTTGTTGGTTTAAATGAAATCAAACTCCCCCAGAATCCCAGCATGCTCTCTGGGCTGACCGGGGCTCTCTGCCCCACAGCAGAGATGGCGCCTCCCATCTCTGCAGCTCGGGCAGTCTCTGCAGGCATCTGCCTGGCTTCTGCTCCTCCCCCTCTCTCCTCCCAACTCTCTGCTAAGCAGGCGTTCCCCCGTCCCACACAGACGCCTCTCACAGGCCAAAGGCAGAAACAACAGATAGCTGGTAATATCCCTCTGTTGCTTTCTTAATGGGCTGATAAACACTGAGTTAGGGGTGATAAACATTCCCTGCTGGGCTAGTCAGGGCAGGGAGGGGGGTTGGAGGGCCCCCCTCCTTAATCATAGCATCCTGCCAGGGCCTGGCCATGCCCCCCTCTGCTCAGCTCTGTCCAAGGGAAGGGAGGGCTGCTCTCCTGCCCCCCCGCAACTTCCAGCCTGAGCCACAGCAGGCATGTGCCTGCATTCCTGGGATGTCTGTCTGGTTACAAAACTAATTTAGCCTAACCTGCAAAGATTGAATCATAGTTTCATAGTTTCATAGTTGATAGGGTCAGAAGGGACCTGAGCAGATTATCAAGTCCGATCCCCTGCCATGGCAGGAAAGAGTACTGGGGTCAAACGACCCCAGCAAGGTGTTCATCTAGCCTCCTCTTAAAGACCCCCAGGGTAGGAGCCAACACCACTTCTCTTGGAAGTTGGTTCCAGATCCTAGCTGCCCTGACAGTGAAGTAGTACCTCCTGATATCTAGCCTGAATCTACCCTCTGCCAGCTTGTGACTGTTATTTCTAGTCACTCCTGGTAATGCTCGGGGGAACAGGGACTCCCCCAATGCCTGCTGGTCCCCCTGACTAGTTTGTAAATGGCCACTAGATGCCCCCTCAGCCTTCTCTTGTGGAGGCTGAGCAGGTTCAGGTCCCTGAGCCTCTCCTCGTAGGGCCTGCCTTGCTGCCCCCTGATCATGTGAGTGGCCCTCCTCTGGACCTTCTCCATGTAGTCCGCATCCCTCCTGAAGTGTGTCACCCAGAACTGGATGCAGTATTCCAGCTGCATCCTGACCAGTGTCACATAGAGGGGGAGGATCACCTCCTCGGACCTGCCTGAGATGCATCTTGGGATGCATGACAAGGTATGGTTGACCTTCCTGACCCTGTCTCCACACTGTCAGCTCATGTTCATTTTGGCATCAATAATGACTCCAAGATCCTTTCTGCCTCTGCACTGATGAGAAGGGAGTTCCCCAGCCTGTAGGTATGGTACTGGTTCTTCCTCCCCAGGTGCATCACCTTGCACTTGTCAGTGTTGAAACCCATCCTGTTCTCATCTGCCCACCCCTGTAACCTGTCTAGGTCCAATTGCAACCTATTCCTCCCTTCTAGTGTGCCCACATCCCCCCACATCTAGAATCAATCCAGGCTAAGGCTTTTTGAATGTCTCTCCCTAGCCTACAAGAGTAGCCACAGATGAATCAGTTTATGTTAACACACTGGAAATTCTATACTAAGTTTTGTATAGGTGAGTCAGTATTAGTATTCTGCTCAAACTATTCCCAATGGCATCATGGCTAGACTGTTCTCTGTGGCCATAGGGGACAGGACTAGCAGCAATACACTCAAGTTGCAGCAGAGGAAATTTAGGCTGGATATTCAGAGGAAGTTTCTAATTCTGTGGGTGGTCAAACATTGTAACGAACTACCTAGAGAAGTTGTGGAATCTGCATTCCTGGAAATTTTCAAGAGGATGTTGAACAGACACTTGGCTGGGATGGTTTAGTCAGGGATGATCCTCCCTTCGGGTAGGGGCTGTACTAGATAACCTCGTGAGGTCCCTTCCAGCCCTACATTCCTATGATCCTAAGGGAAGGTGTATAAGTAAAGGGAGAAAAGGATATTAGAAGTGAAACCAAGACTGTGGACTTCAAAGGAGCTTCCTATAGTGTAGTGAACAGGAACTAGAACAGACGTTGCCAACTTTGGGGGGCAAAGTGCCCAAAACACCCACAACCTCGACTTGTAATACGTTAGCATACCAGGGGTAGGCAGCAGGGGAGCTGCAAGGGGCCTGATTCTTGTTGTGGCAATGCAGCCCTGGCCCTTTCCCCACTGTCCACCGCAAGGTGCATTTACAAGTAGAATGTCATCACATGCCACACTGGCATGCCTGCCAGGGGTTTCCAACCCCTGAACTAGAGGTTTACCCTTACAACACATATAGTATTCTTGCTATTGAATCTTCTAAGAGGTTTAATTAGCAACATTGGCTACAACCTGTTTATCAAAACCCTGGGAAACTGGCACAATAGTATTTCAAGTAATTACTGGTGCTTCCACCCAACAGTGAAGACTCCTTCAAAAATTCAATTGATTAAGATTTCAAATGAGATCATTCTTTCTGCTCCACTGCCAGTGCATCTGAGGGATAATGGCTGCCCCTGCCTCCCACACAAGCCTTTTTTTGGTCCTGTGCAAATTCCCTTCATTGGTGTGTAGTGAGGCTAGCACAAGGCCCATACACAAACAACACCCTGTATGTCATTAAGTCCTCAAGGGATAAATGATACTAGCAGGGTACAAGAGTTATTTGCTGACCTCTCTGCATCAGGGTGAATTTCACCCAGAATAAAAGTAAAGGCTGCTTGATGCAGTATAAATTCCACACATCTCTGCCAGGAATGGAGAGGAGAATGTTATAGATTGTAGTACACCCATAAATTCAGTCCCCCATACAGCTTTCACTGCTTCACACAAAGCCTATCCCCTGTGCATTTGGAGTAGAGTGAGTCTGCAAAGGTAACAAAAGAAACTGTATTAGAACGTCTGGTCTCCACTATTCTGCCCTCCGGCATCCTCTCCTCAAGCTATACAGACAGAGGGAAGCAAATACAGGCTTTGATGGAAGTGTTGCTGTCAGGTTGCTCTAGCTATGATTTACAGCAGATTAGACAGTAAAGTATTTTGCTTGCTAATTTCTTTCCCAAATCACATTGAACACGCTAAATGATCACCAGTTTGGCTTTTAGTCTCTGAAGAGCTGCATAAAAGCTGAATGTAGTTCTTGGAAAAGGGGAAAGAAGGATCTGATTACACTGAAACACATTTTCAAAACCCCAAGTAGTTTTGATGCCACTTTCATATTCAGCCAGAAATGAGCACCAGGCATTTATTTTCTGAGCACCAGAAAGGCTGGTGCTGTGGGGGAGGTGAAACCACTGGATCCTCAACCAAATTTCTCTATCGTTTTGCTGTTTTCTGGATAAGCAATAAGGTATGAAAGGCATGCAGTTACCAGGAGATAATCACAGTGCAGGGTATTAAAGCACAAGGAAACGGACCTTACAAAATGTCATCAACCAACTGAAAAACTGCCTTGATTTTAACAAGTACATACTGTTGTTTCATTACCAGACCTTTTGGATATAGAACGTTTTGAGCTTTATTTTACACAGCAACACTAATGAGAGGGAAAAGTTTTGAGAAAGGAAGAGAAACAAAAGCAGAATGTAAGCATCCAAAATATACACACTTACATCTTGCACGCAATGGTCTCTGAAAGCTTTACTTGTGTGCTTTATTGTAGTAGGGGAAAAGTGAGTCATAAATCATTCTAATTGTTATGCTTAAACTATCATATATTTGCATTTCCTAGCACTTTAAGTGAAATGCAGATGTCTTATGGCAAGACATGATAATCATCATTTTCTGTGAACAGAGGAACAACCTCACAATGTGCATTTAAAGAGAATATTCATATGGTAAGTATTTGACCATAAGTTTCATATTTTAGTGGCAAAACAACAAACAATAAAAGCATTCTTTTCCTGCAGCCATCATGCAGGTCTCTTACTGCTTCTCCCCTTGTTTAATAATGATTACCTTTAAGAACAGAGAACTTAGCTTCTTGAATTTATAAAAAGGAAAATTTTGCTTTGTTTCTGCATTTTAGCAATAAGATTATTATTTCACTTTTACAAATATTGCATGGTTCCTAGAGGTTCCCAGATCCATTGATTTTGGGGACTGTGCAAACACTTAGCTAAATCGACTGAAACCATGGAAACTGAAACTTTCTCCCTTTGCTCACAATGCATGCATGCAATGGTAAGATGAACTTTGACATGCCTGCAACCTACGCACGCAACAGCACTGGTTGGTCTCTATGATCACCCAAGACTTGGATCCCAAACCTAGTGAAGTAAATGGCAAGGCTTCTTAGAAGTGACAGGATGATGTAGGGCTCTTGAAAAGAACTCAGATTCGTAGTCAAAGGAGCCAGACTAGACGGAGTCTGTGGGACGAGCCAGCACCAGTTATAGGGCAGGAGTGGGTGCATCAGTATGTTTATCACAGAAACCTAATACAGGCAGGAGTGCTGAGTCCTGCCACAGCCCCTCCCAGGCCAGCCTCACATTCTCCTCCTAGAAGCAGAAGTGCATGGGGCAATTCAGTCTGGTGCCAGGTCAGCGTGGAGAAGCACAGGAAACACACAGATAAATCTCCAAGCTGCCACTCACCTTCAGGTGGACCTGTCTTGTGTGCTCTGTTTCCAGGAGGAGCATGCACGGCCATATGGGAAAGGTCTGAGGCAAGAGTAGGCTCCTGTATGTATAAGGTTTTTCAGATCTCTTTAATGCAGGCAGGGATGTCCCCTCCTGCTGCAGCCACTTTCCATTCAGGCTCTGCACTTCACATGAGACATGTAGAGCACTTTTACCTGCCTGAGGCAGCATCACCATCACCCTGGTTGAGAACCACTGAGATAAGCTGAAGCAGTACAACAGTGCTTCTCAACCAGGATGATGCCAAATTCAGAAAAGTTATGATAGGTTGAGAACCATTCATCTAGGTGAACTATTGCTATATAAAAATATAAAAATAAATAATGAGCAACTACACATACACCAGAAATCCTTCTCTAGAACATTGCTAAAGTTCATGCACTGACAGCAAATTATTTTGGATGGTGATGGAAAGCTGCAAATTGAGGAGAATCAAGTTACACCAAATGAACCAACCTGTTTCAAGGATTAGGGTCAATCTGTCTGACCAGTGGAAACACATCAGGATCATAACACTGGACTGAACTGAAAATCTCCTAAGCTATCTTAACTAACGCTGAAGAACAGACCTTGCCCCCCATAAAATGAGAAGAGCTCATAATATATGAAGTTTCATTTCAAGGATATTCACCCAAAAACTTTTAAGTTATTATTTTAAAGCATTTAGAGGAGATGATAAATTATAGGTTCATGGATATTGCAATAACCTGGAAAAGCAGAGGATGAAAAAAAAACCCAGCAGGCAAAGCCACTTGAATAACTCGTTGGTTAGCCAAACCTCACTGAAGAATTTTTGTTTTACATTTAAACAGTTTTCATCACACCAGGATAACTAAAGGATTTAAGACTAGGGGAGGCAAAAATCTGGCAACTGCCAGAAATGATAGTAGATAGCAGACGGATTAATAAATGTACTTATTAGCCAAAGAGAAAAGGCAAAGGAACTTTACAAACATTCACAACGAATGCACTCTAGCCTTTAGTGTAGCAGTGCAGAGCAGTATAGGTTTAATTCTGCACCATTTACTTTGCTGAAGCAGATAGAAATATGGTGAATAAATATTGCTGAAACCAACAGCAATGTTCATCCAAGTAAGGGTTCAAAGATTAGCCTTAAGTTAGTATTTGTGACCAGTAGTTTATCTTAATGGCAAAACAGCATTTCAGAAGCTGGTATTTTATTGATATCTATTTGTGACTGCTCCACAATAACTTCTGAAATACTTTGATATTTATTTGCATCCTGTGACCCATGGGAGCCTCTCTCTGGTCTGTTGAGAATTGTTTTAGTTTCTTATAAGTTACAGAATAAATGATGCAAAATATAAGTGCTTGACTTAAGCATTATGGGAATTTATACACATACCTCTTTATCTCATGACATGCTGGAGATCCAGTGGTTCAGAGTAGACTCAGTGAATCAAGTCTGCTCTGCACACAAGCTGCCGCACGCTGTGCTGCATCGAATGCAGTTGAATAAGCGGCAAAATGCATGTCAGTGCACAGAAAATGGCAGTGGTGCACTTTTGAACTAAAACAGGTGTATTTTTAAAAGTGTCTGGTGCTGTGATGCAAACATGTATGCAAATTCCCTATGATTAGGAACCTACCAAAATCACAATTTTATGAATTTCGCAGATTTTGCAAAATCTATTGGTGGGGACAACTCCCCCACCCCAACCTACAAGAGAACACTGTTTGAAAGGGAGGTTGTCTGAGTGTGAAGGATTTTTTCTTTGATAACTAATAAATCTCTTAATTTTCCTGAGCCTGAAGTAATCCTTGGAATCACTCATTTTACCATATGGCAGGGACTTTATCTGCAAAATGAATTGTTTAGTGTGTGTAGAGAATAAACAATGAAATAAACAGATTATGTAAGTAATACTATATTATGCAATCCACAGGAGGTTGATGAAGAATATAGAGATGCATATATTTCTCTTTACTTGTTCTGTTTTCCTATCTTGCTGGTTATTTATACATTACATTATATGCTTTCTCATGCAGAAACATAGCCACAAGTGATATATGAAACGCTGCTTACCCTAAATGTCATTGTTATTTAGAGCTCTCTATGACAGAGACACTTTATAGTCAACCACTGGGATTTTTAGTGCCTGAAGGGATATTGTGAACTACAGCTTCCTATCCCATATTTTCTTGAAGACAGAGCTCACTAGCTCTTTCGTTACAAAGAATTCTTCATTGATTCCAACTGCTCAAAATTAAGTAGAATAATTTTTTAACAGAGAAACAAAGAGTTTGATCCTCTTGGATGGATAATTATGGCAAATCTCTCCCTATGAAGAAGGCTATGGGAATAGCCAACATGCCCACTTTTAATACAACCTGTTTCCTGCCAGTGGTAGCATGTGAACAAGCGAGAGGGTTTTAAACTGTAGCCTTTCTCATTTGTGCTATCAGGTAAGTGCCATGACTTCTCATTTTAAAATAAGACTTTTTCAAATAAAATCCTTCCATCTGGAGCTTCAAGAGGACGTCCCAATGTCTCACTCTTTCCAATACATTGCATTTTACAACCAAGAATTTTCACACATAAAAACATCCTAGATGATGCTTATTGTACAGTACTTCAAATCCTAGTTCATCCTTTGCATTTTCTAGAGAAAATTGATGTTGCTGCTGAAACTGGGACCAAGGTCCTCTCAAGCCTCCTACTGTGCCCCAATTAATTAAACAGATAGTTTTTATAATCTCTATTTAAATACCTTGCCAATAAAAGCAATCTTGAAATATTTTTTATCATCCTATGCCCCTTGGATATGAAATTGCAAAATATTCCCTCAGTGTCCATTGTACTACAGGTTCCTAACGTTGGTTGTAAACTGTTCTCCTCTAGTGTATGCAGTTATGGTGATGTTTCACTTTTTACTACTATAAATTTGGTAACATTAGAATTGTCAGATTATGAAATTGCAGATACCTGAAACCCTACTTACATCGAGATAATTATTTCTACATCTGGATTTCCTGCTCTGCTTTATCTCTCATTTTGTTTTTTGTCAGTAGTCCCACATCTGGCCTTTGGAAGGTTGGGATGCTTATTTTCTCAACCACAAGCAGTGCTCCAGTGCCTTAGAAAGAGTTTCCAATACCTCAAGTGCAGGAATTAGGTTATTACTTGACTGTGCTATTAAACTATTCATCAAGAGCAGAATTCTGTTTCCCTATGTGTGCCGAAATGGCAGTTTTCTAAGTGCTTAAGTGGCATTTTTGGCACTTACCCACAGGCTGCAATGCTATTTCCATACTTATGGTGGGATCCTGTTTCACTCCTGTAGGGTCACATTCTGCCTTTAAATCACTTCTTGAGCACAGAAGGTCCTCAAATGCAGACAGGCCACTGTATTTCCACTGCACAATGCAGGCAGGCTGCTGAGAAGCTAAGCCTGGTGCTTTCAAGCATCATTGATCTTGCGGAGCAACATTATGCAACAACTCTACCCCAAAATAGAAATGGTTGCACTGAACACTGGGACAGAGGAGAAGTAACATATAACCAGCACCCCAAAAACTCAGTCCATCCATTGATCAAAACCCTGTGTACAAGAACACAGAGAAGCTATGGCCAGTATTACACTTCAAAGACATGGGGATAGTTGAATGATGCTCTGCATCTTGTAGGTTAGAGAATGAAAAGTAAGCAATAGAAATATGTAAGCTAACATATGTAGACTAGCCACATATTATGGCTCATAGTTGTTCCAAACTATAGCAGGATAGATTCTACTCAACATTATGTGATATAAGGTAAAATCATGTATTTTATGGTCTTAAATGTGTATTCTTGGCTTTAGGACCTGATGCTGTCTGATACTAATATGAATAAAATACAGAAACATTTATTCAAGAGGCTTTTTTGCTCAGGACTTAGGATTTACACCAATTTAACTACAGTGTTTTGAGTTTAATCTGCATGCATCCCTAATGCAAACAGACCTAATGCACACCCCAACTATTGTGACACAACGCAAGTAAGCTACACTGATATCTGCCCTACTCTGAACTAGTGCACGTTTTCTTAATGTAGACACAGCCTTAAACACAGAAGCTACTGCTTTCATTTAAGTTAAAATGTAAGTCCCACTTTTGTTAACTGAATAAGAATGGAGCCTGTCTATTGCAACAAGCAAATAACTCAACATACAGGAGTGTGTGGAAATCAGCTTGTCTTTTAAAGTTAAAATTGAGTTCAACTAAGGTAGTAAGTTTCTGTTCAGGTGGAAAACATGGCAGCAAAGCATCATAGGGAGAAGATAAAATCCAGTATACTATTTGGAGAAGCCTATTATTTTGTGGCAAAAATTTTGGAAGGCAATTTATTTATCTTGCAGCTGGTTCTGCAAGATGTTGAATAGTGTCATGACTTCCTTGCCCCGTGCACAGGAGGTCTATACTGTAGTGCACTGTCTCCTGAATCAACAGAATTCAGGGCTCTGAGTTGTTGAAAAGTGCACTTGATTTATAGTTTATTTATGTAGTCACACAGGGTCTCAGACTGATAACTTCCTGACTGGCAGATGTGGGAATCTCCAGCATAACCAGGCACCCTTCTCCCTGGGATTGTCTAGAATGAGAAAATGACTGGTGCTTTAAAAAGTGTTAGTTAAAGCATCTGTTATAGAATCATGAAAATGTAGAGCTGGAAGGGACCTCAGGAGGTCATCTAGTCCAGTTCTTCTCAACCTTTTTTGTACCAGGACCCATTTGTAAACATCGATGTCCAGTCCCAACCCAGTGCCCCTCACTCCCAACCCACTGCCCCCATCCCCAGGCCCCAACCCCCCAGTGTGTGGTGCATGGGGGGGGCCCCACAGGCAGGCTGGAACTCTGCCATCCTGCAAGGGGAAAGCCATTTCCCATGTTTTCCTCCTTTAAAGGAGAATCTGTTTTAAAAGTTTTTTTACAACCCTTTCATATATTCTTGCAACCCACTTTTGGGTCATGACCCATGGGTTGAGAAACACTGATCTAATCCAACCCCCTCAAGGCAGGATCATTCCTTTTTAAATCATCCTTGACAAAGTGATTGTCTCACCTAGGCTAAAAAATGTTGTGAACAACCCTCTAGCACAAACCACCAGGCACAGGTAATGCCTGAGAATGTCAACAATCCTCTAAATTGCCACAGGTAAAGCAGTAGGATGAGGGCACTGTCAGTGTCCTGTCACTACAAGAAAATACGTAGTTTGTTAAAATAAAATCTTAACTCAAGAGAACAAAGGGACCATACCTCTGTCCCCTGCTTGAGGAAGGTAAAACTCCATGCCATGCCAAACAGACTATAGCATAAAGTTCCTTCCTGAACCCAGTTGTAGCAGTTGGCATGACCCTGGGCAGAGCAAGACTCTAGCCAGGAAACTCTAGGTCTTCTGACATCCTAATAGGAGCATCAGCATACTCCAGTCAAAGTCCCCAGCCCTGGCCACAGCCAACACCCAGTGCTTCTGAGGAAGGCAAGAAAAACCTTGACACTCAAAGAAACAGAAGAGAAAAATATTTTTTCTGGCCCCAGATTGTGACCAGCAAAGCCAAGAAGCACAGAATAATCAAACACTCTTTACTCTGCACTGCAACCTGGGGAACACAAACAATTCCACATATCGCTCCCCCTGAATGGAGAGTCAGAACTCCCTTCCCTATCATCCTATCCCTGCCATAGACTTATCACAGCTCCAGCCAAAATAGTTGTGAAGCTTAGCATAGTCCTATCCAATTTCCACCTGGTCTGGGTTGGAGAGCTCCTCATGATCTCCAAGCACTCTGTGTGTGCATGTGTGTGTG
>NW_017728943.1:104563593-104591744 GCF_001723895.1 Crocodylus porosus
TGTGTGTGTGTGTGTGTGTGTGTGTGTGTGTGTGTGTGTGTGGAGGGGGGGGCATTTCTTGACCTTCCAATTGTAGCTTTTCAAAGAACACTTCAGACAGTGCTACTTCTAAATTATCCCTGACCAGTGCTTATTCAACCTCTTCTTAAAGCCTCCAGTGAAAGAGATTCCACAACTTCCCTGTGTAATGAACACATTAGTGACCTTGGTGTACATTCCTCCATTTTATATGCATCTTCCATTCTATGAATACAGGAACTCTGTGTTGCCACTGTATGTGTGTAACTTAAAATAATAGAAATTCCAAGTAACTTTGTATAAAGATAGGCTTTCAACACCTGGTTCCATGATTTTGCAGATTTGCACAGGAAAGCACTGAGTAAGTATCTGACCACAGTAACACAAACAGTGTAACCAAAGGCCATTACCATAAAGAGTCCCCTGCTCCAGTGGTGTGGATGCCGAGGCAAGCAGCTGGAAGCCTAGCGGCCAAGGGTTCCAGGCCATACCAGAAGTGCTCACAGTGCAGCTATGTCAGATTCCAACAAATCTGTGAATTCTGCTAAATACCTTGTCTCAAGGACATGAGGAAAGACCATAAGGAGTAACACTCACCGTCAAAAGTCAAAGCCTAACTGATAACTTCTGAAGCCCATCCTAGTTAAACAATGAATATGGACCCTTACAATGAATGGGCTGCTTCATGACCCAACCCCACTGTTAAAGTATACCAAATCAAGATGTTGATAGACATATGTTATTAATGATTATATATCTATGGTGCGGAACCTGGGGAGCATTGGAGGAATGAAGGATCTGAGGAACTGTATAACTAACAAGAGTACAGATATCCTGAGACCCAGCCTATACCCATCCTCCTAGATGTTAGTATGTTTCTGCATTCTCATTGCCTGATCTGAATGCTAGTTAAATTCCAGTAAAACAAGTCTCTTGAGAAGAGGCAACCAGGCTCTTTCTTTACAAAGTAAGTTCCTTTTGTCCTAATCTGGGGATAGTGTCAGGGCCTCTACCTAGTCAGGCCTGGCCTGGCCAAGCTCTTGAGCTTTTCCACTTGACTTTGATCCCTAGTTCTCTGTAACTGGATTGGCTGCTGAGAGTGCCACTCAGCCCTTTCAAGCACACCTGCAGGCACCCTTGACAGCAGCCTCAGTCTGATCTGGCAAGCGTCAGGTTCACTGCTTTCTCTAATTCCCCTGACTTCTGACTCAGCTTCAGCTTTCTCTGACCCTGCTCTTATATCTTTCCTGGAACTTGGCACCCAGATCTCTGATTCTCCTGACTTCTGACCTCAGCTTGCACCCTGGACTACGTCTCTTGGATCTCCCTCTCATCTCTCCGGGGACCTGGTCCCATGCTCCCTGCTTTGCTCATCCAGATCCAGACCCTGACCTCAGTAACCTGTACCCCAACATAGCTGACCTCCTGGTTGCCCTTCAGGGACTACCCACAAGCCTGACCACCAGTGTCCTAGCTAAACCTTCACATAGCGGGTTTCCCTTCACCCTAGATAATCTATCACACTTCCTCACTGTTTTAACAGTAATTTTTTTTCCCTAATAGCTGAACTAAACCTACCTTGCTGCAATGTCAAGCCATTGCTATGCATTCCACCTTCTGCAGTGCAGAGACAAGCTATTCTCTATGAAACATCAATTGGCACCTACTCGGGGAATCTACATATGTGCTTTACTGTGTAGTCGACTAATTAGCTCCCAGCAAAGTGTCACTGCCTACATGTACAGTGCTATTAGACCTCAGTAAACTATGCTGTACTCATGCTGTAGGATAGTACTACCCAACACAAGTTATTTAGTGCACTGCAATGCACATGAAAACAGTGACCAGGACTGGCTGGAGCATAAGGGTGCTACAGTGCAGGGGTTGCCTGTCTGCCAGCCCTGCACTGTAGCACTCCTCTGCCCTACCAGACACTCTGCAACACATTGAGCAGATTGGCTCCAGGCTGACATGCTGACCCGCTGGACCTCCTACCAGCTGGGGCTGCATGGCTCCAGCTCAATGTGCTGCAGTCCCAACCAAGCGCAAGTGTAAACACTGTGGCCAGAAGCAATAAACTGGCGCAAACCGTGATCTGTAGAAACTGTAGAAAAAGACAGTGATGTTTAAACACATAGCTAAACTTGACCAGCTAACACGTTCTAGCAAATGTGTGTTATTAAAACACCACTCACTTTCTAGGGTGCACAAGCCCCTCACTCTATCACAGACCTGATCAGTGGTGAAGCATTTGGTATGTCTCCACAATGGACAATCCCCAGATTTCTTCTTTTTATAGAGGAACATCTCAACAACAAACGTGAAATTTTATCATAGTCTTACAGCTTACTGGCTACAATATCTTAAGTTCTATTCATTTTAATTATAGGGTGATTTAGGAGACTGTCATACTTAGCTTCCAAAATGCAGGCTTCAAATAACTGTTGGATTTAACCTATCTTTAATAAAAAAGCTTATTTTACATTACCTCACTACAGATGGTAGGCCTTCATAAATACCCCAGTGAAAACTCAGAGTTGACTACTGTGTGTAGCCAGACATACAAGACAGTATCTCTAAGGAGGTAAAGTTCAGAAATATGGCAGAACATGAAAACCAGTGCATGGAAAATTCTATATAGAAATGATCCTGTTTATGTATAACCTGCGAAATTTCACTGCTCTCTTAAACCTGCATGAAGTCAGTGTTGTTTGGTTTTGGTGTTATAGCCACATTAGTGAAGAACCTGACCCGATAATTTCTGTATTTCTTTTTACAATGGAGCAGATTCTTAGCCGATACAATTCAGCATAGTTCCATTAACTTACATCCCCTACAAGGTGGATAAATACATGGAAATCCCTGACTTCAATAAACTGATGCTGATTTACACCAACTGAGAACTGACACATTATTTCTTGTTAGTACGGGTGCTTGTAAATGGACACTCATCACTTGGAGGTTCACTTGTGCCTAGTCTGAGAGGGAACTTCACCTGAAGTCTGTCACCCTCTGACTGGAGCCTTTCCCCATGTGTGTTTCATAGACTGTGTAGGAAAGAGAAGGAACTGCAAGCCCACACTTGCCGTTTGATAGCTGACTGCTGCTGGTTGCTGACATCAAACAGTAGTTTTGACTCTTTAGTTTGCTACTTCCTTCGGTTTAGACCTGAGGAGATAATCCAACCCTGTGAGTATAGCCATCTCTCTTTGGTTATATGCCCCTGAAATGAAGGGACCTCCTTAGCAGTATAGTGTTGCTGTTCTAGTCTAATTGGAGTATGTTAATTCTGTCTTCATGCTAAGTTCTTGTGACATAAAAGAGAAAACACTTACCTACTCTGAGAATTGTCTACTAAACAGAACACATTCAAAGGTCTCCAGAAGTTATTGGGATGGGAAGGGGGAGCTTTCTAATGCTTGCAAGAATGTAGTCCTCTTGAAAGGACCCCTTTTAAACCTGGGAGCACAGACTTCTCTTTACCTCATTATGTTTCATGTAACTCTTCAGGTGTGACTTCTCACATTGGCCCCCTTTCCAAGCAAGCTGTGTCAGTGATGGTTGAAAAACCAGCTACAGTATGCAGTTTCATTTAGTCAAGATGGTTTTGCAGAACAAACTTGGGTCTGTGCCCAAGGTCAGCTCCAGCCTACCTATCAATTAGAACCTTATTTTGCCTTGCTGGAGTTCAGGGAATCCACTGAGGCTTGTTGCATTCCCTAGAATTTGAAAAAGTGCTAAACTACAGTATCAGCTTGTTAAGTCCTGCACAGCAAATTGATTGTTAAATAAGGCTCTGCTTTGATTGATATGTTTTGCTTTGGTGTGTTATTTTTAAAATGTTTATTGCTTTAACAGGTCTTTGGCTAAGTGAGCTCTGTTATGCTGCGGTGGTAGATGGATGGTTCATCTGAATATCAGAAAATCCATCACTTCCACAGCCACTGGTTGGTTCACAAACAACTGCAAATGACAAAGTTTCTGGCGCCTTTATCCACAGGGATCAGATGCCCAGAGCTGTATCCAAATTAAATCGAATGACATTTGTTTTTTCCTTTCCTGATTAAAGAAAGGAACAAAAGCTAACTTTTCATCACCCCAGACCCAGTTTTCTGGCTTCTGACTCAAAATCCCCTTTCACAACTCTTATCAGTTTCAGCTGGAGCTCTGGGGGCAGCAGGAGTGAAGTCTCTGACCCAGGCCCACCAGTTTTTCCCAATCTCCATGTGGGAAACTTTGAAATGAGGAAAAGATATGGAGGCAATCAACAAAGAGGAAAAATCAAGCATTTGAAATGTGCAAAAGTGGCATTTAATCTCACTTCTTTTACTTCCACTTGTCTACTTTATTTAAGGAGAAATGTAATTGGGTTTTACCCCTGGAGGAGTAAATGGGAATGTCAGAGAGAGGGTGTTCAACACATCGTAAACAGTTTGACCGGCATAAGAGTATCTTATAAAACACAACAGAACATGAGAATGGAGGGCATAATTGTTTAAGTTGCCTTTGTCCTGAATTTGGGTTTCAAGTTATTGCATTCACAGCCCTTGCAGGAAGGGCTGTTTTTTTTTAACAGCTCCACTTTTGGATTTGTCCCTGCTTCTAATGAAAGCAATAGTAGAATTGCTTCTACTATGGGAGCAAGAGCCAACTCAAGTTTTCAGAAAGACCGTTCACTCATGTCTGTCCTTCACTTGAAAGGTTGGATTTTTAGAGATGCTAAGCACCAACCCCCAGTGATCCAACAGGGGCAGCAGACTGAAAATAATCCCCATGCTCAGAAATATTTTACTGCCATTAAATTCCCATTGTTGAAAATTAACAAATTACAAAACTCCCAAGAAACCTAATTTTCAAGGTGTGACTTTCAGTCACAAGGCACATCCATTAGCCTGCATGCCAAAATACCTATCTGAGTTTCCCAGGTTAAGACTTCACATTTTATTCCAACAACCACATTTGAAAATCATGTGTATGTAGCAAGTGATGATGTCCTATTTCTTTAAAAGCACTGATCTTTAAAACCAAGAAACACAAGTGCATGGATGAACCACTGCAGTTTTAAGGATGTGTTGGGGAGGCTTTTTTTCTAAAAAGTTAAATTCAGTCTTTCAGGAATCAGAAATCCTTCCCTGTATTTTTTCTTCTTTTGAATCTCAGAGAAACTATATGCCTTAACTTTAGTTTACACTCATTTTTTGAAAACCAAATGGTATTCAAATGTTTGGCATTTCAGCCAGATTTCAGTCTGCTGAGATACTCTGCCTGAAAATTAAACCATGGTTCAGGATGGAAAGCATGACAGATCCTCAAGCACAACACTGCTATGCAGCAGGATTTCATATGTGGTTAAAAAAGCGGCCAATGCTTTTAAGAAGAGTAATGTCCTTTGCATGCATACACAACCACTAATCGGAGAAATCCTGCCTTTTTATTTCTACAGTTCTTGCTTATGTATTTTAGAAAAGTGGCATTGCCTCTTTGCTTTAGGAATATTATCACTTGCTACAGCTAAATACACAAGACTGATTAAATCAGTACTGCCCCATAATGTCTATGGATAGATGGTCCTTAGACTACTGTAGATAAAACAATCTATCATAAGTTGATACTGAAACTCATACTGAAACAATTTCTAACTTGAAAGTACTTATTTTGCATATAGTTATAATTTGCTAATTTCCCTGAGTAAAATCAACTGTCTTGCAAGTGGTATTTAATATAATCACCAAGTTATTGGCATTTTTAAGTTCTTCATCCTTGTGATATTTTGGTTCCTAATATTTTCCTTGGCAGGTTGCTATCATTTACATTGTCTCTTCTCAATTGCCAAAATTTATTCAGAGGAAGTACACAGAGAAACAGTGGGATATAGTATTCATGTGCTGAGTTATCCACTATTTTACATTAGCTTTTCATGAGGTCTGACCCATCCTTGAAAAGGCTGCTGGGCTGACACAACAATCTCGTTGACTGCCTCTCTCCTGACTTTTAAGCCTAGTTCAAACCAATGCTATTTTAAGGCTATTTAAATGAAAACCCCTTTTTGATTTCTAAAATATTTGAAAATCATTTAAAAGAGTGAATAAAATAGAATCTATGGGCACATCTACATGTGCATTAATGTGCTTTTCCCAATGTGCCTAATGTGCATTAAATTGAGTGCCTCCAATATGAGCTACTAAATAAATGCTCATTGGGCTGCCCTAATGCACAGTAGGAAAAGCACATGCTTTTTGAGTGATGCTTAATGCCCAGTAGCTTATTTTACTGTGCATTACCATATTTTCCAGATTTGCATTTTTTTAACATGATGCTTTAATGCATACTGCACATTAAAGCACATGTGTAGAGATGCCCCATATGACTCAACATTTATAAACAAGTTTTTTATGTTGGGATGAAGGAATATAAGCTCATTTTCCTGACATGTCTGAGGTGACAAAAGAACTAAAAGAATGCAACTGGACATAAGAAACATTAGGCTGAAAATTAACGGTTAGGACCAAAGGCTTAAGCTCACCATCTGCTAAGAGGCCCCAGAAACCCAATGTCTTTCAAGGCAAAGATTTTTCTCTTAAATCTTCCACCCCCAGAATATTTCATGAAGTACAGATCTTGAGGGATACGGTTTCCTGTGTTCCATAGAACAGCGTCACCCGTGTCACTGTTTTTCTATTCTTTTCCCCACCAGTCTACTCTTTATGATAGCATGGAACTATACCAGAGTTATAGAGTCCACCCCTACAGTCTGTGAGCAATGATAGAGGGTGAACCTACAGGAGTTAGCTCAAAGCAGCATTTTAACCCAAGCAGGTCTGTGACCATCAATCTGTGAGGTCAGGAGGCCGTTACAAATATTTGGCCCCCTATTCTACAAACTTGCACCATTCCCTGAGCAGGAATAGAGTGCTATCCCAGGAGATTTCCATCTGTGGGTAGAAGAGATGAGGCCAATACTCTCCTTACCTTTCTTTACTATGTATTGCTAGTATATCACATCCATAAAGCTAAATGGTGAGTCCAAATTCTAGATGGAGAAAGCCCTTACTTTCCCACATTTATCACTCTCAAAATCTCTTTCAGCATCATGTACTGGTGTAGGAAACACAAAGAAATACAGAAAATTATTGCCTGTTAAGCTTTCAAGCTCACAGCTATATAATAGAACTTTAAAAAAGTTTCTTTTCTGAAAAAAAATCAGTGTATGCTAAAAATAAACAAATGAATAAACATCACACCCTTGAAAGATGTGTTTTATAGTCTAATGAATGAAAACACTTTCCATTAGGGAGGCAAAAACCTGGTTGTGGTCAGGATTTTGCAAAACCACTAAATGTTTTATTTCCCTTTAAGTTTTGGGTTTCACAGAACTTTCTTTTTTTTGTGTTATGCAAAACTTTTTCTTCTTTTAATTTAAATCATTGTTTTCTGGGGAAAAGCCATCAAAAATCCATCTACTTCTAATGAAATTGAAACCTGTTGTTTTGCAAAGCCAAACAAAAAAAGTATTACATTTGAAGTATGTCCATGTCCTGCTTCTTATAATAAACCAGTAAAACATGTAACAATACAGAATTTGCATTTAAGTAGAGCCAAATAGAATTTAAAACTCAGATTCTGAGGAGTGTTCTAAATCATCTATGTGTGTTTCAGTTTGGTGAAATTAGTATTTCTTACTGCACTTTTCATGCTGCTGATCCAAAACATATCAAATGGCCAGTTGTTTTTATATCTTACCTAAATGTCCCCAATGGTAACAATGAAGTAGAAAGAAATATAATATAGAAGCTGTTCTAGAGTTTATTCCTTTGCATCATGATCCCAAACATATGAGGTTTGTTCATAAGGGCATGGGAGACTGGTGCCTCCTGAGGCGGGGGGGGGCACATGCCCCCCCAGCAGCCAGTCCCACAGACCAGAGGAGAAGGTCATGGCTGATCCCACTGACCCGCAGCTGGCAGCGGCACACTACTGGCACTTTTGGGTGCACTGCTAGCACTTTCAGATCGGCAGGATCGGTCATGGGGGGAATGCTTCTCCTGGTACACTCCCCATCCAACGCTCTCAGGTGTGGAGGGCACCAGAGCTCTCGTCTACCCTCCCTGCCTGAGAAAGCTGCTGTCAGGGGGTGCACCTACTCATCATCACTGCATAAGGATAAAATCTTGTTTGGAGAGGGGAAGGGGAACAGACTGGTTATTTGTATTGTGGTAACATTTGGAAGACCTCAGTAATGGTCCACATGGCTCCACTGTGCTAGACACTGTACAAACACAACACAAAAAGTGGGCATGGATTAGAACTCCAGTTATTTCAGCTTGTGAGTGAAGACTAGTTGTGCTCAATGGGCAGTAATCAATGGCTCAATGTCTAGTTGGTAGGCAGTATCAAGTGGTGTGCCCCATGGGTCAGTTCTGGAGCTAGTTTCGTTCAATATATTCATCAACAACCTGGCAGATAAGAAGGATAACACCCTGAGCAACTTCATCAGTGACACTAAGCTGGGGAGACTAGTAGATATGCTGGAGGGTAAGGCTAGGATTCAGAGGGTGTGTCTATACGTGCACATTTACTGAGCTGTAACCAAAATTACTGCACAGTTCAGGTGGGTGTCTATACATGCATGCCCATACTGTGCAGTAAATATGGCAACTTAGTCCGACTTTCATGTAAATTTGATACTTGCATCATGCGGGTATCAAATTTACACCTGATTAGTTACTGTGCAGTAAAGTATGTGTAGCCGTGTTACTTCAAAGTAACCTGAGGGGCCTTTCTTCTGGGTCTACCTGGCCACTAGGGGGCAAGCCTGAGCCCAGCCCCAGGGCTCCTGGCTGGCCACCTCCCCTGGTTTCAACTTGGCACTAAAGTTAGTTCCAAGTGCTGGCAGCCATGTGGCCAGAGGCTGGAGGTCCCCCACCCCATTGGCCACAGGGGCACATGGGAGGCTGCTCTAACCTGGGACTAAATATAGTCCCAGATCAGCTGCACATGTAGATGCCAGCCTATTCTTGCTTACTGTAAAGAAAATTTAGCTGGCATAAATACATGTGAAGACACATCCAGAAGTTACAAGAAGGCTAATGGCATACTAGGCTACATTAATAGGTGTTGCTAGCAGATTGAGAGAAGTGATTATTCCTCTTTATTCTGCACTGGTGAGGCCACACCTGAAGTACTGTGTTCAAGTTTGGGCCCTCCACTAAAGAAAGGATGTGGACACGTTCAAGAGAGTCCAGCAGAGGGCAATGGAATGCTTAGGAGTCTGGGCCACATGACTTATGAGGAGAAGCTGAGGGAACTGTACTTATTAATTTGCAGAACAGAAAACTGAAGGGGGAATTTGATAGCAGCCTTTAGCTACCTAAAGGCTGGTTCCAAAGTGGCTGGAGTTAGACTGTTCTCAGTGGTGACAGATGACAGAACAAGAAACAATGGTCTCAGGAAGCAGCAATAAAGGTCTATGTTGCATATTAGGAAAAACTTTCTCACTAGGAGGGTGGTGAATACTAGAACAGGTTACCTAGACAGCTGATGGAATCTCTATCCTTGGAGGTTTTAAAGGCCCAGCTTGACAAAGCTCAGATCTAGTTGGGGAAGGTCCTGCTTTGAGCAGGGGGTTGAACTAGATGACCTCCTGAGGGCCCTTCCAACCCTAACTGTCTATGATTCTATGATAGTGGAGTCTTATCGCCTCCCTAAACATGTATTTCAATTTAATTAGGAGCCCATGATAAAATCAAAAGCTTAAAAGGGAATGCCAAGTTTGTAGATGATGAGAGATGCAACCTGTACAGTTCCTTCGCTTTGGTAACATTACAGCAGAGACCAAGAATCAGGGATCCCTTTAGTTAGCAATGAGTGAACAACAGTATACACATGAAAGAGTTGGGAGAGCAAGGGATTATAAATTTAAATTATCATTTTAAATGGGAATTATCTTGTGTTCTGAAGTAGAAGAATTAAGAATGTAACAAGTTCCAGTGCTTATCTCTATTTTATTTGATCATCTTGTTTCTATAAACCCGTGGTGAAAATTTCTGGAATACAAACTCTCTTGTAGTTACTGGGACTTCCTGCTACTAATCATGCTGGAAATACACTAAGAACAGCCTTTCTCATGATATTTTGCATGGGGTAGATAAATAATCAATTTTGGGGGGTCTGGATAATATTCATATTCAAAAGAATTGGTCAGCTACCAGGGAAAAATATTTTGGGGTTATCTATAAAGCTAGTTGAACATTGCAAAAAAAAATTATTCAGTAAATTATTTTGCATGAAAAATGTTTTCAGCAAACAGAATTCAGCCAACTCTAATATTCCAGGATCCTACTAGTCAAGATAACCTTGGACCCAGGCTCTGATCCACCAGCCCCATTGTAAGCAATAACCAGCTGAAAATATTCTCTCCTTTCTGAAGCCGTAGATGTAATCAGTTATCTTTTTTGAAGTCTGTGGGCTTGGCCCTTGTTCTCCCCAGGTACTCTTAGGTCCAGGAAAATTAATGCAGACCACAGTCGTATTTCTACAAAGTCTCTAATGCTCAGGAAGACTAACACTGTAGATTGCTTATTTCTATCCCAAATTACATAGTGAAAGAAGGTTATTGTGAGTTCCTAGAGATCTTAATCTTTTTCTCCTCTCTGTTACCAAGAGAAAAGCATCTGTGGGAGGACCAGCTCTAATTCCCTTATGCCATTACCTGGGGAAGGGAGCATTAGGCAGCGGATATGAATAATTATATCAATTTCCCTTCCACTCTCTCAGTAGAGAGAGGTATTTAGCACTGTTAGTCTGAAGTCAGGCAGAAGGCAGATCAGGGTAGTGGTTGGTGCCTTGAAGACTCAGTTGTTTAAAGTGCCACACTGCCCTGCCTTCTGTCTCTCTCATTAGGAAAACATGTTCAAGTAACTAGATAGAACTATAAGCAATTGTTTAGCCATATCTAGCACCCAAATTAGATAGCTCGGATCCCCACTCAGGTCTTCTGCTGAGATTCGCAGTGTAAGTGATGATCTAGATGAATATCTAGCAGCAAAATATTTTTGGATTAATAAAAAAAATGATGGAATAAATACAGTCATTATTCAGGCTCTCTGGCAAAGTGTGATTCATTTTTTTGTATCATGTGTCATTCCAATCCTGGCCAGAATTAGGAAGTGAATGGATACAGAAAATAAAAGCTATTCTTTTACATCCGAAAGTTCATCATATGCTAGCTCCCAAAAAAGATTTGGTGTGGGTTTTGCTTCAGTTGTGAATGATGACTAGGTTCTGATAGTTTGTCCAATTCACTTAGCCCATGCATACCTACAAAGCTGGAGAGGCCCTCCTAAAGGGCCTTGTGGTTCAAGCACAAGATAGGAGCCACAAAGAACTGTTCTCTCACTGGCTCTTGGACAGACCTCCTTTGCAAAATTACCCCTCATAAATCCTCAGAGCCTCAGTTTCCCATTTGACGACTTTGATCTTATCCTTTTCACAGGGTTACCACACAGCTGTGTTACCTATAAAACACGTTGAAATCCTCAAATGGAAAGAGTTGCCTACATGCAAATAATTATTATATAGCTAAAAACTGCTTTATTTATATATAGTGGTATTTTCTAGTAGGTTGCAACTATTAAGAGAAGCTGTAGAAAATGGCCTCCTCTTTAAATATTTTTCATACTAATCTAAATTTAAAATAAAGTATCAACAAAAGCCAAAATAAATATTTACCTATTATTCTGCCATGAGAAAATAAATTAATCAAAGAATTTCAGGGGAGGGGAACACCTCTCTAGTCTCTCCCTCTTTATCTGTGATTGATGATCATATTATCATGATGCATAAGCATTTTACAAACATTAATTAATTATGGTTTTATCTTCCCTGTCTTCGAGCAAGGAAAATTTTATTATTCCCATTTTGCAGATGAGGAACTTAATCACAGAGACTTTGACTTGCCCAAAGTCGCATAAGATATCTCTTGTAGTGCTGGGAAGTAAACCCAAGATTTTTGAAATTCAGTCCAGTGTTTTAACCACACGGCTGTCCTTCCAAATGTTTTTTCCTATGGAAGGTTTAGTCATGGCTGAAAAAAAGGTTTACTCATTAACAAAGCTAGTATATGGCAAGAATCATAAAATTTTTCTTTCAAAATTGGCATGAAGTTTTTTCTTATTAAAACACTTCAGGATGTTTTGTAAACTAAAATTATGGCCTTTTTGGTTTCCATAAAAGAAATCTTTTCAGTGATGTGTTTTTAATGGGAGGAGGGAGGATGTTCCAAAGGAATAACAGGGCTGAACTAACCTGCTGTGAATCTGCATACCATGATCTCTTTTATTAAAAAAAATATTACTAAATATACATATATATTATTGAATATATTATTAAATATATATTTCATTATATACATAATTTTTATATATGCCATTAGCTGGGGAGACAATGTTCTTTGGATAAATGTTTTTTTATTAGACCAACTAAATACTTGGAACAATTTTTCCAATTTTTTAGTTGGTCTAATAAAAGATAGCTCATTTATCCAAAGAAACATGTCCGACTATGTCCACAGACCAACATGGCTACAACCACAACCCTAAATACCTGAGGAAGCACTTGTTCAGAATATATATGCACATATACACACACACACACACACACACACACACATATATATATTTGTTTTGAAGGGCTAATATATTCTATACTAGCCTAGTACAGTCTTTTGGTTATTTATAGGGTTTCATGAAACTTAGGAATGGTCAGCTTTCAGTTGTCCTCTTTGTGTAGCACTCAGAAACATTAGGCTTAATGTAGTGGGGAAATGATAATTGTTAATATGTCCACCAAATTGCAAGATTGACTGGTTGTGTTTAACAGTAATCCAGAACTCCTGTACAGTGTCTCTATTTATTCTGATTGATTTATAAGGAATAACATATCCCTATATTGGCTGAGGTCTTGGTTTCAATTTCAGTTGTGTCCTAGAAAGTCTATGAGGGCAACTGCATTCAACTTGTAAATGAGAAGATTTTTTTTTTTGGTATAAAACTGCTAAACCACAGTAGATTTCAAGCTAACTAATAGGGATATAAGATAGGTTTTTATATATCAGCATAAAATATCCCGTTATGGATGCATTGGTTTGGATATAATCTTAACCAACACAAATTGGCCTTAGGAGTGGAAGTGACATAGGCCAACTTTGAAATTAATATGATAAAAGATATTTTGCTCATACTGTTAAATATGCTCAATCAAAATTCTGCTTTTTGCTATTTTGTATATCTTTTAAATCTCTATTAAAAAGCAATCCCAATAAGATTTAGCAATTTCTATTTATTTTTGCCACCTTTCCAGAGCTCAAAAGCATAGTTCCCTTGTATTTATCGCACTGTGATATTGGATTAAGCTTGCACATGCAGAGCACACAAAAACGATAGTAACAGTTAGATACAGTGCTCTTCTGTGTAGGTAGCTATAACCCATTCTTGATTTTATAAAGGTCCCAAAGGACCATTTCTTAAATGGAGAAGATGATCAACCCACAGATGGTCTGAACTCTTTCAGAAAGGTACAAACAAGACTGCAGGAAACAATAATAATAAAAAGGAAGTTTTTTCTTAAAGGCTTGCCAAAATTATAGCCAGGCACTGGATTTTCAAATGTCCAGCAATAAATGCTAATTATAATGCTAGTAGGACATTGCTGCCCTCACCCCAGCATTCTCACTGTCTGACAAAAAGGAAATCATTACTTGATATAAGGTATAATTAGTATTGCCACAATAGGGATGCAAGTGGACTTCTTCCCAGCTCTTTCCTTAGAAAATAGAGAGAGTTGCCCTGAAAAAAGGCACTCTTTTAGCCAGATTGGGCACATCCGGATGAGCATAGATGTTTGTTTCCCCAAGGACAAGTAGCAGTGGCACACCTTGTGCCAGTGCTACAAGTCCCCAGGGAATGCTTGTGCCACACATGCTCTGGTGCACAGCAGACTACCCCGGATGGGGTAGGGGAGGCTGGGCCCAGCAACTGTGCTGGCCCCAGCAGCCTTACCTGGAGTCCTGGGGGCCTCCCAGGGCTTCAGCTGTGGCAACAAGCCTGGCTGGCAGCCAGAGTGTGGCTCCAGCTGGCCAGGCTCCAGTTTTAGGCAGTGCACGCTGCTGCCATGTACACCGCCCTACTTTTTCTGGCATGGGTTTTTTGACTCTGGGATCTCCCAGGGTCGAACCCTTCCTCCCCCACCCCCCTGCAAAGTAGAAGTGTGGGGAATGTCTGCAGGTGTGGTGTTTGGAGCTGCTGATGGGTCTGCAGTCTGGACACGCTTGGCTGGACGTGCCCATTATGCCTATCAGGGAAATAAAAAATGTAAGGAAGTCTTGTTAAAAATAAAAGAGGTTTCCATTTCAGTTTAGCTAGATTTCTGATAAAAACATTTTAACACTGAAGGGAGGCTGGAACGAAGATCAATAGCTTATCCTTTTTTGTTCATTTATATCCTTCAAATATCTTCTAGAGGCCTGCCATTCATGTTAAGACTGAACCATGCTAGCCATAACACTATCTATAATGATCTGCAGGATTTGTTTCTTCCATATTATATGCAGTGGATCTATACCCCCTTTGAATATTAATAATGAAATAAAAGCTTCACATACATAACCCCATTGTTTTCTGAGACAGATTTTTTTAAATATATATTCCAGTGTAATTCTTATTGATTTCAGCGGAGCTACTCCTGATTTACATCAAAGTGAAAGTAAAATAAGACTAAAGTGTGCACAGACATTCCCTGCACAGCTGGGACAGTTTATATACATGTTAACACAATGTGATTAAAGAGAAACTCAAGCCACGAAGTGTGGATTTCAGTCCAGAACTTCCCAAAGCTTGGAGTGTATACATCCAGGGTTTTGATTCAGACCCTTCTCTGCATAAGATATAGAGATCAGTAGCTTGCTGTAATTCATACGAATATCCTACTCTAGGAAGCAGCATTTAGTTTTAAATCTACAGGCTATGGTAAATAATAAACTAAATGGCTGGTAAATATCCAGTAAGTAACTAAATGTTTAAAAAATATGAAAAAGCAAAAAAAACTGTCCACAGGTGAGTTTTAGTTTATTTCTAAATGCATTAGAAATTTCCACTAGCATATAAGATAGCTTTGTATATTTACATAATTAGAACACCTTATGATTTTTCGGCGAACTGTGGGATCCTCTATAAAGAACCTGAAGATCTCCTGCATAATAAAAGCATACATATTCTAATAACATAACTTTTGATGGCAATACATCGATTCCTCTCAAATTTATCCATCAACCTCTGATACCTTACTCAGAATTGTATGTATGCTTTTGTTCTCTATTAAGGGCATTAAAGGCCTCATTTCTTGTGGTAGAACGAACTGCATGTATTCATTAACTGAATGTATTAAAAATACAAAAGTTAGCTAGATAGGCTACATGCCTAGATGACCCATTCAAGACCAGTACAAGTTAAATAGCCTCTTAAATCAGTGGTTTTGTTTAATAAGTAGAAGGTATTTCCCTCGCAAGATCAAATAGTCAAAAGCTGAAGTTAAAACATTTCCAAATAGATATACATTCCAACTTTTTATTCTTAGGATAATTAAGCATTTAAAACTTTACCAAGGGAAAGGGTAAGTACTAGAGGTCTTTCCATTAAGCGCAGATGGTTATCTGAAAAAGCAGCTCTAATTCAATACCAAATTATTGGACTCAACAGTGCACACTTACATAGTAAAGAGGACTAATTCCTTCTGCTGCAGAAATCAGTAGGTGAAATTCTGTCATCTATGTTATGCAGGAAGTCTGACTAGATGATTATAATGGTCCCTTTAAAGCCTTAAAATCAATGTGTCTGATTCCCATTTATATATAGATGCCTTTTATATCACTATGGCAGTGTGAAGAGGGCTTAAAATGCACATACACTAAATTAATGCCCACTTTAAAGTCTGTTATGTTGCCAGAGTAGAGTTCAGGAGCTTTAGGGGATCTATAAATATGCAAATATTATTCTCTTGCCATGAAGACATCCTAGGCAAATTAAAGAAACTTTAACTTTTTAGGCTGAATACTCTTGCTCACTGAAATCACGTGGCATGAAAGACATAATTGATACAACATATAACTGGACTAACCATTCCTTTCTTGAGGGGCAATGTTCAAACACAAATTATGCAATACATGCAATTAATCTTGGGAAGGACCTGTGTGTGCTGGTGGCTAAACTGGAGATTTTATGTTTGGGGAAAAAAGTGTGCCCTCAATGAGTTAAAAGTTTCCTTCACTGGCTCCAAACTGAAATGTTCTTGTCATGACAGAGGTGTAATTTACTGTCACCTCAGTCAGAACTCAGAAATACCCAGATCCATTAGAATGCAGTTGGAAGAATTCTCATTCTCCCTTTCACTCCTTTTGGGGTTTTTTTATGGCTAAAATATATTTTTTAATTTTAGCATTTCCTCCTTCCCACAACAAGTCATGGGATTCCAAAATGTGGACACATGACTCAGGCCCCATGTATTCATTGAGGATCCTGAAGCTTATCTATAGCCTTTATTTTTCTTTTTGTATGAGAACTAACTGGGGTGAGTGAGAGGGAACCACATGACACTTCAAATGTATATGCCAATAGCAAAAACTACTTATTGGCACCAAACCTAAAAGTGTTTGAACTAAACATATGGCCTAATTTTCTTTCTATGTATCCATAAACTACCAGTAAATCCGATTCTTCAAATTAAAACTTGTTCTCCAAACCTGTAAATATTACACTGTCCACCGTTTTCAGATATTGTTTGTAACAGTGACCTGAACAATTCTGAAGATTTGGTACCTGAGTTTTTGTTATTTAAAGTCAACCTAAAAACATCCATCTGTATATACGCATGCAACTGCACAAGTGCAGGTTGAGCTACCCTAAAATGCACTCACAGAGGCATCTTTGGGGAAGAGATAAGCAGAGGAACCCAAGACTGGACAAACAGGGAGAGTGAACTGCTGTCTTACTGCTATTGGTGTCTGCTCTAAAGGGCAGGGTTGAGGCATGTAATCCAGGCACTTTGAGAAATGTGTATTGCCACTGCCTGTGCATTTCCTCATCAACAAATTTAAAAATCTTTGTGTTCTTAACACAAAATCACCCTGGTCCCACTGAATTTCAGAAAATTTAAGTATATGTTTATAATGAAATGCTTGCATTTGGAATTAATCCAATATATTGTATTAATTAGCTGAGCCAACTTCACATGGGGTCATTAGAACACATGAAGTCACTTTATTTCTATGAGAAAGTAGTTAGATGCATTTAAATTTGATACATAGCTACAACTAGCAAGCAAGTTGCAGAGAATTTAATGAAGATTGCAATATGACAATATGAGCAAGTTTGCCATTGACTTCACTAAGAGCAGATTGGGGCCATCTGTCCACCTGGAAACGTCTTCAGACACAATGCACAGATAAAATACTTGCTCCAGGAAATGGCTGAAGCTGATATTTGTGACCGTCAGCTGTTTGAAATGTTCTTTTTGGCTAGGGACTGACGTAATACATAAACTGGTATAAGTGATCGGAAGCTGGTTCAGATCTGTAATATAAGAAGTTCAGTGCACATAAATCACTTTCAAAATGACTGAAACGGGTTTAAGATGAACCTAGAAGGATGTAGTATCAGAGAGCCATTGTACACATGATGGGGATTTAGCTTTTCAGGGTTGCATTCTATGCCCCCTAACTTGAAACAGTGGCTGTTATTTTTCTGTCACTGCACATCATCGGTTTTAAATCTCATTAAATGCTCAGTGTGCTATTCACAGTAAATTACTGCAGAGGGTGCTGTATAACAGTCCACCCCGCTGACCTCTTCATAATAAATTACAGCAGGGGGTGCCACACACCAGTAATCCCCACTACAGACTGGTGATGTCTATAGCTCACAGCTTCCTGATATGTACAGTTTACTGAAAGTGGTGAATTTAATTGATTTACTTCATTTATTTGTGTTATTTCCATTAATTTTATAAGTTCTTATGCATATTTTACACATATATTTTAATTTTTTGATGCTTTTTACACCAATATTTAAAAATATATATTATTTTATTCTTATTCTTTTCATTCCTATTTTTATTTTGATTCTTATGTCAGTTTTTATTTTCCTATTTCTATGTCAGCAAGTAAGCTTTATTTTGTGTGTAAATCTGCTTGGATGTTTTTTATTTCACTCAAAAAAACATCCCTACAAACAGGGTTCTGAAATTCTCCAAGTGCTTATATTATGCACACAAATCCGCACCCTGTGAATTTCTTATATATATCTTCACATGCATATTGAAGTGTTGTGGTGCACTAATTTAAACTACAATAATGCACTTTCTGCATTATCTCACAGGGGGTCCCAATCCTGGAAAACGTCTGGAACCACCCCTTCTGCACCCACAATCCTGCATTCACATTCCTCCACTGTTGGGAGTCATTGTTTCATTCATTGTTTCCTTTCCATCCCCAGACACTGCTTGCCATGTCTCTGTTTGGGTCTCTGTTCTCATACCCCCACAAGTAGTCGTTTCCTTGGACCTATCCCCCAGGAGAAAGAAGCAGAGATCTGCTTCATTATCACCTCCCTCCTCTCCAAACAGGGCACTGAAATTCTCTATGCACTTATAATATACACATGAATCAGCACCTTTGAATTTCTTCGTGCACATATTGGGTGTTGAGTTATTGTGATCGGCAGTGGGCAATGCATTTTAATGTCCTTGCTGCATTTCAACCCTCATACACACAAAGCAAAGGAAAAGTTGGAGACTTCAACCCTCTCCACCTCCCCATCGCAGCTTGCCCCCTCCCCACCCACCGACTAGAGACAATGTATTTATGAGACAGACAGAAGTGTTGCAATGAAATTTTTAATTTTATTTACAGAAAAACTCAACAGTAACTGCAGAATGATTTAGTGTTCAGCGCTGATCAATCGGTACCCTCGCCATCTGCATCAGCCAGAATGTATGCAGCCAGGCAATTCTGCACAATGGCTCCCCAACCAACTTTTGCATGCTGATCATAGGGAGCACTGTGCCCTGCCTGCCCACATCTCTGAGCACTGCCTCCCATACTTCCTCAGAACAGGAATTGCTGAATAACACCCCCTGCTCTCGCAAATATTGTGGAGCATGCAGGCTGCCATGGTGAACACCATAATGTTTTCTGGCTCCACCTCGAGCCTGTAGTTCAGTGACCTCCACCGTGCTTTCAAGTGGTTGAAGGCACATTCAACAGTCATCTGGCATTTGCTGGGGTAAGTAGTTGAATGCCATCTTTTGTTGGTTAGTAGGGGTGTGCAAAATGGGCAGTTTTCAATTCAGATTTGGATATGGCTTGAAGTGGGGACAGTGATTCAATTTGTTGATTCAGATCACTGTCCCTGATTCGACCTGGCCGAATCTGAAGATTCGATGCTGATTTGGAGAATCAGTGATTCAGACATAGACACAGCTTTAAAAGTTTTTTCTATATACCTCAAGTTACCAGGCAGCTTGTGAATTCTGTGATGCTGGGGTGGATGGAGCTTCCCACAGGAGCATGGCCCCTCTCCCCTGCTAGCTTGGTGTGGCGAACCCAGAAGTGGGCCGGAAGTACTTCCAGTTCACTTCCGGATCTGCCACCAAGCACGATGGGACCCCCTCTCTGGCTCTGTGATTGGCTGTGGGGGGGCAGGGCGGGTGCCCCCCAGGTGCCCTCCCAGACCCAGAAGGCACCAGTCACCGAACTGGAGGGTATGGGAGGGATCCCGCAGCATACTCCCCATCGGACTCAGAAGTGGACCAGAAGCACTTCTGGGTCTGCTGCTGATCATGCTGGGGAGGCCCCCACACTCCTGTGGGATGCTCTATCTGCCCCAGCATCTCACCATTCATAAGCCTCCTGGTACCTTAAGGTATGTAGAACAAACATTTAAAACTGTGTCTATGTCTGAATCATTGAATCTTTCTGAATCTCTCCAACTCAATTAGGAGGGTTGCAGTTCACTTTGGAGAGATTAAAGGGTCTCCTAATTCAATTTAGATTCAGAGATTCTGCCACTGAATTGGGCTGAATCTCCGCCAAATTGAATCAAGGACCAAAGCTTTGCACAGCCCTACTGGACAGTAGCTTGTCCTCCATATGGCTTCATGATCCAGGGCAGGAGGGAGTAATCTGTGTTCACTATGATGAGCAGGAACATGGCAACACCCCAGATCACTGCATCAGGGACCAGAGGTGCATATTGTCTTTTCTCCATCATGCCAGGAAGCGGCAAGTTTTGAAAGACACATGCATCCTGTGCACTGCCTGCCCAGCCTGTATAAATGTTAGTGAAACCATCCTTCGTGATCAGCTATGTCCTGGAGGATCACTGAGGCAAAACCCTTCCTATTGGTGAATGACCAGCTCCCCTGGGTCAGACATAGCACTGGGATGTGTCTGCAGTCCAATGTACCCACACAGTTAGGGAACCCCCTGGCCTTGAAGCCTTCAGCAACTTCCCTAGGGTTATGGACGCAGATGAAGCTGTTCGCTACAATGTCTTGCAGCAGCTGGCATACCTCACATATTATCACCCTAGCCATGCAGGGAGCCACACTGAACTGGTTCCCAATGAAGCAGAGGCTGATGGAGGTGGCCAGTTTCATAATGGCCATAGCCACCTTCTTTTTTTGGTGTGATGGGGTGATGCATGACAGTATCCCAGCACTCAATGTGCAGTGACAGCAGTGAGACTATGTACACAAATGTGTCCCTGCTCATGAGGAAGCTCTCAAGCCACAGCTGATCATTCCAAATTGACAATACAATGCATTCTCACCAGTTAGAGCTGCTTGCCTGGGCCAACCTTGTGATCATTGCTCTGTAGGTTGATCCACAAATCGCTGTCAGGCTCAAGAACTACAGCTTCCTCTCAGTTCTCTGACTTCATCTCATGGTCCACTGACTGGTATAGCAAGGCCTGAAAAGCTGCTACCCTGCTTCAGCACCTTTGTAGAAGGTCCATTCATTGCCTACATTGTGTTCAGTAGCAGTAGCTCTCTATTATCGAGTGCCTCCATTCTCCAGTTGGACACCTCCAGAACATCCAACAGCATCTGGTTTTTCTCATAGATTCCATCAGGATTCATCAAAGCCATGTTGTTATGCAGGACACAACAGTTATTTTTTTGCTTAGAGCACCACCTGCTTGTGCTACAGGAGTTGAATAGATAGCACTGTTGAATAGGGTCATTAGAATTAGAATAGCCCTGCTCTTTACATATCAATTCCTACACGTCCCAGATTCTTATAACCACTCTTCCTCTAAAAACTTGGGATGTCTGATGACCCCAGAAACCCATGATCCACCCAGTACTGCAGATAGCATTTAGCGGAACAATGAATAGACCCACCACAAAGTATCATCCCAGCAAACACCCCCAACCTGGCAGAAGCTGGGGAAGAAGTGTGGATGGGAGGTCCCCATGCTTTTTTTGAATAGTTCCCACTAACACATCAAAAACTATGCCAGACATTGAGGTACCAGAACCACCAAATAATGTCACAGTCACAAATATCTGAAATCTCCCTACACCCAGTTTTCAATGGCATGCACACAGCTGAAAAAAGAAAGGCCCTGAGCAGAACACTGTAATGGCTGAACCCTGAATTAAGGGTTGTTGAATAGGGACATTTAGCATGAACAGCATTAAGATCCCTGCTCTTTACATTTCAATTCCTACACACCTCAGGTTTCTATAACCGTCCTCCTCTAAAAACATGGGGTTTTAGGTTTGTTGGGGATTACCCCTGAACTCCATCAAGCACTCAGTGGAAAAAAGGCAGATGTTGAGCAGAAGACTGAATGGATGAACCCTGAATTTCCCCCTCTCCTCAGACCAAATAGGCCCCCAAGAGTACAGTTGAGTGATTGGTAGGTTGGACAGTGTTGCCCAGGGAAGAGGAATGTGATTGGAGGGATAGCTGCAGTCCCTTCAAACTGCATCACAACCTGCCAGGCAAAGAATTGTGGGTGTGTGCAGCAGCAGGCCATTAACAACTATCCTCTTGGAAAATGGGAGATCTGGGGGACAATTTGCAGCAGGCTATGGATGTCACAGGTGTTCTGTTAGGAAAAGTCACTTGAGCAGATTCCCAAAAATGCCAGTAATTCACAATTCACACCTACATAGTTATGCATATGTGGAAAGTCAGACCTGCATGAAAAGTTCCATATACGTGTCTATATAACTTCTCTCAACCAGGGGAAGAAAGTATCTCGTGATGACTCTGGTCAAAGCATAGCAACCTCTCTCTCTCTCGGTGACCCATTTTGGCCCCAAAAATATACTCAATGGAGACACCAAAGAATCAGCCATGTCTGCCTGGCTGGGAACAGCAGCCAGATATATCTCTTAGCCATGACCCCAACTGGGCCTGGGAAGAACTGGCAGATTTGATTGATATTTGTGGGGAACAAAAGGTTCAAGGGAAGCTGGAAAATCAATTAAATACACCAGTCTATGAGGCCATTACCTAGGAAAAGAAGGTCCATGGCCACAGCCGGAACTGGGCATAGTGCCACAGCAAGATGAAGGCCCTGAAATGTGCTTTCCATTGGACTAAGGACCAGAATTATCATTCAGGGACAGAACACACAATAGCCTCATTCTATAAGCAGATGTCCCACAGTCTTTCATAGGACACGAGTGACATTTGTCTCCAATCCTTTGGGATGATGGGGGTGTAGGAGGCCACAGCATCACCTAGCCCACATGAGTCCACAGACTGTCCTGCCACTGAAGCAGGCAATGCAATATGCACTGTGCAGCCTTTAGGCAACCAGTCAGAGACAGAGGGGTAGGGGAGGAATGACTGTTCACAGCAGCTGGAGGATGGGGACAACTAAGATGAAGTTGTCTTGACCCTGACCCCACTTTCCCTCATGCCTTGGCTGCATAACCCAGAGGAGGAGGATACATCAGATTCCATGATGATAATGTCCCTGGAATTGTGGGACACACCAGAAATTCCAGAGACCCAAAGATCAGTGTCACAGCTGGACATGCCTGAGGATCCATGCTTGGGGACTTGTAAGTTATGGGGAAGGGGCCTTAGACTGGTTTGAGCAGCTAGGGCTTACATGGATCTAACCCTGCTTTTGCACCAATGCCAAGCATGGTGAGGTGGGAGGGAGGGCATTATTTTTGTAAGCAGCAAATAAGTCCGCTGCTTGCAGTCACACAATGTTTCACTTACATGGGGGTAGACATGCTGTGCCCTTTCTTAAAGTTGTTTGATGGGGGGAAGCATTAATTCATTTAGTGGCAGGAGAGTGTGCTGCTGAGAGGTGTACAATGAACTCCTTAGTGGACTGGGGAGAAATCTGGGTTCCTGCATAATCATCTTTGCAGGTGGCTGCATTAATTCACCAACTGGCAGGGAGGATGCTTGGTGATTGCCAATATTCTGTCCACTACAGTGAGTGGGGATGAGAACTTTGACCATGAACACCTTGGTTTTTGTTCCCATTTCTGTTACCATCTACCACATAGGCTGGAAGGTGGGGACATGTGCCCAAAGCACAGATATCAGCACGGACTGGAGCTGAGCAAATGCATGAATGCCCAAGAGAAAGCATGATAGAGGCTTTGATGGTGGCCTCAGAATTGTGAGTACAATTCACAGATGAATTGTGTGACAAACTCCAGGATTATAGAAAGGTTGAAGAGTGAGAGGCAGCAGCCCACCCAAGTGACAACCTCAGCGACTGCCACTGTGCCTATGAGCAAAGGGCGCCTCTACTCTCGCAGGCCAAGGAGAATGTCACTATGCTTTAGGTACAAATGGGAGGGTGAGACAGAGGAAGAATAGGGGGCAAAGAAGAGCCTATGATGGGTGATGGGTTTTTAGTAGGGGTGTGCAAAGTGGGCCCTATTTGATTCAGATTCAGCCCGAATCAGGGACAGTGATTTGATTTGTTGATTCGGATCACTGTCTCTGATTCGATTCGGCTGACTCTGAAGATTTGATGTTAATTCGGAGAATCAGCAATTCGGACATAAGTACAGTTTTATAAGTTTTTTCTACATACCTCAAGATACCAGCATGGCTTGTGAATGCTGCGATGCTGGGGTGGATGGAGCATCCTACAGGAGTGCAGGGGGACCCTCCACATGCTCAACAGTGAACCCAGAAGTATTTCCAGTCCACTTCTGGGTTCACTGAGGAGCGCACAGGGGGGCCTCCCGCACCCCCTGGCTCAGCAATTCGCTATGGAGGGACCCCAGGTGCCCCTCCCAGACCCAGGAGGCACCACTTGCCAGGGGATGCAGGGGGGGCCCACTGCATGCTCCCTGCAGATCCAGAAGTGGACCAGAAGTGCTTCTGGTCCACTTCTGGGTCTGTTTCCGAGCGCGCTGGGGAGCCCTCCACACTTCTGTGGGACACTTCATGCACCCCAGCATCACAGCATTCACGAGCCACCGGCTACCTAGAGGTATGTAGAAAAAACATTTAAAGCTGTGTCTATGTCTGAATCTCTGAATCTTTCCAAATCTCTCCAAATTGATTTGGAGGGTTCCAATTTGATTCAGAGAGATTAAAGGGTCCTCTGATTTGATTCAAATTTGGCGATTCAGCCAGCAAATTGGGCCAAATCTCTGCCATATCAAATCAGGAATTGAAGCATCACACATCCCTAGTTTTTAGTTGTTAGTGCTGTTGCTTCTGTAGGGAATTGGAAAGTAAGCATTACGTCCCTGCATTATTTCAGTTCTGCTTTAGTTACTCACAATAAAATAAATGCTTTGGTGAAATTAAAATTAATTTTCATCCATATCTGTCTGCTGTAATGGGAAGGTTTGTAGAGGCATGGGTTGTGTGGGGGAGGTAAGCCAAACCAAAGAAAACCAGGCTTGTTTCAGAAACACTGAACACACCTACCTCTGGACTGAGTTTGGCGGGGACTGCCCAGAATGCGAGTACCTTGGGGTACATCAGTGAGCAGTAATCAGAGGTGCTGGGCTGTCCCAGAATGTTGTTAACGCAGGGAGCAGTAATTGGGTGGGTGCTCCGCAGTGCACATAATATTTCCTCTGAGTGCATGCAGCTTCTAAAGGATCATTGGTGATTAGCAATAGAGAAGAACAAAGCAAATTCAAAGCCAGATTGGCAGGCTTCACTAACTGTTAATTGCCACTCACTACTGAAAGACAGGTATGCCCATCAACAGCTTATGCAAGCCCCTCACCCTACAAGCCAGCAAACCCCCTCCCTCTCCCCTTCTACACTTCCCCTCTTACACACAGAGAACATGAAATCGAACAAAGTAAACAGAAACTGTTATTTACAAACCAAATATTAACAATAATTAAACAAACTACAGAACAACTTTTATAAGATAATGATGCATAATTACTACAACAGAGACATTTCTTTTTACTACCGTAATGATGTATATAATTCATGAAAAAAATCAATCTAAGCAATAATGATTTCTAACTAAAAGACCATGGCTCTAAGGTGGACTTTCCAAGCTTGATTGTGAATTGATGGATGGCAATGTGTGGATCATCTGTAGTAGCCTGTCCTGCTCCCAGGGGCCGACAATCAGCATGCACAGAATCATTGCAAGGAGCCCAGCCATTATTTGCCGGTCCTGCTGGGTCTGGGAATACCTCCTGGCCTTGGAATGATTTCTGCTACCCTGGACAGCCATGAATCTTCCAATAGCCAGATGGATCTGTCCCACCATGTCACACAGCCAATGCTCACAGTCCTTGAGGGCATTCACAATCCTTTCTGTGTGCATCAGCAGAAGCCTGTCTCAGTAGCCTGAGTGCCCTCAGTGGCAGCATTGCAAGCAGAGCTCAAAATCAAGAAATGCAGGAAATAGAGTGATTTGAGGATGCTTGGTGCTCATAAAAAATGCACTCAGTGAATCTTGCAAGCAGGTAAGAAGCAGTCAGCCCAAAATTACCAAGAAGGGGTGCCTGGCTATGGGTAGTAGCAGGCCATGAGTGGCTGCAAACAAGTGCCCACCTGCTTTGGCCACTGATGTGTCCCGCTGCTGTGTGTCACCCTGTACCTCCCTGCACTGCCTGCTAACCCCTGGAGACTTTAAAGCACTATCCTATGCCGCCCCTCTCCCTCCCTTCATCTCACAGCCCAGCCTAATCACAGCAGTCAGTTCAGGTGACAGGTGGCTTAAGGGGTCCCCATGGCTTCACATACCAGGTGTGGAGGTCGAGCTTCATGGTCTGTCTTCCTCCAAGGAAGCAGCAGGTGACATGACCAGAACCCTACCACTATCTTCTCCACTGGACTCCTCATGAGTCGCAGTCGTGGTTGGCAATGTCTCAGCAGGTGAGAGCACCCTGGGGGTCTCTGTCTCTGTGTGCTCACAGCAATCCAGTACCTCCATTAGTGGCTGGAGGTATTTGCAATAGGCCATGTCATGCAGTGGGGTGCCCTGCCACTGCTCTGCCACTGCCAGTACCCTGCCACTGCTCTAGTGTGGATGTTCATCAAGGGAGCAATCCTGGATGCACAAGCAAAGTCCATCCCAACTCGGCGGAAAGGCAGCAGGAGGGCACTGCATCCCCCTTGGCTCTCCAGGGAACTGGTGGACCTTCTGCATCTTAAAAGGAAGACCTATAAAGGATGGAGGACTGGAACCACCATCAAGGAAGAATACTTTGCATTAGTCCAGACTTCCAGAGAGCAAATCAGGAAAGCCAAGGCTGCGATGGAACTCCAGCTAGTTACAAATATCAAGGAAAATAAAAAGTCCTTTTTCAGATATGTGGGGAGCCAGGGGAAAAGCAGGGGCAACACTGGACCCCTGCTAAACCAGATGGGGCAACTAACAACTGATGCCCAGGAAAAAGCAAACTTGCTAAATGGGTACTTTGCATCAGTTTTCCATCAGCCCCGTCGGACGGCCCTGCCCATTATGGGTCAGGGAGGCCCGGGTGAGGGAGATGCCTTGCCCTCCATGGAAGCTGACCTCGTGAAGGAACACCTTGACAGGCTGGATACTTTCAAGTCAGCCAGCCCTAACGGGTTATACCTAAGGGCACTTAGGGAGCTGGCAAGCATCATAGCTCAGCCCCTAGCACAGATCTTTGAGAGTTCTTGGCAGTCTGGTGAAGTGCCTGATGATTGGAAGATGGCCAATGTGGTGCCTATCTTCAAGAAAGGGAGGAAAGTAGATCTGGAAAACTATAGACCCATCAGCCTGACCTCTATCATGGGGAAAGTCTTGGAAAAGATTATCAAGGAGGCCATCCTTAACAGACTAGCTGACGGCAATATCCTGAGGGATACCCAGCATGCGTTTGTTGCGGGTAGGTCTTGCTTGACCAATCTCATTTCCTTTTATGACCAGGTGACTTATCACCTGGACAAAGGGGAAGATATTGACATCATATACCATGACTTTAAAAAATCCTTCGATCCGGTATCCCACGATCACCTCTTGGTTAAACTGGCTAACTGCGGCCTTGATGTCACCACAATCCGCTGGCTGGGGAACTGGCTCTGTGGTAGGACTCAGAGCATGGTGGTCAACGGGAGCCATTTGTCTTGGTGTGGTCTATCACAAGGCTCTGTCCTAGGGCCTATACAGTTTAACATTTACATCAGCGATGTGGACATTGATGACAGAAGTAGGCTGGCCAAACTGGACAGACTCATGAAATGGGTGGATGAGAACCTGATGGTGTTCAACACCGAAAAATGCAAGGTTCTCCACCTTGGGAGGAAAAACCTGCAGCACCCTTATAGGCTCGGTAGTGCTACGTTGGCTAGCACTACAGATGAAAGGGACTTGGGGGTCACGGTTGACCACAAGATGAACATGAGCCTTCAGTGTGATGCTACAGCTAGTAAAGCAAGCAAAATGCTGGCTTGCATCCATAGATGCTTTTCAAGCATATCCTGGAACGCCATTCTCCCACTGTACTCGGCCTTGGTGAGGCCACAGCTGGAGTACTGCATCCAGTTTTGGGCTCCACAATTCAAAAAGGATGTAGAGAAGCTTGACAGGGTGCAGAGGAGAGCCACGTGCATGATCAGAGGTCAGGAAAACAGA
>NW_017728943.1:104592000-104601827 GCF_001723895.1 Crocodylus porosus
GCCACCTGAGGCGGTTCAAGCACCCACTTTGAACGCCTTCAAAACACATTTGGATGCTTATCTTGCTGGGATCCTATGATCCCTGCTGACTTCCTGTCCCTGGCGTGAGGGGCTGGACTTGATCCTCCGCAGTCCCTTCCAGCCCAAATGTCTATGAAATCTATGAAACATTGCTGTGAAAAACAGCCTGCAGCATCTTTGCCTTGACATGATACTGGACCACCATCCTGTTGTGCCCCGATCACCCATTCTCCTGGCAACATCAAGATAAATGTGCCAGTTGGCCCGCAGGCTGCAGACAAACTGGCACATGACCTCAGGGTCCCCCAACACTCATACCAGGCTCTTTGTTTTGGCGAAGGTCCAACTGAACCTAGACCTACATGCCCCAGTCCACTCCATTCCCCACAAATGTCAGATATCTCAGATCAATAAGGGGTACCCCAGGGAGCTGTGCATTCAATTTATAAGTCTTGAGGTGACTGGGCCAAGGGAAGTTCAGTCGCCACCCCCTATTGTTGCTGGGCAACGTTTGGACATCAGACATCAGACATGCTAGCACCCGGCCGTGGCAACTTTGTATCTTATAGGCAAACTTGTTTTGGATGTCTTCTAGCTTTGCTAGGTCTTCTAGCCCTGTGTATGCCATGGCACAGTAGCGGGCTACCCAGTGAGTCATGTATTGAGTTAGGCCCTTGATGGGCACCCACAGGCTCCTTCTTGGGGCATAGCACAACAGCAGGCTACCCAGTAACTGTGTGTCAAGACTGTGTCAAGACATACTCCAAGGAGGGCATGGTCTGAACTGCTGAGAAGTTCAGACATAGTGGGTGAAGGAATGAATGCTGACAGAACTCGCCCACTAGTCATAAAGCTGGCACACTTAATGCTCATGTGAGCTCACAGAACTCCATTTGTTGGGTTTACATAAAACTGGTAAGCAAATTAATGGTGCTAGGGGGACAATTACACCACAGCCAGCTTCAAAAGGATGTTTTTAGAGGTTCAGGGTTTTAGAGGGGAGCAGTGGTTCCTCATGGCTGTTGTTGGGTAAAGTCCGGGGATTTTTGCTGGCCTCGCACGATCTATGCTTTGCGACTGTTGCAAGTTCTGGTGCCAGTAAGTGGTGTTTACCAGGGCTCCCCCCTGTTGTCCTAAAACATTCATTACACACAAACACCTGCAAACTGTAGTGACACTTGGTGGACAAGGGGGCTCATTACACAAAAATTGTAGCGATAACCAATGGACAAAAGGACTTACCACACATTATTCAGTGAATTACCATGTACACGTGATGTTTAATGGCTGCACCATTCCATGTTGTGTCATTGCAAACTAAACTACATCGGAATGGAGATTAGTTTATGATAACACAAACTAATCACTCACCAATAACTATAACTATAACTCACCAATAACTTGCATACGTGTAAAGTGTGATACCATTAAGCCACACAAAAGGGCAATTTTTGTCACATGTACAAGCTCCTGTTGTCATATGTATAAGCACCCATGGGGCACGGGGGGCAGGCTAGCCTTGGCCCAAGCTGTCTGCTTCAGCTGAGCAGGCAGGTGTACTCTAGCAACCCACAACTTCTGGCATGGGCCACTGCAAGCATATGGCTGGATTTCTGGAATAAAAAATGAATATCTGTTCATTTATTAATTCAATCTATGCAGTTTAGACTAACCTGCAAAAATGGAATCAAATCAGCTTCAGGCTTTTTGACTGTCTGTACTTAGTGCTTATGTTTAAATGTGATCAGCATTTGCAAGTAGGTCCATGATGATTCTTCAGTCTCCACAGAGGTCAGACTCTTTGCTTTTTTGTGACTCAAGCTAGAATGATGAATTCCTACAATAACAGTAAATGATTCAGCAGAAGCCTCTTTGTGGTCTATTACTGATGTTTCAGAGGAGCAGGAAGCTGGATTTAAAGCCACATTCATGACTGTTGCAAATAAATTATATTCTTTAAAGCTTTATCAGTATTCCATGTGTACAAATAAAATGGGAAAATGTAACAGTTTTTCTGTTTTACTGTTTATTAGTGGTGTCCTTTATACCTAAAAATGCAGCTACTGCTATATTGCTGATTTGCTTCAGAAGACCTGTCTGAATTTAAAAGGAACTGTGATGTATTAAGATATAAGTTATTTAAGAAAAAGCTGATATATATTTTGTAAAAATGTCAGAAAAGACTGCCAACAAAGCGGGTGGAAAATGATCTTTTGCTGAATTTCAGTTGTTCTGCTGACACAAGTCAATGTATACTGAATTGACTAATGCTTTTTGCATTGTGGTGAGGATGGGCTTTTTTTCCAAGGAAATAAAAGTCCCAAGCAAAACCATAAAAAATAGTCCATTACTTGTGATGTTTATTGTGCTCCAGGTAGCTTGATTACTTTTTAAGGGATTTTGCTTATTAGCATAACAACTTATCTGCTTTTGGAAATTGTCTAGCCCCTGCCATCAATTAAGTTCTGCCTTTATTTTCAACTAATTTGACTCACTTGTGAAAAAAATTATCATCCTCAATTAATGGGTTTCTTTAATGCATGTTTATTGTGACAATTTACTAATTTATAGTAAAAAATTAAGTTTCAGGGTCTTGGTGGTATAAGAACAATTTTTTTGGAGAGCAAATGTTCACTTTTCTGATTCAGATCAGTGACCAAAAGTATTCTGAACTCTGAAGTTGTTTGGTGGCCTGTGGGTAATGCACCAGTGAGAGTGTACTGCAGGTTCAAGTGGACGAGTGTTTGCTATTAATAAAAGTTAAAAGGCTACTCTGATTTTGTTAGCAATGCAGGAAACTCAACTAAAGCATGAGTATCTTACCTATCATTACAAACAGTATTATGGTATATGATGTTAGTGTAGATCATTGTGTGCACTTTAATTCTTGCCAAGAATATTTTATTTCCAGAATTTCTCTTGCAGCCTTGAAAATTTAAAAAAAAAATTGCTCTCATATACCTGTCTCACCCTTTTTAGAATAAATTAATATAAAAACTCCATGATCACAATCTTAATATATTTTTTCTGAACTAATGAACCCAGTCCAGCTTGCAAAAGTCAACAAAGTGCTGCTAACAATAGTGCCTTTCTTTTCAATAGGTAAGATCTTCATGTCTTCACAAGCCAGGTGGATGTCCATCTCTGTGGCATTATGAACTACCTGAGAAAACTGAAGGGAGCTGATGAAGGTTTCTAAGAACTCGTTTGTAATGTGATTCTCCGTAGACTCCCTTTCCCAATCCCCAAGACAATGAACATAGACTGGAATTTGTTGTCCATCTTTCCCGAAGTCATATATCTTTCAGTAAAAGCTGGACACTTCATCCTAAAATGCTATAAGTAAATACAATATTCTACAGTTAAGCTCCTAAAAGTTGTACTTGGTGGGAAGGGGGGGAACATTGTTGGCAACCTATGGCCCACAGGCTGGATTCAGCCCACAGAGCCATTTTATTTAGCCCAAGGACTTGGTAGGCTCCTGTGGTGTTTCTGGCAGATGGCTTTGGAAGTGTCTCTGAAGCAGGCTCTCAGTGGCTGGGTGGTGGAGAGAAGTGGCAACACTGCAGTGAAAAGACCTACGTGGGTGAGACCATCCTGATTTCAATAAATCTGCAGTGGTGTAACAGAGGAGTGTCTGGCCTATTACTATTATTTAAATGATGCATGTACCTAGAGCAGTTTTTGTTAAGAAGGATCGAAATGATGAACCTTATTATTTTACCAATGTTTCAGCAGAACTCCTGAAATACTACAATTACAGAGAAGTCAATGGCATTGTACATCCCACTGGATATACAGGGCCAATTAAATGAACAATAGAGGCTTGATCCATGTGTATTCATGCATCACAATCAAAGTAATTTGGGGCAGAAGCACTGCAACATAAAAATGATTATACCAGGATATTCCGAATTCTATCCTGCCACTGCCACTGTTCGTGCTGTTTGGCTTCAACTGAGTCATTCCAACATCCTTTCTTAATTTCCCCATTTGTAAAATGCAATCAATAGTTGCCCATCTGATTCTCAGGAGTGACATGAGAAATACTATCTACATAGTACTTTGACCAGATAAATCATGATGAAAACACCACATGTGAGAAAATCTGTAATTTTAACTTCCATCCCATATGAACATACTCGCAGTTTCAGAGTTATTTCATAACACTGAAGTTTTTGCAAGTGCTTCCTAGAGGTCTGTATTCCATTCTATACAGGCTCTTATCTTACCTCCTCATGATGCATCCAGAAGTGTCTTAAGTGACCAACTATCATACACAGTTTATTTTCTCTCTTTCTCTCTTGCTACAAAAATAATTTTATAGGTAGCAGAGTGTTTTGTTTGGGGGCGGGGGGTATACTTATGTGTATGCTGCTACTCGTGCACACAGGTGAAAGTCAAAGGAACAGACCTTGCACCTTGGGTGGGAAAGTGGTGTGGCTTTGAGTTCTGTGCAAATTTTCTCCCTCATCTTAGATCATACTACAAGAAATACCTTCTTTAGCACAGACAATTCTTTTCCTTGTTAGTAAATGAAGTGCCAACCCAAAAAACACAGAGAGAAGACAATGAGAAACACTTCCAGTTACAGAAGTATATTCAAGTGGATATTTAATACATGAAGTGAAAAAATTGCGAAGACATAAGGCTGAGGTTAAATGATGCATCTAGGTCATACAACAAAACAGTGGGAGACCGCCACAGACCTCTCTCTCTCTCTCTCTCTCTCTCTCTCTGTATATACATATAGATATAGATATAGATATACAGAAATAAATAGTACTTTGACCAGGTAAATTGTGAAGTAGTATAAGAATGGATAAATTCCTATATATATATAGGAATATAGTGTTGATAGAACAATGCACATCAGCTTTTCAAATGCAGAACCATTAGACAAGCATGTTCACTAGTCCACATATTTTTCTTCTCAAGTTTTGATATCTTACCATATCTGAAATAACTGCTCAAAGCTGGTCAAAGAAATGAGCCAGATATCATAATTCCTGCAGGCTTCTACCCACAGAGGAAGTATTCAGTCATAAAAAGAATTCCATCCTTATCTATTTTTCCTTATGAGAGGGAAATTGCAATCCTGGTGCCATAAACAATATCTGAAAATCTTCAAGACATGGGTAGAGCAGATGAGTGGAAACAACTTTTCACAACAAAAATAATAATATATTACAGAAAATATATGGGCTCAGCTACTCCAGAAATGCTGGAGTAATCCCATCTGAGCTATAGACAGGTATGCTCAGGCTCATCCTTATTCCATTAACAGGAACATCAGCTGTGAAGATGGCCTCCAAAAAACAGGATACCAGTGACTAAAAGGAGAGGGATTAATGGAAAGCTAATAGTGAAGAGAATCCCATCTTGAAAACAGGAGCAATTTACAATTGTTAAACATTAACAATCGCGCTCAATTACATGTTGCCTGTAGTTCACAAGTAGCAGTGCTGGCATTGAGATACACTTCTTTCTTTGCAGGTATGTCTTACCCAAAAAACTTCCCATTCAAACAAACTGGGAAATCTTTAGTATCACTGTCCCTTGCAGAGCTGTGCAGGAAACATTTTTTTTAAGAATTAACTTCTAAGCAGTTAATTTCTCAGTAGTCTGCGCACGTACTAGCCAGTTTATTCTCTTATCCTCAACCTCACCTGCAGTATATTCATTATCTCCCTAAGATGATAGATCATCAGGACATTCAATGTGTCAACCAAGAATAGGTAAGTTTAGAGAGATCGAAACAATGAACTAAAAAGACCTAAGTTAGATTCTAGTTTTCCAGTCATGGAAATGGTGTGGTACATTGCTGTGATGCCAAAAGAAAATCTGCACACTCTCCCTTCACTTCATATATTGGTCTAAACCAACAGGACCATTATTTTCCACTACTCTGACCTCCTAGCCATAGCCCAGTCCAGAAAACCAGAACCTAGCAGTTACTATATCAAGGCTACAATCTGAGCGATAGACAGGTATCTGTTTAAACCTTTGCTCCTGGGAGGTAAAACTGGCCTATACAAGCAAAAAAAAAATTATTAACACTCCTGTGAAATGTCACTGACAGATCCGGGACCTTCCTTCCTATTATTTTCTTAGTCCACTCAGGATCCAGGAGATGGGTTATGTGATCTCCTCCTGAAACTAGATCTGACTATATGTTCATCTTTGCTGCCAAACATGCTGAAAATTAAGATGAATTAACTTACAATGCTTGTCATGTAAACAGTTCCTCTTAGTAGAAAAGAAAGCGTAGCAAAGATTGCAGGAAAAATGTCATTTTTAGAATGGAAATGGAAAAGCTGGAAAACATTTCTTCTTCCTCTTCTTTTTATTCATTTGTGTTTGGTGGAGGAAGAAATGGTCTGGATAAATCTTGTTGCCTCACAAAAATACTTTGGCAAGAATATTTTGTTGCACCAGCACAGCTCTGAGATATGAAATTCAATCTTTTGGAGATCTGTGAGTTCAGACTTCCCTGGAGAGTCTTGAAGTCCTGCATGTATTTCTGACTTGAAATCTTAGAAACATGTCCCCAGCAAGCACTTATGAGCAGAAAACTGTCAAAGCAATTAAGCACTTATGTCTCTGTAACTTTGTTTTAGCCTCCATTCCCTGGTTTGAGAAACTTCTTTGTAGTGTTACTAGCAAGGTTGTTCCTAGGCACAGGTGACTGGTGCCTCCTGAGTTGTGGGGGGGGATACAATTTGTGGGTGGGCCTGGGGGAAGGCCAAAAGTCCCATATCCACTCCTATAATTCTGTGCCGCGGCTTACTGCCCCCGCCCATCCCCGCCCCCCCAGCATGCTGCCAGCCAACACGGCAAAAAAACTGCTCCATCCTGAGTGGTGCTGAGTTGGGGACCAATCTCAGGGGGGAAGCACGTGTCCCCCCCTATGCCCTTCTACCAGTCAGTCGCCTGTGGTCCTAAGCTTTTTGACAGACTGTACACCTGGCATGGAGAACAGGAAAAAAGACCACATGCAGTTTTCATAGAAGGTGGAGTAGTTTCACCCAGCACAGACTGAAGTTACATTTGTCATGTGATCAGCCTCTTGAAAGCACTCTACACGCTTTGACAGATGTGCATGGCTGCAGAATGCTTCAAAAGTGCCTGATCATGCAAGAAATTAACCCTCATTACATAAGGGTTCAAATGAAAGTGCTCCGAAGCACAGTGCCATCATTAACTTCTCTCTGATTGGGGCTGGGCTAAGGAAGAGAAGCTGCAGACATGCAGCTCCTCGGCTGGATCACCTCTGAAGTGGAGCTTTATCCCCCACCCTCCCAACCCAACAGCAAATGTTTAACACATGGCATTTAGTGTACTGTTGACCCTGATGGGCCCCAGCTCAATGAACTACATGGTAAATTATGAGTCTTTTGGTTTCGGAGTAATATCATGCAATATACAACTCAGTACAACTTGCTGCTTAAAAGTGTTTATGGGGTACCTGTGCTGAAAATTGCAGCAGTTTCAAAAAAGGTAAAAGACATCAGTTCTGAATGAGCTAAGTCTACAGATACCTGTAGTATTTTGCTCATATGCAACTTACTACAGATATGTTTAGTTCAAGGCCAGGGTTTTCAGATTTGCCCCTCACTTCCATATGCTCAGGGAGAGCAGGATCAGATAGTAAGGAAGGGGGAAAGGGACTACAAGGGGAAGAAGTTGGGACCATGGGAGCTATCTGACCTACCTCCTCCCTGCATTTATTTTTGTGCTGTAGTAGTGGGAGGGGGATGAATTAAAGGCAAACCTCCAATAATTATATTCTACACCTGGGAAATTCTAATACATTTTCCATATATAGAATACAATTATTGGAAGGTCATCATGTATTCTGGGTCATCTTATATTTGAATAAATACATTACCACAAAACTGTACATGTCACTAAGGTAGCCCATACTTACCATAGTTATATCTTACTCCATATTACATAAAAATGAAGTATAACTGAGCTTATTACATTCATTTTTACTTTTGAGAAAAACTGAAATTAAAAAACATTACAGGATTCCCATGCTCTTTTTGGTCAACTCAAACAACCGTCCAATATCCAATACAATGCACATGGTTTTGTTTTTGGAGAATGCCAATGTGAATTTATTTCAATAAAATGCAGAAAATGTGTGAAAAAATAAAAGAACAATGCTTTGTCAAAAAATGGCATTTTTGAAAATGAAGTTGTTTCATAAATATACCCTTTTAAAAAATGTATGATACATGTTTCATCATCATCTCTTTTTACGCAAAATAACTCTTCTTTTAGTTCCGTATTTATGCCTAACTTGTTTCTGATCAGTTGTAGCCTTATTTGCCAGATTTTTATTGTTAAAGAAAAACATTTAGCAAACTAGCTAATCAGATTGGCCAGTAGAGATTCTCTGTGTTTTGTTATTGATAACATTATTTTTAAATCCTGGACAATAAAAAGCCACTTATCCATACAAGTAGAGTATTTGGTTTACAAAAAAAAGGGGGGGGGCAGCATACTACGCATGTACGTATTGAGCAAAAGGTGAACATTGTTTTCATAGAGCCTAAGGGTAGATGGACATCCTGTATATGATTTGCATTCAAATGTGCTTTTCTTGTGATTTTTTTTAATCCTTCATGTATGTGTGTGAATAGACACTTCTAACTTTTTCCTACCTTTTCAACCTATTTTATGGTCTAGATCTTCATGGCTTCATCCCACTTCCCTTCAGATAAAGATATCAAAGATTTTTTTGATAAATATCACAATTGGACTAGAGAATCATCCTCATATTCCGCTCCATCTTTTTTTACTCCTGTTTAAATAGACATAATTCAAAATTAGATTTTATTGAGAAGATAAGGTAAAAAATTCCTGGGTTACCTTGGATGCGCTTTATCTTTGTCAGTTTGGTTTAAGGCTCAAGTATGGAACGGAAAGGCCCTGATGGTAACACTGATGGTCTTTGTCTAGCAGTGGTTAAGAATCATATGTTCACATCCATTAATTTAAAACTCAGTTGCTTCTGATTCTAGGAGTAGTTGTTGAGTAGCCCCGGATGAGCTGAGCTCTGTATGACACAAGGCATGTGTTAGGGGCCCTAACAAGCTACCCAACCAGGGCTAATTGCTTAATTGGCCACACCTCTCTGCGGGGCTTTGACTGGCACCCCTATGCTAGGTAATAAACCAGCTGTCCACTGTCTGGGCTTCCTGACTGACTGCTGTGGAGATGAACCTCCCTATTTAATTTCACGTGTAGCAAAAGGCTGCAAGCCAGCCAATAGTTGCTCTGAAGGTCTGCTCTGATGAGCCTTTCTGTTCCTGTACTCTTGGTTCTCTGCCTCCTAACTCTGCTTATCTCTGTTCCTGAACTCTGACTTCTTGGATATTCCCCCTTCAACCTGGTAACTTGGTCTCTGACTCTTGATTCACCTTAACTTTGGATCGGACCACCTGATGTATCCTGACTTTGGCTCCTATCTCCTGGCTCAACCTGACTTCAGTACTAGCTTCTGACTCCTAAACCTTGACTCAGTCTGTGATTTTGGCTCTACCCCAGGACTTCCCTTTGGATCCGGTAACTTGATAACTGACTCATAGGCGGGTGATCCAGGCTGACCTGGACATGTTCAGCAAATGGGCAGATGAGAACCTGATGGTGTTTAACACCAAAAAATGCAAGGTTCTCCACCTTGGGAGGAAAAACCTGCAGCAAACTTTGAGGCAAAGCATCCACGCCAGAAGATAGGCGGGTGATCCAGGCTGACCTGGACAAGCTCAGCAAATGGGCAGACGAGAACCTGGTGA
>NW_017728943.1:104602222-104623639 GCF_001723895.1 Crocodylus porosus
ATGACCCCAGCTGACTTCCTGCCCTTGGGCAGGGGGCTGGACTCGATGATCTCCCGAGGTCCCTTCCAGCCCTGATGTCTATGAAATCTATGACTCCTTTGACTCACCCTGTAGTTTGGCTCCTGCCCTTCCTCATTGACCTAACCATTAAACAAGACTGCCCACAACTTAGTCCTTACAACTGGGTTCCCCATATTCATGCTTCCCCCTTTGATCCCCAAAGCTGCTTCAATCTTGCAGCAGTCCTACTGCCAGCAGAAAGCTTTCAGGGCTACAAAGATAGGGGTTGAATATAATCCCTTATGGATCTGAATGATGATGGTATATGACAATGAGGGTTGTGAGTTATTTTATTAGATGTTAGGCAGGTGAAGGATAACATCTAGATTCATGGTGAGGCAAATAGGGCACTTTTACATGTGCTCTGGAGGTCAGGGGTGGGGGATGGCACCTTAATTAGAGCGGCTGACGTTCTACTGTTCTTCCTGCACTTAAAAAAGCTGGTGGGGCACTTGAAAGCTCATTTGATGTGTTTGAGTGTGCTTGAGAAAACTCTCTTTCACAGTTGAATCCCATGACTCAGCTCCTACTGTAGCTGGAAGATGTAAAAGCAATAGTGCAGTGGTGTTCACCTTTGTCATGGAAGCTGTGAAAAAAGTAATGTACTTCAGGAAGTCGCTGTGTGCTGTACAGCTGCTGACAAAGACAAAGCAGCAGTCAGCAGTAGCTCTCTCTCTAGCTGGAATCTGTCAGAGAGGTGTTCCACATCACTAAGTACAAACTGAGTCGCCTCTTTAGTAACAAAACATTCCCTTTCTATTTTTTTCTTCTACAAGCCACACATGGGTTTTAACGCCATCCACATACATTTAGACTATATATACGGACAAATGCACATTTAGACTATATGCATTCATGATCAGAAAGAAGGTCCTCTTCTGGATCAAAAGTTAGTTAAAAAGGTTTTCATAATAGAGAAAAGTAGGTTCCCCAACAATATGTGCTGAGACCTATACTATTCAACAAATTTATAAATGATCTAGAAAACTGAATAAATAGAAAGGTGGCAAAGTTTGCATATGATACATCTTTCTTCAAAAGCTGATGGCAAAGATTTATAGAAAGATCGCATGCAACTGAGTGGATGGGCAATGAAGTGGCAAATAAAATTCAACGCTGATAAGTAATATGTAACCTGGGTGGACTCAGGTATGTACTCCCTTCTCCAGTTGAAGAGAAATGTCAGCAGGGCAGGTGTGCTGTGGGGAGACAACTGCTGGCTACACACAGTTTCCCTCTTTTCCCCTATACAGAGACAGACCAACACACTCTATAACTTAACTATATGCAAGTTTCTTAATATTACAATATAAATAAGAAAAGATGAAAAATATATATATATATATTAGGGCTGTGCAAAATTTCACCAGTTCACCAGGGCAGTTTCATTTCAACTCTGTTTCAACTTGTTTCGAGCTGGAAAGAGCAAAATTGAAATGAAACACAGAGTTTCGAAACAGGCTTGAAATAAAATGAGGCAAGTCGAAACGTTTCAACCTTTTCAGAACGTTTCAAGTTTCGAAGCTCAAGATGGGCTTGCCTGTAGGGAAACAGAAATTAAAGTAAGGAGAGGGAGGGGGAAGAGCGGGGAAGGGGTGGGAAGGAGGAAGGAAGGAGCGCTCTCATTATTGACTGTGTAGCTGGCCAGGGACTGTTATCCTTCCCTGAGGTCCCTTGCAATCCCAGTGCTCTGGGGGAGGGATGGAAAAACTGCATAAAAGGCAGCAGTGTTTGAACTGCCCTGCTTTCTGCCTTGGTGTCAGTTGAGTGAGGGCGCACCTTAACACACACACAGTGTTACCCACCCATGTCATGAGTTTTGCCTGTCAGCAGCTAGAGGTGCAGGGCCCCAGAACCCAGAAGCCCTGCACTGATCTCCTTGATGGCTGCAGCAGGCGCTAGCATGCTTGCAGTTTTCACCCTGCTGCACCTTAACATGAGTCATGAGTGTCACCCATGTCATGAGTTTTGCTTGTCTGCAGCTTGAGGTGCAGTTTCCCCCAAACCCCTGCATGTACGTTCTTGAAATTTAGTAGGCTTCATTACCCCAGCAGGGGCTAGCATGCCTGAAGTTTTGACCCTGCTGTGGCTTAACACTTACACGTGACATGAGTTTTTTGCTTTCAAGACTTTGAGGTGCATTTTTCCTGAAACCCCTGCACCTACCTCCTTGAAACTTGGTAGGCTTCATGCCCTCTGAAGGGGCTACCATTTCTGCAAGTTTCATCCAAATCAAGCCAGAAATTACAAAGTTATAGGCTGTTTCAAGCTTCCCCATTATAGCCTATGGGAGAAATGTCAAAAAAGCGTCAAAACAGCAAAACTGTTTCGACAAAACAAAACAGAACAGCAGTTTCGAATGGAAACGAAATTCAAAATGAAACTCTATTCCGTCGAAATGCAAGTTGAAATGGAGTGGTGCTGTTTCACACAGCCCTAATACATACATACACACACACACACACACACACACAAAGTATTTACAATAACAAGGATTATAGGTAATATTTACACAGTTCTATACCTCTCTCAGGATACAGTTAACAATTATAATAAAATTCTAACCTACGTTTCAACAAATGTTTTATAACCTTAAACTCTATCAAAATGTAAATCTACTTAGATATTACATACAAATCAAATACTTAGCCTCATAATATAACATTCAAGATTTCAATATAACTCAATCACTTTAGATTTTATAATTTACACTTATAAACCATGAAATATAAACCACACAATGTCTGGCGCCCACTCACAACGTATACGGCGCAACACCCTAGAATATAATTAACTCTACAAGGAGTCTCAAGGCCCAGGCTATTCTGGAGCCTTAGCCACATTCCTGTGGCTGTGAGGGTTGTGGGGGAGAAGCTCCCCCAGTGCCCTTCAGACTTTCCCCAGCCCAGCCAAAATAATATCCTTTAACCCAAAATAAAACTTCAAACTTGGGGAGCCTTGTCATTCTGGGCTTTCCCTTTAATGGTCTGCTTCCCTGACCCAGGTAGATTCCCCCTCCCCTGTGGGAATCCCCTTCTCCAGGAACTCACAACTCTGAGAAGCTGGGTAGAGGCTCCTCCTGGAGAGTTGCTGCCTCTCCTACCAAGGCTCCAGCTGTCTCTGGCTCCCTTTGGGCCTGCTGGCTGCCAGTGGCCCTGTGCACTGTGGTGTTCACCGAGGGTTTTACTCTTCTGCTCGGGGTTTGGGCCCCAAGCCACCTTTTGACTGGGGCCCTTCATGTGAGGCTTCATCTTTAGATATTTGGCCTTGTGCCAGGGGGGTGGTAGTCCCCAGCCACCCCACATGGTTCCCAGGACCTGGCTTCACTCTCAGACTCTCCATTCAGTACCACCTGCACCAAGTCTTCCTGGCTTCATGCCAGGAGTTGGAGCCCCGAGCCACCTCACATGGCTCAGGGCCTCAGCCCCACTTGAATCACACCATGCACCATCTGTGCACTGAGATTCTAGCTGCTTACCAGGGGTTGGGGACCCAAGCTGCCTCGTGCAGCTCCCAGGGTCCTGGCCCCTCTTGGACCTAATGTGCTGCGCCGCCTGCACTGAGCCCCTGGCCCCCCACTTTGTGCAGCTCCCAGGGTCCCCACTTCATGCACCACTTGTGCACCACACCTCTGGCTGCACACTACAGGTGCAGACCCAAGCTGCCTCATACAGCTCCCAAGGTCTAACTCTGTGCACTGAACTGTTTCTCAGCAGTGTGGCTGTGGGCTGCAGCACTTGGCACTTCCATTTGGTGAGGAGATCTTTGGCTCTTCAGGCCTATTGCTCTGCCCTGCTGGGCAGCTCTCCCCACCTCTTCTTAGTCCTACTCTCTTTTTCATTCCTCAACGCAGCATGTCCAAGTGCTGGGCATGCTGTTCTTTTATACCCTTCAGAGGCTCCACCCCCAGATTGCAAAAGGACCAATCAGGGTAAGGGAAAGTATAGCCCTCACCCAGGTTCAGGCTCTCTGCCTTGCCCCAAGCAGGGGCAGGGCTGCCTCTCCTCTACCACCACCTGATTGGTGGGAATGTCCCACCAGTGGCTTGAAGCCCTTTTGAGCTAGCAAGACAGGCTGCTACTGGCATGCCCACCACAAATATAAATGGGAAGAAATAATTCTACATATTCATGAAGTATGGTGGACTCTGAATTACCTTACCCTCAAGAAGAGTGTTTGAGTCTTTGTGATAATCTTTTAAAAGCATTGGTTTAACATATCCAAAAAGGTAAAAGAATATTAGGATTCTTTAGGTAAGGAACTGAAAACATTACTTTATCACTGTATAAATTTATGATAAATCTGCATCTTGAATCCTGTACACAGTTGTGGTCAACCGATCTCAAACAGGATACAATAGAACTAGAAGAGGTATAGAGAAAAGTGACAATCAGAGGTATGGAACAGATTCCATCCACAGAAAGAAAGAAAAAGAAAGAACTCTTCAGCTTGGAAAAAAATGACTGAGGAACGGTTATGACAGAAGACCATTAAGAAACATCAACCTTCTGGAAAGAGTGAATAGGGAGCTATTATTCTCTATGTCACATGATACAAATAGTAGGGGGAACTTGATGAGATTATCGGGCAGCAAGTTTAAGGCAAACACAAGTAGTTTTCAGTACAATGCATTAATTAACTTGTAGACTACATTGCCAGAGGGTATTTTCAGGGTTCAGCAGTCAAGGGTACAACCTAAGGCTCAGGACATCCCTAAACCTATGACTGCTGGAAACTTGGGGGAGCAGGTAGGACAGGAGCTAGATCACTCTGCACATGCCCTGCTTTCTAATCTTTACTCTTCCTCTTAAAACATCCACTGCTTGCCAATGTTGGAGAAAAGTTGCTGAGCTGGACAGACCTTTGAGTTGACTTGGTAATGGCCATTCTTATACACTCTCAGCTGATCTAAAGCAGGATATCTGCATTGACTTCAATTACTTTAAATTCAAAATTTATCCATATCTCCTAACGTAAGTCAGACAGGAAGTACATTTATATGTGATTATGATGAAGCAGAGCTTAGTTGTTTGTACATACACTGTGAAAAAAAGAGATTATCATAAAATTAAGGCATCTTGAGTGCATTTGGCAGTAGTATAATTTAGGCTGGGAGACTGGGGTAGCAGCCCTGGGTACCAGTTTGTGGAGGCACAAAAAAATAGCAGCTGCCACCTCCGCCATGCAAATGCGCTAGTGGCACAGTGACAGCCCAAAGTCAGTACTGTCTCTTTTCATCACAGTTGCCTGGGCAATCAGCTGCCTTATTATGCTTCTCATGTTTGTATGTAAGGGCATGGCATAACTGGTTAGTTGGCATGGTGTAACAGGATGTTACTAAATAGCAGTTCAAGAGTAGTCATGTCCCAAAAGAGACTCTTCCACTGCTGCCAAGGGCAAAGATGAGATTATTGTTGAAAGTTTGACTGGATACCTTTGAAGTCAGGACTTTAATGGGAGTGGGATCTGTGCCGCAGCTTATCAACTGGGCAGCAGGAGAGCCACATATTGGCTCTGTACCGGAAAAGGTGGATTTATCCAATTTTAACTACTAAGCACAAATGATTAAAGCACAGTTTGGTTATAAGCAACTCATCACCAGGAAACTGATCTCTTTTTTTCTGGCTGCAAAGCACCTGATATAAGAACATCTTGCTTTGCATGGGCACAGCACGGTGCCACTGCTTATTGGACTTGCTGATTAGTAGCATCAAGGCACTTAGCCAATGGGAGTATGATAAACAGAGGCCACTGTACATATAAGTACCGTGAATATTTGGCGGCTAAAACAAGCAAAAATTAAACTAAAAGGCACTGAATATGGTTCGTGTGTCACCCATCATTGTTGCTGCACTAGTGAAGGGAAGTCAAGATTAACTTCTGACAAAACCATGCTCTAAATATAAATATAAACAACCTTGCTCCCAAGCAATTTAACAAAAAAAAAATCAGATTAGCATTGGTTTATTGAATCACTTGAAAGCTTTCATTTGTCTTTCATGGTACAAGACTGATTAAAATTTTCCAGCAATGCGTACCAGGATACCAGCATCAGTCAACAAAGCAAAGTGAAGGAATCCGTTGCACACTTTCAGACAGTACATATCACACTAGTATTTTGCTGTTCATTAATAATGCTTCCCAGCTATAAGTGCAAAATGCTGATAACTAGTTTCTATTTTCATTCAAGAAAAGCAGAGCCACTGCTTACATTCGACATGCATACACAGACTGGTATAACTTTATCAATGCTAGAACTAGGGCTCTGAGTTCAAGTATTTTTGCTTTTGACTCCAGGATTGCAAATGCATTTGTTTGGGCAGGGGTGCTATCTAAACGAGTTAAACATATTTTTTTATTTTACTCATTCAGAAAATCATCTCTTCCATCAACTTCTCATTTTTTCAGTTCTCTTCAGTGTCTCAGTATCTTTCTAGTAAGAAGGCTTCAATGTCTCTGCAGCTTTCTAGTAAGAAGGTAAGCAGTACTAAACTGCACCTGGAATACTGTAGTTATCAGGGCTTGTCTGTACAATAAAAAGACTACCTAGAGCAGGGCAATATTTTTTTCCAGCAGATTCTTTATTAATTGAAAAATGAGAACACTGAAGCTATTCACCTATTTTAAGCAACGCGGAAGCTATTCACCTGAACAGTTGGGGCTTAAAAAATTAGGAGCTAGTTTCACAAAACCCTGGAGGGTGGAGGAAATGATATCCCCATTCCATTCAATAGCTCAGTAATTGGGGCATACGCTCAGGACATGGAAGAATGGAGATTAACTTGTGTGTGTGAGTTTACAGTGATGTATGAGGTCTTCAAGTCACTTTATGACTAACCCTCAATTCATCAAAGATTAAATAACTGGTTACTCTTATTTATAGACAAGCATTCTATAGACAGCTCTAATACATTGCAGTGTCACTGGTAAAATGTAAAAGAAAAATTGCAAACTGCTTTCAAAATCATAAAGCATATTACAACAACAAAGATCAGATATGGGACGTAAAGAATACTAGTTCTGTCTGTCGGTCTGTCTCTCTCTGAAACATATCTGCACACCTGCTTTCCCTTTGCCTAACATTAATTGCTTCAGGGTTCTTCCTAAAAACACATCCTGCATGCCAGAGAATAGCTGTAGAATATGAACTATGACCTCTCCAGCTCTGATGGGCCTGTCATTTCTCTTGGGCTTTTCCATCTATCAAACACACTCTTTTCCTTGTATGTCTCTCTCTTATACAAAGTTCCCCTCAGGGATTAAAGCCAGTATTTACTTGACACTGATTTAATTTCTGTCAAATGAAAATAATGAGCTTTTACATGCGATTAGACCCATTTGTAACAAACTAACTTCAATGAAAAGGATTAATTCCTTCTTGCTCCTATTAAATAATGTTCTTTTCTACCACAGTTCTATAACAAATCTCATTTTGGAGCTTCCTCAACCTGTGTGTTAGGAGAAAACACAAAATTAGCATGCAACAGGTGATAACTTCTACAGGCAGGGAACAAAAAACTGTATAACTTTTTTGCTGCTCCTGTGAAATAGTACTGCACTTTTATACACCTGGCCATCAATGCAGTGTATTATTTCCTACCCATTTGGTAGAAAAGCACAATAGATAGACAAGCTAATATTAAGAACTAGATTTTGCCTCAGACTAACCCTGAAGTGAACCTGAACTGAAGCGTAAAAGGAGATGTTTTTATCTTTAATTTTCAGTTATCTTTGCAAATATATCAAGTCTCAAATACAGCTGGCTAAAATACCCTGACTAAAACCTGGATATTTAGGAAATAGTGCCAAATGAAAAACTATCATGAGGCCCCCTAGACAGATTCATAGATCAAGAAAGATTCAAAAAATTGGATAAACTTAAAAGAAACATCTGAAACTGTGGCTACTAAACCTCTTAGCCTTTTGTGTGTTTTTTCCTATTATTCTTGGAAAGCAAAAAAAGGAGGAAATTATGCACAGGAATGGAGGAATGAAATACACACAGTCATAGGGCATGGCTACATGAACAAGTTACTAGGAGGTAAGTCTGAGGGGTGAACTTTCAGTATGATAGCTACTCTGTGTAACTTCTCACATGAACAATTTTACCCCGTGGTAAATGTAGGGTAGCTGACCTCCCTGTCATTTGAGGTAAACTGCCTCTTATTTGCTACAGCATAGGAACAAGTAGATAGTTAGTAGGGCTGTGCGAGGCTTCGGTTGCTGATTCAATTTGGTGGAGATTTGACCCAGTTCAGTAGCCGAATCTCTGAATCTAAATCAAATCAGGAGACCCTTTAATCTCTCCGAATCGAACTGGAATCCTCCAAATTGATTCGGAGAGATTCGGAAATATTCATTAATTCAGACATAGACACATCTTTAAATGTAACAGGTGGCTCATGAGTGCTGAGATGGTGGGGCAGATGGAGCGTCCCAAAGGACCATGGGGACGTCCCCAGCACACTCAGCAGCAGACCCGGAAGTGGACCAGAAGCACTTCCAGTCTACTTTCAGGTCTGCCAGGGAGCATGCAGGAGGGCCCCCTGTGCCCTCCCGGCCCTGTGACTGGTGCCTCTTGAGTCTTGGAGGGGCACCTGGGGTCTCCCCATGGCCAATCACTGAGCCGGGAGGGCACGGGGTACCCCCCAGCGCTCTCCTCAGCAGACCCGGAAGTGGACCAGAAGTACTTCCAGTACTTCTAGTCCTGGTCTGCCCCCGAGCATGAGGGCCCCCTCCCCTGCCCCCCCTCCTCCCTGCACTCCTGTGGGATGGTCCATCCACCCCAGCATTGCAGTGTTCACAAGCCATGCCTGGTACCTCAAGGTATGTAGAAAAAACATTTCAAGCTGTGTCTATGTCCAAATCACTGATTCTCTGAATCAGCATTGACTCTTCAAATTCGGCCAAATCAAATTGGGACAGTGATCCAAATCAACAAATTGAATCACTGTCCGTGATCCAGGCCAAATCCAAATCACATATGGCCCATTTTGCACACCCCTAATAGGTAGCTACTACAGAATAGCTGATATGGCATCAATTCACACCCTAATTTATCTTGCAATAATGTGTTTGGGTAGCTAATACCCCCAGTATATTTAAATCTTACTTAGAAATCTTTGTTTGGGATTGGGGGTGGTGCCCATCTTGCATATCTATTAGCAGCTGGCATAACAGAGGATGGCAAATGTTGGTTTGAAACCCAGCATTACTTATATGAACAAAAAATGTATTTCTTAATAGTATCTGACCTATTTCACAAAGATTGGATAGACAACATCCATGCAGTAATCAGTTTGAGATAGCAGGCTCTCAAAAGCCAGGGAATTCCAAAGGCATAAATTTTAATCTCCTATGCAGAGGTGCCACCTGAGGACTTACACACCTCACAGGTCTCCTTTAAGCCTCAAACGTGACTTTATTAGAGCAAAGGTTTTGGGTGAATCAGTACTCTGCACAGTGTTGATTCTCTCATGTGGTCTTTTGGCCAGATCATGAGACCGTAAGAGTTACTTAGAGCTTCCTCAGTCAAACCAGTTAAGTTAATATTAGTTTGTTAGAATAAGGACTGAATACATAGAGGGTAGAGCACTTTAAAAAGTGGTGTGTGATTGCCACTGTAAGGTTTACTTAGCCTGAATGGATAACCTACCTCTTTTATATACAACTGATAGCAGGCACTATGCAAGTTATTATTTATATTTATTAGAGTAGTCCTAAAGACCAACGAAGACTGGGGATGCACTGCACTGCCAGGCACTGTATAAACCTAGAGAGTATTAGATAGACTCTGCCTAAAAGAGTTTACAATGCAGATATAAACAAGATGTGGTAGCAGAAAGGATATAAAGCACAAGCAGAGTGAAAAAAATGAATGAGAAGGAAAGAAGGTTGATGGGGAAAACACAGTAAGAGGAATAGGTTTCAATTGGAGGCAAAGAGTTTGTGAGAAAAAGGGAGGAAGAAGGGAAAAATAAAGGGGGGGAGTCAAGCCAAAAATATACAAAATATACCCTTTTTGTAAGTGTCTCTGCACTTCAGTACCTGCTCCTACTGCATGGAGTCTCTGGCTGGCTCTCCTCTACAGATTTTCCCCAAGGCTCCATGTCTTCTGACTTCTACTTATTCTACAAGTCCAGAAGAACCATGAAAACTTCCCAATGTAGGCTCTCCAAATCTATATCCAGCCATATGGACACACACAGCAATTTCAAACTGGAAGATTCAAATCACAGCATCTTGGTGTCAGTTCTGCTTATGCTGTTCAGTATTAAAGAGCCAGATCTGAATTTCTGTTGCTCTGCACCCTGTGTGGTCATGTGCTCCAAGTGGAGCATATCCAAGTGGACATAAAATGCTGAAACATCAGAAAGATAATGCATTAAGCCTATTCAGAACTCGTGTAAATGACTGCACATGGTGCAGAGCAATGGGAATTAAGTGCAGGAAATGTTGTCTTTCCCTTTTTGAAGAAATAACACCATCAGTGTGTCTAAGCCCTATGAATTTATCATTAACTGATGAAGTTCCATCATTAGGTGAGTAGAGAACGACTGTTTCAAAAGCTTTTCCAAAACTGGAAAGGGAAATTTAAATAGTGAAACAATTACCCAATGAACACCCCTTTCACAGACAAAATTGTTTCATTTCTTTCAGAAATGTAATTTATGAAGCTTTTCAAGGAGGAAACATGACGGAAAGATAAAACCTCTTGTGCAAAGTTCAGATTTGCAACTAAATCCACTCAGGCTGAAATCCATCAAAACATTTGACATGCTTGAAAGCTGCCTTCCTGAGAGGATGCTGTTTGAAACATAATCCTATTAAAGGCAGTGTGGAAAATAAGTTGTCCACTTTGTTTTATCTTGCTCAATAGAAGCCCTGTAACTAAATGCTTCAAAATGAATTCCTATTGACATAGGCAATAAAACATCTTAAGAGCCAGACAAACATCTCCTCAGCAGGGTGAACACCTCAATGTGCTCTAATACAAAGGATAAATTTTTATTGAAGACAGTTCTCTTTTACTCCAGGCCAGCCTGCCATTACCTTACACTTATTAATGTCATTCATGTTAACAGTAATCTATTACAACCTTTTAATGATTCCTTCAGTGCTGTCTCTCTTGTGTCCATCATTTTGGGTCCTACTGGAGGGCAGATCAAGAGGCAGTGCTAGGAACTGAGGGTCACATAACTAGGTTACTCTCTAGGATGCATATGGCTGAGAGGGGAATACTGTACCATCTGCCTTCCTCCCATATTACTGAGCAGATCATGTTGTTCTTGGGCTCCCTCCAGTGGCATATACTTGAGGTGTTATGGGTCTCCTCTACAAGGACTTACCTATCTTTTGGGTGAGTGATACTACCTGGCTATAGGGAGAATTTAAGAGAAGAAGAGGTGGTAGAAAGAGAGCGAAAAAGAGAAGAGAAGATAAGAGGTGATAGAAAGGGAGTGAATCTAAGAGAGGTGATATGGCATGCTGACTGTAAGAATATCTCCAAAAATTATACTTCACTGGAAATTTATCTTGCATTTGGAAAGTCTTTCACAACTACCTCCACAAAGAAATCCCATCAAATAAAGCAGAAATAATTAAGGTAACAAATATACACATGCAGATTTCAAAAAGTGGGGTTTTTTTATAATGTGGCTTATATTCTACTACAGGGTGCTGTCATCAGGACATAGAACTAGATTTTTTTCATCAAATAATTTACAAAAGGTTGTCAATTTTAACATAACATGGAATCAAAATCATGATTTGTGTGCAAATACTCATGAATGAATTCATATGCCAGTTCTTATAATAGGTATTCTCTGCCTTGACCAACACCATGCAGTGCCACTGATTTCAAAAGGGCCACAGAAAAGGTTCATCAGGGCAATACTTGACCAAATAAAATCTCTCAGAAACCAGGGGTCCAGGTTAGCTTATTTTCAAGATTTCTGTCTGAAGTCATAAGTAAGTGTTAGCACACATTACTATACAAATAAATATATTTGTCAACCTCTGATTAAGGGATGCTGGGGGCTTGGATTGCATGGGTGTAATGAGTAAGGATTTCAGTGCACTCTCAAAGCAATGCAGTGAAATTTTGCAGTCCCTCTTCTCTGGCTGTTCTTGGCTTTAATACTATCTTTTACTTTCAAAAGTACTAAATTTATATTCACATTTCAAAAAAGAAAGCAGATGTATTTATATTAAAGTAGGGAAGACAGGCAGCCAAAGCATAGTTCAGTGTACAATGCTTATGAAAACACATTTAAAACGCAGGAACTTTTCTAACTACAATTATTTTACATTAGAACTTTAATTCTAATTCAGGCTTCTTTTCAAAATGTAATTAACTGAATATTTAGATCTTGTAGTCTAGATAACTTGGCATTGACCTCATTAGCTTATGTGTGCCTTCTCAGCTCTCTGATCAATACCTGTGCCCTGGGTAAAGGGCTGCACAGATGGATTAGGTCAAATGGTTTGTGAATCTTCCAAAATGTTGCTCTTTCCTTCTTCCCTTAAAATGTTGTAGACCCACAGACAGATTTTTCTCTTCACCAATACCCCACATCTCTCCTCACTTACCTCATCCACCAGAAAAGATTAAGATGCAGACAAGGACACCAAGTCCGTGCATGGCCTCAGACTGCAATGTCTTTTTGCTGCAACTTGTTACTCTGACCCCAGTTCACAGATCCATCCCAGTCCCTCTGTGATTGTGGCTTACAGATCATAAGGATCCCTGCAGAAACACCATTCTCTTTATTTAAATAGTTTATGGTTGTCATGTTCAAACAGAAAACTATATAGAGGACTTGTTTCCATCACTATTGCTTATGGAGTCTTCCTTTGAGGTAGCTGCAAATATACACACTATCTGATCATGAGAAATGCGCAGTGTAGAACAAACTGCAAGCTCTCTCTTGAGTCTCCTAATCATCTATACCTGTAATCATCATCCTAAACACAATGCACTCTCACAATAGAATAGAAATAGAGCAATGCAGGCAAGAGTCTTGTCCAAGCAGTAGATCAGTAGATGGTTCCTCTCTGGAGTTTTAGGTTGTTTTTTAAATTTTTTTTTGTATTTGTGTTTCATACACAGTAGTTAACTGCTTTATGGTGTAAAACAGGATGCAAATGAACTTAAAAACATAAGAATTATAGCGGGCCAGAACAGTGGTCCATTTAGTTTAGTATGTTGTCTCAGACAGTGGCAGGATCAGATGCTTTAGAGGGAGAGCATATGAAACAGGGTACATCTAGAGTGATCTCTCCCCGACCATACCCTCCCTAGTATTCACCGTTGTTGGTTTAGCGATGCCAGAGAAAACAACTCCAACTGTTCTGTTTAGTATAATCTAAAACAGCCAAATACCAGGAGAAAATGTGATCAGTCTCAACATATTTTCAAGGTAATGTGTATGAAGTAAAGACTCTTAATTTTTCACAAGATGATAGAACCATGCATCTTGAAGGAAGCATGGAAATCAAACCAAGCATGAAGCAAAGGGAGAAAAAGTTGAGATTAGAATATGTAAATATTCTTGACTGAAGTTTGGGGCAATCCACTAGAAAAGCAAGGAAGCAGGTTGGAGTGGATCACCTCTTGGTCCCAGCAGTGATTCTTTGACATACTGGGCACATCTACATGAGAGGCATCTACTGTATTGTAACACTGTGTGTGGACTGACTTGGGGCTACCTTTAGTCCACACACAGTGTTAATGTGTTTTAAAGCCTGTATGTGTAGACACTGACCTATTCTCTCTTACTGTGCAGTAAATTTAAGCCAGCAGAAATGCATGTGTAGGCACACCCATTAAGTTAGTACCTGTTATTACAGGTACTAAACTTAAGTTACAGTAATTCCAGCAATACATGGGTAGACATGCCCACTGTTTACCACCTTGGGTTTTCCTCGGCTTAATGATATAGCTACTGGTCATCTCTGAAAACCAAGAAACTGATGGTGAAAAAGTTTGCTTTAAGTGAAGCCAGTTTATTTACTTGAACTTACATCTGCAAGAAGAAGACAAGTAAGTGAGGAGGAAGGAAAAAAATCTGTTTTGCAAAAGGTAACTAAAATTTTGGAATGTATATATCCCTTGTGCCTCTAGGAAACTATCCTAGTAATTCCATGTAATTCTCTGAAGTTCTTTGGGGCTGTCATGCCAGAAAATTCAGGCCAGTACCAAGCAGGAAGATGCTCATGTCACATAAAACACTTAACCCACTCATGAATTATAGATACTTTAAAGCTTTTTACCCCTGAGACTGGTACTGGTGCGGTTTCACCATGGGTTACAGATGTTCCTGTGTAAACAAGGCATCCTGATTGAGATGGAAGCAATTCAGAAAAAGCTGTGCTGCTAGAGATGTTATGATAGATTCAATGTAATCTGTCAATTCCTTTCTCCCAAAATGTGAAACGATAGCCAAAGGTATTTGCTGAACTGTAATGTGCACAGGTGTTTTATAAACTTTTGCTGCATCTTCAGCCCTTTCTCATTGTCTTTTCATATACATTATATTATATCATGTCACCATATAACAGATTACATGTGTTTCTGAGACACCTGTTCTTTTCTGAGGGTGTTGTTTGCAAGGTGTTTCATTCATACAGGAAAAATTAAAGGGAATGGTTAAGAGCTAGAGCTAAATAGAGATATTTCAAATGAGCTATATTGTTTTGGAATATGCAAGTCCATCAAAACCAACGTGACCCATTTCACCAAATTTCATTTTGGAAGAAAGCTAAAGTGAAAATTTTAAGAAAGTCAAAAATACCCAATTTTACTATTTTGGGAATAAAACATTTTAACTTTTAATTTTGAGATGATGTTTAAGAATTAAGTACAAATTTGTAGCAGTCTGAATCAGAGCAAAACATTTTAATGAATGCAACACTTTTTTTCTGAAGTCTCTTTTTCAGAGAATTATAAAATTTTCGGTTTTGTTCCTAATCAGAACAAGCCAGATTTCAAGATCTCTAAATTCTTTGTTCTCCAATGTAGCGTCCTCCACAAAGCTCTATCAAAAACACATCAACTAGATCAAGTAAGATCAATTCCCCATGAGCCAAACTGAGACCTTCATTTGTAGTTTCAAAAAGCGGTATCTTGATCATGGCCCTCACTTGCTTGGTTTTTAATTTTTAGGTGTCTTTGGATTTCCTGGTCTCGGGAAATGAAAGGAAATAGAAGTACCAAAATACCATGAAAATGGCTGCTTTTGTGGTAATATTGCCCTAGGCAAACTCCTGGAAACACTAGCAAAGTTACAAATGAGCCAGATCTTGAAGAGAATTCTAGCCTGATTTCTAACCAATGAGGTTCAGATAACCTCTGTATATGTGTCTAAAATTTGGATGCTTCTCCAAAAAGTGCCCAACCTTGAAAGTTTCCCATTTTTAAGAAGTGTACACTGATACTGTGGCTCCTTGATACAGTGACCAGGAAATGGGGAAGGAATGAAAGAACCATGAAGGACCCAGAGCTCTTTGACAAGTAAGTCCTTTTTTATGCATGATTTTCTTTAGTATTTTTCCCCTTCTGCTTTCAGTTTTAAAACACTCCTTGTGTGCAGTTAACCTGACATCCATATTATGCATTTCACATTATATGGCACAGTTTATGTTGGCTGCATGCATAAATATTACTTTTAAGTCCCAATCAAAAGTTCCACTGACTCTTAATAATAACCCTGTCATTTTACAAAATGAGAGGTGCCTTGAAAGTTTATTGTAGGGAAGCATTGTTGAGAGTGTTTTATTTTCAGGGCTGATGTACCCTTTGTTGCACCAATGCCCATTTGCTGTAACAATGCTGTTAGGATCTGGAGCCACTTATAGTTTTATTTATGGTCTTGGTTTTGAATCTCAATTAAAGTAACTTTTCCAAATGTTTGGGTTTGTAGGCGCCATCCAAATGGGTCCCTAACTGGGAAAGCTTTGATTGTGTTTAGCTTCCCTCTACTGAACTACCTTAGTGGTCCATCTTATACTGTGGAACCTATCCAGGGCATTAAATGCTATTGAATACTCACAAAGCATGTGCCAAGTGAGAAAAAGAAAACAATTGTTCCCTGAAATATTCAGCAACTGATGAAAGGAACTTTTAACAGGCTGAGGTGTTTGTTTCGATAAGGGATTTCTCCAGACACAAAGAGAGAGAGAATTTTCTATTTTACTAGTACCCAATCAGTATTAGATCACAAGACAAATATGGTTCTGCAAGGCTTTGGGGAATAAAATTAAATATTTGTGCTACATGATAAGTAATAAATGCAAATATTTTCAAATAAGAAATGTTTGCATCCTGTTGTCAAATGCACACCCACACAGAACTGAAGCTAAGATAAAAACTGCCCTGAGAGTTCCACACATTTAGTAGAAACACTTCCTTCATGTTTCCTACTGAAGAATAAGTTCACCAACCTTAGTGTTATTTAGCGTAGGTATAGAATGAGGGTACTTACAGCTTTGTATTTCAAAATAAAAGTATCAAGACTCACACATGAAACTGCCCTTATTCAAAATATGTCAACATAGCTCAATTCTATCTTCTAAAAATGTATTCCACTGAGGATGTATACACAAGATTTGTGGTAAGAAATATGATTTGCCAAACAAAGATAATACACTACAAAACTATGCCACTGATGACTCCTAAGTGCTATGGAGTTTTATCTGCTATCCCACAGAAGTGTTTCCAAGCCATAATTAAGCACTTCATTCCCACTGAAAGGTAAGGATGTTGTATATTAGTGTTGGGTTCCAAATCTAGGAGTTTCTTACCCCTTGGTTCCCTTAAAATCGCATCTTTCCTTCTGGGACTGCTCCCATCACACCTCCCCAAAATGAAAAGTTTTGCTGTGTTGCCAGTATTGTTTTTTAAAACCTCCCTCCTCCATCTCCCCACAACAGCCAGGAATTCATCATTTGAGCATCAAATAAAATTTTCCTCTGTTTTATTCATGGTTGGCTGGCATTGCGACATGCTGCTCCACCAAGGTGGGGGTTCAGAAGCAACCTTGAAATGATTTTTCAGGCCAGATTGTAACTTGGAATGCATTGTTTGGGCGTCTTTGGGTCTTGAGCACTGCAAAAATCAATGCTGCTGTTGGCAGTAGGAAGCAGCCCACTAACTCAAACCCAGCAAGCCAGCTGTAGCTCTGCTAGCCTCAAATGAGGTTGGTTACGACAAACTAGAGAGCAAGACGGAGCTATTACTTGTGTGGAACCTCTAGAACTTTGTGATGTTGAGGGTTTTGTAACATGTTTTTTTCCCTTGTAAGTAAAGTCACAGGATTTTTTTCACCAAGGAAAATTAATTTTTAAGATATATTTTCATTAACTGGAAGCCTAGGCTACACACAATAGAGCATCTTATCTGAAAGTAGCTCTTACTCTGCCTCTAGCACTACTAGGGAAGTCAGTCAAAACAGCCCAGAACTCCTGTTCATTTGGATCAAAAAGATAAAACTGAGACTTGGTAGTTTTGACTTCTGAATCTAGGACCATTCAAACCTGAAAGAGGGCAAGTGACTCCTCCATGGCACATTTTCAGAACTCTCCCCTTGTTCTAAAAACCTTAATTTTTGAGCTGCTAATCTGAGACACCTTCAGCTTATGCCTCGCAAGCTCCCAGTGAATTCATATGCAGTTGTTGATGCTGAACTCCTTTTGAAACCCTGGTCCACAGTGCAAAAATGAACACACTCTTTAACGTGTCAACTTGTGCAAACATTTGCCTTCATCAGTTATTTTCCCACCCAAGTTGTCACATAGAAAAAGAGTGTTCTCTGCCTGGGAAAGGTAATCCAGCATCACAGAATGATGGACCAAGTGAAAAGCCATGTGTCAGTTCTTCTCACAACCTTAGATTGGCTTCTATCCTTCCTCTGTTATGCATATATAATACCCTTTATCATTTCTGAGGGGGGAGTCACATGAGAAAGCTCTATTTGTTATACATTTTATAAATTAATAGGAAAATTTCTATAGGATGAATACAGAATAATTTAATATTGTGCTGCTTGTTGTTGTTATGCTTCGTTTTCCATTTGAATGAGGAATGTGCTCCATTAGTTTGGGGCAATAAACCTCCCTCATAATATCCAGACTCAAGAGCTAAGGTTTATTTTCTTGGGAAAAATTACAAGACTTTTTTTTCACAGACTATAGGTATCCACATATGTTTGTTGCCCATTTTATGGAATTGAGGTTTCTAATGTAAATAGCTACACATATGACCAAATATTTGATAACTATACATTTGCAGGGGACTTAAATTCACTCTGCCTACATTAATAGTGAGTTCAGTTGAAGCTGCATCAAGGTGATCTCCCAGTACTGAAAAGTTCTGTTTCAGACCAGGTGTGTGATTCAATGTTCAAACATGAATGCCTCTTTGGAAGATCAGGTTCAAATGCCATCGATTCAATTCTCCATTTTTCCAAAGTAAATAAACCATGTGCCATACAGACTATTTGAGAAAGGAACAACATTCAGATAAAACCGGTCATGTTTGACCTGCATGGACATGCATCTCAACTTTTCTTATTGTAAGACAGGTGTGTTCCCTTAGCCACACTTTCCCCTCCTTCACTTTTGTGCAGCATGCTGGCTATCTTCCACAATACAAGAAACATCTACATTTTCAAGTGGGAACATATATAACTGGTTTGGGATGGTAAAAGGATGAAAGGTGCTATATACAATAGAAGCCATCATTACACAGAAAACATAGAAGCATGAAGATGAATAAACCGTTTCTCCGCTAATGTTTAAAACACTTGTAAGCAACTGAAGAAAGAAAATATAGAGTATTGGTTCTCACTCTTCCTGCATATGGAACTTACCATCACAAATTTATTCATTATGACTGTGAACACAAACTAGGATTTCAAGGACAAAATTAACCTTGCACTAAAGTAACACTAGTATTTAAAAAACAGTCCTATAGCCACCCAAGAGTGCTTTCAATCAGGCTTTTCAAGTTGGGCTACTGTGCTTACAAGAGTAAAAATGATAAAATCCACTTGACTTCATGAGTTCTGTGCTTGCAAAAGTCACACACTATAAAATTCCTGGGATGAACAGATTCCTGTAACGTTTTCAATTAGCAGCTTCTAATCTACAAATAATTTGCAAGAAAGCAGGCAGGGAGGCAGGACCCCTTCTGAAGAATTTCAGGTATGAGCAAGCCAGCCACCCTACAAAATATCACTGTGTATCATTTATTATCCTATAGAAACACCCATGTGGTGAAGGACTATGATAAAAATAGAATAAATCTCACTTTGCAACTGCCTTAAACTTTAGTATAAGAAACCTCCAAAGGGCACATTCCTCACCAAAACACTTAAAAACAGCTTGAAAAGAGGTGCTCACTGCCCTGTATGTTTACTCAAGCACTTGTTTAAAAACACATTTAAGGAAAATGTTTTTTTTTCCACAGATTGCATTAATTATAGTTTTCCAAACACTGCAAGCTCTACGAGAAAACCGAACCAAGCTATTAGCTGCAACCTCAGGTCTTGGCTAGAGAAGTGGTTATGGCTTATTTAGCAATCCTAATGAATTGGCTCTCCCATCCCAGCACATAGCCCCGTGTTTAGCATCCGGGGGTCTGGCATAGCCAAAAAGGGCTGTAGCAGCCCTCACTGCAGCTTTATTACACTGAAGGAAAATAAGAACAGGAATATGAGCCCAACAATCTGTAGAGACCCACAGTAAACTTCCACTTAACAGCAAGAGCTCATCCTTCTCCTTGGGAAATGTAAATGGCTGGTATATTTATATACATATATACATACATATATGTACACACGTATACATTCATTCATATGTGTATATAAGTATATACACATATGTGTATACACACACACAGACATATATACCCACAGACACATGAACATAGAGTGTACATATATGTATTCAGTATATATATACTGTACATATTCTGAATACATACATGCATATATATATAGTATACATACATATGTGTGTGTATAGAGATGGAGATATCTATCTATATATCTATATAGATATAGATATATATACACACACACCTCTGCCTCTCTATATATACGTACATAAATGTGCATGCGCACACACACACACACACACACACACACACACGCACACTGTATTTAGTACTCCCAATGTTCTTGGTGTTGTCCAACATGCACAAATGAAACAAGCCTTTGCAGAGCTTGCCATGTAAATGGATACAGCAAGCAATTAAGGTTGAGGAGAGGGGAGAGAAGAAGCTAACTTTCTTTCCTGTCACTGTTGCCAGTCTCAGAAAATACACTTGAGCAGCTTCACTTCACCTAGCACATGCCACACAAAGGGGAAACAATTAGCCCTGCAAAAAATGCAACCTATAGGTACCTCTGGGTGACAGTTGGACTTAGACGCTGGATTCCCTTGAGGCTCCCCAGGGCAGTCAGAAGCAGTTTCCTGAGCCCTCTCTGCCGCGGGCAACCTCACTATCACCTTCCTTATTTAATTTCTCCAAATGAGGTCTCCCTCTCTGGGGCTCCCTGTGCAGGTAGGGCCAGTACAGAGGCAGGGTGTGTTGAGCGAAGTTAGGTTAAGTCAAGTCTGCCAGATCTTTTGACAGGAAGGTCTGTCAATTGGGAAGAAAAGTGGGGGGGGCACCCAAAAGCAGGGGTCCAGGTCTCTGTTCCCACTCCCTCTAGGGAAATGCACAGGGGATCGACCAGTCCTCGGCCAGATCAGACGGGGCAAGGTGTGGTGCCTGCAGTGAGAAGGGATGCCGGGTGCGGGCATCTCAGCAAGCCAGCATCTCCGAAGCCCATGTGCCACCTCCACATGGGCAGGACCAAGGCGGGGCAGCAGATCAGGTGGATGCACGGATGGGCTGGAGGGACGGGTGAATGGATGGCTGTCTCCTGCCCACACCGCCTGCAGCGTTGCCGAGCCTGGTGCAAAGCCGGCACGGGCAGGGGGCCCAGCAGATGGCAAGGGCGAGGCACGGAGGGGGAGCCGGGCTTACCGTGAGCGCCGACAGCTTCTGAGCAGGCGCCGGCACCAGCAGCGCCGCGAGCAGCGGCAGCACCAGCGGCAGCAGCATCCTGATCCGGGGCTGGGGCGGCCGCACAGTCGCTCCTGGCAGCAGAGGAGGAGGAGACAGGAGGACTGTCCTTGGGATCTCGCTCCCCACCCTCCTCTGGCTGCTTTTCAAACCTCCCCTGCTGGGAGGTCCTTTGGCTCCTTTCTTTTCTCTCCCCACCCCCTAAAGCGCGGGGGCCCTGCACGCTGCCCACCCCGCAGCCCGGCCCCGGCAGGGGTGCCGCTCGCCACTTGTTGAGCTGCCGG
>NW_017728943.1:104623739-104629552 GCF_001723895.1 Crocodylus porosus
GCCCGCGCGCCTGGGCCCTCGCCGCCCGCCCGGCGGGAGCGAGCCTGAGGTGCCGAGCCTGCGAGCCGGCAGAGAGAGCGAGGCGCGGGGAAAGGAAGAGAAAGCAAGCCAGCAAGACAGGCAACAGAGAAAGAGAGACAGAGGAGTTAGAAAAAGAGAGAAAGAAAGGAAAGAAGACAGGGAGAACCAAAAAAACCAGAAAGATAGCAAGCAAGAGAGGCACCCTCAAAGCCCTGTCCCTTTCCTACACGTCATGGATCAACCCCAGGAGTTGGCCTTGGACCCACCGGGCACTGCCCCAGAGGGGGTGATGTGGGAACCTCCCCAAGCTCTCCCCTTCCCTTCAGTCTTATCCACCCCCACCCTCCACTCCTCTCTCTCCCCCGACCTCCAGCTTCGCCTCCCGATCTTGTGCCGATTGATTGATTGATTAGCTCGCTCTGCCACCAGTTTTAAGCTGCAGAGGGAGTAACGCAAAAGGCATCATAGCATCCACCAGATCCTTTACACGCACACACAAGATAAAGAGGGAGCAATGAGGTTGCGGGTAAGGAGCACAGAGAGTGTATTATTTCTGGGCAACATTCAGAACTCAGGTTTGATTGCAACAGTTTCCGGGAGCACTGCTTGTTCAGAGGCGAGAGCGTGTGTTTGTCTGCACCCTGATGGCTTGCATGTTTGCTTTTTTCTTTTTTTTTTTTTTGCAGACTCTTTTAGGTGAGTATTGGGCAGCTTCCTAAGCATTGTCCACTGAAACCTTTCAGAGGCAATGACATATTTTCTTTTTGCTCAGTAATTTTGGGAAGTGTTGCATCCTGAGGCTGGAAAGCATGGTTTTCAATACAGCATTGCTGAAATATTTCAGACTTGGCTTGTAACTGTAAAGGGGGTGGGGGGAGAGAGAGAGAGAAATCAACATATTTCTGGCTCCAACACAAAAGAAAAGCATTAATATCATTGAAGAACAATGAGGCAGTTGGCTGTCATTTCACTTAAAAGGCCTTTTGCCATAGAGAAGGAAAAAAGCATTTGTACAGAACATTTCATGCACAGGATTTTAGAAAACCTTTTTTTTCCCTGTATCAAGCTGTGTTGTGGAGGACACGTGGATTAGTGGCGTTGGTTATCAACTTGTGTTCCAAAAATGCCTTCAGATTAAATTGAAAAAGAAAGGCACAGTGTTACTTTTGCACTCCCCTTGGTAATGTTTCAGGAACCAAGTGAAGGAATGTTGTTTATTATCTCCTAATAAAACTGACAGAGGATTCCTTACCGAAGGTTGAGTAAAGGAAAAAAATCCCAAAAAAAAAAATTCCTTATTAACGGACTGATCCTATAGCTAACAGCTCTCCCCTGAGCGCCACAGCTCTGTGACAGCTACAAATATCTCCGTAGTATAGGCAGTCCGAACAGTAAGCCATTTGTTGTTAGTAGTCGTAAAATTCAGTTAGTGCTTGGTGGTTTCACTATTCTAGGTACTGTCTATATGCATTACAGAAAACTACTCGAACAAAGCATTATTAAGGTTACTTAAGTCAAACACTCAAAAGTTAGGAAATACCAGAATTAAGGTTGTGCAATTTTAATTCAACCCTCTTGTGCATTATGATACACCCCTTAATATGTGATCGCATACTGTTTTTCCCCACTGCCTTATTCAGTGCACAGGATGGATGATGCTTGTTTAAGGAGCAGCTGTTCAATATTTTGTTTTCTTGTCCTTGTTCCATGTATGGTCATAGACCTCATTTACTGCACACTATTTAAACCCTGAAGACAGCATTCTTTATTTCTGTAGGGGGAAGGGGGATATCTGTAGCATTCATCATTCTACTCACTGAACACTTTGCAAACATTAATAAGTTGATTTTCACAACACTGGCTGAGAGATGCAGTTGAGATTATCCCCATTGTGCAGATGGGGAACCAAGAAAACGAGAAGTTAAAGTAAAAAATATTTAATCGCTTTGTGTGCCCCTTTGAGCCACCTGTGAGCTGATTTTTCAGAGCACTTCCAGCTAATGTAATACTAACAAGTTCAAAGCACAAAGCTTACTGAATGTGGTTACAGCAGCGAGTGCTCTCTGCATTTTGGCAAATCAGGCCTCAGGATCTGAATCAAGCAGCAACTAGCTGAGAAAAGTTTGGTTCTAAGCAACTGGGCTAGCGTCACATAGGAGCTCAGTAGCAGAGGCATAGCAGGGTGTGTATGTAGTTTCCTTGGTTTTTAAAGAAGAGAAGTGGAGAACAGAAATACCATGTTGTGACATGGTATTGGCACCTATGTAGTTCATCTGTATTGTGCAGGGGTGCTAAACATTGCAAGGGGTTGCTCTTTCAGCAACAGAGTAACTGAGAGCAGCAGCAGTAACTCATGCATGTGGACTCATAGCAAATAGGGTAGGACATTTTGCTAGTGGGTTCCACACATACCTGCTGAGGAGGAGGAAAATGGCAAGATGCAGTGAACTGGGATCCCATGCCAGACTGGAGAGGAGTGTGCTCAAGGAGGCACCAACTCTTCTGTCCATTCCATCCAATCTTGATCACTTCTACCTTGTCTCCTACATGTTGTTCGTGTCTCAGTCTTTTCTCTTTCCCATCAGACGCCTCCTATTGTCATTCACCTCACCTATCCAATCCCAGTTCCGCTTCTAAGCTTTCAAATTCAGTCCAAGTCTTCTTGCCCAACAGGTCCTAATTTCACCCTTCCAGATACCTCCTTGCCTTAGTCCCATTCTCCTTGTTTAGGCAGTTCTGGTTCCCCCTACTCTTAGTTCTTTATCTTTTTGTGAATGTTGAGACATGCCCCATCCCTCCTCTTCACAGGTCCTTTGGCATAAGACCTGAAGAAGAATGTTCGGCATTCAAAAGCTCATGTAACTTTATCCCAACTATAGTTAGCCCACTAAAAGATATCATCCCCCAAAAAATCACTGCCTCAGATAATTCCTGGACTATTACAGCTACAACATCACTCTAAAGCTCTCTTTTCTAACTGAGCCTCCAGTCAACACTCCCTTACCCTCAGGCCCTGTCATGAGTAGGTCTATATCCCAATATCCTTTTCTGGGATCTTCATCGAGAAGTAGGGCTGGAAAGGACCTCCAGAGGCCATCTAGTCCAATGCTCTGCCTGAGGCAGGATCATCCTTATGCAAACAATCCTATACATCCATAATCTAAACTCTACATAAGACTACCATCAACTCAGACACACAATAGATCCAACACTCTAACCTCCCACATGTAAGGCAGGGGAACCACAGCAACCAATGTCCTACCTCTAGATTGTCAATATACGCTCAGAAAGTCCCAGGAGGAAGGCAAAAACCCCCACAGTCAATATCAGTTTGCTCATAGTGTAAAATTTCTTCCTGAACCCAAATATGTTGATTGATTTGACCCTGAACAGAGGGGCAAGAGCCTCTAGCCAGAAAACTCTGGCTTTGCTTGTTGCAGTTGATTTGGCACACCCCAGTTGAAGTCGCCAGCCTTAGCTGTCGCCAGCACCCAGTGCCTCTGGGGAGGCTTAAAAACTCCCTGACACAAATAATAGAAAAAAAGGGATGGGATGGAGTGACCAAAAAAGCCCAGTCACAGAAAATGCCCATGCAAAAACATAGGCATAGTTACACATAGATCATCCCCAACCAATGGCTGTTCAACCTCTTCTTGAACACCTCCAGTGATGGAGAATCCACAACATGCCTTGCCAGTCTATTCCAGTGCCTCACTATTCTAACAGTGAAGACATTTTTCTAGATATCCAATCTAAATTTACTTTGCTGCAATTTCAAGTCCTCGGTTTGCATCCTCCTCTCCGCAGCAAGGGAAAAAAGATGTTTCCCCCCTTCTTTATGACATCCCTTCTTTATCCAACATGATACCCCATTCCAAGTCCTTGACACAATCTCTTTTCCCAGCTGATCTCAGTTTTACCCTGTCACGACATTTTTTGTCCAATCAATTTCTCCTCCTCCCCTCACTTTTTTTTCTGCCCCGCTGCTTCACAGTCTATTTCTCCTTATCCAGCCAGTCCCATCATCTTGTTTCGATTCTGAGTCCAATCAACTCTGTTTCCAATCCCAGACTCTACCCCATCCAAATTCTCGAGGCCATTTCCCCCTCTGTATGTCATCAGTGTTCAGTCCCAAATTCCATCCCCCATTTGCCCATTCTCCTTATGCAAATCTACCACCCTTACTCCCTATACCCACATGTCTTGCTCTTGTCCCATCTTCATTCAGATCAGGCAGCTCCCTGAGTCCAACTCAGTAAGGCTGGGATTAGAAGGAAACATTGAGAACAGAAGTGAAACAGGGCCCCTGCTCTGAGTTCAGGTGCCTGTACTTGCAGGAAAGGACCTACTAAGCTCCAAGTTGGATCATTCTTAGTGTGAGTGCCATCTTTGTGGAATTTAGCTGCTAAAATCTAAGACATCTATGTTGGGTATAGAGGAATTACAGTTTTTTCAGGGTATTGCAGACTCACCTACTTGAGCCCCCGCCACGTCTCAGGCTGGGAATTCTTCATTCCAATTGTTGAAGCCCAACCACCAATCAGGGAAGAGTTGGGAGGAACTGGTGCCATCCCGTCCCAAAAGGAGGGGGTGAGGAGCACCTGGACATAATTGGGACCTGCAAACTGCAGGGCCGCTAGACTTCAGGGGGTGGAGCCCCCTGAGGGAATAAAAGGAGTGACGTGAGCCACACAAGGGAGACGCAGCAAGGGTCAGTGAGGAGAGACGAGCTCCGGAGAGGCCATCATTGGGACCCTGCCTAAGCCTCAAAGGTGTACAAATCAGTGCATGGCACCCAGGTTCTGGGAGCCGTACAAGACAGCTCAAGCCTGTGAACCCTGAAAGCAGCTGGGTGGGACAGTGCATGGATCAGCATATGGGGAGCCGGCCCTGGAAGAAGCTTAAGACTGCTTTGGCCCCACACAGTGCGCAGGTCAGCACATGAAGAGTCGACCCCAAGAGCAGCTCAAGGCTGCTCAAGTTATCCCCCCCTTCCCCCTCCCCCCGGTTTTAGGCCAGATAGCCAGAGCCGTGCAGCGTGGCTCAACATTGAACTAAAACAGCCTTGGTGCCCAGAGCAGGACCTGAGCAGGGGAAAGACCCCCAGCATGAGCCCGGGGAACCAAAGCCAGTGAGGGCTCAGTTCCCATAGGAGCTCCCTGGGTGGGGCACAGGATCCAGAGGGAAGGGCCCCCAGCTTGAGGCCGATGGCTCCAGGAGGCCTGACATGGTGTGGGGATCCAGAGGCCAGACTGACAGCCCCCAGTGGAAGGATCATGAGTTACTGGGAACCCAGGTCCTGCAGGGGAGGTGCCCCCAGACAAGAGACCCTGGGAGGAGTGGGCAGGGGGGAAGGCCCCACACACCCTCCGCTCCCCAAGGTAGGAGGAGAGGATACCCCAAAAACACACTGGGGAGTGTTCTGTAGAACACCGAAGGGGCCTAGGGGGAGAAACCCTATCCCATTTGAGGGACCAAGTGGTTGGAACCCAGATAGGGTGTGTCTAATATCTGGTACAGTTATGCTTCCTATTTGGTATCTATTGCCATTGTTGGTGTTATAAATAGCTGGGTGTATTAATTTTGTATAAGGGGCTCTGTAAGGATGTCTTTATTAGCTAACCCACTTGTGGTACATGTTGTACTTATTTTGCACTTGCTAAGTGCTATAGGTGGCCATGTTCGCATGTGTTTAGTGTTTATGTAACAAGTGCTGGGTGGATGGGAGACTCTGGGGCTGCAGCGTGGAAGCACCATGCAGCTGGAATTTTCCGCACGGGGTCTCTCAAGGG